>NC_046221.1:164731272-165331272 GCF_009819885.2 Catharus ustulatus
ATGGCTCCTTGGGGACATCCCATTGTCACCAAGATGGCTCCTTGGGGACATGGTACAGTCACTAAGATGGCTCCTTGGGGACATCAAATTGTCACCAAAATGGTTTCTTGGGGACATTCCAGTGTCACTGTGGTGGGATCTTGGGGACACCCAACTGTCCCCTAGATGGGTCCTCAAGGACATCCCACTGTCACCATGATGGCTTTTAGGGGACACTCCATTGCCACCACGATGGCTTTTCTGGGGACATCAAATTGTCACCAAGATGGGTCCTTGGGGACATCCCATTGTCACCATGGTGGGATTTTGGGGACACTCCATTGTCACCATGGTGGCACTTGGTGCCACCCCAGTGTCCCCAAGATGGCTCCTCGGGGACACTCCATTGTCACCATGGTGGCACTTGGTGCCACCGCGGTGTCACCTGGCGCTGGCCGTCCCCTGCTGTCCCTGTCCCTGTCCCTCCGCGTCCAGCCGCGCCAGGCGCCGCTCCAGCTCCTCGGGAATTGTCACCTCCAGGAGATTCTCCAGCCCCGCCTCGGGCTCGTCCCCGATCAGAACCTGCGCGATTCCCAAAAAATTAAAATATCCTGGAATTCCTGGGATGTCCATCATAAAAATTCCTGGGATCCTCATCCCAAAATTAATGGAATTCCTGTCCTGAAATTCCTGGCATCCCAAAATTCCAGGATCCCAAAATCTCTGAGATCCTCATCCCAAATTTCCCAGGATCTCCATCCCAAAATTCTCAGGATCCCAAAATCTCTGGGATCTCCATCCCAAATTTCCCAGGATCCCAAAATTCCAAGATCCCCAAATTCCTGAGATCTCCATCCTAAAATCCCCAGGATCCCAAAATCTCTGGGATCTCCATCCCAAAATCCCCAGGATCCCAAAATTCCAGGACTCCAAAATCTCTGGGATCCTCATCCCAAATTTCCCAGGATCTCCATCCCAAAATCCCCAGGATCCCCAAATCCCCAGGATCCCAAAATTCCAGGATCCCAAAATCTCTGGGATCTCCATCCCAAAATCCCCAGGATCCCAAAATTCCAGGACTCTAAAATCTCTGGGATCCTCATCCCAGATTTCCCAGGATCTCCATCCCAAAATCCCCAGGATCCCAAAATCTCTGGGATCTCCATCCCAAAATCCCCAGGATCCCAAAATTCCAGGATCCCAAAATCCCCAGGATCTCCACCCCAAAATTCCAGGATCCCAAAATCTCTGCGATCTCCATCCTAAATTTCCCAGGATCCCAAAATTCCAAGATCCCAAAATTCCTGAGATCCTCATCCCAAAATCCCCAGGATCCCAAAATCTCTGGGATCCTCATCCCAAAATCCCCAGGATCCCAAAATTCCAGGACTCTAAAATCTCTGGGATCCTCATCCCAGATTTCCCAGGATCTCCATCCCAAAATCCCCAGGATCCCCAAATCCCCAGGATCCCAAAATTCCAGGATCCCAAAATTCCAGGATCCCAAAATCTCTGGGATCCCCATCCCAAAATCCCCAGGATCTCCACCCCAAAATTCCAGGATCCCAAAATCTCTGGGATCTCCATCCCAAATTTCCTGGGATCCCCATCACAAAATTCCCAGGAACCACACCCTAAAATCCCTGGGATCCCAAAATTCCCAGGATCCCAAAATTCCATGATCCCAAAACTCCTGAGATCCCCATCCCAAATTCCCCAGGATCCTAATCCCAAAATCCCTGGAATCCCCATCCCAAAATTCCAGGTAACCCAAAATTCCAGGATCTCCATCCAGAAATACCTAAAAATCCCAAAATTCTCAAAAATCCCAAAATTTCCAAAATCCAAGCTCACCTGGATCACCAGGGGGCTCATCCCTGATCCCCTACTTGGGACATCCCCTAAAAAAACCCTGGGATCCCCACCCTAAAATTTCTGGGATCTCCATCCCAATAATTCCAAAAAAATCCCCCAAAAAATCCTAAAAAAATCCCAAAAAAATCCTAAAAAATTACCAAAAAAATCCCAAAAAATCCCCCAAAATTCCCCAAAAAATTCCCCAAAAATCCCAAAAAAATCCCCAAAAAAGTCTCCAAAAAATCCCCAAAAATCTCAAAAGAATTCCACCAAAACTCCCAAAAATATTCCAAAAATATCCCAAAAAATCCCCAAAAAACCCCCAAAATATCCAAAAAAATCCCAAAAAATTACCAAAAAACCCCAAAAATATAAAAAAAATCCCCAAAATATCCCCCAAAATTACAAAAACATCCCCAAAAATCCCAAAAATATCCCAAAACAATGCCCAAAAAAAAAAATCCCCAAAAATAAAAAAATCCCCAAAAATTACCAAAAAATCCCCAAAATCTCAAAAAAAAAAAAAATTCCCCCAAAATCCCAAAAATATCCCCAAAAAATCCCTAAAAATTACCAAAACATCCCAAAAAAATCCTAAAAACATCCCCAAAAATTCCACAAAAATCTCAAAAAAATCCCAAAATATATCCCAAAAATTACCAAAAAAATCCCCAAAAAATCCTAAAAATATCCCAAAAATCCCCCCAAAATTCTCCAAAAATTCCCAAAAAATCCCCCAAATATCCCAAAAAATCCAAAAAAAATCCCCCAAAAATCACAAAATATCCCCCCAAAAGTTCCCAAAATATCCCCCTAAAATCCCCAAAAATCCACCAAAATTCCCCAAAAAAACAGAAGAAAAATCCCAAAAAAATTCCCAAAAAATCCCAAAAAACCCAGAAATCCCAAAACCCCAAATTTCCCCAAATTTCCCAAAAAATCCCCCCAAAATGCCCCAAAAATTACCAAAAAATCTCAAAAAAACTCCCAAAATCCCCCAAAACTCCCCAAAAATTACCAAAAAATTCCAAAAAAAATCCCAAAAATATCCCAAAACAACACCCAAAAAATCCCCCCAAAAATCCCCAATAAATCCTAAAAAATCCCCAAAAAATCCTCAAATATCCCCAAAAAATCCCCCAAAATCCCAAAAATATCCCCAAAAAATCCCCAAAAAATTACCAAAAAATCCCCAAAAAATACCAAAAAATTACCAAAAAATCCCCCCAAAATTACAAAAAAATCCCAAAAAAATCCCAAAAAATCCCCCCAAAAATCCCAAAAAATCCCCCAAATTCCCCTCTCACCTGGATCACCTTCTCACAGGTGTTCAGCACCTGGGGCTCCTGTTCCCAGCTGTGCAGCTCCCTCAGCACCACGTAACATCCTTGGGATCTCATCTGGAGTCTCCCTCCCTTGGTGGCTGTCAACTTTTTTAGGGAAAAAAACAGAAAATTTGGGAATTTTGGGGTTGTTGGAACCCAAAATTCCTCAGGGAATCCCAAAAATTCTTTAAGGAACCTCAAAATTCCTCACAGCAGCCCCAAAATTCCTTCCTGAACCCCAAATTTCCCTCCCTGAATCCCTCAAGGTCTCCTCAAATTCCAAAATTCCATCCTGAACCCCAAAATTCCTTCAGGATTTCCATCCAAGACTTCATCAAATTCCCAAAAATCCTCCCAAAAACTCCAAAAATCCTCCCTGAACCCCCAAAATTCCTCCCTGGAACCCCAAAATGACTTCCAAAATCCTTCCAGACCTCCTGAAATCCCCAAAATTTTCTCACAGAAACCCCAAAATTCCTCCTGGAACCCCCAAAATTCCATCCAGAATCCCTCTAGACCTCCTCAAATCCCCAAAATTTTCTCTTCAGCCCCTCCAGACCTCATCAAATTCCCAAAATTCCTCCCTGAAACCCCAAATTTCACCTGGAACCCCAAAATTCCTCCCTGGAAACCATAAAATTCCTCCCAAAAACCCCAAAATTCTTCCTGGAATCCCCAAAATTCCATCCAGAATCCCTCTAGACCCTCTCAAATCCCCAAAATTTTCTACTGAACCCCTCCAGACCTCATCCAATTCCCAAAATTCCTCCCTGAAACCCCAAAATTTTCTCACAGAAACCCCAAAATTCCTCCTGAAATCCCCAAAATTCCATCCAGAATCCCTCCAGACCTCATCCAATCCCCAAAATTCCTCCCTGAAAGCCCAAAATTTCACCTGGAACCCTAAGATCCCTCCCTGAAACCCCAAAATTCCTTCCAGAATCCCTCCAGACCTCCTCAAAACCCCAGAATTCCTTCCTGGAAACCCCAAAATTCCTCCCCAAAACCCCAAAATTCCCTCCAGACCTCTTCAAATCCCCAAAATTCTTTCCTGAACCCCAAAATTCCCCAAAATTCCCAAATTCCCCACCAGCAGCAGCGTTTCCAGCAGCATTTTCCTGATCTCAGGCTCCTCTTCCCTCTGGTGCTCTGGGGGGAGGTACTGCAGATCCACGGGAAGTTCTGGAATGGGGGAAAAAAAAATCAGGAAATCCCCAAAAATCCCAAAGTTTTCATCCCAAAATTCCTGGGATCCCCATCCCAAAATCCCCAGGATCCTAAAAATCCCCAGGGTCCTCATCACAAAATTCCTGAAATCCCAGGATTCCCACCCCAAAATTCCCAGGATCTTAAAATTCCTGGGATCCCAAAATTCTGGAATCCCCATCCCAAAACTCCTGAAATTCCCAGGATCCCAAAATTCTGGAATCCAAAATTCTGGGATCTCTATCCCACAATTTTTTGGGATTCCCATCCCAAAATTCCAGGATCCCCATCCCAAAATTCCCAAAATTTTTGGGATCCCAATCCCAAAATCCCTGAGATCCTCATCCCAAAACCCCCAAGATCCCCATCCCAAAATTCCAGGATCCCAAAATTCCAGGATCCCCATCCCAAAATTCCCAAAATTCCCACCCCAAAATCCCCAGGATCCCCATCCCAAAATTCCCCAAAATCTCAAAATCTCTGGAATTCCCATGATCCCAAAATCCCCGTGATCCCAAAATTCTGGAATCCCCATCCCAGAATCCCCTGGATCCAAAAATCCCCGGAATCCTCACCCCAAAATTCCCAGGATCCCCATCCCAAAAATCCCAGGATTCTCTGGATCCCCATCCCAAAATCCCTGGGATCCTAAAATCCCCAGGATCCTCATCTGGAAATTCCTGGGATTTCCACCTCAAAATTTTTGGGATCCCCATCCCGAAATCTCCAGGATCCCAAAATCCCTGGGATCTCAAATTCCTCAGGATCCCCACCCCAAAATCCTCAGGATCCCCATCCCAGAACATTCCCAAAATCCCAAACATTTTCAGGATCCCCAGTTCCTCACACTCCATCCCGTGCTCCGGGAGGTCCTCGGGATCCCAAAATTCCTGGGACCCCCATCCCAAAATTCCCAGGATCCCAAAATTCCGGGATCCCCATCCCAAAATTCCAGAATCCCAAAATTCCAGGATCTCCATCCCAAAATTCCCAAATTTTTTTGGGATCCAAATCCCAAAATCCCCGAGATCCTCATCCCAAAATTCCCAAAAATCCCCATCCCAAAATTCCTGAAATTCCAAAATTCTGGGATCCCCATCCCAAAATTCCCAGGATTTCCATCCCAAAATCCACAGGATCCCCATCCCAAAATCCACAGGATCCTCATCCCAAAATTCCCAGGATTCTCTGGATCCCCATCCCAAAATCCACAGGATCCTTATCTTGCAATTCCTGGGATTCCCACCCCAAAATTTTTGGGATCCCTATCCCGAAATCTCCAGGACCCCCATCCCAAAATCCCTGGAATCCCCATCCCAAAATTCCCAGGATCCCAAAATCGCTGGGATCTCAAATTCCTCAGGATCCCAAATCCCCAGGATCCCAAAAATCCCTGGCATCCCCATCCCAAAATCCCCAAAATCCCCAGGATCCCCATCCCAAACTCCCCAGAATTTTTGGGATCCCCATCCCAAGATCTCCAGGATCTCCACCCCAACATCCCAGCACCTCCATCCCGAAATCCCCACCCCCAGAACATTCCCAAACAATTCCCAAAATTCCCCAAAATCCCCAAATTCCTCACGCTCGGTGTCGCTCTCCGGGATCTCCTCGCTCCCGGCCAGGGGCAGCAGCAGCGCCGGCAGCGCCTCCACCTCGGGGCCCAGCAGCCACTCGTGATGCTCTGGGGGGAAATTTGGGAAAAAATTTGGGAATTCTGGCGAAATTTGGGAATTCCAGCCTGGTTCTCCCTCGCTGGGATCAACTGGGAAGAGCCCGGTTGGATTTTGTAGATGGAAAAAGAATTCGGGGACTGTTGGGGATTCGAAAATCTGGGAATTCCTGGAGTTTCTGTGAAAATCCCAAATTCAAAACCGTGCTGAATTTCAGGAATTCCAAAGCTTTTCAAAACTCTTGGAATTCTGGGAATTTTCAGGAAAATTCCAGCTCCAAACCTTCTCAAATTTTGGGAATTCCTAGGAAAATTCCAGCTCCAAACCTTCTCAAATTTTGGGAATTCCCAGGAAAATTCCAGCTCCAAACCTTCTCAAATTTTGGGAATTCCCAGGAAAATTCCAGCTCCAAACCCTTCTCAAATTTTGGGAATTCCCAGGAAAATTCCAGCTCCAAACCCTTCCCAAATTTTGGGAATTCTGAGAATTCCCGGGAAAACCCAGCTCCAAATCCTTCTCAAATTCCAGGAATTCCAAACCTTTCCCAAACTCTGGGAATTCCAGGAAAACCCAGCTCCAAACCCTTCCCAAATTTTGGGAATTCCAAACCCTTCCCAAATTTTGGGAATTCTGGGAATTTCCAGGAAAATTCCCAGCTCCAAATCCTTCCCAAATTTTTGGAATTTCCAGAATTCCTGGGAAAATTCCAGCTCCAAACCCTTCCCATATTCCAGGAATTCCAAAGCTTTTCCAAACTCTGAGAATTCCAGGAATTCCCAGAGTTTGGGCAGGGTTTGGAGCTGAGATTTTCAGAAGAATTCCAGGATTTCACCCAAGATTCCTGATCAGAATTCCAGGAATTCCCAGAGTTTGGGGAAGGTTTCGAGCTGAGCTTTTTCTGGGAATTACAGGAATTTTCCAGGGATCTCAGCCCAGGATTCCAGGATTTCACCCAGATTTTTGCAGCCCAGAATTCCAGGATTTTTCTGGAGATTCCAACCCAGAATTCCAGGAAATTTCTCCCAGAATTCCAGCTCAGAATTCCAGGATTTCTCCTAGGATTCCAGGAATTCCTGGAGTTGGGGAGAAGTTTGGAGCTGCGATTTTCCTGGGAATTCCTGGAATTCTCAGAATTTGGGAAAGGTTTGTAATTCCCAAAATTTGGGAAAGGTTGGGCGTTGGACTTTCTTGGGAATTCCAAGAAATTCCCAGAGTTTGGGAATGGTGTGGAGCCGGAATTTTCCCAAGAATTCTGGGAATTCCCAGAGCTTGGTAACGATTTAGAGTTGGATATTCTGGAAATTCCAGGAGTTTGGGAAGTGTCTGGAGCTGGGATTTTTTTCCCAGAAATTCCATGAATTCCCAGAGTTTGGGAAAGGTTTGGAATTCCCGGAATTTGAGAAAGCTTTGGAGCCGCAATTTTTCCAGGAATTCTCCGGGAAATTCTCCAGCTCCCTCCACCCCTCTCCCCCACTCATCCCCAAATTCCCAAATCCCCAAATTCCCGGCATTTTTACCGTGCTCGAAGCAGCAATTCCTGAGCGCTCCCACCACTCCCCTCCTCAGCTCGGCCGAGCCCGGGTACCGCACCAGCGCCAGCATCCTCCGCACCACCATCCTGCCGAAACAACACCAAATAAAAACCACAAACCCCTTTTTCCCCCAAAACTCCAGTTTCACCCCCATCTCCCCCTCACCCGGAGCGCTCCAGCAGGGCCCGGCGGCCCTCGGGGGCCTGGCTGAGGTTGCAGAGCAGCGCCCCGAGCTCCGCCGGGGGCCGGGCCGCGCTCAGCGCCCGCAGCAGCGGCTCCGCTCCGGGGCCCAGCGCCCGCACCGCCCGCGGCGCCGCGCCCGCGTCGCGGCTCAGGTTCGCCAGCACGCCGCAAACCCCTCCGGAGCTCGGTAAAAGAGGGAGGAGCGAAGGGAGAGCGGCGAGGAGCGGCTCCAGCGCGGCGGGCTCGGAGCTGGCGTTCACCAGCGCGGCCAGGGCGGTGTGGGCGCCACGCGAGGCCGAGGAGGCCATGGCGGCCAAGGCCGATAAGGCCGATAAGGCCGCGGGGTGTGCGGCCAGCAGCGCCCGGCCTGAAGCGCTGCCGGACAGGGACAGAGCGGCCTCGGCTGCTTCGGGAGCGGCGGGGGAGGAAGGGGAGAGCAGCGCCGTGAGTTCTGACAGCGCCGTGACAGCCGCGGCATCGTTGTTCGTCTCCTCCATAGTCGCCGCCATTTTCGTCTCCGCCGCCATGGTGGTGTTGCTTGGCAACGGAGAGATTGGCGGGTGGAACAGCCAATCAGAGCCGCGGAAACAAGGGGGGGGGAGGTAACAGCCAATGGGATGCGGGGGTGTGCCGGAATGGGTGGAACAAAGGGAAAAAAGGTGTGATGGGAAGGGACGGTTGTACGGAAAAGCTCCGTAAAGGGGCTATCACGTGCGGGTCCAATTAGGCCACGGTGCCACTCAGGCCATGAAAACACAAATGGAGCCGATGTCACCCAGGTCGTTGCCGCTCTCGGGGGCTCGGCCGCCACCGGGACCAGCACCGCCATCAGCTCCGGCTCTGCCGCCTCCTCCTGTGCAGCTACGGGGGAGAAACAACATGGCGGCATCGCCCGGCAACCACCGTGATGGACAGCCTGAACAGCCAATCAGCGTCGCGAAACACGGGGCGGTTACAGAACTAAACCAATGGGATGCGGCCGTCGTGCCGGAACGGGAGGGGCCTTGGGAGAAAGGGACTGTGGGAAGGAGGCCTGTACGGAAAGGAGTGATGCGGTCCTGGTGTGGCCAGAAACTCAAAACTCCCCATGAGGCCTCTCTGAAACCAGGCCTAGATCACTTAGGTCACGTCTAAGTTCCTGAAACCAGCCTAAATTCCCAAAACCAGGCCTAAATCCCTTACCTAAGCTTGAAATCTCTTACTTCAGTCTTAAATTACTGAAACCAGGCCTTGATCCTTTAACTCAGCTTGAAATCCTAGGTCAGGTCTAAATTCCCAAAACCAGGTCTAAATCCCTGAAACCAGGCCTAGATTCCTTAACGCAGCTTGAAATCCCTCAGTTCAGGCCTAACATCTCAAAAACAGATCTAAATTCCTTAACTCAGCTTGAAATCCCTTAGTTTAGGCCTAAATACCTGAAACCAGGCCTAGATCAGTTAACTCAGTTTTGAGAGGAATTTTGGAGTTGTCTTTATAAAAGACCAGCACTGAGCAATAAAAGAAACAATGGGATTGATTGCACTGATTGATGAATGGGAAAATATATTTGCCTTTACAAACAAACTGTAGGTATGCTGAGAAGTGAAATTGGGTATTGAGAGATGAAAGAAGCAATGGGGAAAAACTATGAATTAAATAAGAATTAAAAATGAAAAGGAATGGTTGTACACTGGCCTCTCCCTTTATTAGAATAAATCAAAAGGACTCCTCTGTCTCCTTTTTGGACATAAACCTCTGGAGTTTGTGGATTAATTTTCCTGACAGTTCTGGGATGGGAGTGTGATAATTGATAAAAAATTCGTGTTAATCATGAAAGTATTGGGATTTATATAAACCGAAATACAAAGGTCTGAAGTGAAGCATGGACCCTGGATGGAGGAAAATCTGTTTTAAATCCCCTGTTAGGAATATTATGTTTCTAAATAATTTGTATCCACTGCCAGCTTGTAAAATCAGACTTTCCAATTGATTGATTTTATAAAATCAGAATTCCTGCTTTTGTTTGATCAATGACTGCTTTTGTGATAATTGATAAAAGATTTGTGTTAATCATAAAAGTTTTGAGGTTTGTATAAACCAGAATACTGAGATCTGAAATTATATTGGATAGAGGAAAAATGTGATTAAAGTTTGTATAAACCAGAATGCTGAGGTCTGAAGTGACACTTGATGGAAGAAAAATGTGATTAAATAATTTTGTTTTAAATCCCCTTGTGTGGTAATTGATAAAAGATTCGTGTTAATCATAAAAGTTTTGAGGTTTGTATAAACCAGAATACAAAGGTCTGAAGTGACACTGGATAGAGGAAAAATGTGATTAAATCATTCTGTTTTAAATCCCCTGTTAGCAATATTATGTTTATAAATAATTTGTATCCACTACCAGTTTGTAAAATCAGACTTTCCAACTGATTGATTTTGTAAAATCAGAATTTCTGCCTTTGTTTTATCAATGCCTGCCTAAACCCAGAACTTCTGATTTCTGGCACTTTTATCCACCAAGACCAGATAATTATCGATGGGACCGACTCCCAGAGATTTTATACAGATGTTTATATAATAATAAATAAATAATTAGTAGTAGTATTTATTTTTTATTGTTCTGTTATTCTAATATTCTATTATTCTATTATCCTATTATTCTAATACTATTATTCTAATATTCTAATCCTATTATTCTAATACTAATATTATAATATTAAAAATATAAAAAATAATATAAAAAATCTCCCAGAGATTTTATGCAGATGTTTATATAATAATGAATAAATGAATGAATAAATAAATAAATAAAATTATTATTTATTATTCTATTATTCCACAATTCTATTATAATATTATTCTATTATAATATTATTTTTCCTCCATCCGGTGTCACTTCAAACCTCAGCATTCTGGTTTATACAAACCTCAATACTTTTATAATCAACACAAATTTTTTATCTATTATTTGTATTATTATTCAGTATTTCTATTGTTATTTAGCATTTCTATTATTATTTCTATTATTATTCAGTATTTCTATTATTATTTCTATTATTTAGCATTTCTATTATTATTTCTATTATTATTTAGCATTTCTATTACTGTTTCTATTATTATTTAGTATTTCTATTATTGTTTCCATTATCATTCAGTATTTCTATTATTATTTAGTATTTCTATTATTATTTAGTATTTCTATTATTATTTCTATTCTTATTGAGTATTTCTATTATTATTTCTATTATTATTTAGCATTTCTATTATTATTCCTATTTTTTTGTATTTCTATTTCTAGTTATATTATTATATAGTATTTCTATTCTTATTGAGTATTTCTATTATTATTTCTATTCTTATTTAGTGTTTCTATTGTTATTTAGTATTTATATTATTATTTCTATTATTATTTAGTATTTCTATCATTATTTCTATTAATATTTTGTGTTTCTATTGTTATTTTATATTTATATTATTATTTCTATAATTTAGTATTTCTATTATTATTTAGTATTTCTATTATTATTTGTATTATAATTTAGTATTTCTATAAATATTTTTATTATTATTCAGTAATTCTATTATTATTTCTACTATTATTCATTATTTCTATTATTATTTAGTATTTCTATTATTATTTCTATTATTATTTAGCATTTCTATTAATATTTTTTTACTATTCATTATTTCCATTATTATTTAATATTTCTATTATTATTTAGTATTTCTATTCTTATTTCTATTATTATTTAGTATTTCTACTACTATTTAGTATTTATATTATTATTTTTATTTTTATTTAGCATTTCTATCATTATTTAGTATTTCTATTATTATTTCTATTATTATTTAGTACTTATATTATTAGGGGGAGGAAGAGGACGAGAAGAGGAAGAAATCCCAAAAAAATCAATTTTAAGCTCTTAGTCCAGGGGGTCATGTTGGTAGGGTGCTGTTTTGGTCATGGCAACGAAATCAAGGCAGCTCAGGATGATAAATTAGTGTTCTTTGCAGTTTTCCCAACCTGGAGACACCATTCCCAGCTCCAGATGTCATTTGGGCTCATTGTTTTACGGGGTTTTAACTCCAAAATGTGTCCCAGTGTCCTTTGCACTCCTTCATTTGCATACGGATCAATGACGTCACCCTCCTCACCGGTGCCATTTCAGGGGAGCAGCAGCGGCACCACCCGATGGAAGGGAAGGGCACAGAGGTGAGACAATTAATTTAACATTAACAATTAACATTAATTAGGAATCAGAACAGGGTAAAACTTGGAATTTAACATTAACAATTAACATAAAAAATGGAAATTAGGAACTTGTTCCTAACAGAACCATTCCTGAGCCCCGGGGCCAGGCAGTGCCACCAGCTCGTGTTGTCACCTGCTGGTGGCACCCAGAACTGCGCATGCACAGTGTCACCAGCTCGTGTTGTCACCTGCTGGTGGCACCCGGAACTGCGCATGTGCAATGCCACCAACTCGTGTTGTCACCTGCTGGTGGCACCCGGAACTGCGCATGCTCAGTGCCACCAACTCGTGTTGCCACCTGCTGGTGACACCCGGAACGGCAGCTGATTTTCCGCTCTCGCTGCTGCCCTCCAGTGGGCAATTCCTGAACTACAACTCCCAAAATCCCAAATTCCCAGGATGGGTCGGTGTTGGAGTCAGACAGAAATCAGCATCCAGGGATTGAATTAAAGTCTTTGGATGCATTGAAATGTGTTAAACCACTCACACATAAGGTAGAGGGGCAATTTTAAGTTTTAGAATGAGCTTTAAGTGCTTTCAGTGAGTAAAAGGTCTCAGATGCCAAGGTAGAAGTGCAAGTTCAAGTGAAGGTTGAAAAACATTCGAGTGTTTTCAATGGAGGCTCCAGGAAAAATAGTTTTAGACACAACAGATCTCTAGTAAAAATATTGCTTACATTTTTCATATAGATCAAGAGAGTTAATATGTAAAGTTTATTCCTGACCTGGTGCGTTAAGAAACTGGAATTCTAATAGGTTAAAAAGTGTTGGTCCAAGTTTGTGTCTTAGCTTGTTGGGAAAATTCTATATAAGAACTGGTGCTTTTTACCACTGGTTTTTTTGTCTTTTGCCTTTTGCCATTTGCTTTTTACCATTTTCTTTTTGCCATTTGCTTTTTGCTTTGCTTTGCTCTGTCACTGCCGTCATCAACACCCAAGAAGGAGACAGGAGCTGCCACAGCAACATCAACTTCAGGGGATCTTGACAGGCCAACTTCCAATTTTATTTAGGGTTTTATACCAAAACTTAGCATGGAGTTTAATATCTGTGACTTTGCTCTTGAGACTGATGTGTCTTTGTAATAATCAGCCTTTTATCAACTATTCTAAGATTACTCATTTAAAATAACCCAACAAAGTTTGTGCCTAAGAGAACTGGGGGTCTAACCTCACACCTGATAAAGGAATTTCACCCCCAGAAGTGAAACCTGGATAGAGCTGGGTGGATTTAAAATTAAAATAAATTAAATTAATTGAAAATAAAGAGAGTGATAACTCTCGATAACCAGACACACCCCGACTGAGGCTGCAGCTGGTGAAGGAGAGAAGCACCAGCCAAGCTCTGGGCAGTCCATGGGATGGGGACAGGTCATCCCCAGGAATGTCACCTTGTAGGGGACCCCATTTGGTGTCTGGGGTGTGGCAGCAACCCAGTGAGCAGTGGGGAGTGGGACTGGGGGCAGTGGGACGATGTGGGACCATGGGATTGGGGTCCTGGGGGTGAGAAATAAGAGAGAGAACAGAAAGTTCCAGTTCCCCTGAAGGTGCTGGATATGGCTGCAAGATGAAACAATAGCAGAAAAATATAAAATTATATAAAAGTGGGGGCACAGCAGGCAAAGCTTCCTGGAGCCGGTGGAAAAACAAATTAACGGAAGCTGCTGTGAAGGGTTTTGCCAAAATCTGTAACACAGAAGCGGCAGTGCTGCCCAAAAGAGAAACTGAAAGGCGAGGTGAGGCAGGATATTGGGGCACTGAGAGGAAACCACACCCTGGAATCTCATTATGTGACACCCCAGGGGAATAAAGTTCTGTCTTAAAACAACCAGACCCATGCAAAATATTTACAGGGGAACCCTGGTTCTGTGTCTGCTAAACATCCTGTTTAATAAATATGTATTATTAGGGTGGATAAATACCCTGGATGAGCCCCCCTGAGCTGCAGGAGCAGGAGAGATCCGCTGTGAGTCCGAGCTGATCAAGAATTCCGGCTCTCTGGTACTTCCAGCTGTACCAGGGAGTTCACTCGGGCTGATTTCGGTATCAGGGGCTGGGAGGGTTACTGGGGACACTTGGGGGGACAGGGGACTGTGGGATTGGGATCTGGGGGGGCAGTGGGGTTGTGATGGGACTGGCATTGGGGTCATGGGGTGCTCTGGGGGAAAGTGAGGGGGGACACGGGATGGTGGGAGTGGGATTGGGGTCATGGGGGGCTGGGACACACTGTGGGGGTAGGGGGTGATGCCCGGATTTGGGTTGAGGTTCTGTGGTGACACCAAAGAAATTGGGGACTGGGTGTGGGATTGGGGTGTGGGGACAGGCTGAGGGGAACACTGAGGGGCTCAGGGAGTGACCCCAGGATTTGGGCTGGGGTCCTGGTGGGGCTGAGGGGAATTGTAATCATGGGAGTGGGGTTGGGATTCTGGGGGGGTTGTGGTACTGTGGTATTCGGGTCCATGGAGGGCGTTGGGAAGGCAAAAGTGACCCCAGGATTTGGGATGAGGGACCCCAGACATGTGCAGGGGTGTGCTGACCAGGAGAACCTCCCTTCCCCCTTGGATGACCGCACTGCCCTCCCCAGTCCCTTACTGAGAAATCCTCCCAGTGTCACCTCAGTGTCCCCTCTGTGTCCCCCAGTGTCCACACTGCTCCCTGTGGCCTCTCCCCTCCATGACCCTCCTGGTTCTCACCCTGGCACTGCTGGCAATGACCATGACCACCGAGGGTATAGCAACAAAGCCCCTGGACATGACCCCGGACTCCTTCGATGACCAGTACCAGGGCTGTGGCCCTGCCATGGAGGAGGCATTGCCGGGCCTGAAGCGCTCCGAGTTGCAGATGAATCCTCTGTTCGCCAAGGTCTGGCTAAAGGCTGTGGCAGAGTGGATGATAGCGGGGTCCCCTGTGTCCCCTCTGTCGTCCCCAGAGCAGGCCATCGCCATCATGGCCTCTGGGTCGCCTCATCTGCACGACTATTTCAATGTGAACGTGAGCGTTGTCGGGCGCTCCCCCCAGGAATTCCGGGACAATTTCCACTTCAAAGCGCTGCATTTCCTGCTGTCCAAAGCCGTGGCCACACTGAGGGCTGCTCAGGGGCAGAAATGTCAGAGTGTGTTCCATCTGGCAGACTACAAGTTCTATGCAAATCCTGGTGACATCATTCGGTTCGATCAATTTACACAGTCGTGGGGCGCCATTGGTGACAGTGAGTCAGCCGCCACGGTGTTCAAGGTGCAGACGTGTCATGGCGCGGACATCAGCACATTCTCTGGAGCTCCCAACCGTCTTACAGTGCTGATCCCACCCTATGAGAAGTTCAAGGTCACCAACATCAATGATCATATGGGGAAGGTGGAGATAAGCCTTGAATCCGTCGGGACCTACAGCAAACACAACTGCGAGTGGCTGGGAGGTGGGGACAGCACTGGGGCCATGGGGACACCACCTGGGGCCTTGGGGACAACCTGGGGCCTTGGGGACACCCATGATGAAGCACTGGGGACAATGACACTGACTGGGGATGGGGGACAGGGACGGGGGCACCCGTGGTGTGTGTGGGGACAAGGACACCCTGCACTGGGGACACCAAGTCTGGGTACAGGGCACAGGAAAGGGGACCCGCACATCTGGAAGGGGACAGGGACAGGGACAAGGGCAGGGAGTCTGTTGCTCCTCTCCACAGACAGTGCTGAGGGGACAGACCCTGTGTGCTGGAAGTGGGTGGGCTGGGAAGCCCCGTGTCACCCCCCATGTCACCCCTTGAACCCCTGCCACCCCCTGTCAACCCCATGGCATCCCCAGAACCCCTGTCATCCGCCATGTATCCTTCTGTCACCCTGACCCTCTGTCACCCCTAAGCCCACCATGACCCCCTGACATCCCTGGGCCCTGGCACCCCCACATGGACCCCCCGTACCCTGTCACCTCATGGCCCCCATCTCTCCTGTCACCCCCAGCCCCCATTACAGACGTCCCCAACCCCACACTCCCCCATGGTCCCCCTGACCTCCCTCTTTGTCCCCCAGGTGGGATCGTCCCCAGGGCTCCCTGCCACCTCACAGGACTCCTCCTGGCCACCACAGCCCTGGCAGTGGCCACCGGGATCCTCTGAGCCACGACGCCACCAAGGTCACTGTGGTCACTCTGGTCACTTTGGCAACCATGACCACCGTGACCACCTGAGGGCAGCGGTAAAGAAGAGACGGGGTCTCCATGCTGTGCTTGCGTTAGACCATGAAGCCATTTATTGACACACAAAGCAGAGTTTATACACTTTTTCAGCCATTGCTAAAAACAGCGCACCAATAACATTCCTGTAACCAGGCTCCCTTGCTCACTCGTAACTAAATAACATTGCTCAATCTCTGCCTCGCTTTAAGCTAACCAGGTACACGCAGTAATTCCTGGGATTCCCCACAAAGCTGCACACTCAGCACCTCGGACAGAGCACTTTCTCATCTCTTACATTCCTTCTTCAAAACCCCCTTACTCTTGCCAAGGCTTGTGGCTACTTTGGCCAACACATCCTTGCCGGTTGTGATGAGCTGGGCAGTGCTCGCAGTTCTGCTCTCTGGTTGTATTCCCACATCTCCCCCTTTCTGTTCCGCCAATAGGATTCTCTTTGTTGATTTATCAATCAGTCTCTAAATGTATCACAAGATAAAAGGAAAACATATTGCTAGAAGCAGTTACAAAGCTGAAATATCAAATCCTGATTTCACTAAATGCTTAATCCAGCCAGCGAGTCCCCATCCTCCGAGTGTGTGTCCAAACCAGTTTTTGTTGCTGTATGTGATACCGAGCGGTGATGATCACAGTAACACGGCACTCTCTTACAGGAGCAATAAAGATCATTTATTAAAGGAAATCATGGATTTAAATAGTGTACACTAATTTCATGACCATAAGGCGTACCCTTTTTGACTAAAATTTTCCCCCAAACCTGGAAGTGTGCCTTATAGTCCAGTGCGCCTTATATGATGGAAAAAGTTTGGAAATTTGCCTACCTTGAAGCGAGAGCTGTGAGCTGCGGGGGGAACCAGCAGGACCATGGCTGCCAGGTGACGGCGGGCTGAGTGGCGGCGGGCACGCCCCGGCTCCGGAGAGGCGGCACAGAGCAGTGGTGGGTGTGTCCCAGCCCCACTGGGTACAGGCGGGCCTGGGGGCCGGCGACACCCCTCCTGTCGGGTACAGGCGGGCCCCCAGAGCACAATTAGCTCTCCCCCTCCTTCACCCAACCCACCCCTGGTCTCCCTGTGTCCTCCCTACCCCTCCTTTTGTCATTAAGCATCGTCCTAGGGGTGCAGCTAACGAGTTTCTTAACATTACATTGGGGAAAATACCAGAAATAAAGGAAGAGGACAACCCAACCCCCAACAGGCCCTCCCATGGCATCCCCTTCACCCTGACCTCCGTCACTGCTCACTCCCACCATGACCCTCTCACCTCGCCAGCCCCTACACCCCCTGATCCCCTGTCACCCCATGTCACCTGTCACCCATGACCCCCATCTCTCCTGTCACCCCTAGCCCCTGTTATGGTCATCCCCGGCCCCCTCACTCCCCTGTGGTCCCCCTGACCCCCCTCTTTATCCCCCAGGTGGGAGCGTCCCCAGGGCCCCATTTCACATTGGAGGACTCCTCCTGGCCACCACAATTCTGGCAGTGGCCACCGGGATCCTCTGATCCATGAAGTCACCAAGGTCACCAGGGTCACTGTGGCCACCACGATCACCGAGACCACCAGGACCCCCAGAGAAACAAGATTATCAAGGTTAACAAGGCCACCACTGCCACTTTGGCCACCTTGGTCACCATGGCCTCCATGAGGTCACTGTGGCCAGCACAGGCACTGTGACCACCATGGTCACTGTAAGTACCAAGGCCACTGTGACCACCATGGTCACCAAACTCCCTGCGTCACAAGGCTACCACAGCCACTGTGGCCACTGTGGTCACCAAGGCCATTGTGCAGAATAATTATATAAAATAAATACGTTGAAAGTATTGCATAATATCAATTCTCTTAAATAATTGTTTCAAAAAAATTGTGTCCAAACGATTCCCTAAATTAATGGTATCAAAGGAAAACTTTGGGGGGTCTATTCTGCCCAGTGCTGTGTCCAGTTCTTTCCAGTGCCGTGTCCAGCTCTGTCCAGTGCCGTGTCCAGTTCTGGGCTGCTCTGGACCCAATCCTGTGTTCAGGATGACGCTGCCTGAGCTGGGAGGTTGGACCAGGTGCCCCCTCTGTGTCATCCCATCCTGACTCATTCTGGGATTTTGGGATTCTGGGAGTTGTGGATTGGGAATTGCCCACCGGAGGGCAGCAGTGAGAGTGGGAAATCAGCTGCAGTTCCGGGTGCCACCAGCAGGCGGCAGCACGAGCCCGGCCCCGGGGCTCGGGAATGGTTTGGGATGGAGCGACCTTAAAGCGCGTCCTGGGCCCGCCCTGCCAGGCCAGGGACATCTTCCCCTGGGCCAGGCTGCTCCAGGGCCCGCCCAACCTGGCCTGGGACACGACCAGGGATGGGGCAGCCACAGCTTCTCTGGGCATCCTGTGCCAGGCCATCCCCACCCTCACAGGGCAGGAGTTTATAGGAAGATGGGCGGTGATGTCCGTGAAAAACGACACAGTGGTTCGAGGTCTTTAGGAGTGTTCAAAATGGGTCTTGATGTCTCCACATGAGAAGATGTGAAGTTTGTCACAGCACCCAGGTGATTTCAGCCAAGAGTTTGTGTGGGATACTGGTGAAAGCCAGGGAAAGATGCAGCTTGAGCTTTCTTAAGCTGCTCAAAGGAGAGCAAAAGAGAAAGAATAAATAACAGAGATGAGCAACTGCTTTTGGAAGGGTAGGATGTCTGAGAGATGTGATGTTTGGGTGAAAGCATGTTTGCAAGGGCTGTCACCTTCCTTGGAGCAATCAGTTTGAGTATATCCTGGTTCTGTGATCTAATCCATAAAATCATCCATTACCTTTTCTCCCCATGGACGGAAAACATCAACGGAAAACTCGAGGACGACATCCCATCTGTTGGTAGCTATTCCACCATCCTTCTCTCTCTCCCTCTCCCCTTTTACTTCATTTTCCTTTTCCTCTCTCTCTCCTCTATCATAAACTAAGCTGTTGGCACTGAATAAAGTGCATTGTTGCTTGCTGCAGAAGAAAACTTGAGTCCCTCGCTGTTTGTCTTTGGCACTCTGGGATTGAACGAACCATCGCGACTCCCGCGCGAGTTGGGTGGATTGTGACACCTGTTAATTGCTCGTTAGTGCTGCAAACGCCAGCGCTGGTGCAGGTCAGAACTCAGATTCCCAATGTGTGCTCGGTGCAGTGTCTGCAGAATGAGAGTTGAGAAAGGAACACAAGTGATAATTTTGACTGCAAAGTGAGGGTGTCTGGTACTCAAAGATGACCCCGATGTCGGCATCTCCCAAGGGATCTCCAGACTTTAACAGAGCCTTGGAGATCTTTGTGTATCAAAGACAGCACCCAAAATATGGGACGCTTGTTAGAACAACTCAATCACAAAACAACTGTGAGATGCAGCAGTGACTGTTCTCCTCACCCAGAGACCACAAAATTCAGTCTGAGAAAGCAGTTTGTGGTAAATACTCTGCTCGCTGCAACCACAGGATGTGAAACCAAGGGTGGAGCTCACAGTGTCACAAAGAGCTCTGGAAGAGGCAGCAGGAGAAAGAGCAAACAGAGGAACTCACTTGAGATCTGCTTTGGGCATTGCTCATGCACACGGAGCCACATGGAAAGAAAGAAATCCATTCCCAGCACAGGGATCTGTGATTAAACATGAACAGGAAATATTGTCCCTCCTCAATAGCACCCAAAGAAGGGGCCGTGCCACAGCCCAGGGCACAGCAGCTCGGGGGTTGCCAAATCTGGGGGGAAATAGCCCGGCAATAAAGCACCTGGTGTTAATTCCTGATAAAGGAATTTCACCACCAGAGGGGAGGCCTGGATAGAGCTGGGCAGATGGAAAATTGGCTGCTTACAGAAAAGGCCCCAGTAAAGAGGCTGGGTGGGTGATAACTCCCAAAAACCAGGGCAGGCCCACCCCGACTGAGGCTGCAGTTGGTGAAGGAGAGAAACACCAGCCAAGCTCTGGGGAGTCCATGGGATTGGGACAGGTTATCCCCAGGTTTGGGGTGCCTGCAGAGATGTCATCTAGTAGGGGACCTCATTTGGTGTCTGGGGTGTGACAGCAACCCAGTGAGCAGTGGGGAGTGGGACTGGGGGCACTGAGGTGGGGTGGGATCCCAGGATTGGGGTCCTGGGGCTTGCGAAATAAGAGAGAGAAAAGAAAGTTTTAGTTCCCCTGAAGGTGTTGGATAGGGCTGAGAAATGAAACAATAGCAGAAAAATATCACAGGATATAAAAGTGGGGACACCGCAGGGCAGAGATTCCTGGAGCTGAGGGTGGAACAGATGAATTGAACTCATGTTTTTGTCCTGTTCTGTAACACAGAAGCTGCCACACCCAACAAAAGCTCAAGGCAAGGTGATGCAGGATATTGATGCACTCAGTGAAAACCACATCCTGCAGCCCCTTTTATGGCTCCCAAGGGGAGTAAAATTGTCACCTAAAAGAGGCGGAACCATACAAATTATTGACGATAAAAGCCTGGGTCTGTGTTTGCTAAGAAGCCCATTTATTGAACATTTATAATTAGGGTGGCAGAGCCCCCCTGATCTGCAGGAGCAGGAGAGATCCGCTGTGAGTCCGAGCTGATCAAGAATTCCGGTTTTCTGGTACCTCCAGCTGTGCCAGGGAGTTCACTCCAGGTGATTTTGGTATCAGGGGCTGGGGGACACTGGGGACACTGGTGGGGACAGGGGACTGTGGGATTGGGGTCTGGGGGGACACTGGGGGTGTCACAGGACTGGGATTGGGGTCATGGGGTGCTCTGGGGTAAAGTGAGGGGGGACATGGGATGGTGAGAGTGGGATTGGGGTCATGGGGGGCTGGGACACACTGTGGGGGTAGGGGGTGATGCCCGGATTTGGGTTGAGGTTCTGGGGTGACACCAAAGAAATTGGAGAGTGGTATTGGGGTGTGGGGACAGGCTGAGGGGAACTCTGAGGGGCTCAGGGAGTGACCCCAGGATTTGGGATGGGGTCCTAGGGGGGCTGAGGGGAATTGTAATCATGGGAGTAGGACTGGGCTTCTGTGGGGGCCATGGTGCTGTGGGATTGGGATTGGGGTCCTTGGGGGATGTTGGAGATGCAAAAGTGACCCCACAAATAACCCCACAATTTGGGATCAGGGACCCTGGACGTGTGCTGGGCTCTCCTGGCCAGGAGTGCCTCCCTTCCCCTAAGCTGACCCCACTGCCCTCCCCAGTCCCGCACTAACGAACCATCCCTGTGTCACCTCCGTGTCCCCTCTGTGTCCCCTCAGTGTCCCCCAGTGTCCCCCAGTGTCCACACTGCTCCCTGTGGCCTCTCCCCTCCATGGCCCTCCTGGCTCTCACCCTGGTACTGCTGGCAATGACCATGGCCACCATGGCCACCACGATGAAGCCCCTGGACATGGCCTGGGACTCCTTCGATGACCAGTACCAGGGCTGTGGCCCTGCCATGGAGGAGGCATTGCTGGCCCTGAACCGCTCCGAGTTCCAGAAGAATCCTCTGTTTGCCAAGGTCTGGCCAAAGGCTGTGGCCAGGTGGCACACTCAGAGGTCGCCTGTGTCCTCTCTGTCGTCCTCAGCCCAGGCCATCGCCATCAGGGTCTCTCAGGTGCCTGGCCTACGCAATTATTTCAATAAGTATGTGAGCGTTGTCGGGCGCTCCCCACAGGAATACCGGGACAATTTCCACTTCAAAACGCTGCATTTCCTGCTGACCAATGCTGTGGCCACGCTGAGGGCCGTACAGATTGGGCAGAACTGTCAGTGTGTGATCCACGCTGTGCCAAACTGCAAGTTCTATGCAAATCCTGGTGACGTCGTCCGATTGGGTCAATTCGCATTGTCCTGGGGTTGCATTGATGACATCCACAGTGTGGAAACTGGCACGGTGTTCCAGGTGCAGACATGTCACGGTGTGGACATCAAGGCATTCATTGGAGAAACTGACACTAAAGTGGTGCTGATCCCACCCTTTGAGAAGTTCAAGGTCACCAAAGTCATTGATTATGGGGAAAAGGTGGAGATCCACCTCAACTCCATCGGAACCTACAGCAAATACAACTGCGAATGGCTGAAAGGTAGGGACAGCCTGGGGCCATGGGGACACCCACTGGGGCCATGGGGACACCCCTGATGAGGCACAGGGGAAAATGAGAGTGACTGGGGATGGGGGACAGCGACAGAGGCACTCACAGTGTGTATGGGGACAAGGACACCCTGTGCTGGGGACACCAGGTCTCGGGACAGGAACACGCACAGTGGGCATGGGGACAGGAACATTCATGACAGGGCACAGGGACCCCCACATCTAGCCCGGGACAGGGACACCCCCATTCCGACACTGTCCCTCCTCTCCACAGGCAGTGCTCTGGGGACAGGCCCTGTGTGCTGGACGTTGGTGGGTGGGATCCCCTACGACACCCCCTGATTCCCTGCCACCCTCTGTAATTGTCACCTCATGGGCCCCATCTCTCCTGTCACCCCTTGACCCTGTTATGGTCACCCCCTGATCCCCCCTCACTCCCCCTTGTCTACCTGACCCCCCTCTTTATCCCCCAGGTGGGAGCGTCCCCAGGGCCCCCTTTCACATTGGAGGACTCCTGCTGGCCACCACAGCCCTGGCAGTGGCCACCGGGATCCTCTGAGCCATGAAGCCGCCAAGGTCACCAGGCTCACTGTGGTCACCACGATCACCGAGACCACCAGGACCCCCAGAGAAATGAGGTTATCAAGGCTACCAAGGCCGCCATGGCCACTATGGCCACCTTGACCACATGGCCTCCATGAGGTCGCTGTGGTCACCACTGGCCACTGTGACCACCATGGTTACCAACACTTCCTGAGCCACAAGGCAGCCACAGCCACTGTGGTCACTGTGGCCGCCAAGGACATTGTGCAGAATAATTATATAAAATAAATACATAGAAAGTATTGCACAATATCAATTCTCCTAAATAATTGTTTAAAAAAAATTGTATCCAAACGGGTCCCTAAATTAATGGGCTCAAAGGAAATCCTTGGCGAGTCTATTCTGCCCAGTGCTGTGTCCAATTCTGCCCAGTGCTGTGTCCAGTTCCGGGTTGCTCTGACCCAATCCTGTGTTCAGGATGACGCTGCCTGAACTGGGAGGTTGGACCAGGCGCCCACTCTGGGTCCTTCCATCCTGACTCATTCTGGGATTTTGGGATTCTGGGAGTTGTGGATTGGGAATTGCCCACTGGAGGGCAGCAGTGAGAGTGGGAAATCAGCTGCAGTTCCAGGTGCCACCAGCAGGCGGTAGCACAAGCCCGGTCCCGGGGTTCGGGAATGGTTCGGGATGGAGCGACCTTAAAGCGCGTCCGGGGCCCGCCCTGCCAGGCCAGGGACATCTTCCCCTGGGCCAGGCTGCTCCAGGGCCCGCCCAACCTGGCCTGGGACACGGCCAGGGACGGGGCAGCCACAGCTTCTCTGGGCAGCCTGTGCCAGGCCATCACCACCCTCACAGGGCAGGAGATTATAGGAAGATGGGCGGTGATGTCCTGGACATACGACTCAGCGGATCGGGGTCTTTAGGAGTGTTCAAAATGGGTCTTGATGTCTCCACACGAGAAGATGTGAAGTTTGTCACAGCACTCAGGTGGTTTCACCCGAGAGTTTGTGTGGGATACTGATGAACGCCAGGGAAAGGTGCAGCTTGAGTTTTCTCAAGCTACTCAAAGGAAAAGAGAAGAGAAAGAACTAATAACAGAGATGAGCACCTGCTTTTGGAAGGGTAGGATGTGTGAGAGACGTGATGTTTGGGTGAAAGCATGTTTGCAAGGGCTGTCACCTTCCTTGGACCAATCAGTTTGTGTATATCCTGGTTCTGTGATCTAATCCATAAAATCATCCATTACCTTTTCTCCCCACGGACGGAAAACAGCAGCAGAAGATTCGAGGACGACATCCCATCTGTAGGTTGCTATTCCACCATCCTTCTCTCTCTCCCTCTCCCCTTTTACTTCATTTCCCTTTTCCTCTCTCTCTCCCCTATCATAAACTAAACTGTTGGCACTGAATAAAGTGCATTGTTGCTTGCTGCAGAAGAAAACTTGAGTCCCTCGCTGTTTGTCTTTTGCACCCTGGGATCAAACGAACCATCGCGACTCCCGCGCGTGTTGGGCGGATTGTGACTCCTGTTAATTGCTCGTTAGTGCTGCAAACACCAGCGCTGGTGCAGGTCAGAACTCAGATTCCCAATGTGCGCTCGGTGCAGTGCCTGCAGAATGAGAGTTGAGAAAGGAACACAAGTGATGATTTTGGCTGCAAAGTGAGGGTGTCTGGTACTCAAAGATGGCCCCGATGTCGGCATCTCCCAAGGGATCTCCAGACTTTAACAAAACCCTTGGATTTTTTTGTGTATCAAAGACAGCAGCCAAACTGTGGGACGCTTGTTAGAACAACTCAATCACAGAACAACTGTGAGATGCAGCAGTGACTGTTCTCCTCATCCTGGAGGCCAGGAAATTCAATCTGAGACAGAAGTTTGTGGTAGATGCTTTGCTCACTGCAACCACAGGATGTGAAACCAAGGGTGGAGCTCACAGTGTCACA
Source organism: Catharus ustulatus (assembly GCF_009819885.2). Lineage (NCBI taxonomy): Eukaryota > Metazoa > Chordata > Aves > Passeriformes > Turdidae > Catharus > Catharus ustulatus. The sequence goes on from NC_046221.1 coordinate 164,755,974, forward strand.
AAGAGCTCTGGAAGAGGCAGTAGGAGAAAGAGCAAACACAGGAACTCACTTGAGATCTGCTTTGGGCATTGCTCATGCACACGGAGCCACATGGAAAGAAAGAAATCCATTCCCAGCACAGGGATCTGTGATTAAATATGAACAGGAAATATTGTCCCTCCTCGACAACACCCAAAGAAGGGGCCGTGCCACAGCCCAGGGCACAGCAGCTCGGGGGTTGCCAAATCTGGGGGGTAAATAGCCCGGCAATAAAGCACCCTGGTGTTAATTCCTGATAAAGGAATTTCACCGCCAGAGGTGAGGCCTGGATAGAGCTGGGCAGATGGAAAATTGGCTGCTTACAGAAAAGGCCCCAGTAAAGAGTGTGGGTGGGTGATAACTCCCAATAACCAGGCCAGGCCCACCCCGACTGAGGCTGCAGTTGGTGAAGGAGAGAAGCACCAGCCAAGCTCTGGGGAGTCCATGGCATGGGGACAGGTCATCCCCAGGTTTGGGGTGCCTGCAGAGATGTCATCTGGTAGGGGACCGCATTTGGTGTCTGGGGTGTGACAGCAACCCAGTGAGCAGTGGGGAGTGGGACTGGGGGCACTGGGGGTATGTGGGACCATGGGATTGGGGTCCTGGGTGGGTGAGAAACAAGAGAGAGAACAGAAAGTTTCCATTCCCCTGAAGGTGCAGGATGGGGCTGAAAGATGAAAGACTAGTAGAAAAATATAAAAGGATGTAAAAGTCGGGAAACTACAGGGAAAATGTTTCTGGAGTCAGTGGAGAAACAAATTAAGGGGAGCTGCACTAAAAGGTTTCTGGCAAGTTCTTTAGCGTAGAAGCTGCAGCACCAACCAAAAGTGAAACTTCCAAGCAAGGTGAGGCAAGATACTGAGGCACTCAGAGTCAACCACATCCTCTGACACCATTTTGTGAAGCCTGGGTAGAAAAACTCTGTCTTAAAAAGTGTAGAGCCATACAAATTATTTACAGAGAAAGCCCTGGTTCTGTGCTAGCTAAGCAGCCCATTTTAATGAATATTTATAATTAGGGTGAATCAATTCCTCGTGGAAAAGCCCCCCTGAGCTGCAGGAGCAGGAGAGATCCGCTGTGAGTCCGAGCTGATCAAGAATTCCGGCTCTCTGGTACCTCCAGCTGTGCCAGGGAGTTCACTCCGGCTGATTTGGGTAACAGGGGTTGGGGGGACACTGGGGACACTTGGGGAGGACAGGGGACTATGGGATTGGGGTCTAGGGGGACACTGGGGGTGTCATGGGAGTGGGATTGGGGTCATGGAGTGCTCTGGGGGAAAGTGAGGGGGGACACGGGATGGTGGGAGTGGGATTGGGGTAATGGGGGGCTGGGACACACTGTGGGGGTAGGGGGTGATGCCCGGATTTGGGTTGAGGTTCTGGGGTGACACCAAAGAAATTGGGGAGTGGGAGTGGTATTGGGGTGTGGGGATAGGCTGAGGGGAACACTGAGGGGCTCAGGGAGTGACCCCAGGATTTGGTCTGGGGTCCTGGGGGGTCTGAGGGGAATTGTAATCATGGGAGTAGGATTGGGCTGCTAGGGGCGCCGTGGTGCTGTGGGATTGGGATTGGGGTCCCTGGGGGTCTGGGGGACTTGGGGAGGCAAAAGTGACCCCAGGATTTGGGATCAGGGAACACAGACATGATCAGGGGTCTTCTGGCCAGGAGTGTCTCCCTTCACCTGGGCTGACCCCACTGCCCTCCCCAGTCCCTCACTGAGGAACCCTCCCCGTGTCCCCTCCCCAGTCCCTCAGTGTGACCTATGTGTCCCCTCAGTTTCACCTCTGTGTCACCCAGTGTCAACTCCATGTCCCCTCTGTGTCCCCTCTGTGTCCCCCTGTGTCCCCTCTGTATCCCCTCTGTGTCCCCTCGGTGTCCCCTCGGTGTCCCCCAGTTTCCTCTCCGGTCCCTGTGGATTCTCCCCTTTGTGGTCTTCCTGGCTCTCACCCTGGCACTGCGGGTAATGAACGAGACCGCCAGGGCCTCCACGGTATACCCCCTGGACATGGCCCCGGGCTCCTTCGATGACCAGTACCAGGGCTGTGGCCCTGCCATGGAGGAGGCATTGCCGGGCCTGATCTGCTCCGAGTTGCAGAAGAATCCTCGCTTCGCTGAGGTCTGGCCAAAGGCTGAGGCAGAGTGGCAGAAATTGGGGTCCCCTGTGTCCCCTCTGTCGTCCCCAGACCAGGCCATTGCCATCATGGCCTATGTGGCGCCTAACCTGCACGACTATTTCAATGTGAACGTGAGCGCTGTCGGGCGCTCCCCCCAGGAATACCGGGACAATTTCCACTTCAAAGCGCTGCATTTCCTGCTGTCCAAAGCCGTGGCCACGCTGAGGGCCGCTCAGGGGCAGAAATGTCAGAGTGTGATCCATCTGGCAGGCTACAAGTTCTATGCAAATCCTGGTGACATCATTCGGTTCGGTCAATTTGCACGGTCGTGGGGTGCCATTGGTGACAGTGAGTCAGCCGCCACGGTGTTCAAGGTGCAGATGTGTCATGGCGCGGACATCAGCACATTCACTGGAGCTCCCAACCATCTTACAGTGCTGATCCCACCCTATGAGAAGTTCAAGGTCACCAATGTCAGTCGTTATCTGTGGAGGATGGAGATCAGCCTCGAATCCATCGGGACCTACAGCAAATACAACTGCGAGTGGCTGAAAGGTGGGGACACCCACTGGGGCCATGGGGACAGCCATGATGAAGCACTGGGGACAATGACACTGGTTGGGAATGGGGGACAGGGACGGGGGCCACCCATGGTGTGTGTGGGGACAAGGACACCCTGTGCTGGGGACACCAAGTGTGGGGACAGGGCAGAGGGATGGGAACCTGCACATCTGGGAAGGAACAGGGACAGGGACACCCACATTCCGACCCTGTCCCTCCTCTCCACAGACAGTGCTGTGGGGACAGGCCCTGTGTACTGGATGTGGGTGGACTGGGGTCCCCCATGGCACCCCCTGATCCCCTGTCACTCCCTGTCACCTGTCACCTCATGGCCCCCATCTCTCCTGTCACCCCTAGCCCCCATTTTGTCCACCCTCCACCCCCTCACTCCCCCATGGTCACCCTTACCCCCCTCTTTGTCCCCCAGGTGGGAGCATCCCCAGGGCCCCCTTTCACATTGGAGGACTCCTCCTGGCCACCACAGCCCTGGCAGTGGCCACTGGGATCCTCTTAACCATGAAGTCACCAAGGTCACCAGGGTCACTGCGGCCGCCATGATCACCAAGACCACCAGGACTCCCAGAGAAACAAGGCCACAAAGGCTACCAAGGCCACCACTGCCACTATGGCTACCTTGGCCACCATGGCCTCCATGTGGTCACTGCGACCAGTGCTGGCACTGTGACCACTGCAGCCACCACAGGCCCTGTGGCCACAGTGCCACAAGGACATTGTGCAAAACAATTACATAAAATACTTATATCAAAAAAATGGTATCAAATAAATTCTATTAAATTGTTCTATCAAAACAATTATGTAAATAATTGTATTAAATTAATTGTATAAAAACCAATCTATTAAATTACTCTATATAAACAGATCCATTTAAAAATTTTGTCGAAGCAGCAAAAAGAGACAATTCCCAAGCAGGGCTCGATGTCATTCCCCACCCCACACCCATGACAGTGTCTCTTCCTCTCGGCCTCATGGAGGATTCTTGGGGAGCACCCCATTCCCAAGGGAGGAACCTCACACCCATTTCAATCCCAGCAGGAATACGGGACAGGAATCTCTGTCTGAGAGGGGACTGGATGTTCCCAGGGTCAGGTGATACACAAGGGGGCATTGGGAGGAGCGGGGTTGGAAATCAGAGTGACAGTGCCTGTGTGCACTGCCCAGTGAGGCACATCGGGAGTGCCGTGTCCGGTTCTGTCCAGTGCTGTGTCCAGTTCTTTCCAGTGCTGTGTCCAGCTCTGCCCAGTGCCATGTCCAGTTCTGGGCTGCTCTGACCCAATCCTGTGTTCAGGATGACGCTGCCTGAGCTGGGAGCTTGGACCAGGTGCCCACTCTGGGTCCTTCCATCCTGACTCATTCTGGGATTTTGGGATTCTGGGAGTTGTGGATTGGGAATTGCCCACTGGAGGGCAGCAGTGAGAGCGGGAAATCAGCTGCAGTTCCGGGTGCCACCAGCAGGCAGCAGCACGAGCCTGTCCCCGGGGGTCAGGAATGATTCAGGATGGAGCGACCTTAAAGCGCATCCGGGGCCAGCCCTGCCAGGCCAGGGACATCTTCCCCTGGGCCAGGCTGCTCCAGGGCCCACCCAGCCTGGCCTGGGACACGGCCAGGAACGGGGCAGCCACAGCTTCTCTGGGCAGCCTGTGCCAGGCCATCACCACCCTCACAGGGCAGGAGATTATAGGAAGATGGGCGGTGATGTCCGTGAAAAACGACTCAGTGGGTCGGGGTCTTTAGGAGTCTTCAAGATGGGTCTTGATGTCTCCACATGAGAAGACGTGAAGTTTGTCACAGCACCCAGGTGGTTTCACCCTAGAGTGTGTGGGATACTGGTGAAAGCCAGGGAAAGATGCAGCTTGAGTTTTCTCAAGCTACTCAAAGGAAAAGAGAAGAGAAAGAATTAATAACAGAGGTGAGCACCTGCTGTTGGCAGGGTAGGATGTGTGAGAGATGTGATGTTTGGGTGAAAGCATGTCTGCAAGGGGTGTCACCTTCCTTGGATCAATCAGTTTGATTCTATCCTGGTTCCGTGATCTAGTCTATAAAAGTCTGATTGCTTCTATAACAAATTCCTTTTTTCTGCCTATGAAGGAAGCCATGTGTTGCTACACTTTTTGCCTCTCCTAGCACTACAGCAATAACTTTGAACTCCCAAACTTTAGGGTAATGGGAGAATTGGGTCCCACAAGGTCTCTTTCATAACCCTGACAGCCTGAACTTCTGTCAGGAGCCGTCAGGGGATCAGTGGAACCCTGTCCACTCTGCAACGCCTGCCTGAGAATTGCCCCTCATGTGGGGAAGAAGGCTTGGGAGCACGGGGGGAGGAAGGAGAGAAAGGGGTTTTTAATTGGGGACCCAAACCAGAAACATTCCACAATTTTTCACCTATCTTTACAATAATGTGAAAGAGAGGAATAAATATAGCAACTGGTAAGCCTCCCTCAGCCTGAGTCTTATACAACTTTTTCCCTACACTGTCCCAAAAACAAATCAAAAAACCAGAATCCCCTATAGTGTTCGGAAACTATTTAAAAATCCAATGATCAAAATTTTCATGATTCCCCATATAAAACTTATATTCCCCTATTCAAGGGCACCACAACTTGGTAATGGATGCCTCTTTCAGGAGGGCTAAACTTAGGGTGAATGAGCTCGTTACCCATCCTGGAGCTTCATTCCCATGCCCAGGGGTAAAAGGGAAATTTAAAGGAAAACACCCAAATATATAATTAAATCAGAACACAATCCCCAATATTGATTCCAACTTCTCTTTTGGTAGGTGAGGCTCCTTGAGTCAAGTCAAGACTTCTGGTCAGGTGCTCAACCCCTCCACCAGTCCATGGGATTCTTCTCCCAGGCATTGAGTGGAGGATCCTGGTCACACCTTGGATTGACCTCGCTGAAACGTGAGTGGTTTTTGGGGAAGCAGCAACCCAAAAGTGACTTGTGTCCTGCACCTGATGCGTCAGGAGTCGCTTCTCCAGGAACCCCCAAGCAGAGGTCCCAGTTCGGGCGCCACTTTCTTTGTTTTGATACAAATATTTAATGAAATTGTGTTGATAGAAATTTCAATAGACTTGTTGTATAAAATTGACTTGATGCAATTATTTAATAGAATTGTTTTGATAGAATTGATGTGATACAATTTTTTAAGAGAACTTCTTTGCACAATGTCCTTGATGGTCACAGTGGCCACAGTGGTTGTGGTAGCTTTGGGGCTCAGAGGATCCCGGTGGCCACTGCCAGGGCTGTGGTGGCCAGGAGGAGTCCTCCAATGTGAAAGGGGGCCCTGGGGACACTCCCACCTGTGGAATAAAGAGGGGAGTCAGGGGGGATCATGGGGGAGTGAGGGGGTCGGGGGTGACCGTAACAGGGGCTGGGGGTGACAGGAGAGATGGGGGCCATGAGGTGACAGTGACAGGGAGTGACAGGGGATCAGGGGGTGCCATGGGGGATCCCAGCCCACCCACGTCCAGCACACAGGGCCTGTCCCCACAGCACTGTCTGTGGAGAGGAGGGACAGGGTCGGAATGCCGGTGTCCCTGTCCCTGTCCCCAACCAGATGTGGGGGTCCCCTTTCCTGTGCCCTCTCATGGATATTCCTGTCCCCATGCCCACTATGTGCATTCCTGTCCCCAGACTTTGTGTCCCCAGAACAGAGTGCCCTTGTCTCCACACACACCGTGGGTGTCCCTGACACCCATTGTCCCCTCTGCCTCATCAGGTCTGTTCCCATGGCCCCGGACTGTCCCCATCGCCCCAGTGTGTGTCCCCATGGCCCCAGGCTGTCCCCACCTGTCAGCCACTCGCAGTTGTATTTGCTGTAGGTCCCAATGGATTCGAGGTGGATCTCCACCTTCTCCCCATAATCAATGACGTTGGTGACCTTGAACTTCTCATAGGGTGGGATCAGCACCGTACGAGAGGAGGGATATCTAAACAATGCCTTGACATCTGCGCTGTGACACGTCTGCACCTGTAACACTGTCGCGACTTCCACACTGTTAATGTCATCAATGCAACCATATGACAATGCGAATTGACCCAAACGGACGATGTCACCAGGATTTGCGTATAACTTGTACTTTAGCTCCATGTGGATCACACACTGACATTTCTGCCCCTTCTGAGCAGCCCTCAGCATGGCCATGGTTTTGGTCAGCAGGAAATGCAGCGTTTTGAAGTGGAAATTGTCCTGGTATTCCTGGGCGGAGCGCCCGACAATGCTCACGTTCCCATTGAAATACTCGTACAGGTCAGGCGCTGCATAGGCCATGATGGCGATGGACAGGTCTGAGGATGACAGAGGGGACACAGGGGACCCCTCACTTGGCCACCTCTCCACGGCCTGAGACCAGACCTCGGCGAACAGAGGATTCATCTGCAACTCGGAGCGGTTCAGGTCCGGCAATGCCTCCTCCATGGCAGGGCCACAGCCCTGGTACTGGTCATCGAAGGAGTCCAGGGCCATGTCCAGGGGCTTCATCGCTATATCCCCAGTGGCCACGGTCATTGTCAGCAGTGCAAGGGTGAGAGCCAGGAGGGCCATGGAGGGGAGAGGTCACAGGGAGCTGTGTGGACACTGGGGGACACAGAGGGAACACAGAGGGGACACGGGGAGGGTTCCTCAGTGAGGGACTGGGGTGGGCAGTGGGGTCAGCCCAGGGGGAAGGGAGGCACTCCTGGCCAGGAGAACCCTGCACATGTCTGGGGTCCCTCACCCCAAATCCTGGGGTCACTTTTGCCTCCCCAACGTCCCCCAGTCCCCCAGGGACCCCAATAACAATCCCAATCCCACAGCACCACAGCCCCACAGCCCCCCCAGGAGTCCAATCCTACTCCAATGATCACAATTCCCCTCAGACCCCCCCAGGACCCCAGTCCAAATCCTGGGGTCACTCCCTGAGCCCCTCAGTGTTCCCCTCAGCCTGTCCCCACACCCCAATCCCACTCCCACTCCCCAATTTCTTTGGTGTCACCCCAGAACCTCAACCCAAATCTGGGCATCACCCCCTACCCCCACAGTGTGTCCCAGCCCCTCATGACCCCAATCCCACTCCCACCATCACATGTCCCCCCTCTCTTTCCCCCAGAGCTCCCCATGACCCCAATCCCACTCCCATGACACCCAGAGTGCCCCCCAGACCCCAATCCCACAGTCCCCTGTTCCCCCCCAAGTGTCCCCAGTGTCCCCCCAACCCCTGTTACCCAAATCAGCCGGAGTGAACTCCCTGGCACAGCTGGAGGTACCAGAGAGCCGGAATTCTTGATCAGCTCGGACTCACAGCGGATCTCTCCTGCTCCTGCAGCTCAGGGGGGCTCTGCCACCCTAATTATAAATGTTCAATAAATGGGCTGCTTAGCAAACACAGGTTTTTGTCGTCGATAATTTGAATGACTCCACCTCTTTTAAGTGATGATTTTACTTCCTGTGGACAGTACAAAGATGTGGTTTTCATGGAGCGCTCCAATATCCTGCATCGCCCCACCTCTAGTTTTTGATTTTGTTCAGCGCTGCCAATGTGGTGTTACAGAACTTGCCAAAAATACGATTTCAATTTATCTGTTTCGTCATCAACTCCAGCCACCTTTGCCCTGTGGTGTCCACACTTTTACATCCTTTGATATTTTTCTGCTATTGTTTCATCTCTCAGCCCTATCCAGCACCTTCAGGGGGAATGGAACTTTCTATTCTCTCTCCTTTTTCTCACCCCCAGGACCCCAATCCCACGGCCCCACATCCCCCCAGTGACCCCAGTCCCACTCCCCACTGCTCACTGGGTTGCTGTCACACCCCAGACACCAAACAGGGTCCCCTACCAGGTGACATCCCTGTAGGCACCCCAAACCGGGATAACCAGTCCCCATCCCATGGACTGCCCAGAGCTTGGCTGGTGGTTCTCTCCTTCACCAACTGCAGCAGAGTATCTACCACAAACTTCTGTCTCAGATTGAATTTCCTGGCACCTGGGTGAGGAGAACAGTCGCTGCTGCATCTCACAGTTGTTTTGTGGTTGAGTTGTTCTAACAAGAGTCCGACATTTTGGGTGCTGTCTTTGATACACAAAGATCTCCAAGGCTCTGTTAAAGTCTGGAGATCCCTTGCGAGATGCCGGCGTCGGGGTCATCTTTGAGTACCAGACACCCTCACTTTGCAGCCAAAATTATCACTTGTGTTCCTTTCTCAACTCTCGTTCAGTTTCCCCTCTTAGGCAGGACCAGGCTGCAACCCACAAAAAAACCTCTTCTGAATTTGTCATCTCTGCAGAACAATGAGAGGTTTTGCTGTTTAATATTGTTCATTTCTTTTTGTGCTGGAGAGTGCTTTGCCTGTTAAATAAACAGGTTTTATTTTCCACTTCTCTCCTAGAAAATACTTTCCCCAAACCATTAAGAAAAAAATGGCTTTGATCTGTTTCCTAAAAAGATACCCATTCAAAAGTTTCCTCCCAAATTTTCCCTAAACCAGGGCAGAATGCCGGGATGTGTTTGGGTGGTGAGGGGGTTCCAGTACAAGGTGAAGCCCGGCGAGAAAGTTCACTTTGTGCCCTGGTTTTGGGGCAAATTTGGGAGAAAAACCTCTGAATGGGATCCCTCTAGGAAACAGATTCAAGCAGTCCCTCCCCCAATGGCCTCGGGGAAATATTTTCTCAGAGAAAAGTGGAAAAAATCTGTTTATTTAACAGGCAAAGCACTCTCCAGCACAAGAATGAACAATAACAAACAGCAAAACCTCTCACAGCTCCGAAGAGATGACAAATTCAGCAGAGTCCATTCCGTGGGTTGCAGCCCGGCTCACTCAGGCTGTTTTTAACCCCTCTGGTGCTGGGAAATGTCACAGCCCAGGTGAGCCTCAGGTGTGAGCTCCTGGTGCTCCTCTGGGTTTTCAGTCCAGAGCAGGGTTGAACAATCCCAAGAAAGAGGAAAGCCCAGCTCACCTGGGCTGTGACATTTCCCAGCACCAAAAAAACCAAAAACAGCCTGAATGAGCTGGGCTGCACTCGCAGAAGGGACTCTGCTGAATTTGTCATCTCTTCAGAGTGGCAAGAGGTTTTACTGTTTGGTATTGCTCAATTTATGCTGGAAAGTGATTTGTCAGTTAAATAAACAAATTTCTTTTCCTCTTCTCTCCGAGATAAATATTTTCCCCAAACTGCTTAAGAAGGAAACTGTTTAAATCTGTTTCCTAAAAAAATACCCATTCCAAAGTTCCCTCCCATATTTGCCCTAAACCACGACAGAGTGCCAGGATGCTGCGAGGTGATGTCACAGGTGTGGGGACACTGGGAGGTGACATCACAGGGGGACATTCTCTGGGGGAACGGGGACGTGCAGTGGGTTGGGGACAAGGACACCCAGTGCTGGGGACACCCATGGCAAACAGGGGACAGGGACACCCACAGTGGGCACCCAGTGCTGGGGACAAGGACAGGGACAGCCATTGGTGGGCACAGGGCATGGGGACAACAGTGCCAGGTGAGGGGGACAGGGACAGGGACATCCAGTGCTGGGGACACCCCCTGGGGTTGGAGGGACAGGGGCACCCATGGCTGGGAACAGGGACAGGGATCTGGTGCTGGTCACCTGTGGCCCCCACATCCTCAGGGTCCAGGTGGGGCAGTGATTGTGATCTCTGTGGGAGATATCTCCTGTTAATGGGCCATGTTTTATAAACCAGGTGGGGCAGTGATCCTTATCTCTGTGGGAGATATCTCCTGTTAATGAGCCATATTTTATAAACCAGGTGGGCAGTGGTTCTTACCTCTGTGGAAGACATCTCCTGATGGGCCAGCTGTTAAAATCCAGGGGACAATGTTCTTTATCTTTTCCAGACCCCTCCTCCCTCCAGGAGATCTCTCCTGATCATGGGCCAGTGAGTCCCACTGTACAACTGATAAAATTCCATCATGCCATGGGAAGATGCTCCACCCAGGGGGAGGAGCCAAGCTTTTCCTACCTAGATAAAAACTGAGATTTGGAACATCAGAGCAGCTTTTCCCACTGCTTTCCATGAGCTACCAGAACTTTCTACAGGATCACAACTTCAACAAGAGCACTTCACCTGGACTGCTACCACCACCCTAACCGGAGGAGTGTCAGGTTGAATTCTGATCCTGCCACAGTTTTTCTTTTCTACTATTGCATATATTTTATTTTTTTCTCTTTTTTTTCCTATTAAATTTTATTGCTGACTTGGAGTCCCTCACTGGTTTTGCTTTCATATCAGTCCAGTCCCTGGCACTCTTTTGTGGCAAGACCCAATAAAGGCTCTCTGCTGAACCCCACACAAAGACTCCGTCTTGGTTCTGCATCCCCCAAAAGCGCTTCTCACCAAGGAACTGATGATCCCAGCGGCAAGGCGAGTGTACCTGTGCCCCCCAGAACACGTCTGTATAAAAATGCTTCTCCAGGGCAGTCACAGCACCTTGGGCACCGCCCTCTGCAGCGAGTGGCGCCCGAACAGGGATCTCTGCTCTGGGGTCCCTGGAGAAGCGACTCCTGATGCATCAGCTGCAGGACACAAGTCACTTTTGGGTTGCTGCGTTCCCAAAACCCCTCACATTTTACCAAGGGCAATCCAAGGGGGACCGGGACCCTCCACTCAATACCTGGGAGACGAATCCCAAGGACTGGTTGACGGGTTCAGCACCTGCCCAGAAGTCTTGAGTTGACCCCATGGGCCTCCCCTACCCAAAGAGAAATTGTAAGTTGGAATCAATATTCAGAATTGCATAGTGACTCAATTATATATTTGGGTCTTTTTGTTTAATTTTCCCTTTTACTTCTGGGCACGGGAACAAAGTTCCAGGATGGGCAATGAGCTCAGTCACCCTACGCTTGGCCCTCCTGAGAGGCATCCATTTCCAAGATCTGGTACCCTTGGATCAGGGGAATTTAAGTTTTCTTAGTGATATCTTAAAAATTTTGTTCATTGGATTTTTAAATACTTTCCCAACACTAGAGAGGACTCTGGTTTTTTGAATTCTTATTGGCACAGGGTATGGAAGAAGTTGTATCATGTTCAGGCTGAGAGAGACTTATCAGTTGCTATATTTATTCCTCTCTTTCACATTAATGTAAAGTTAGATGAAAAATTGTGGCAAGTTTTGGGTTTGGGTCCCCAGTTTAAAACCCCTTTCTCTCCTTCCTCCCCCTGTGCTCCCAAGCCTTCTTCCCCACATGAGGGGCCATTCTCAGGCAGGCGTTGCAGAGTGGACAGGGTTGCCACCAATCCCCTGACGGCTCCTGACAGAAGTTCAGGCTCTCAGGGTTGTGCAATAGACTTTGTGGGATCCAATTCTCCTATTACCCGAAAGTCTGGGAGTCCAAACTTATCACTATAGAGGTAGGAGTGGTGAAAAAAAATTAGCAACACACGGCTCCCTTCATAGGCAGAAAAAAGGAATTTGTCATAGAAGCAATCACACTTTTATGGACTAGATCACGGAACCAGGATAGAGTCAAACTGATTGATCCAAGGAAGGTGACAGCCCTTGCAGACATGCTTTCACCCAAACATCACGTCTCTCACACATCCTGCTCTGCCAACAGCAGGTGCTCATCTCTGGTATTAATTCTTTCTCTTCTCTTTTCCTTTGAGTAGCTTGAGAAAACTCAAGCTGCACCTTTCCCTGGCTTTCACCAGTATCCCACACAAACTCTCGGGTGAAACCACCTGGGTGCTGTGACAAACTTCACATCTTCTCATGTGGAGACATCAAGGCCCATTTTGAAGACTCCTAAAGACCCCGACCCACTGAGTCGCTCTTCAAGGACATCACCGCCCATCTTCCTATAAACTCCTGCCCTGTGAGGGTGGTGATGGCCTGGCACAGGCTGTCCAGAGAAGCTGTGGCTGCCCCGTCCCTGGCCGTGTCCCAGGCCAGGCTGGGCGGGCCCTGGAGCAGCCTGGCCCAGGGGAAGATGTCCCTGGCCTGGCAGGGCTGGCCCCGGACGCGCTTTAAGGTCCGAACCATTCCCGAGCCCCGGGGCCGGGCTCGTGCTGCCACCTGCTGGTGGCACCTGGAACTGCAGCTGATTTCCTGCTCTCACTGCTGCCCTCCGGTGGGCAATTCCGGAACTACAACTGCCAGAATCCCAAAATGCCAGAATGGGTCAGGATGGAAGGACCCAGAGTGGGCACCTGGTCCAAGCTCCCAGCTCAGGCAGTGTCATCCTGAGCACAGGATTGGGTCCAGAGCAGCCCAGAACTGGACATGGCACTGGGCAGAGCTGGACACAGCACTGAACAGAACTGGACACAGCACTGGACAGAACTGGACACGGCACTGGACAGAGGTAGATTCCCCATGGAATTGCTTTGATACCATTAATTTAGGAAACTGTTTGGATACAATTGATTTGAAACAATTATTTAAGAGAATTAATATGATACAATATTTCAAATATATTTATTTTATATAATTGTTCTGCACAATGGCCTTGGTGGCCACAGTGGCCAGAGTGGCTGTGGTAGCCTTGTGGCTCAGGGAGAATTGTTGACCATGGTGGTCACAGTGGCCTTGGTGCTTATGGTGACCATGGTGGCCAGAGTGGCTGTGGTGGCTGCAGTGGCCACAGTGCCAGTGGTGACCACAGTGACCACATGGAGACCATGGTGGCCAAGGCAGCCATAGTGTCAGTGGTGGGTTTGGTGGCATTGGTGACCTCGTTACTGTGGCAGTCCTGGTGGTCTTGGTGATAATGGTGGCCACAGTGACTATGGTGACCTTGGTGGTTTCATGGCTCAGAGGATCCCGGTGGCCACTGCCAGGGCTGTGGTGGCCAGGAGGAGTCCTCCAATGTGAAAGGGGGCCCTGGGGACGCTCCCACCTGGGGGACAAAGAGAAGGGTCAGGGGGACCATGGGGGAGTGATGGGGTCGGGGTTGGCCATAACAGGGGCTGGGTGTGACAAGAGAGATGGGGGACATGGGGTGACAGTGACAGGGAGTGACAAGGGATCAGGGGGTCCCTTTCCCCGTGCCCTGTCATGGATGTTAATGTCCACACGCTCACTGAGCTCATTCTTGTCCCCACAACTGGTGTCCCCAGCACAGGTTGTCCTTGTCCCCACACACGCCGTGGGTGCCTCTGTCCCTGTACCCCATCCCCAGTCAGTGTCATTGTCCCCCGTGCCTCATCAGGGGTGTCCCCACGGCCCCAGTGGGTGTCCCCATGGGCCAGGTTTTCCCCACCTCTCAGTTGTATTTGCTGTCCCCACTCGCAGTTGTATTTGCTGTAGGTCCCGAAGGAGTTGAGGTGGATCTCCACCTTCTCCTCATCTTCAATGACTTTGGTGACCTTGAACTTCTCAAAGGGTGGGATCACCACCTCATCCATGTAGAAATTTCCAGTGAATGCATTGATGTCCGCGCTGTGACATGTCTGCACCTTGAATACCGTGGGGGTCCTCAACCTGTGGAAGCTGCTATTGCAGCGCGATGCCAACGCGAATTCACCGAAGCGGACGATGTCCCCAGGCTTTGCCTTGTACCGTATGAAGTGCTCACCCAGGAACGCCAAGTGACATTGCTGCCCCTGAGCAGCCATCAGTGTGGCCAGGGCGTCGGTCAGCAGGAAATGCAGAGTTTTGAAGTGGAAATTGTCCCGGTATTCCTGGGGGGAGCGCCCGGCCACTCTCACTTTGTCGTTGAAGTACACGTGCAGGAGAATCGAGGTGTAGGCCCTGATGGCGATGGCCTGGTCTGAGGATGACAGAGGGGACACAGGGGACCCCCGCCTCTCCCAAGCAGCCACGGCCTCAGACCAGTACTTGGCGAAGCGAGGATTCTTCTGGAACTCGGAGCGGTGCAAGGCTGGCAATGCCTCCTTCATGGCAGGGCCACAGCCCAGGTACTGGTCATCGAAGGAGTCCAGGGCCATGTCCAGGGGCTTTTCCTTAATGGTCCTGGTGGCCACGGTCATTGCCAGCAGTGCCAGTGTGAGAACCAGGAGGACCATGGAGGGGAGAGGCCACAGGGAGCAGTCTGGACACTGGGGGACAGAGAGGCGACAGGGAGGTGACATTGGGGGACACAAAGGGGACACCAAAGTCACACGGGGAGGTTTCCTCAGTGAGGGACTGGGGCATAAACACCCGTGGGGCCAGCCCAGGGGGAAGGGAGGCAATCCTGGCTAGGACACCGATGTACATGTCCAGGGTCCCTCATCCCAAATCCTGGGGTCACTTTTGCATCCCCAAGGTCCCCCAGCCCCCACGGACCCCAATCCCACAGCACCACAGCCCCCTTAGCAGCCCAATCCTACTCCCGTGATTCCCCTCAGCCCCACCAGGACCCCGGCCCAAATCCTGGGGTCACTCCCTGAGCCCCTCAGTGTTCCCCTCAGCCTGTCCCCACACCCCAATCCCACTCCCAGTCCCCAATTTCTTTGGTGTCACCACAGAACCTCAACCCAAATCCGGGCATCACCCCCTACCCCCACAGTGTGTCCCAGCCCTCCATGACCCCAATCTCACTCCCACCATCCCGTGTCCCCCTCACTTTCCCCCAGAGCACCCCATGACCCCAATCCCAGCCCCACCACACCCCCATTGCCCCCCAGACCCCAATCCCACAGTCCCCTGTTGTCCCCAAGTGTCCCCAGTGTCCCCCCAGCCCCTGATACCCAAATAAGTCGGAGTGAACTCCCTGGCACAGCTGGAGATACCAGAGAGCCGGAATTCTTGATCAGCTCAGACTTACAGCAGATCTCTCCTGCTCCTGCAGCTCAGGGGGGCTTTGCCACTGCGTGTTTATCCACCCTAATTATAAATATTCAGTAAAATTAGCTTCTTGCCTAGTAGCGGACCAACATGTGTCCTGGCTCATCCTCTTTAAAGATTGATTCCCGCGCGCTAAACCTGTTTTAGGGCAGTCGTTGCTCCTGACTTCCGCAATGTCGTCATCACTTGAACGGAACTTTCGCTTCCGCTTCTCTTACAGAATTCTCAGAAGCTCCTGACTTCTCTTTATCTACCTCTCCACTGGCTCCAGCCACGTTTATCATGGTGTGTGCACACTTTTACACTCTTTTATATTTTTCTGCTGTTGTTTCATCTTGCAGTCCTATCCAGCACCTTCAGAGGAACTGAAACTTTCTATTCTCTCTTATTTCTCACCCCCAGGTGCTGCTCTCAGGTGCGGAGCTTCTCGGTAGTTTACAGTGGGAGAATCTCCCCTCCGCTCCGGGCTCCGATCTTTTCCCCGCCGCCGTGCGCTCTCCAAACTGCTGGAGCGAACCAAAGCGTCAGACATTCCCCGCATCCCTCGGTATGGATCGGAACTCACGGGCCGTCTCTCGGGAGTGCTCTCTCTGCAGAACCGGACCCTCGCTCCTCACTGACGCTGCGATCCGAGAATTCGCTACCGTGGTGCGCAGCTCTCGTGGCGGAGCCAGTGTTCCCCCTCCCTTCGGCTGTATTCTTTCTCTTTCTCTAATCTGCTCATCAATCAAAGCTCTTAATTCATCTAGCTCTCTTTCCTGCTCCCCGCGCTCACCCTTCTCGGCACAATTCGAGCGCTCAGCATAAGAATAACCACGATCAGCATCTGAATGCTGTGCCTGAGCTCTAGCCCGCCGGCGAAGGCGACAAAGGAGGAAAAAATCTGTCCCCGAGGGTTGTTATTAACTCCTAAAGGGACACCACAGGACACTCGGTGGGCAGACCCGAAGCTGGCGTGCACAAGGAAGTATCTAGTTCCAGTTTTTCTGGGCTTGACACGGACTGCAAGACCGCGCCTTCATCGCTCCGGACTGCCTGCAGAGCCTGCAACTCTGTTTTGGGCAGTGCTGATGGTAAGGACGGGATTACCGTATCTTCCCCCAAAAGAACTCTCGCGCAAATGCCGGGAAAACAGCGGCAGGGTTGCCTGATTCTAACTCCGCTTCTACCCCTGCTGCGGCCGTTCTCTCTGCTTTTATTTGCTTTAATACCGGCATTACTACCGTCCGAACTGTGCTAAGTCCTTTGGTGTCTCTCGAGCCATCGCTCATGGCATCCCAAAGATTCTCACCCAGTCTTTAAGGATACGGAAAACACTTCTAGGGGTAGCAAAAAATCCTTTGTCCTGACCCCACCTCAGAAACTTTTTTAAACCCTCTGAGTCACGTTTGACTTCTCTCATAGAGAGGATACGCTGGAGGACGTGTAACATTGCCTGTTCTTCTTTCAACAGAGCTTTCCACATCCTCCAGCCGCGGTCACTCACCTTATTACCGGAGTTCTTCGCCGTGCAGCACACGCGTTGTTCTCGGAGCTTTTCTCAGGATCCTCTCGGTCCCGTGCCCCGCGGCTTCCTTCTGAGAGGAACGCTGGATTTGTCTTTACAAACAAACTGTGGGTCTGCTGGTAGATGAGACTAGCACTGAGAGATAGAAGAAATAATGGGATTGATTGCACTGATTGATGAATGGAGAAAGATATTTGCCTTTACAAACAAACTGTAGAATTGAAACTGGGTATTGGAAGATGAAAGAAACAATGAGGGGGGGAAACTATGAATTCCGTAGGAATTAAAAATTTAAAAGGCGGGTTATACATTAGAGGGAAATCTCAGGTATCAGGCATTCCAGGAATTCTGTGCCTCTCAAGTGCCTCAGCCGATGGGGAAAGAGAGAGGGAAATGCGGCCGGGAAAACAGGATAAAAAGGAGGCTGCGTCCTCCAAACATCTGAGAGACCCCAGGGGAATGCCCCATGGCCTCTCCCTTTATTCGAATAAAGCAAAAGGGACTCCTCCGTCTCGTTTTTGGACATAAACCTCTGGTGTTTGTGGAATAATTTTCCTGACAATTCTGGGGCGCTCGTCCGGGATATTTCCACCGTCCGGGGCCACAGGCAGAGCTGGAGGTGCCTCACCCAGTTCGGGTGATCAGCTCCCCTTGGTGCCGGCTGGCACCGGGCCATCAATTGGGTTCCCGAGACTGTCCAGGAGACAGACGAGTGGCGGACCAGAGGAGTCCGTGAAGAGTCCACAGGGAAGGACCACTGGAAATCTCACCGGTGAGTAAAATGAGATCTTTGGGGAGCAAACCTGGGAGGGCACCCAGGGAGGGTTGCAAGTGTAAAGCCGGGAAGGGGCCCCGGCAAAAAGGATGATGATCCCATAATACTCCTGGAGAGTCCCTTGGGGAGAATGCTGAGGTCTTGGCATAGATTGTATATTCACCCAGAGGTAACTATGGAAATGATGGTAAAATATTGTTATTTTGTGTGGCCAGAGTATAAGTTGGCAAAGGGGCTTATGGAAATGTTATGGAAAAGATAAAATTCGTTTGTGTTGAATTCTGTGGAGGTATTTAGAGGAGAATTGGAAAGGATAGACTGAAAGGGGATGTGGATTAATATGGGTCAGACAAGCAACAGGAGAAATCCATGTGTTAAGAAAGGGAGAAGAGGAAAAAGGGGAGGAAGAGGAAAATGGTGAGGGTTGGGATGTTTTTCAGCACCGTCCCCCGTCTTGTCCTCCAGTGTTGCCAACTGAGCCAGGGCCAGCTGCAGGCCCCCGGTATCCTCCACTTCCAGAGCAAAAGGGGGCAGGAAAATGTTATTCCTACGGCCCCACCTGAAATTAATGATGGTATAGGGGGAGCGGAGCAGCGTGTTGTATCACCCCCTAGAACTAGAAGAGGAACTCAGTTTAGGACATCAGAAGCCCCCCAAGAAACAGAGATACACCACATGCCACTCCGTCAAGTTCCTTTG
This sequence comes from Catharus ustulatus, assembly GCF_009819885.2. Taxonomy (NCBI): domain Eukaryota; kingdom Metazoa; phylum Chordata; class Aves; order Passeriformes; family Turdidae; genus Catharus; species Catharus ustulatus. The sequence continues at coordinate 164,774,387 of NC_046221.1, forward strand.
GGGGGGTCAAGGGGGAGGATTTGGGTTTGTAATTGTGCCACTTACTACCCAGGATATAAGAGGATTGAAAAAGGGATTACCCCCATATTTGTATGATCCCATAGGGGTGGGGGAAATGATAGAGGAATATTTGGGAAATGGAGATTATACATGGAAGGACTGGGATTTTCTTTTGGGAATTTTGTTTGGGACATCGGAGAAAAGAATGATTTTGCAGAAATCTCGGCAGCTGTGGGAGGATGAACACCCACAAGCAGCAGAGGGGTCTGGACCCAATGCACCCACGGTGGATGATGCCATCCCCCAGGCAGATCCCAGTGGGACCCAAATAACCAGGCCAGTCTGGCTCAGCTCCGTGATTACCGTGCTTATCTGATCAGGGCAATCAAGTCAGCTGCTCCCAAAACTAACAACATAGCTAAGGCAATGTGGTTAGAACAGGAGAAACAGGAAAGCCCCTCTCCTTGGTTGGAGAGGATTGGGGATGTCTTGAGGCAGCACGGGGGGATGGATCCTGTGGGGCCAGCCTTTGACACATTGCTGAAGGTACAATTTGTTACCAAGGCCTGGCCTGATATAAGGAAAGGAGTACAGAAGGATGAAGAGTGGCAGAATAAACCTTTGGAGGAATTGGTTAGAAAAACACAGCAGATATATGTAAGAAGGAATGAGGAAAAGGCAAAGACTAAGGCGAAGATGATGGCAGAGTTTTGCACCCCCCGAGGGGTCCAAGGAGTCCCCTGGGACAGAGGGAACAGGGTCAGCCACAAGGACAGAGGCATTCCTTCCTCAGCAGGGGAGAGCCGACCCAAACAGCGGTTGGGGAAGAACCAGTGTGCTATCTGCAAGGCAGAAGGGCGTTGGAAAAATGGATGCCTGCAGGAACAGCTGGACCCTCAGGAGGAGGAAGTCCATAGGATAATGGAAATGGATTGTTAGGGGTGTCAGGGGCTCCTGTTATACCAGGGACTCACCACTCAGGAGCCCTGGATAACTCTTAATGTGGGCCCAGATCGAGAGGAGGTGTGTTTTCTGGTGGACACAGGAGCTTCTCGATCCACCTTAAATTTTATACCTAAAGGGGGGAAATTATCAAAAAGATCCTGGGTTATTCAAGGAGTGAGTGGAAAAGATGAGCGAGTGTATTTTATTCAACCACTGTTAATTCATGTGGGAGGTAGGTTTGAAATGCATGAACTTCTGTTTGTTCCCAACTGTGACTCTAATTTATTGGGAAGGGATTTGATGGCTAGAGCGGGAATGCAAATTCACATTATAAAAAGTGACATGGAATTCAAAACTGTATCTTTGTGTAAAATGTCTGAGAAGGCTTATGCTGAAATAAATTCGGAAGTGTGGGCAGCTCCAGGGAAATATGGAAAACTAGACACAGAGCCTCTTCAAATTACTTTGAAACAACCAGGACAAGTGGTGTCTAAAAAGCAATACTCTCTTTCAAGGGAGGAAAAGAAGGGGTTACAGCCTGTTATTGAGTCCCTGCTAAAAGCAGATCTTTTGGAGTTGTGTATGTCTCCCTATAACACTCCTATCCTGCCAGTTAAGAAACCAGATGGAACCCACAGAATGGTGCAGTATTTAAGAATAATAAACGAAATTGTCAAACCAAGGTACCCCACAGTTCTGGATCCATATACAATCCCGAATCAGAGCCCTTCTTCACATCAGAATTATTCTGTACTGGATTTGAGGGATGCTTTCTGGGGGTGTCCAATTACTGAGGACAGTAAACAGTATTTTGCCTTTGAGTGGGAACAGGAGGAAGGAGGGAAAATGATAAAGCAACAATTGACATGGACAGTCCTCCCCAGGGATATACTGAGCCACCGGTTTTGTTTGGGCAAGCTTTGCAGAAAATACTGAGAGAGTTTACTCCACCCTGAGGAGTTAAGTTGTTGCAGTATGTGAATCAGGGGAACAGGAAAAGGTGGTTGAAGAAGCTACTGTAATGCTGCTTAATTTTCTTGCAAGAAAGGGACTTAAAGTGTCCAAAAAGAAAACACAGTTAGTAGAAAGGAAGCTCAAATATTTGGGACGCATTCTGACTGCAGGGTTACGGTGTATTGATCCAGAAAGAATACAAGGGATTTTAGAAGTACCATTACTCCAGACTAAAAAGGAGTTACTGCAGCTTTTAGGGTTGGTGGGGTACTGCAGAGCATGGATGGAGGATTTCTCTGTTGTGCCCAAACCTTTATATAACTTTTTAACCCAAAGCAGTCCTAATGTCTTGGTATGGACACCAGAAGGGGAGCAAAGCTTTAGAAAACGAAAAGATAAATTGGAAAATACACCAGTCTTAGCTCTTCCAGACACAGAGAAGGAGTTTCAGCTGTATGTAGACGTTAAACTGGGTCATGCTAAAGGAATTTTGGCACAAGAGCATGGGGGGACACGGAGGTCTGTTGCCTGTTTTTCTAAGCTGTTAGACCCGGTGGCCAGAGGCTGTAGAACTGCCCAGCCACAGCTCTGATGGTGGCTGAAGCCCAAAAACTGACAATAGGGGAATATCTGATTGTTGAAGTTTCACATCAGATTACAGCTTTGTTAACTGAAAGAGCCTCTAAGTGAATGACGAGCGCTCGATTATTACGGTATGAATCTTGTTTAATGGAGCAGGAAGATTTTGAATTTAGAGGTGGGGAAGATTTTAATCCGGCCTCCTGTTTGAATGGCCCTGAAGAAAAGAGGGGCCAAGATGAAAATCAAGACTGCATTCAGGTTATAGATCTCCAAACCCGGGCTAGAAAAGATTTATGAGATACTCCCTGGCCTGAGGGAGAGAATGTGTTCATTGATGGGTCTTCAAGAGTGATAAGGGGGAAAAGATTTACAGGATACTCTGTGGTGAATGGGAGGCAATTAAAGGAAGGGGGGAGGTTACCGCCCACCTGGTCAGCCCAGACAGCAGAGCTGTATGCGCTTGTCAGAGGCTGTGAATTATATCGGGACAAGATATTAAATGTTTTTACTGATTCTAAATGTGCACATTGGGTGATGCATGCATTTGGGAAACTATGTGAAGCAAGAAGTTTATTAATCTGCAGGGGAAAGTCGTTAGCTCATGAAAACTTGGCCTCTTGCCTATTTGAAGTGGTGAATTTCCCCAGAATGGTGGCAATAATCCAAATTCAGGGGCACCAGGCAGGGTGCTCAGATCAGGCAATAGGAAACCGACTGGCTGATGAAGAAGCTCGGAAAGCTGCATTGTTGCCAGAAATCTCTGAGATTCTCCCCTTGCTCCCAGTGACTGCAGCCCTGCCAGAGAAACTGTCTTTTCCACCAGAGGAAATTCAGATAATTAAAAAGAGTGAGTCAGAGGAAAGAGGAAGCAATTGGTTTACAAGGGATGATAAGCAGTGTTTACACAAAGCTCTGGCCTTACAGTTGTTCAAACAATTTAATGAAGGGAGTCACTGGGGCTCTGAGGATTGGCAGAAGCCTTCCTCAAAGTGATGCTGTGGGGCTTTTTATCCTGGCAAAGCGAGCTATTGAGGGTTGTTTGGTTGGTGCTCAAACCAATAAGAGAGTTCCAAAGAAACTTGCCAGGGGAGGGAGACCTTGGGCTGTCCGTCCCTTCCAGAGATGCCAGGTGGATTTTACTGAAATGCCCCGAGTGGCAAGATCTAAATATCTTCTGGTCATAGTATGTCAATTAACAGCGTGGCCAGAAGCATTTCCAGCTGTTTCAGCATCTCCATGATCAGTTGTTAAAGTGTTTTTGGAACACATAATTCCAAGATATGGGATTGTGGAAGCAATAGACTCAGATGGGGGTAATCAGTTTACAGGAAAAGTTCTTCAAGGAGTTCTGACGGCTTTAGGGATACAATGGAACCTCCACACCCCCTGGCACCCCCAAAGTTCGGGTCAGGTTGAGAGGATGAATGGAGAAATAAAGCAACACCTTTTGAGGCTGGTGATACAAACTAAGATGCCGTGGGTACAGCTCCTGCCCCCGGTTTTGGCAAGGATAAGGGCGAGACCCAGAGGAGATATTCAGAGATCTGCCTTGGTATTGATGTTTGGAATTCCTTAGGCTTGCAATTCTCTAGTGGGGGAGTAGAGATAAGTGATGTATATTTGAAACAATCTGTGTCTCGGATACTGTCTCTTGTGAAATCTCTTTGACAGGAAGCTCAGCTGGCACAGCCCCTGCCTTGGGACTTTGCTGTTCACAACATCCAACCAGGAGATTGTGTCCTGGTTAAGGAGTGGAAAGAAGCACCACCGGTGGTGAAGTGGCTGCACATCTTGCCCAGGAGAGGGGACGAGCCTGCCCCTAGCAAGCGTCAGCAGCGACCTTGGACCGTCCAGGGAGGCAGCAGCTGCGAGCGTAGTGTTGATTTGAGCCGCGATTGTCTCCACCGGCGGGAGATGCTCCACTTTGGCGGGCGTGGGGACAGCTCCCTGCATCCCCACGGAGTGCGGACTCCCCACCAGGCTCAGGGGAAACCCTGTGCAGCTCCGCTTCAGCCGTAAAAGCACAGTTCAAAGAACCGGCCACTCCCCAGACAAAGAGAGCGTTTTCCGCGCTGCTGCCGCGCCACAGAGATCAGCTGTGGTGACGGTGCCAGGGACCGGGCAGGCAGGGACCGATCCCATCCTCGCACACCCGGTCCCAGCAGCGGCTCTCACAGCCGAGAGCCGGGCACGCGTGGGCAAAGCCCTCACGGTCTCCTGTGGGCACAGAGCACGGGCAGCTCCTCTCAGGATCGCTGAGCTGAGGGGTGGGGGTCATCCTGCCCCGTGCCGCAAATGGGGAGATTTTGAGAGCGAAAAGTTCCCGTGCAAAAATTCGGGTGCAGTCTAAATCTGTGAAAACATCTCTCAGAGATGAGAGTGCATCTTCTTGCCCCCGGGAGTGGTGAGTTCCCATTTTTAAAAGGAGAACTCCTTCCCAGGAAAAGCTAGGAGTGCAAAATAATTTAGAGAATGTTCACTGGACAGAGGAGAAGCCCTTTTAGAAACACACTCCGTGACCAGCGCCATGCACACACTAGCAGGTGTGTGGTCTTTGTTTTGGGTTTCTCTCCTTGGGAAGCCTGAGAGCAAAGCTTGAGCAGCCTGAGAAAAATCCTGGCTGCTTTCTTGGTTCCCAGCCAACATGATCTTTGGGTTCAGATTGTTGGACCCCCAACTGCCCTCCTTAGGATTGTTCCTGATATCAAGGCAGATGGAATCCAACACACGTTAAGCTCATTAATGGTAGCTGGGTAATGTGCTCCATAATTACCAGAAGGATTTTGAAGGCTGTAAAGCAGTGGGGAAGGGGAAGTTTTTTGTCCCCTTATTTTTAAGCTGCCCTCAAGATAATTCCACAAGTAGGACACATGTTGTCTGTGACTATCAGTGGAAGTGGGAACAGAACTCAAAAATTTTTTAATAGGTTCTGGTCCAGATCTAAGAAAACAGATCTGGGATGTAACTGGAGGAGGAAACCTCATGTGGGAACTTGGAAATGCAGGGAGTAGCCGTGGCTGCTGATCCAGAGATGGCTACAAAAGGACAGAAATTGATGTCACTGCAAATAACTGCAAAACCAAAGAAACCCCCAGGAAAAGGAAAGTAAGTCAATGTTAACTATAATTCGTACAGACAATTAGCAAAGCAATAAAAAGAGGAGGGTTTGAGAGGAATGTCAAAGATATCTTTACAAACAAGCTGTGCATTTGCTGTTAAATAAGACAAGCATGAAATATCAGTGGGGTGGATTCCACTGATTGTTGATTGGAAACAATATTTGCCTTTATCAACAAATTGTAGGTTTACTGAGAAATGAAATTGGACATTGAAAAATGATAGAAAACATGGGGGGAAAAAAGAATCCATAAGAACTAAAAATTAAAAGGGAGGGTTATACATTAGAGGGGAATCTCAAGTATCAGGCATTCCAGGAAGTCTGTGCCTCACAGGTACCTCAGCAATGTGGAAAGAGAGAGGGAAATGCGATTGGGAAAATGGGAGAAAAAGGAGTTTGTGTCCTCTAAAAATTTGTACAAATCAGTGAGCACTGGGGAGAGGTACTGGGGGCACTGGGGGGATGTGGGACCATGGGATTGGGGTCCTGAGGGGTGAGAAATAAGAGAGAGAACAGAAAGTGTCAGTTCCCCTGGAGGTGCTGGATAGGGCTGAGAGATGAACTTGCAGAAGGATGTAAAAGTGTGGACACAGCAGAATAAACATTGCTAGAAGCTATGGAGAAAGTGATAAAGGGAACTCCAGTGAGGGGAGTTTGGCAATTTCAGTAACACAGAAGGATCAGTGCTGGCCAAAATCGAAAGGTCGAGTGATCCAAGATATTGGGGCACTCAGTGACAACCTGGCCCTGAATGCCCTTCTTTGACACTGCAGGACTGTATAAGTATTTCCTGAAAGAGGTGGAGCCATGCAAATTATTTATCATAGAAGTGCTGATTCTGTGTCGGATAAGCAGCCCATTTTAATGAATATTTATAATTAGAGTGGATAAATACCCCGTGCAAATTCCCCCTGAGCTGCAGGAGCAGGAGAGATCCGCTGTGAGTCCGAGCTGATCAAGAATTCCGGCTCTCTGGTACCTCCAGCTGTGCCAGGGAGTTCACTCCGGCTGATTTCGGTATCAGGGGCTGAGGGGACACTGGGGACACTTGGAGGGACAGGGGACTGTGGGATTGGGGTCGGGGGGGGCACTGGGGGTGTGATGGGACTGGGATTGGGGTCATGGGGAGCTCTGGGGGAAAGTGAGGGGGGACACGGGATGGTGGGAGTGGGATTGGGGTCATGGGGGGCTGGGACACACTGTGGGGGTAGGGGGTGATGCCCGGATTTGGGTTGAGGTTCTGGGGTGACACCAAAGAAATTGGGGACTGGGAGTGGGATTGGGGTGTGGGGACAGGCTGAGGGGAACACTGAGGGGCTCAGGGAGTGACCCCAGGATTTGGGCTGGGATACTTGTAGGACTGAGGGGAATTGTAATCATGGGAGCAGGATTGGGATTCTGGGGGGGCTGTGTTGCTGTGGGACTGGTGTCGCTGGGGGCTGGGGAAGGTTGGGGAGGCAAAAGTGACCCCAGGATTTAGGATGAGGGACCCCAGACATGGTGAGGGGTCTCCTGGCCAGGAGTGCCTCCCTTCCCCCTGGGCTGACCCCACTGCCCTCCCCAGTCCCTCACTGAGGAACCCTCCCTGTGTCACCTCTGTGTCCCCTCAGTGTCCCCTCTGTGTCCCCCAGTGTCCACACTGCTCCCTGTGACCTCTCCCCTCCATGGTCCTCCTGGTTCTCACCCTGGCACTGCTGGCAATGACCGTGGCCACCATGACCATTGAGGAAAAGCCACTGGACATGGCCCTGGACTCTTTTGATGACCAGTACCAGGGCTGTGTCACTGCCATGAAGGCGGAGCTGCCGGCCCTGAACCACTCCGAGTTCCAGAACAATTCTCGATTTGCCGAGCTGTGGAATCAGGCCAGGGAAACATGGTGGAGAGAGGGGTCCCGTGTGTCCCCTCTCTCATCCTCAGACCAGGCCATCGCCATCACGGCTGGCACCATGCTTTACTGGGGTGGTAAGTTCAATGCGGAAGTGCGAGCAGCCGGGCGCTCCCCCCAGAAATACCGGGACAATTTCCACTTCAAATCTCTGCATTTCCTGCTGACTGACGCCCTGGCCACACTGAGGGATGCTCAGGGACAGAAATGTCACTTGGTGTTCTGGGGGACGGACTACACACGGTACAAGGCGAAGCCTGGCGACATCGTCCGGTTCGGTCAATTCGTGGTGTTGTCACTTCGCAAATCTGTCGCTGAACTCTTCGGGAACACCACAGTGTTCCAGGTGCAGACGTGTCACGGTGCTGACATTAAGGCATTCGCCAGATTTCCCAATTTTGATGATGTGCTTATCCCACCCTTCGAGAAGTTCAAGGTCACCAAAGTCATTGAGAAAGGGAAAAAGGTGGAGATCCACCTCGACTCCATTGGGACCTACAGCAAATACAACTGCGAGTGGTTGACAGGTGGGGACAGCCTGGGGCCATGGGGACACTCACTGGGGCCATGGGGACAGCCTGGGGCTATGGGGACACACCCTGGGGCCATGGGGACATACCCTGGGACCATGGGGGCACCCTTGATGAGGCACAGGGGACAATGACACTGACTGGTGGTGGGGGACTAGAACAGGGGCACCCATAGTGTGTGTGGGGACAAGGACACCCTGTGTGGGGACATCAAGTCTGGGGACAGGAACATCCACGTCAGGGATGGGACGGGGACCCCCACATTTGTCAGGGGACAGGGACAGGAGACCCCCATTCAGTGCTGTGGGGACAGACCACTGTGTGCTGGTCATGGGTGGGCTTGGACACCCCATGGCACCTCCTGATCCCCTTTTACCCCCTGTGACCCCCTGTCCCCCCATCACACCCTGTCACCCCCCATGGCTTACAGTCAACCCAGCCACCCTGATCCTCGTCACCTGTCACCTCATGGTCCCCATCACTCCTGTCACCCCTTGCCCCATTACGGCCATCCTTGACCCCTTCACTCCCCCATGGTCCCCCTGACCCCCTTCTTAGTCTTACAGGTGGGAGCGTCTCCAGGGCCCCTAGCTACCTCGGAGGACTCCTCCTGGCCACCACAGCCCTGGAATCCACCACTGGAATCCTCTGACATGCAAGGCCACCAAGATCACCGAGATCTCTGTGGTCACTGTGGCCACCACGATCACCAAGACCACCAGGACCCCCAGAGAAACAAGGCCACAAAGGCTACCAAGGCCGCCATGGCCACTATGGCCACCTTGGCCACCATGGCCTCCATGTGGTCACTGCGGCCAGTGCTGGCACTGTGACCACTGCAGCCACCACAGGCCCGGTGGCCACAGTGGCACAAGGACATTGTGCAAAACAATTATATAAAATACTTATATAAAAAAAATGGTATCAAATAAATTCTATTAAATTGTTCTATCAAAATAATTATGTAAATAATTGTATTAAATTAATTGTATCAAAACCAATCTATTAAATTACTCTATATAAACAGATCCATTTAAAAATTTTGTCGAAGCAGCAAAAAGAGACAATTCCCAAGCAGGACTCGATGTCATTCCCCACACCCACACCCATGGCAGCGTCTCTTCCTCTCGGCCTCAGGGAGGATTCTTGGGGAGCACCCTTTTCCCAAGGGAGGAACCTCACACCCATTTCATTCCCAGCGGGAATACGGGTCAGGAATCTCTGTCTGAGAGGGGACTGGATGTTCCCAGGGTCAGGTGATGCTCAAGGGGGCATTGGGAGGAGTGGGGTTGGAAATCACAGTGACTGTGCACCTGTGCCCTGCCCTGTGAAGTACATTGGGAGCACTGTGTCCAGTTCTGTCCAGTGCTGTGTCCAATTCTGCCCAGTGCTATGTCCAGTTCTGGGCTGCTCTGGACCCAATCGTGTGTTCAGGATGACGCTGCCTGAGCTGGGAGGTTGGACCAGGTGCCCACTCTGGGTCCTTCCATCCTCACCCATTCTGGGATTTTGGGATTCTGGGAGTTGTGGATTGGGAATTGCCCACCGGAGGGCAGCAGTGAGAGCGGGAAATCAGCTGCAGTTCCAGGTGCCACCAGCAGGTGGCAGCACGAGCCAGGCCCTGGGGCTCGGGAATGGTTTGGGATGGAGCGACCTTAAAGCGCGTCCGGGGCCAGCCCTGCCAGGCCAGGGACATCTTCCCCTGGGCCAGGCTGCTCCAGGGCCTGCCCAGCCTGGCCTGGGACACGGCCAGGGACGGGGCAGCCACAGCTTCTCTGGACAGCCTGTACCAGGCCATCACCCCCCTCACAGGGCAGGAGTTTATAGAAAGATGGGTGGTGATGTCTGTGAAAAACGACTCAGTGGGTCGGGATCTTTAGGAGTGTTCAAAATGAGTCTTGATGTCTCCACATGAGAGGGTGTGAAGTTTGTCACAGCACCCAGGTTGTTTCACCCCAGAGTTTGTGTGGGATACTGGTGAAAGCCAGGGAAAGATCCAGCTTGAGTTTTCTCAAGCTACTCAAAGGAAAAGAGAAGAGAAAGAATTAATAACAGAGATGAGCACCTGCTGTTGACAGAGTAGGATGTGTGAGAGATGTGATGTTTGGGTGAAAACATGTTTGCAAGGGCTGTCACCTTCTTTGGACCAATCAGTTTGATTCTATCCTGGTTCTGTGATCTAATCCATAAAATCATCCATTACCTTTTCTCCCCACGGACGGAAAACATCAACGGAAAACTCGAGGACGACATCCCATCTGTTGGTAGCTATTCCACCATCCTTCTCTCTCTCCCTCTCCCCTTCATTTCCCTTTTCCTCTCTCTCTCCTCTATCATAAACTAAGCTGTTGGCACTGAATAAAGTGCATTGTTGCTTGCTGCAGAAGAAAACTCGAGTCCCTCGCTGTTTGTCTTTTGCACCCTGGGATTGAACGAACCATCGTGACTCCCGTGCATGTTGAGCGGATCGTGACACCTGTTAATTGCTCGTTAGCGCTGCCAACGCCAGCACTGGTGCAGGTCAGAACTCGGATTCCCAATCTGTGCTTGGTGCAGTGTCTGCAGAATGAGAGTTGAGAAAGGAACACAAGTGATGATTTTGGCTGCAAAGTGAGGGTGTCTGGTACTCAAAGATGGCTCCGATGTCGGCATCTCCCAAGGGATCTCCAGACTTTCACAAAGCCCTTGGAGCTTTTTGTGTATCAAAGACAGCACCCAAAATGTGGGACGCTTGTTAGAACAACTCAACCACAAAACAACTGTGAGATGCAGCAGTGACTGTTCTCCTCGCCCAGGGACCAGGAAATTCAATCTGGGACCGAAGTTTGTGGTAAATACTCTGCTCACCGCAACCAGAGGATGTGAAACCAAGGGCAGAGCTCGCAGTGTCACAAAGAGCTCTTGAAGTGACAGCAGGAGAAAGAGCAAACACAGGAACTCACTTGAGATCTGCTTTGGGCATTGCTCATGCACATGGAGCCACATGGAAAGAAAGAAATCCATTCCCAGCACAGGGATCTGTGATTAAATATGAATAGGAAATATTGTCCCTCCTCGACAGCACCCAAAGAAGGGGCCGTGCCACAGTCCAGGGCACAGCAGCTCGGGGATTGCCAAATCCGTTGGGGAAATATCCTGGCAATAAAGCACCTGGTGTTAATTCCTGATAAAGGAATTTCACCCCCAGAGGTGAGGCCTGGATAGAGCTGGGCAGATGGAAAATTGGCTGTTGATGGAAAAGACCCCAATAAAGAGGGTGGGTGGGTGATAACTCCCAATAACCAGGCCAGGCCCACCCCAACTGAGGCTGTAGTTGGTGAAGGAGAGAAGCACCAGCCAAGCTCTGGGGAGTCCTTGGGAATGGGACAGGTCATCCCCAGTTTTGGGGTGCCTGCAGAGATGTCATCTGGTAGGGGACCCCATTTGGTGTCTGGGGTGTGACAGCAACCCAGTGAGCAGTGGGGAGGGGGACTGGGGGCACTGGGGGGATGTGGGACTGTGGGATTGGGGTCCTGGGTGGGTGAGAAACAGGAGAGAGAACAGAAAGTTTCCATTCCCCTGAAGGTGCAGGATAGGGCTGAAAGATGAAAGACTAGTAGAAAAATATAAAAGGATGTAAAAGTCGGGAAACTGCAGGGAAAATGTTTCTGGAGTCAGTGGAGAAACAAATTAAGGGGAGCTGCACTAAAAGGTTTCTGACAAGTTCTTTAGCGTAGAAGCTGCAGCACCAACCAAAAGTGAAACTTCCAAGCAAGGTGAGGCAAGATACTGAGGCACTCAGAGTCAACCACATCCTCTGACACCATTTTGTGAATCCTGGGTAGAAAAACTCTGTCTTAAAAAGCATAGAGCCATACAAATTATTTACAGAGAAAGCCCTGGTTCTGTGCTAGCTAAGCAGCCCATTTTAATGAATATTTATAATTAGGGTGAATCAATTCCTCGTGGAAAAGCCCCCCTGAGCTGCAGGAGCAGGAGAGATCCGCTGTGAGTCCGAGCTGATCAAGAATTCCGGCTCTCTGGGACCTCCAGATGTGCCAGGGAGTTCACTTCGGCTGATTTGGGTAACAGGGGCTGGGGGGACACTGGGGACACTTGGGGAGGACAGGGGACTGTGGGATTGGGGTCTGGGGGGACACTGGGGGTGTGATGGGAGTGGGATTGGGGTCATGGGGTGCTCTGGGGGAAAGTGAGGGGGGACACGGGATGGTGGGAGTGGGATTGGGGTCATGGGGGGCTGGGACACACTGTGGGGGTAGGGGGTGATGCCCGGATTTGGGTTGAGGTTCTGGGGTGACACCAAAGAAATTGGGGACTGGGAGTGATATTGGGGTGTGGGGACAGGCTGAGGGGAACACTGAGGGGCTCAGGGAGTGACCCCAGGATTTGGTCTGGGGTCCTGGGGGGTCTGAGGGGAATTGTAATCATGGGAGTAGGATTGGGTTGCTAGGGGTGCCGTGGTGCTGTGGGATTGGGATTGAGGTCCCTGGGGGTCTGGGGGACTTTGGGGAGGCAAAAATGACCCCAGGATTTGAGATCAGGGTGCACAGACATGATCAGGGGTCTTCTGGCCAGGAGTGTCTCCCTTCACCTGGGCTGACCCCACTGCCCACCCCAGTCCCTCACTGAGGAACCCTCCCAGTGTCCCCTCTGTGTCCTCCAGTGTCACCTCTGTGTCCCCTCTGTGTCCCCCAGTGTCCCCCAGTGTCCACACTGCTCCCTGTGGCCTCTCCCCTCCATGGCCCTCCTGGCTCTCACCCTGGCACTGCTGGCAATGACCGTGGCCACCAGGACAATTAAGGAAAAGCCCCTGGACATGGCCCTGGACTCCTTTGATGACCAGTACCAGGGTTGTGGCCCTGCCATGAAGGCGGAGCTGCCGACCCTGAACCACTCCGAGTTCCAGAACAATTTTTATTTTACCCAGCTGTGGCATCTGACCAGGGAAAGGTGACATAGTCTGGGGTCCCCTGTGTCCCCTCTGTTGTCCCCAGACCAGGCCATTGCCATCATGGCCGGCACCTTGCTTTACGAGGGTGGTCAGTTCAATGATGAAGTGAGAGTGGCCGGGCGCTCCCCCCAGGAATACCGGGACAATTTCCACTTCAAAACTCTGCATTTCCTGCTGACCGACGCTGTGGCCACACTGAGGGCTGCTCAGGGGCAGAAATGTCACTTGGTGTTCTGGGCGAGTGACTACACACGGTACAAGGCAAAGCCTGGGGACATCGTCCGCTTCGATCACTTCGTGCCATTGTCGCTTAACAAAACTGTCACAGAAAGATATAGGAAAACCACGGTGTTCCAGGTGCAGACGTGTCATGGCGCGGACATCCAGGCATTTTCCTTTTTTCCTGAGCAGCATGAGGTACTGATCCCACCCTTTGAGAAGTTCAATGTCACCAAAATCATCCCAAAAGGGGAGAAGGTGGAGATCCACCTCGACTCCATCGGGACCTACAGCAAATACAACTGCGAGTGGTTGACAGGTGGGGACAGCCTGGGGCCTTGGGGACACCCACTGGGGCCCTGGGGACAACCCCTGGGGCCATGGGGACATCCACTGGGGCCATGGGGACACCCACTGGGGCCATGGGGACACCCACTGGGGCCATGGGAACAGCCCTGATGAGGCAGAGGGGACAACTGACTGGGGATGGGGGACAGGGACAGGGACAGCCATGGTGTGTGTGGGGGCAAGGACACCCTGCGCTGGGGACACCAAGTCTGGGTACAGGGCACAGGAAAGGGGACCCGCACATCTGGAAGGGGACAGGGACAGGGACAAGGGCAGGGAGTCTGTCCCTCCTCTCCACAGACATTGCTGTGGGGACAAACCCTGTGTGCTGGAAGTGGGTGGGCCGGGAAGCCCCCTGTCACCCCCCATGTCACCCCATGAACCCCTGGCACCCCCTGTCCACCCCATGGCATCCCCAGAACCCCTGTCAGCTGCCATGTACCCTCCTGTCACCCTGACCCTCTGTCACCCCTAAGCCCACCATGACCCCCTGACATCCCTGGGCTCTGCACCCCCACATGGACCCCCCTCACCCTGTCACCTCATGGTCCCCATCTCTCCTGTCACCCATAGCCCCCATGACAGACATCCCCAACCCCTCACTCCCCCATGGTCACCCTGACCCCCCACTTTGTCCCCCAGGTGGGATCGTCCCCAGGGCACCTGGACACCTCACAGGACTCCTCCTGGCCACCATAACCCTGGCAGTGGCCACCGGGATCCTCTGAACCACGAGGCCACCAAGGTCACCATGGCCACCATGGCAACTTGATGGCAGCGGGAAAGAAGAGACGGGGTCTCCATGCTGTGCTTGCGTTAGGCCATGGAGCCGTTTATTGACACACAAAGCAGAGTTTATACACTTTTTCAGCCATTGCTAAAAACAACCACCAATAACATTCCTGTAACCAGGCTCCATTGCTCACTCGTAACTAAATAACATTGCTCAATCTCTGCCTCACTTTAAGCTAACCAGGTACATGCAGTAATTCCTGGGATTCCCCACAAAGCTGCGCACTCAGCACCTCGGACAGAGCCCTTTCTTATCTCTTACATTCCTTCTTCAAAATCCCGCTTACTCTTGCCAAGGCTTGTGGCTGCTGTGGCCAGCACATCCTTGCTGGTTGTGACGAGCTGAGCCGTGCTCCCAGTTCTGCTCTCTGGTTGTATTCCCACATCTCTCCCTTTCTGTTCCACCAATAGGATTCGCTTTGTTGATTTATCAATCAGTCTCTGAACACATTGCAAGATACAAGGCAAACATTGCTAGAAAGAACAACATAGTTGAAATATCAAATCCTGTTTTCACTAAATGCTTAGTCCAGGCAGTGAGTCCCCATCCTCTGAGTGTGTGTCCATGTTGGAGTCAGTGAGACAAGGGCCTGCCTGAATCCTTCAGGCAGAAACCAGAGTGCAGGAATTGAATTAAAGCCCTTGGATGGATAGAAACATGTTAAGCCACCCACACATAGAATGGGAGTTTAGGTAAAAGAATAAGTTTGAGTATAAGGTTACATGTAAGTTTCAGTTTTAGGATAAATAAGTAAGTAAATCAGTAGGTGAGTAAGTTGCAGTGAGAGCTGTAGTGTTTTTAGTGAGTAAAAGCTGCAGATACCAGAGTAGAAGAACAAGTTCTAGTAAAGGTTATCAAACACACTAATGTTTTCAGTAGAGGCTCCAGAAACTCCTTGCTAGACTCGACTTAGACAAAACAGAACTCCAGTGAGAACATTGCTCACATTTTTCGGATAGAACAAGATCAATCATATACGTAGTTTATATGTATTCTAGCGTGTTAAGAAATTTGAATTCTCATAGGTTGAGTGGTTTGAATTTATGTGTTTGTTTGTTGGAAAAATCCTATATAAGGTTCGGTACTAGGGAGAGTTAGTGCTTTATGCCATTGCTTTTTGCCATTGCTTTTTGCTTTTTCCACTGCATTTTTGCCATGGCTTTACTGTGCCTGCCAGCGTCTCCAGCACCCAAGAATAAGATCGGAGCTCCGGTGACCACACCAGCCTCTCTGGGACACCAGGGATGGCTCCTGCTTTTGTTTGGGACTTTATGCTAAAACATAGCATGGACTTTAATGTCTGTGACTGTGAATTTGGAGAATGTTGTGCTTTTACAATAAAAAACCTTTTTAGCAACTACTAGCTGCTTTAATCATTTGGAGATAACCCAGAACGAAGGGTGTGTCATAAACACCGGAGATGTGTAACCCCACATGTCCATGCCAGCCGTTATCACACACAACTCCGAGTTTGGTGACACTGTCTAGGAGGGGCTGTGTGCTAACATGGATCGATTGAGAGTGATCAGAAGGTTCCTGCTAGAGCACAGCTAGTAGCATCAGTTTGTTTTGCAAACCAACAGCCAGGGTTATTTCGGGTTTTCAGTGCGTGTACCATTCCAGTGGATGGGATCATTGAGGCAGATATTCGAGCTCCAAGGTTCCAAGTTTCCCCATTGTCGTCACAGTCTGGGCTATCGGTACGGGCGCTGCGCTTGGCTCGCACTGAGCTGTGCAGAGCTGTTGGATTATGGTGTAAAGAGTGAACCATGGTCAGTCGGCCCAAATGCACAAGGCCCTCTTTAGTCTTTTCTGGGATCCCTTTCCAGGCTCTATTTCCACATATTAAAAAGACGTTGTCTGTTGGAGTCAGTGAATTGGGGGTCTCTCTGAATATTTCAGAGAGAAATCACAGTACAGGGATGGAATTAAAGCCTTTGGATGGATTGAGGTATGTTAAGCCACTCACACGTAAAGTAGAGGTGTAAGTTGAAGTTTTAGGATAAGTAAGGTAGTGAGTCCGTTTTAGAAAGAGCTTTAAGTGCTTTTAGTGAGCAGAAGGTCTCAGATGCCAGAGTGGAAGTGCGAGTTCCAGTAAAGGTTGAAAAACATAATTGTCTAATTTTATAAATAAATGTCTATCATTTGAAGCATTGTTAATGGTAGTATCTAAATTATGCCTAATTATAAGTTTCTACTTTACCTACATATAGCATTAAAAGTCCATTTCCTCTAATAATTTCAAACAAAGAGTTTGTTTTTATTTTTACAGGTAAATTCCAACAAAGAATGTAAAACCCTGTGTACAAAAGAACCCCTAATGTAAAAATGCATCCTAGAAGTAAAAAAACCCCACATGAATGTAAATTACAAGGACTCCAGATTGTGTTTATTTTACCTGCAAAATATTGTAAACTTTAAGTGTAGAAATCAGTAATACTGAAAATTTTTGTCTTAAATAATACTTTAAAAATAGAAATTAAATGTTTGAATATATGTTATGCTTGTATTTTTACTTTGTTTACTTTCAGCAGTACAGCTTTACCAATTAAGCAACCAGGGCTGAAAGATTAACAGGCAGAAAAATATAAAATTATGTTAAAGTGGGGGCAGAGTAAGATAAACGTGGCTGGAACCAGTGGAGAAAGAGATAAAGGCAACTCCAGAGAGGGGTTTTGGCAAGTTCTGTAATACAGAAGCCACAGTGCTGGCCAAAAGTCAGAGGACAAGGCGAATGATCGAAGATATTGGGGCTCTCAGTGGAAACCACGCCCTGAAGCCCCATTTTGTGACCCCAGAGCAGTAAAATTCTATCTTAAAAGAGGCAGAGCGAGGAGAAGTGTGGGTTGTGTGTTAGCTAAGCAGCTGGTTTTAATGAATATTTATAATTAAAGTGGATAAATAACCCGTGGCCAAGTCCCCCGGAGCTGCAGGAACAGGAGAGACCCGCTGTGAGTCCAAGCTGACCAAGAATTCCGGCTCTCTGGTACCTCCAGCTGTGCCAGGGAGTTCACTCCGGCTGATTTCGGTATCGGGGGCTGGGGGGACACTGGGGACACTTGGGAGGGACAGGGGACTGTGGGATTGGGGTCTGGGGGGCACTGGGGGTGTGATGGGACTGGGATTGGGGTCATGGGGTGATCTGGGGGAAAGTGAGGGTGGACACGGGATGATGGGAGTGGGATTGGGGTCATGGGGGGCTGGGACACACTGTGGGGGTAGGGGGTGATGCCCAGATTTGGGTTGAGGTTCTGGGGTGACACCAAAGAAATTGGGGACTGGGAGTGGGATTGGGGTGTGGGGACAGGCTGAGGGGAACACTGAGGGGCTCAGGGAGTGACCCCAGGATTTGGGCTGGGGTCCTGGTGGGGCTGAGCGGAATTGTAATCATGGCAGTAGGATTGGGGTTCTGGGGGGCCATGGTACTGTGGGATTGGGATTGGGGCCCCTGGGGGATGTTGGGGAGGCAAAAGTAACCCCAGGATCTGGGATCAGGGACCCCAGACATGTGCAGGGGTGTCTCCAAGGGAGTACCTCCCTTCCCCCTGGGTTGGTACAAAGGATATTTATCCCATAGTCCCTCACTGAGGAACCTACCCTGTGTCACCTCCGTGTCCCCTCTGTGTCACCTCCGTGTCCCCTCTGTGTCCCCCAGTGTCAGCTCTGTGTCCCCTCTGTGTCCCCCAGTGTCCACACTGCTCCCTGTGGTCTCTCCCATCCATGACCCTCCTGGCTCTCACACTGGCACTGCTGGCAATGACTGTGGCCACCGCGGTCATTGAGGAAAAGCCCCTGGACATGGCCCCGGACTCCTTTGATGACCAGTACCAGGGCTGTGGCCCTGACATGGATGGGGCATTGCCAGCCCTGAGCCACGCTGAGTTCCAGAAGAATCCTCTGTTCGCCCACGTCTGGCCAAAGGCCGAGGCCGAGTGGCAGAGGCAGGTGGACCGTGAGTCCTGTCTGTCCAGAGACCAGGCCGTTGCCATGATCACCTACACCATGGATGACCTACACAAGGAGTTCAATGACCAAGTGAGAGTGGCTGGGTGCTCCCACCAGGAATACCGGGACAATTTCCAATTCAAAACGCTGCATTTCCTGCTGACCGATGCCCTGACCACATTGAGGGACACTCAGGAGCAGCAATGTCACTGTGTGTTGTGTGGGGTGGACAAGTACAAGTTCAAGGCAAATGTTGGCGACATCGTCCGGTTTGGTCAATTCGTGTCATCCACGCTTTGTGAAAGTGACATTCATGATTTTGGGAATACCACGATGTTCAAAGTGCAGACGTGTCACGGTGCATACATCGAGGAATTCTGTAGATATCCCTATAAGGATGTGGTGTTGATCCCACCCTTCGAGAAGTTCAACGTGACCAAACTCACCGAGGGCAAGGAGAACGTGTGGATTGAACTCGACTCCATTGGGACCTTCAGCAAATACAACTGCGAGTGGCTGAGAGGTGGGGACAGCCTGGGGCCATGGGGACAACCCTGATGAGGCACAGGGGACAATGACACTGACTGGGGGTAAAGGGAAGAGGACAGCATGTGCTGGGGGCACCAAGTCTGGGGACAGGGATGTCCAAGACAGGGCAGAGGGATGGGAGCCCGCACATCTGGGAGGAGACAGGGACAGGGACGGGGAAAGGGACGTGGATAGGGACACACCAATTCTGACCTTGTCCCTCCTCTCCACAGACACAGAAGTGGGGACAGGCTCTGTGTTCTGGATGCGGGTGGGGGGGGACCCCCCATGGCACCTCTGTCATCCCCTGTACCCCCACTTCACCCCCTGATCCACTGTCAACTCCTGTCACACTCACACCTCATGCCCAACATGACCCCTCTGACCTCCCTGGCCCCTGCACCCCCTATGCCCCCATCACTCTGTCCCCTGTAACCTCATGGCCCCCCTCTCTCCTGTCACTCTTTGCCCCCATTAAAACACTCCCTGACCCCTCACTCCCCCATGGTCCTCCTGACCCCTCTCTTGGTCCCCCAGGCGGAAGTGTCCCCAGGGGCCCCTGCCACATTGGAGAACTCCTCCTGGCCACCACAGCCCTGGCAGTTACCACTGGGATCCTCTGAACCACAAAGTCACCAAAGTCACCAGGGTCACTGTGGTCATTGTGGCTACCACAAACACCAAGACCACCAGGACAGCCAGAGTAATGAGGTCACCAAAGCTACCAAGGCCACCTCTGCCACTATGGCCACCTTGACCACCATGGCCTCCATGTGGTCACTGTGGCCAGTGCTGGCAATGTGACCACTGCAGCCATTACAGCCACTGTGGCCACAGTGCCACAAGGACATTGTACAAAACAATTGTATAAAATACTTATACCAAAAAAATTGTAACAAATTGATTCTATTAAATTGATCGATCAAAACAATTCTGTTAAATAATTGTATTAAATTATTTGTATCTAAACTAATCTATTAAATTATTCTATCCGAAGAGATCCATTAAATAATTCCACCAAAGCAGCAAAAGGAGACAATTCCCAACCAGGGCTGGATGTCACTCCCCACCCCACACCCATGGCAGCGTCTCTTCCTCTCGGCCTCATGGAGGATTCTTGGGGAGCACCCCATTCCCAAAGGAGGAACCTCACACCCATTTCAATCCCAGCAGGAATACGGGGCAGGAATCTCTGTCTGAGAGGGGACTGGACATTCCCAGGGTCAGGTGATGCTCAAGGGGGCATTGGGAGGAGCGGGGCTGGAAATCAGAGTGACCGTGCCCCTGTGCCCTGACCAGTGAGGCACGTCGGGAGTGCCGTGTCCGGTTCTGTCCAGTGCTGTGTCCAACTCTGTCCAGTGCCGTGTCCAGTTCTGGGCTGCTCTGGACCCAATCCTGTGTTCAGGATGACACTGCCTGAGCTGGGAGCTTGGACCAGGTGCCCACTCTGGGTCCTTCCATCCTGACTCATTCTGGGATTTTGGGATTCTGGGGGTTGTGGTTTGGGAATTGCCCACTGGAGGGCAGCAGTGAGAGCAGGAAATCAGCTGCAGTTCCAGGTGCCACCAGCAGGCGGCAGCACGAGCCCGGCCCCGGGGCTCAGGAATGGCTCGGGATGGAGCGACCTTAAAGCGCGTCCGGGGCCAGCCCTGCCAGGCCAGGGACACCTTCCCCTGGGCCAGGCTGCTCCAGGGCCCGCCCAGCCTGGCCTGGGACATGGCCAGGGACAGGGCAGCCACAGCTTCTCTGGGCAGCCTGTGCCAGGTCATCACCACCCTCACAGGGCTGGAGTTTATAGGAAGATGGGCGGTGATGTCCGTGAAAAACGACTCAGGGGGTCGGGGATTTTAGGAGTGTTCAAAGTGTCTTGATGTCTCCACATGAGAAGATGTGAAGTTTGTCACAGCACCCAGGTGGTTTCACCCGAGAGTTTGTGTGGGATACTGGTGAAAGCCAAGGAAAGGTGCAGTTTGAGTTTTCTCAAACTACTCAAAGGAAAAGAGAAGAGAAAGAATTAATACCAGAGATGAGCACCTGCTTTTGGAAGGGTAGGATGTGTGAGAGACGTGATGTTTGGGTGAAAGCATGTTTGCAAGGGCTGTCACCTTCTTTGGACCAATCGGTTTGATTCTATCCTGGTTCTGTGATTTAATCCATAAAATCATCCATTACCTTTTCTCCCCATGGACTGAAAACATCAACGGAAAACTCGAGGATGACATCCCATCTGTTGGTAGCTATTCCACCATCCTTCTCTCTCTCCCTCTCCCCTTTTACATCATTTCCCTTTTTTTCTCTCTCTCCTCTATCACAAACCAAGCTGTTGGCACTGAATAAAGTGCATTGTTGCTTGCTGCAGAAGAAAACTTGAGTCCCTCGCTGTTTGTCTTTTGTACCCTGGGGTCGAACGAACCATCGCGACTCCCGTGCATGTTGAGCGGATCGTGACACCTGTTAATTGCTCGTTAGTGCTGCAAACGTCAGCACTGGTGCAGGTCAGAACTCAGATTTCCAGTCTGTGCTCGGTGCAGTGTCTGCAGAATGAGAGTTGAGAAAGGAACACAAGTGATGATTTTGGCTGCAAAGTGAGGGTGTCTGGTACTCAAAGGTGGCCCCGATGTCAGCATCTCCCAAGGGATCTCCAGACTTTAACAACGCCCTTGGAGCTTTTTGTGTATCAAAGACAGCACCCAAACTGTGGGACGCTTGTTAGAACAACTCAATCACAAAACAACTGTGAGATGCAGCACTGACTGTTCTCCTCATCCTGGAGGCCAGGAAATTCAATCTGAGACAGAAGTTTGTGGTAGATGCTTTGCTCACTGCAACCACAGGATGTGGAACCAAGGGTGGAGCTCAGAGTGCCACAAAGAGCTCTGGAAGGGGCAGCAGGAAAAAGAGCAAACAGAGGAACTCACTTGAGATCTACTTTGGGCATTGCTCATGCACATGGAGCCACATGGAAAGAAAGAAATCCATTCCCAGCACAGGGATCTGTGATTAAACATGAACAGGAAATATTGTCCCTCCTCGACAGCACCCAAAGAAGGGGCCGTGCCACAGCCCAGGGCACAGCAGCTCGGGGATTGCCAAACCTGGGGGGAAATAACCTGGCAATAAAGCACCTGGTGTTAATTCCTTATAAAGGAATTTCACCCCCAGAGGTGAGGCCTGGATAGAACTGGACAGATGGAAAATTGGCTGTTTATGGAAAAGGCCCCAGCAAAGAGGGTGGGTGGGTGATAACTCCCAATAACCAGGCCAGGCCCACCCCAACTGAGGCTGCAGTTGGTGAAGGAGAGAAGCACCAGCCAAGTTCTGGGCAGTCCATGGGATGGGGACAGGTCATCCCCAGGTTTGGGGTGCCTGCAGGGATGTCATGGGGTAGGGGACCCCATTTGGTGTCTGGGGTGTGACAGCAACCCAGTGAGCAGTGGGGAGTGGGACTGGGGGCACTGGGGTGGGGTGGGATCCCGGGATTGAGGTCCTGGGGCTTGAGAAATAAGAGAGAGAACAGAAAGTTTCAGTTCCCCTGAAGGTGCTGGATAGGACTGAGAAATGAAACAATAGCAGAAAAATATCACAGGATATAAAAGTGGGGACACCGCAGGGCAAAGGTTCCTGGAGCTGAGGGTGGAACAGATGAATTGAACTCCTATTTTTGTCACATCCTGTAACACAGAAGCTGCCACACTGACCAAAAGCGACAACTCAAGGTGAGACGATGCAGGATATTGGGGCACCCAGTGAAAATCACATCCTGCAGTCCCTTTTATGGCTTCCACGGGGAGTAAAATTGTCACCTAAAAGAGGCGGAGCCATACAAATTATTGACGATAAAAGCCTGGGTCTGTGTTTGCTAAGCAGCCCATTTATTGAACATTTATAATTAGGGTGGCAGAGCACCCTGAGCTGCAGGAGCAGGAGAGATCCGCTGTGAGTCCGAGCTGATCAAGAATTCTGGCTCTCTGGTACCTCCAGCTGTGCCAGGGAGTTCACTCCGGCTGATTTCGGTATGAGGGGTTTGGGAGATACTGGGGACACTTGGGGGGGACAGGGGACTGTGGGATTGGGGTGGGGGGGGACACTGGGGGGGTGATGGGATTGTAATTGAGGTCATGGGGTGGTCTGGGGGAAAGTGAGGGGGGACACGGGATGGTGGGAGTGGGATTGGGGTCATGGGAGGCTGGGACACCCTGCGGGGTTAGGGGGTGATGCCCAGATTTGGGTTGAGGTTCTGTGGTGACAGCAAAGAAATTGGGGACTGGGAGTGGGATTGGGGTGTGGGGACAGGCTGAGGGGAGCACTGAGGGGCTCAGGGAGTGACCCCAGGATTTGGGCTGGGGTCCTGGTGGGGCTGAGGGGAGTTGTGATCATGGGAGTAGGATTGGGCTCTTGGGGGGGGGGGTGGTACTGTGGGATTGGGATTCCTGGGGGATGTTGGGGAGGCAAAAGTGACCCCAGGATTTGGGATGAGGGACCCCAGACGTGTGCAGGGGTCTCCTGGCCAGGAGTGCCTCCCTTCCCCCTGGGCTGACCCCACTGCCCACCCCAGTCCCTCACTGAGGATCTCTCCCAGTGTCACCTCCATGTCCCCTCTGTGTCCCCCAGTGCCCACACTGCTCCCTGTGGCCTCTCCCCTCCATGGCCCTCCTGGCTCTCACCCTGGCACTGCTGGCAATCACCGTGGCCACCGGGGATATACCGATGAAGCCCCTGGACATGACCCCGGACTCCTTCGATGACCAGTATCAGGGTTGTGGCCCTGCCATGGAGGAGGCATTGCCAGCACTGAACAGGTCTGAGTTCCAGAAGAATCTTCTGTACGCCAAGGTCTGGCCAATGGCTGTGGCAGAGTGGCAGAAATGGGGGTCCCCTGTGTCCCCTCTGTCGTCCCCAGACCAGGCCATCGCCATCATGGCCTACACCATGGAAGATCTGTACAAGGAGTTCAACGACAAAGTGAGAGTGACCGGGCGCTCCCCCCAGGAATACCAGGACAATTTCCACTTCAAAACGCTGCATTTTCTGCTGACCAAAGCCGTGGCTACACTGAAGGCTGCTCAGGGGCAGAAATGTCAGCCTGTGATCCATCCGGCAGGCTACAAGTTCTATGGAAATGCCAGTGACATCTTCCAGTTTGGTCATTTTGCGCTGTCATGGGGTGCCATTCCTGGCAGTGCGTCAGTCGCCACGGTGTTCAAGGTGCAGACGTGTCATGGCGCGGACATCAGCACATTCTCTGGAGCTCCCAACCATCTTACAGTGCTGATCCCACCCTATGAGAAGTTCAAGGTCACCAAAGTCATCGAGAAAGGGAAAAAGGTGGAGATCCACCTGGACTCCATCGGGACCTACAGCAAACACAACTGCGAGTGGCTGAGAGGTGGGGACAACCTGGGGCCATGGGGACACCCCCTGGGGCCATGGGGACAGCCTGGGGCCATGGGGACACCTCCTGGGGCCATGGGGACACCCATGATGAAGCACTGGGGACAATGACACTGGCTGGGGATGGGGGACAGGGACGGGGGCACCCGTGGTGTGTGTGGGGACAAGGACACCCTGTGCTGGGGACACCAAGTGTGGGGACAGGGCACAGGAAAGGGGACCTGCACATCTGGGAGGGGACAGGGACAGGGACAAGGACACGGACACTTTCCCCCTTCTCCACAGACAGTGCTGTGGGGACAAACCCTGTGTGCTGGAAGTGGGTGGGCTGGGAAGCCCCCTGTCACCCCCCATGTCACCCCTTGAACCCCTGCCACCCCCTGTCAACCCCATGGCATCCCCAGAACCCCTGTCACCCTCCATGTACCCTCCTGTCACCCTGACCCTCTGTCACCCCTAAGCCCACCATGACCCCCTGACATCCCTGGACTCTGCACCCCCACATGGACCCCCCTCACCCTGTCACCTCATGGTCCCCATCTCTTCTGTCACCCCCAGACCCCCTTTTGGGTGTTCCCCAACCCCCCACTCCCCCATGGTCACCCTGACCCCACTCTTTGTCCCCCAGGTGGAAGCATCCCCAGGACCCCTGGCCGGCTCGGAGGACTCCTCCTGGCCACCACAGCCCTGGCAGTGGCCACCGGGATCCTCTGAACCACGAGGCCACCAAGGTCACCATGGCCACCATGGCCACCTGAGGGCGGCAGGAAAGAAGAGACGGTGTCTCCATGCTGTGCTTGCGTTAGGTCATGAAGCCGTTTATTGACACACAAAGCAGAGTTTATACACTTTTTCAGCAATTGCTAAAAACAGTGCACCAATAACATTCCTGTAACCAGGTTCCATTGCTCACTCGTAACTAAATAACATTGCTCCATCTCTGCCTCGCTTTAAGCTAACCAGGTACACGCAGTAATTCCCGGGATTCCCCACTAAGCTGCGCACTCAGCACCTCGGACAGAGCACTTTCTCATCTCTTACATTCCTTCTTCAAAATCCCGCTTACTCTTGCCACGGCTTGTGGCTGCTGTGGCCAGCACATCCTTGTCGGTTGTGACGAGCTGAGCAGCGCTCGCAGTTCTGCTCTCTGGTTGTATTCCCACATCTCCTCCTTTCTGTTCCACCAATAGGATTCGCTTTGTTGATTTATCAATCAGTCTCTGAACACATTGCAAGACACAAAGCAAACGTATTGCTAGAAGGAACAACATAGCTGAAATATAAAATCCTGTTTTCACAAAATGCTTAATCCAGCCAGTGAGTCCCCATCCTCTGAGTGTGTGTCCATGTTGGAGTCAGTGAGACAAGGGCCTGCCTGAATCCTTCAGGCAGAAGCCAGAGTGCAGGAATTGAATTAAAGCCCTTGGATGGATTGAAACATGTTAAGCCACCCACACGTAGAACGGGAGTTTAGGTAAAAGAATAAGTTTGAGTAAAAGGTTAGATGTAAGTTTCAGTTTTAGGATAAATAAGTAAGTAAATCAGTAAGTCAGTAAGTTTCAGTGAGAGCTGTAGTGTTTTTAGTGAGTAAAAGCTGCAGATACCAGAGTAGAAGAACAAGTTCTAGTAAAGGGTAACAAACACACTGATGTTTTCAGTAGAGACTCCAGAAGCTCCTTGCTAGACTCTACTTAGACAAAACAGAACTCCAGTGAGAATATTGCTCACATTTTTCAGATAGAACAAGATCGATCATATACGTAGTTTATATGTATTCTAGCGTGTTAAGAAATTGGAATTCTCATAGGTTGAGTGGTTGTGGTTTGAATTTATGTGTTAGTTTGTTGGAAAAATCCTATATAAGGTTAGGTACCAGGGAGAGTTAGTGCTTTATGCCATTGCTTTTTGCCATTACTTTTTGCTTTTTCCACTGCATTTTTGCCATTCCTTTTCTGTGCCTGCCAGCGTCTCCAGCACCCGAGAAGAAGATCGGA
Source organism: Catharus ustulatus (assembly GCF_009819885.2). NCBI lineage: Eukaryota > Metazoa > Chordata > Aves > Passeriformes > Turdidae > Catharus > Catharus ustulatus. The sequence continues at coordinate 164,800,573 of NC_046221.1, forward strand.
GCTCCAGCGACAACACCAGCCTCTCTGGGACACCAGGGATGGCTCCTGCTTTGTTTGGGACTTTATGCTAAAACATAGCATGGACTTTAACGTCTGTGACTGTGCCTTTGGAGAATGTTGTGCTTTTACAATAAAAAACCTTTTTCGCAACTACTAGCTGCTTTAATCATTTGGAGATAACCCGGAACGAAGGGCGTGTCATAAACACCGGAGATGTGTAACCCCACATGTCCATGGCAGTCGTTATCACACGCAACTCCGAGTTTGGTGACACTGTCTCGGTGGGGCTGTGTGCTAACATGGATAGATTGAGAGTGATCAGAAGGTTCCTGCTAGAGCACAGCTAGTGGCATCACTTTGTTTTGCAAACCGACAGCCAAGGTTATTTTTGGTACTCAATGCGTGTGCCGTTCCAGTGGATGGGATCATTGAGGCAGATATTCGAGCTTCAAGGTTCCAAAATTCCCCATTGTCATCACAGTCTGGGCTATCGGTACGGGCGCTGCGCTTGGCTCGCACTGAGCTGTGCAGAGCTGTTGGATTATGGTGTAAAGAGTGAACCTCGGTCAGTCGCCCAAATGCACAAGGTCCTCTTTAGCCTTTCCTGGGATCCCTTTCCAGGCTCTATTTCCACATATTAAAAAGACGTTATCTGTTGGAGTCAGTGACTTCGGGGTCTCTCTGAATTTTTCGAAGAGAAATCACAGTGCAGGGATGGAATTAAAGCCTTTGAATGGATTGAGGTGTGTTAACCCACTCACACATAAAGTAGAGGTGTAAGTTGAAGTTTTAGGATAAGTAAGGTAGTGAGTAAGTTTTAGAATGAGCTTTAAGTGCTTTTAGTGAGCAGAAGGTCTCAGATGCCAGAGTGGAAGTGCGAGTTCCAGTAAAGGTTGAAAAACACAGCTATCTAATTTTATAAATAAATGTCTATCATTTGAAGCATTGTTAATGGTAGTATCTAAATTATGCCTAATTATAAGTTTCTACTTTTCCTACATATAGCATTAAAAGTCCATTTCCTCGAATAATTTCAAACAAAGAGTTTGTTTTTATTTTTACAGGTAAATTCCAACAAAGAATGTAAAACCCTGTGTACAAAAGAACCCCTAAAGTAAAAATGCATCCTAGAAGTAAAAAAACCCCACATGAATGTAAATTACAAGGACTCCAGATTGTGTTCATTTTACCTGCAAAAAATTGTAAACTTTAAGTGTAGAAATCCGTAATATTGAAAATTTTTGTCTTAAATAATACTTACAAAAATAAATAAAAAGTTCAAATATATGTTATACTTGTATTTTTACTTTGTTTACTTTCAGCAGTACAGCTTTACCAATTAAGCAACCAGGGCTGAAAGATTAACAGGCAGAAAAATATAAAATTATGTTAAAGTGGGGGCAGAGTAAGATAAATGTGGCTGGAACCAGTGGAGAAAGAGATAAAGGCAACTCCAGAGAGGGGTTTTGGCAAGTTCTGTAACACAGAAGCCACAGTGCTGGCCAAAAGTCAGAGGACAAGGCGAGTGATCGAAGATATTGGGGCACTCCAGGGAAACCACGCCCTGTAGCCCCATTTTGTGACCCCAGAGCAGTAAAATTCTATCTAAAAAGAGTTAGAGCGAGGAGAAGTGTGGGTTGTGTGTTAGCTAAACAGCTGGTTTTAATGAATATTTATAATTAAAGTGGATAAATAACCCGTGGCCAAGTACCCCTGAGCTGCAGGAACAGGAGAGACCCGCTGTGAGTCCGAGCTGACCAAGAATTCCGGCTCTCTGGTACCTCCAGCTGTGCCAGGGAGTTCACTCCGGGTGATTTCGGTATCGGGGGCTGGGAGGACACTGGGGACACTTGGGAGGGACAGGGGACTGTGGGATTGGGGTCTGGGGGGCACTGGGGGTGTGATGGGACTGGGATTGGGGTCATGGGGTGATCTGGGGGAAAGTGAGGGTGGACACGGGATGATGGGAGTGGGATTGGGGTCATGGGGGGCTGGGACACACTGTGGGGGTAGGGGGTGATGCCCAGATTTGGGTTGAGGTTCTGGGGTGACACCAAAGAAATTGGGGACTGGGAGTGGGATTGGGGTGTGGGGACAGGCTGAGGGGAACACTGAGGGGCTCAGGGAGTGACCCCAGGATTTGGGCTGGGGTCCTGGTGGGGCTGAGCGGAATTGTAATCATGGCAGTAGGATTGGGGTTCTGGGGGGCCATGGTACTGTGGGATTGGGATTGGGGCCCCTGGGGGATGTTGGGGAGGCAAAAGTAACCCCAGGATCTGGGATCAGGGACCCCAGACATGTGCAGGGGTGTCTCCAAGGGAGTGCCTCCCTTCCCCCTGGGTTGGTCCAAAGGATATTTATCCCATAGTCCCTCACTGAGGAACCTACCCTGTGTCACCTCCGTGTCCCCTCTGTGTCACCTCCGTGTCCCCTCTGTGTCCCCCAGTGTCAGCTCTGTGTCCCCTCTGTGTCCCCCAGTGTCCACACTGCTCCCTGTGGCCTCTCCCCTCCATGGCCCTCCTGGCTCTCACCCTGGCACTGCTGGCAATGACCGTGGCCACCACGGTCATTGAGGAAAAGCCCCTGGACATGGCCCCGGACTCCTTTGATGACCAGTACCAGGGCTGTGGCCCTGACATGGATGGGGCATTGCCAGCCCTGAGCCACGCTGAGTTCCAGAAGAATCCTCTGTTCGCCCATGTCTGGCCAAAGGCCGAGGCCGAGTGGCAGAGGCAGGTGGACCGTGAGTCCTGTCTGTCCAGAGACCAGGCCGTTGCCATGATCACCTACACCATGGATGACCTACACAAGGAGTTCAATGACCAAGTGAGAGTGGCTGGGTGCTCCCACCAGGAATACCAGGACAATTTCCAATTCAAAACGCTGCATTTCCTGCTGACCGATGCCCTGACCACATTGAGGGACACTCAGGAGCAGCAATGTCACTGTGTGTTGTGTGGGGTGGACAAGTACAAGTTCAAGGCAAATGTTGGCGACATCGTCCGGTTTGGTCAATTCGTGTCATCCACGCTTTGTGAAAGTGACATTCATGATTTTGGGAATACCACGATGTTCAAAGTGCAGACGTGTCACGGTGCATACATCGAGGAATTCTGTAGATATCCCTATAAGGATGTGGTGTTGATCCCACCCTTCGAGAAGTTCAACGTGACCAAACTCACCGAGGGCAAGGAGAACGTGTGGATTGAACTCGACTCCATTGGGACCTTCAGCAAATACAACTGCGAGTGGCTGAGAGGTGGGGACAGCCTGGGACCATGGGGACAACCCTGATGAGGCACAGGGGACAATGACACTGACTGGGGGTAAAGGGAAGAGGACAGCATGTGCTGGGGGCACCAAGTCTGGGGACAGGGATGTCCAAGACAGGGCAGAGGGATGGGAGCCCGCACATCTGGGAGGAGACAGGGACAGGGACGGGGAAAGGGACGTGGATAGGGACACACCAATTCTGACCTTGTCCCTCCTCTCCACAGACACAGAAGTGGGGACAGGCTCTGTGTTCTGGATGCGGGTGGGGGGGGACCCCCCATGGCACCTCTGTCATCCCCTGTACCCCCACTTCACCCCCTGATCCACTGTCAACTCCTGTCACACTCACACCTCATGCCCAACATGACCCCTCTGACCTCCCTGGCCCCTGCACCCCCTATGCCCCCATCACTCTGTCCCCTGTAACCTCATGGCCCCCCTCTCTCCTGTCACTCTTTGCCCCCATTAAAACACTCCCTGACCCCTCACTCCCCCATGGTCCTCCTGACCCCTCTCTTGGTCCCCCAGGCGGAAGTGTCCCCAGGGGCCCCTGCCACATTGGAGAACTCCTCCTGGCCACCACAGCCCTGGCAGTTACCACTGGGATCCTCTGAACCACAAAGTCACCAAAGTCACCAGGGTCACTGTGGTCATTGTGGCTACCACAAACACCAAGACCACCAGGACAGCCAGAGTAATGAGGTCACCAAAGCTACCAAGGCCACCTCTGCCACTATGGCCACCTTGGCCACCATGGCCTCCATGTGGTCACTGCAGCCAGCACTGGTACTGTGACCAATGCAGCCACCACAGCCACAGTGGCCACAGTGCCACAAGGACATTGTGCTAAACAATTGTATAAAATACTTGTACCAAAAAAATTGTAACAAATTGATTCAATTAAATTGATCGATCAAAACAATTCTGTTAAATAATTGTATTAAATTATTTGTATCTAAACTAATCTATTAAATTATTCTATCCAAAGAGATCCATTAAATAATTCCACCAAAGCAGCAAAAGGAGACAATTCCCAACCAGGGCTGGATGTCACTCCCCACCCCACACCCATGGCAGTGTCTCTTCCTCTTGGCCTCGTGGAGGATTCTTGGGGAGCACTCCCTTCCCAAGGGAGGAACCTCACACCCATTTCATTCCCAGCAGGAATACGGGACAGGAATCTCTGTCTGAGAGGGGACTGGACATTCCCAGGGTCAGGTGATGCTCAAGGGGGCATTGGGAGGAGCAGGGCTGGAAGTCAGAGCGACTGTACCCCTGTGTCCTGCCCAGTGAGGCACATCGGGAGTGTCGTGTCCAGTTCTGTCCAGTGCTGTGTCCAGTTCTGCCAAGTTCTGCGTCCGGTTCTGTTCAGTGGTGAGTCCAATTCTCCAAGTGCTGTGTCCAGTTCTGAGCTGCTCTGACCCAATTCTGTGTTCAGGATGACGCTACCTGAGCTGAGAGGTTGGACCAGGTACCCACTCTGGGTCCTTCCATCCTGACCCGTTCTGGGATTTTGGGATTCTCGGAGTTGTGTTTTGGGAATTGCCCACTGGAGGGCAGCAGTGAGAGCGGGAAATCAGCTGCAGTTCCAGGTGCCACCAGCAGGTGGCAGCACGAGCCAGGCCCCGGGGCTCAGGAATGGTTCAGGATGGAGCGACATTAAAGCGCGTCCGGGACCAGCCTTGCCAGGCCAGGGACATCTTCCCCTGGGCCAGGCTGCTCCAGGGCCCGCCCAGCCTGGCCTGGGACACGGCCAGGGACGGGGCAGCCACAGCTTCTCTGGGCAGCCTGTGCCAGGCCATGTCCACCCTCACAGGACAGGAGTTTATGGGAAGATGGGTGGTGATGTCCGTGAAAAACGACTCAGTGGGTGGGGGTCTTTAGGAGTGTTCAAAGTGTCTTGATGTCTCCACATGAGAAATATGGATTTTGTCACAGTACCCAGGTGATTTCACCCGAGAGTTTGAACTCCCAAGCTTTAGGGTAATAGGAGAATTGGGTTCCCACAAAGTCCATTGCATAACCCTGACAGCCTGAACTTCTATCAGGAGCCATCAGGGAATTGATGGCAACCCTGATGATCTGGCAACGCCTGCCTGTCAATCGCCCCTCATGTGGGGAAGAAGGCTTGGGAGCACAGGGGAGGAAGGAGGGCAAGGGGTTTTTAACTGGGGACCCAAACCAGAGACTTTCCCCAATTTTTCAGTTACCTTATCGATAATGTGAAGGAGAAGAATAAATATAGCAACTGATAAGTCTCAGTCCCAAAAGAATTCCAAAAACCAGAATTCCCAGGTAGGGTTAAGAAATATTTAAAAATCCAATAACAAAACTTTTCAGATTCCCCTTAGAAAACTTAAATACCCCCAACTCAAGGATACCCACTACTTGATAATTGATGCTTCTCTCAGGAGGACAAAACTAAGGGTGACTTAGCTCCTTACGCATCCTGGAGCTTCGTTCCCGTGCCCAGAAGCAAAAGACCCAAATATATAATCAAGTCAGAGTGCCATCCCTAATATTGATTCCAACTTACGATTTTTCTTTGGGTAGGGGATGCCCGTTGGGTCAACTCTATATTTCTGGACAGGTGCTCAACCCACCCACCAGTCCTTGGGATTCTTCTCCCAGGCATTGAGTGGAGGGTCCCGGTCACCCCATGGATAGCCCTTGCTGAAATGTGAGGGGTTTTTGGGGAAGCAGCAACCCAGAAGTGACTTGTGTCCTGCAGCTGATGCGTCAGGAGTCGCTTCTCCAGGGAGCCCAGAGCGAGGTCCCTGTTTGGGCGCCACTCACTGCAGAGGGCGATGCCCAAGGTGCTGTGACTGCCCCAGGGAAGAGTTTTTATAAAGACGTGTTCTGGGGGGCACATGCACACTCGCCTCACTGCTGGGATTATCAGCTCCTTGGTGAGAAGCGCTTTTGGGGGATGCAGAACCGAGACAGGGTCTTTGTGTGGGGTTCTGCAGAGAGCCTTTATTGGGTCTTGCCACAAAAGAGTGCCAGGGACTGGACTGGTTTGAAAGCAAAACCAGTGAGGGACTCCAAGTCAGAAATAAAATTTAATAGGAAAAAAAAGAGAAAAAATAAAATATATGCAAGAGTAGAAAAGAAAAACAGTGGCAGGATCAGAATCCAACTTGACACTCCTTCGGTTAGGGTGGTGGTAGCAGTCCAGGTGAAGTGCTCTTGCTGAAGTTGTGATCCTGTAGAAAGTTCTGGTAGCTCATGAAAAGCAGTGGGAAAGGCTGCTCTGATGTTCCAAGTCTCAGTTTTTATCTGGGTAGGAAAGGCTTGGCTCCTCCCCCTGGGTGGAGCATCTTCCCATGGGATGATGGAATTTTATCAGTTGTACAGTAGGACTCACTGGCCCATGAACAGGAGAGATCTCCTGGAGGGAGGAGGGGTCTGGAAAAGATAAAGAACATTGCCCCCTGGTTTTTAACAGCTGGCCCATTAGCAGGAGATATCTCCCACAGAGATAAGGATCACTGCCCACCTGGTTTATAAAATATGTTCCATTAACAGGAGATATCTCCCACAGAGATCACAATCACTGCCCACCTGGATCCTGAGGGTGTGGGGGCCACAGGTGACCAGCACCGGACCCCTGTCCCCTGTGCCCAGCCATGGGTGCCCCTGTGCCCCCAACCCAGGGGGTGTCCCCAGCACGGGATGTCCCTGTCCCCCTCATCTGGCACTGGTGTCCCCATCCCTTGTGCCCACCAATGGCTGTCCCTGTCCTTGTCCCCAGCACTGGGTGCCCACTGTGGGTGTCCCTGTCCCCTCTGGGCCATGGGTGTCCCCAGCACTGGGTGTCCTTGTCCCCAACCCACTGAATGTCCCCATTCACCCAGAGAATGTCCCCCTGTGATGTCACCTCCCAGTGTCCCCACATCTGTGACATCACCTCGCAGCATCCTGGCACTCTGTCGCGGTTTAGGGCAAATATGGGAGGGAACTTTCGAATGGGTATTTTTTTTAGGAAACAGATTTAAACAGTTTCCTTCTTAAGTGGTTTGGGGGAAATATTTATCTCAGAGAAAAGTGGAAAAGAAATTTGTTTATTTAACTGACAAATCACTTTCCAGCACAAAACTGAGCAATACCAAACAGTAAAACCTCTCACTGCTCTGAAGAGATGACAAATTCAGCAGAGTCCCTTCTGTGAGTGCAGCCCAGCTCATTCAGGCTGTTTTTGGTTTTATTGGTGCTGGGAAATGTCACAGCCCAGGTGAGCTGTGCTTTCCTCTTTCTTGGGATTGTTCGACCCTGCTTTTGACTGAAAACCCAGAGGAGCACCAGGAGCTCACACCTGAGGCTCACCTGGGCTGTGACATTTCCCAGCACCAGAGGGGTTAAAAACAGCCTGAGTGAGCCGGGCTGGAACCCACGGAATGGACTCTGCTGAATTTGTCATCTCTTCAGAGCTGTGAGAGGTTTTGCTGTTTGGTATTGTTCATTCTTGTGCTGGAGAGTGCTTTGCCTGTTAAATAAACAGTTTTTTTCCACTTTTCTCTGAGAAAATATTTCCCCGAAGCTGTTGGGGGAGGGACTGCTTGAATCTGTTTCCTAGAGGGATCCCATTCAGAGGTTTTTCTCCCAAATTTGCCCTAAAACCAGGACACCAAGTGAACTTTCTCCCTGGGCTTCACCTTGTACTGGAGCCCCCTCAACCCCCAAACACGTCCCGGCATTCTGCCCTGGTTTAGGGAAAATTTGGGAGGAAACTTTTGAATGGGTATCTTTTTAGGAAACAGATCAAAGCCATTTTTTTCTTAATGGTTTGGGGAAAGTATTTTCTGGGAGAGAAGTGGAAAATAAAACCTGTTTATTTAACAGGCAAAGCACTCTCCAGCACAAAAAAAAATGAACAATATTAAACAGTAAAACCTCTCATCGTTCTGCAGAGATGACAAATTCAGAAGAGGATTTTTTGTGGGTTGCAGCCTGGTCCTGCCTAAGAGGGGACACTGTATGAGAGTTAAGAAAGGAACACAAGTGATGATTTTGGCTGCAAAGTGAGGGTGTCTGGTACTCAAAGATGACCCCGATGTTGGCATCTCCCAAGGGATCTCCAGACTTTAACAAAGTCCTTGGAGATTTTTGTGTACCAATTACAACAACCAAAATGTGGGACGCTTGTTAGAACAACTCAATCACAAAACAACTGTGAGATGCAGCAGTGACTGTTCTCCTCGCCCAGGGACCACAAAATTCAATCTGAGACAGAAGTTTGTGGTAGATGCTTTGCTCACTGCAACCACAGGATGTGAAACCAAGGGCAGAGTTCGCAGTGCCACAAAGAGTTCTGAAAGGGGCAGCAGGAGAAAGAGCAAACAGAGGAAATCACTTGACATCTGCTTTGGGCATTGCTCATGCACATGGAGCCACATGGAAAGAAAGAAATCCATTCCCAGCACAGGGATCTGTGATTAAACATGAACAGGAAATATTGTCCCTCCTCGACAGCACCCAAAGAAGGGGCCGTGCCACAGCCCAGGGCACAGCAGCTCAGAGATTGCCAAATCCGTTAGGGAAAGAGCCTGGCAATAACGCACCTGGTGTTAATTCCTGATAAAGGAATTTCACCCCCAGAGGTGAGGCCTGGATAGAGCTGGGCAGATGGAAAATTGGCTGTTTATGGAAAAGGTCCCAATAAGAGGGTGGGTGGGTGATAACTCCCAATAACCAGGCCAGGCCCACCCCGACTGAGGCTGCAGTTGGTGAAGGAGAGAAGCACCAGCCAAGATCTGGGGAGTCCATGGGATGGGGACAGGTTATCCCCAGGTTTGGGGTGCCTGCAGGGATGTGATCTGGTAGGGGACTCCATTTGGTGTCTGGGGTGTGACAGCAACCCAGTGAGCAGTGGGGAGTGGGACTGGGGGCACTGGGGTGGGGTGGGATCCCGGGATTGAGGTCCTGGGGCTTGAGAAATAAGAGAGAGAAAAGAAAGTTTCAGTTCCCCTGAAGGTGCTGGATAGGGCTGAGAAATGAAACAATAGCAGAAAAATATCACAGGATATAAAAGTGGGGACACCGCAGGGCAAAGGTTCCTGGAGCTGAGGGTGGAACAGATGAATTGAACTCCTATTTTTGTCACATCCTGTAACACAGAAGCTGCCACACTGACCAAAAGCGACAACTCAAGGTGAGACGATGCAGGATATTGGGGCACCCAGTGAAAATCACATCCTGCAACCCCTTTTATGGCTTCCACGGGGAGTAAAATTGTCACCTAAAAGAGGCGGAGCCATACAAATTATTGACGATAAAAGCCTGGGTCTGTGTTTGCTAAGCAGCCCATTTATTGAACATTTATAATTAGGGTGGCAGAGCCTCCCTGGGCTGCAGGAACAGGAGAGATCCGCTGTGAGTCTGAGCTGATCAAGAATTCCGGCTCTCTGGTACCTCCAGCTGTGCCAGGGAGTTCACTCCGGCTGATTTCGGTATCAGGGGCTGGGGGGACATTGGGGACACTTGTGGCGAACAGGGGATTGTGGGATTGGGGTCTCGGGGGCACTGAGGGTGTCATGGGAGTGGGATTGGGGTCATGGGGAGCTCTAGGGGAAAGTGAGGGGGGACACGGGATGGTGGGAGTGGGATTGGGGTCATGGGGGGCTGGGACACACTGTGGGGGAAGGGGGTGATACCCGGATTTGGGTTGAGGTTCTGGGGTGACACCAGAGGAATTGGGGACTGGGAGTGGGATTGGGGTGTGGGGACAGGCTGAGGGGAACACTGAGGGGCTCAGGGAGTGACCCCAGGATTTGGTCTGGGGTCCTGGGGGGGCTGAGCGGAATTGTAATCATGGGAGTGGGATTGGGCTTCTGGGGGTGGGGGCATGGTCCTGTGGGATTGGGGTCCCTGGGGGCTGGGAGACGTTGGGGAGACATAAGTAACCCCAGGATTTGGGATGAGGTAGCCCAGACATGTGCAGGGGTCTCCTGGCCAGGAGTGCCTCCCTTCCCCCTGGGCTGACCCCACTGCCCTCCCCAGTCCCACACTGAGAAACCCTCCCTGTGTCCCCTCAGTGTCCCCTCAGTGTCCCCTCTGTGTCCCCCAGTGTCCACACTGCTCCCTGTGGCCTCTCCCCACCATGACCCTCCTGGCTCTCACCCTGGCACTGCTGGCAATGACCGTGGCCACCGGGGATATACCGATGAAGCCCCTGGACATGGCCCCGGACTCCTTCGATGACCAGTATCAGGGTTGTGGCCCTGCCATGGAGGAGGCATTGCCAGCACTGAACAGGTCTGAGTTCCAGAAGAATCTTCTGTACGCCAAGGTCTGGCCAATGGCTGTGGCAGAGTGGCAGAAATGGGGGTCCCCTGTGTCCCCTCTGTCATCCCCAGACCAGGCCATCGCCATCATGGCCTACACCATGGAAGATCTGTACAAGGAGTTCAACGACAAAGTGAGAGTGACCGGGCGCTCCCCCCAGGAATACCAGGACAATTTCCACTTCAAAACGCTGCATTTTCTGCTGACCAAAGCCGTGGCTACACTGAAGGCTGCTCAGGGGCAGAAATGTCAGCCTGTGATCCATCCGGCAGGCTACAAGTTCTATGGAAATGCCAGTGACATCTTCCAGTTTGGTCATTTTGCGCTGTCATGGGGTGCCATTCCTGGCAGTGCGTCAGTCGCCACGGTGTTCAAGGTGCAGACGTGTCATGGCGCGGACATCAGCACATTCTCTGGAGCTCCCAACCATCTTACAGTGCTGATCCCACCCTATGAGAAGTTCAAGGTCACCAAAGTCATCGAGAAAGGGAAAAAGGTGGAGATCCACCTGGACTCCATCGGGACCTACAGCAAACACAACTGCGAGTGGCTGAGAGGTGGGGACAACCTGGGGCCATGGGGACACCCCCTGGGGCCATGGGGACAGCCTGGGGCCATGGGGACACCTCCTGGGGCCATGGGGACACCCATGATGAAGCACTGGGGACAATGACACTGGCTGGGGATGGGGGACAGGGACGGGGGCACCCGTGGTGTGTGTGGGGACAAGGACACCCTGTGCTGGGGACACCAAGTGTGGGGACAGGGCACAGGAAAGGGGACCCGCACATCTGGGAGGGGACAGGGACAGGGACAAGGACACGGACACTTTCCCCCTTCTCCACAGACAGTGCTGTGGGGACAAACCCTGTGTGCTGGAAGTGGGTGGGCTGGGAAGCCCCCTGTCACCCCCCATGTCACCCCTTGAACCCCTGCCACCCCCTGTCAACCCCATGGCATCCCCAGAACCCCTGTCATCCTCCATGTACCCTCCTGTCACCCTGACCCTCTGTCACCCCTAAGCCCACCATGACCCCCTGACATCCCTGGACTCTGCACCCCCACATGGACCCCCCTCACCCTGTCACCTCATGGTCCCCATCTCTTCTGTCACCCCCAGACCCCCTTTTGGGTGTTCCCCAACCCCCCACTCCCCCATGGTCACCCTGACCCCACTCTTTGTCCCCCAGGTGGAAGCATCCCCAGGACCCCTGGCCGGCTCGGAGGACTCCTCCTGGCCACCACAGCCCTGGCAGTGGCCACCGGGATCCTCTGAACCATGACGCCACCAAGGTCACCATGGCCACCATGGCCACCTGAGGGCAGCGGGAAAGAAGAGACGGTGTCTCCATGCTGTGCTTGCGTTAGGCCATGAAGCCGTTTATTGACACACAAAGCAGAGTTTATACACTTTTTCAGCCATTGCTAAAAACAGCGCACCAATAACATTCCTGTAACCAGGCTGCATTGCTCACTCGTAACTAAATAACATTGCTCCGTCTCTGCCTCGCTTTTAGCTAACCAGGTACACGCAGTAATTCCCAGGATTCCCCACAAAGCTGCGCGCTCAGCACCTCGGACAGAGCACTTTCTCATCTCTTACATTCCTTCTTCAAAATCCCGCTTACTCTTGTGGCTGTGGCTTGTGGCTTGTGGCTGCTTGTGGCTTGTGTGGCCAGCACATCCTTGCTGGTTGTGACGAGCTGAGCAGCGTTCGCAGTTCTGCTCTCTGGTTGTATTCCCACATCTGTCCCTTTCTGTTCCACCAATAGGATTCACTTTGTTGATTTATCAATCAGTCTCTAAATATATTACAAGATACAAGGCAAACGTATTGCTAGAAGCAGTAACATAGCTGAAATATAAAATCCTGTTTTCACAAAATGCTTAATCCAGACAGTGAGTCCCCATCCTCCGAGTGTGTGTCCAAACCAGTTGTTGTTACTGTATGTGATTCCGGGCGGTGATGATCACAGTGACATGGCACTCTCTTACAGGAGCAATAAAGATCATTTATTAAAGGAAATCATGGATTTAAATAGTGTACACTAATTTCATGACCATAAGGCTCACCCTTTTGACTAAAATTTTCCCCGAACCTGGAAGTGCGCCTTATAGTCCGGTGCGCCTTATATGATGGAAAAAGTTTGGAAATTTACCTACCTGGAAGCGAGAGCTGTGAGCTGCGGGGGGAACCAGCAGGACCATGGCTGCCAGGTGACGGCGGGCCGAGTGGCGGCGGGCACGCCCAGGCCCCAGAGAGGTGGCACAGAGCAGTGGTGGGTGTGTCCCAGCCCCACTGGGTACAGGGGGGTCTGGGGGCCCGCGATGCCCCTCCTGCTGGGTACAGGCAGGCCCCCAGAGCACAATTAGCTCTCCCCCTCCTTCACCCAACCCACCCCTGGTCTCCCTGTGTCCCCCCTACCCCTCCTTTTGTCGTTAAGCATCGTCCTAGGGTGCAGCTAACGAGTTTCTTAACATTACATTGGGGAAAATACCAGAGAAAAAGGAAGAGGACAACCCAACCCCCAACAGACCCCCACATGGCACCCCCTACACTCTGACCTCTGTCACTGCTCACTCCCACCATGACCCTCTCACCTCGCCAGCCGCTGCACTCCCTGATGCCCCCTCTTACCCTCTGTCACCTGTCACCCATGGCCCCCATCTCTCCTGTCACCCCCATCCCCTGTTATGGCCATCCCCAGCCCCCTCACTCCCCCTTGGTCCCCCTGATCCCCCTCTTTGTCCCCCAGGTGGGAGCATCCCCGGGGCCCCCTTTCACATTGGAGGACTCCTCCTGGCCACCACAGCCCTGGCAGTGGCCACTGGTATCCTCTGATCCATGAAGCCACCAAGGTCACCAGGGTCACTGTGGCCACCATGATCACCGAGACCACCAGGACCCCTAGAGAAACGAGGTTATCAAGGCTACCAAGGCCACCACTGCCACTATGGCCACCTTGGCCACCATGGCCTCCATGTGGTCACTGTGATCACCACTGGCACTGTGACCACCATGGTCACCAAACTCCCTGCACCACAAGGCTACCACAGCCACTGTGGCCACTGTGGTCACCAAGGCCATTGTGCAGAACAATTATATAAAATAAATATATTGAAAGTATTGCATAATATCAATTCTCTTAAATAATTGTTTCAAAAAAATTGTATCCAAACAGTTCTCTAAATTAATGGTATCAAAACAATTCCATGAGGAGTCTAGGTCTGTTCAGTGCCGTGTCCAGTTCTGTTCAGTGCTGTGTCCAGTTCTGTCCAGCAATGTGTCCAGCATTGTCCAGTGCCGGGTCCAGTTCTGGGCTGCTCTGGACCCAATCCTGTGTTCAGGATGACGCTGCCTGAGCTGGGAGGTTGGACCAGGTGCCCACTCTGGGTCCTTCCATCCTGACTCATTCTGGGATTTTGGGATTCTGGGAGTTGTGATTCGGGAATTGCCCACCGGAGGGCAGCAGTGAGAGCAGGAAATCAGCTGCAGTTCCAGGTGCCACCAGCAGGCGGCAGCACGAGCCTGGCCCCGGGGCTGGGAATGGTTCGGGATGGAGCGACCTTAAAGCGCGTCCGGGGCCAGCCCTGCCAGGCCAGGGACATCTTCCCCTGGGCCAGGCTGCTCCAGGGCCCGCCCAGCCTGGCCAGGGACACGGCCAGGGACGGGGCAGCCACAGTTTCTCTGGGCAGCCTGTGCCAGGCCATCACCACCCTCACAGGGCAGGAGTTTATAAGAAGATGGGCGGTGATGTCCGTGAAAATGACTCAGTGGGTCGGGGTCTTTAGGAGTGTTCAAAATGGGCCTTGATGTCTCCACATGAGAAGATGCGAAGTTTGTCACAGCACCCAGGTGGTTTCACCCGAGAGTTTGTGTGGGATACTGGTGAAAGCCAGGGAAAGATGCAGCTTGAGTTTTCTGAAGCTGCTCAAAGGAAAGAGAAGAGAAAGAATTAATAACAGAGATGAGCACCTGCTGTTGGCAGAGTAAGATGTGTGAGAGACATGATGTTTGGGTGAAAGCATGTTTGCAAGGGCTGTCACCTTCTTTGGACCAATCAGTTTGATTCTATCCTGGTTTTGTGATCTAATCCATAAAATCATCCATTACCTTTTCTCCCCACGGACGGAAAACATCAACGGAAAACTCGAGGACGACATCCCATCTGTTGGTAGCTATTCCACCATCCTTCTCTCTCTCCCTCTCCCCTTCATTTCCCTTTTCCTCTCTCTCTCCTCTATCATAAACTAAGCTGTTGGCACTGAATAAAGTGCATTGTTGCTTGCTGCAGAAGAAAACTCGAGTCCCTCGCTGTTTGTCTTTTGCACCCTGGGATCGAACGAACCATCGCGACTCCCGTGCGTGTTGGGCGGATCATGACACCTGTTAATTGCTCGTTAGTGCTGCAAACACCAGCACTGGTGCAGGTCAGAACTCAGATTCCCAATGTGTGCTCGGTGCAGTGTCTGCAGAATGAGAGCTGAGAAAGGAACACAAGTGATAATTTTGGCTGTAAAGTGAGGGTGTCTGGTACTCAAAGATGGCCCCGATGTCGGCATCTCCCAAGGGATCTCCAGACTTGAACAACGCCCTTGGAGCTTTTTGTGTATCAAAGATAACACCCAAAATGTGGGACGCTTGTTAGAACAACTCAATCACAAAACAACTGTGAGATGCAGCAGTGACTGTTCTCCTCGCCCAGGGACCACGAAATTCAGTCTGAGACAGAAGTTTGTGGTAGATACTCTGCTCACCGCAACCACAGGATGTGAAACCAAGGACAGAGCTCGCAGTGTCACAAAGAGCTCTTGAAGTGGCAGCAGGAGAAAGAACAAACAGAGGAACTCACTTGAGATCTGCTTTGGGCATTGCTCATGCACATGGAGTCACATGGAAAGAAAGAAATCCATTCCCAGCACAGGGATCTGTGATTAAACATGAACAGGAAATATTGTCCCTCCTCAACAGCACCCAAAGAAGGGGCCGTGCCACAGCCCAGGGCACAGCAGCTCAGAGATTGCCAAATCTGGGGGGGAAATAGCCTGGCAATAAACCACCCTCGTGTTAATTCCTGGTAAAGGAATTTCATCTCCAGAGGTGAGGCCTGGATAGAGCTGGGCAGATGGAAAATTGGCTGTTCATGGAAAAGGCCCCAGGAAAGAGGGTGGGTGGGTGATAACTCCCAATAACCAGGCCAGGCCCACCCCAACTGAGGCTGCAGTTGGTGAAGGAGAGAAGCACCAGCCAAGCTCTGGGGAGTCCATGGGATGGGGACAGGTCATCCCCAGGTTTGGGGTGCCTGCAGGAATGTGATCTGGTAGGGGACCCCATTTGGTGTCTGGGGTGTGACAGCAACCCAGTGAGCAGTGGGGAGTGGGACTGGGGGCACTGGGGGGATGTGGGACCGTGGGATTGGGGTCCTGGGGGGTGGGAAATAAGAGAGAGAACAGAAAGTTTCAGTTCCCCTGAAGGTGCTGGATAGGGCTGAGAGAAGAAGCAACAGCAGAAAAATATAAAATGATGTAAAAGTGGGGACATCTCATGGCAAAGGTGGCTGGAGCTGATGGTGAAACCCATGAATTGAACTCATGTTTTTGTCAGGTTCTGTAACACAGTAGCAGCAGCGCCGACCAGAAGCGAAAGGTCAAGGCGAGGTGATGCCAGAAATCGAGGCACTCGGTGAAAACCACATCCTGCAGCCCCTTTTATGGATCTCATGGGGAGTAAAATTGTCAGTTAAAGGAGGCGGAGCCATGCAAATTATTGACTGGAAAACCTGGGTCTGTGTCTGCTAAGAAGCCCATATATTGAACATTTATAATTAGGGTGGCAGAGCACCCTGAGCTGCAGGAGCAGGAGAAATCTGCTGTGAGTCCGAGCTGATCAAGAATTCCGGCTCTCCGGTACCTCCAGCTGTGCCAGGGAGTTCACTCCGGCTGATTTCGGTATGAGGGGCTTGGGAGATACTGGGGACACTTGGGGGGGACAGGGGACTGTGGGATTGGGGTGGGGGGGGACACTGGGGGGGTGATGGGATTGTAATTGAGGTCATGGGGTGGTCTGGGGGAAAGTGAGGGGGGACACGGGATGGTGGGAGTGGGATTGGGGTCATGGGAGGCTGGGACACCCTGCGGGGTTAGGGGGTGATGCCCGGATTTGGGTTGAGGTTCTGGGGTGACAGCAAAGAAATTGGGGACTGGGAGTGGGATTGGGGTGTGGGGACAGGCTGAGGGGAACACTGAGGAGCTCAGGGAGTGACCCCAGGATTTGGGCCGGGGTCCTGGGGTGGCTGAGGGGAATTGTAATCATGGGAGTGGGATTGGGATTCTGGGGTTCCATGGTGCTGAGGGATTGGGATTGGGGTCGCTGGGGGTCTGGGGGACATTGGGGAGGCAAAAGTGACCCCAGGATTTGGGATCAGGGAGCACAGACATGATCAGGGGTATTCTGGCCAGGAGTGCCTCCCTTCCCCCTGGGCTGACCCCACTGCCCTCCCCAGTCCCTCACTGAGGAACTCTCCCTGTGTCCCCCACTGTCAACTCCATGTCGCGTCTGTGTCCCCTGTGAGTCCCCCTGTGTCCCCTCTGTATCCCCTCTGTGTCCCCTCGGTGTCCCCTCAGTGTCCCCCAGTTTCCTCTCCGGTCCCCGTGGATTCTCCCCTTCGTGGTCTTCCTGGTTCTCACCCTGGCACTGCGGGTAATGAACGAGACCGCCAGGGCCTCCACGGTGTACCCCCTGGACATGGCCCCGGACTCCTTCGATGACCAGTACCAGGGCTGTGGCCCTGCCATGGAGGAGGCATTGCCGGGCCTGATCTGCTCCGAGTTGCAGAAGAATCCTCGCTTCGCTGAGGTCTGGCCAAAGGCTGAGGCAGAGTGGCAGAAATTGGGGTCCCCTGTGTCCCCTCTGTCGTCCCCAGACCAGGCCATTGCCATCATGGCCTATGTGGCGCCTAACCTGCACGACTATTTCAATGTGAACGTGAGCGTTGTCGGGCGCTCCCCCCAGGAATACCAGGACAATTTCCACTTCAAAACGCTGCATTTCCTGCTGTCCAAAGCCGTGGCCACGCTGAGGGCCGCTCAGGGGCAGAAATGTCAGAGTGTGTTCCATCTGGCAGGCTACATGTTTTATGCAAATCCTGGTGACATCGTTCGGTTTGGTCAATTCGCACGGTCGTGGGGTGCCATTGGTGACAGTGAGTCAGCCGTCACGGTGTTCAAGGTGCAGACGTGTCATGGCGCGGACATCAGCTCATTCTCTGGATCTCCCGACCGTGTTATGATGCTGATTCCACCCTATGAGAAGTTCAAGGTCACCAACGTCAGTCGTTATCTGTGGAAGATGGAGATCAGCCTCGAATCCATCGGGACCTACAGCACATACAACTGCGAGTGGCTGAAAGGTGGGGACACACCCTGGGGCCATGGGGACACCCACTGGGGCCATGGGGACACCCACTGGGGCCATGGGGACAGCCATGATGAAGCACTGGGGACAATGACACTGGTTGGGAATGGGGGACAGGGACGGGGGCCACCCATGGTGTGTGTGGGGACAAGGACACCCTGTGCTGGGGACACCAAGTCTGGGGACAGGGCAGCGGGATGGGAACCTGCACATCTGGGAAGGAACACGGACAGGGACACCCACATTCCGACCCTGTCCCTCCTCTCCACAGACAGTGCTGTGGGGACAGGCCCTGTGTGCTGGATGTGGGTGGGCTGGGGTCCCCCATGGCACCCCCTGATCCCCTGTCACTCCCTGTCACCTGTCACCTCATGGCCCCCATCTCTCCTGTCACCCCTAGCCCCCATTTTGTCCACCCTCCACCCCCTCACTCCCCCATGGTCCCCCTTACCCCCCTCTTTGTCCCCCAGGTGGGAGCATCCCCAGGGTCCCCTTTCACATTGGAGGACTCCTCCTGGCCACCACAGCCCTGGCAGTGGCCACTGGGATCCTCTGAGCCATGAAGTCACCAAGGTCACCAGGGTCACTGTGGCCACCACGATCACCAAGACCACCAGGGCTCCCAGAGAAACAAGGCCACAAAGGCTACCAAGGCCACCACTGCCACTATGGCTACCTTGGCCACCATGGCCTCCATGTGGTCACTGCGGCCAGTGCTGGCACTGTGACCACTGCAGCCACCACAGGCCCTGTGGCCACAGTGCCACAAGGACATTGTGCAAAACAATTATATAAAATACTTATATCAAAAAAATGGTATCAAATAAATTCTATTAAATTGTTCTATGAAAATAATTATGTAAATAATTGTATTAAATTAATTGTATCAAAACCAATCTATTAAATTACTCTATATAAACAGATCCATTTAAAAATTTTGTCGAAGCAGCAAAAAGAGACAATTCCCAACCAGGGCTCGATGTCATTCCCCACACCCACACCCATGGCAGCGTCTCTTCCTCTCGGCCTCGTGGAGGATCCTTGGGGAGCACCCTTTTCCCAAGGGAGGAACCTCACACCCATTTCATTCCCAGCAGGAATACGGGACAGGAATCTCTGTCTGAGAGGGGACTGGATGTTCCCAGGGTCAGGTGATGCTCAAGGGGGCATTGGGAGGAGTGGGGTTGGAAATCACAGTGACTGTGCACCTGTGCCCTGCCCTGTGAAGTACATTGGGAACACTGTGTCCAGTTCTGTCCAGTGCTGTGTCCAACTCTGTCCAGTGCCGTGTCCAGTTCTGGGTTGCTCTGGACCCAATCGTGTGTTCAGGATGACGCTGCCTGAACTGGGAGGTTGGACCAGGTGCCCACTCTGGGTTCTTCCATCCTGACCCATTCTGGGATTTTGGGATTCTGGGAGTTGTAGTTGGGGAATTGCCCACTGGAGAGCAGCAGTGAAAGCAGGAAATCAGCTGCAGTTCCAGGTGCCACCAGCAGGGGCAGCACGAGTCGGACCCTGGGGCTGGGAATGGTTCGGGATGGAGCGACCTTAAAGAGCGTCCGGGGCCAGCCCTGCCAGGCCAGGGACATCTTCCCCTGGGCCAGGCTGCTCCAGGGCCCACCCAGCCTGGCCTGGGACACGGCCAGGGACGGGGCAGCTGCAGCTTCTCTGAGCAGCCTGTGCCAGGCCATGTCCACCCTCACAGGACAGGAGTTTATGGGAAGATGGGCGGTGATGTCCGTGAAAAACGACTCAGTGGGTGGGGGTCTTTAGGAGTGTTCAAAGTGTCTTGATGTCTCCACATGAGAAATATGGATTTTGTCACAGTACCTAGGTGATTTCACCCGAGAGTTTGAACTCCCAAGCTTTAGGGTAATAGGAGAATTGGGTTCCCACAAAGTCCATTGCATAACCCTGACAGCCTGAGCTTCTATCAGGAGCCATCAGGGAATTGATGGCAACCCTGATGATCTGGCAACGCCTGCCTGTCAATCGCCCCTCATGTGGGGAAGAAGGCTTGGGAGCACAGGGGAGGAAGGAGGGCAAGGGGTTTTTAACTGGGGACCCAAACCAGAGACTTTCCCCAATTTTTCAGTTACCTTATCGATAATGTGAAGGAGAAGAATAAATATAGCAACTGATAAGTCTCAGTCCCAAAAGAATTCCAAAAACCAGAATTCCCAGGTAGGGTTAAGAAATATTTAAAAATCCAATAACAAAACTTTTCAGATTCCCCTTAGAAAACTTAAATACCCCCAACTCAAGGATACCCACTACTTGATAATTGATGCTTCTCTCAGGAGGACAAAACTAAGGGTGACTTAGCTCGTTACGCATCCTGGAGCTTCGTTCCCGTGCCCAGAAGCAAAAGACCCAAATATATAATCAAGTCAGAGTGCCATCCCTAATATTGATTCCAACTTACGATTTTTCTTTGGGTAGGGGATGCCCGTTGGGTCAACTCTATATTTCTGGACAGGTGCTCAACCCACCCACCAGTCCTTGGGATTCTTCTCCCAGGCATTGAGTGGAGGGTCCCGGTCACCCCATGGATAGCCCTCTCTGAAATGTGAGGGGTTTTTGGGGAAGCAGCAACCCAGAAGTGACTTGTGTCCTGCAGCTGATGCGTCAGGAGTCGCTTCTCCAGGGACGCCCAAGCAGAGGTCCCTGTTTGGGCGCCACTTGCTGCAGAGGGCGGTGCCCAAGGTGCTGTGACTGCCCTGGAGAAGCGTTTTTATAAAGACGTGTTCTGGGGGGCACAGGCACACTCGCCTCACTGCTGGGATTATCAGTTCCTTGGTGAGAAGCGCTTTTGGGGGATGCAGAACCGAGACAGGGTCTTTGTGTGGGGCTCTGCAGAGAGGCTTTATTGGGTCTTGCCACAAAAGAGTGCCAGGGACTGGACTGATTTGAAAGCAAAACCAGTGAGGGACTCCAAGTCAGAAATAAAATTTAATAGGAAAAAAAAGAGAAAAAATAAAATATATGCAAGAGTAGAAAAGAAAAACAGTGGCAGGATCAGAATCCAACTTGACACTCCTTCGGTTAGGGTGGTGGTAGCAGTCCAGGTGAAGTGCTCTTGCTGAAGTTGTGATCCTGTAGAAAGTTCTGGTAGCTCATGAAAAGCAGTGGGAAAGGCTGCTCTGATGTTCCAAGTCTCAGTTTTTATCTGGGTAGGAAAGGCTTGGCTCCTCCCCCTGGGTGGAGCATCTTCCCATGGGATGATGGAATTTTATCAGTTGTACAGTGGGACTCACTGGCCCATGAACAGGAGAGATCTCCTGGAGGGAGGAGGGGTCTGGAAAAGATAAAGAACATTGCCCCCTGGTTTTTAACAGCTGGCCCATTAGCAGGAGATATCTCCCACAGAGATAAGGATCACTGCCCACCTGGATCCTGAGGGTGTGGGGGCCACAGGTGACCAGCACCGGACCCCTGTCCCCTGTGCCCAGCCATGGGTGCCCCTGTCCCCCCAACCCAGGGGGTGTCCCCAGCACGGGATGTCCCTGTCCCCCTCACCTGGCACTGGTGTCCCCATCCCTTGTGCCCACCAAAGGCTGTCCCTGTCCTTGTCCCCAGCACTGGGTGCCCACTGTGGGTGTCCCTGTCCCCTCTGGGCCATGGGTGTCCCCAGCACTGGGTGTCCTTGTCCCCAACCCTCACTGAACGTCCCCATTCACCCAGAGAATGTCCCCCTGTGATGTCACCTCCCAGTGTCCTCACATCTGTGACATCACCTCGCAGCATCCTGGCACTCTGTCGTGGTTTAGGGCAAATATGGGAGGGAACTTTCGAATGGGTATTTTTTTAGGAAACAGATTTAAACAGTTTCCTTCTTAAGTGGTTTGGGGGAAATATTTATCTGGGAGAGAAGTGGACAAGAAATTTGTTTATTTAACTGACAAATCACTTTCCAGCACAAAATTGAGCAATACCAAACAGCAAAACCTCTCGCTGCTCTGAAGAGATGACAAATTCAGCAGAGTCCCTTCTGTGAGTGCAGCCCAGCTCATTCAGACTGTTTTAGGGTTTTTTTGGTGCTGGGAAATATCACAGCCCAGGTGAGTTGTGCTTTCCTCTTTCTTGGGATTGTTCGACCCTGCTCTGGACTGAAAACCCAGAGGAGCACCAGGAGCTCACACCTGAGGCTCACCTGGGTTGTGACATTTCCCAGCACCAGAGGGGTTAAAAACAGCCTGAGAGATTCGGGCTGGAACCCACGGAATGGACTCTGCTGAATTTGTCATCTCTTCGGAGCTGTGAGAGGTTTTGTTGTTTGGTATTGTTCATTCTTGTACTGGAGCGTGCTTTGCCTGTTAAATAAACAGTTTTTTTCCACTTTTCTCTGAGTAAATATTTCCCCGAAGCCATTGGGGGAGGGACAGCCTGAATCTGTTTCCTAGAGGGATCCCATTCAGAGGGTTTTCTCCCAAATTTGCCCCAAAAACAGGACACAAAGTGAACTTTCTTGCCGGGCTTCACCTTGTACTGGAACCCCCTCACCGCCCAAACACGTCCCGGCATTTTGCCCTGGTTTAGGGAAAATTTGGGAGGAAACTTTTGAATGGGTATCTTTTTAGGAAACAGATCATAGCCATTTATTTCTTAACTGGTTTGGGGAAAGTATTTTCTAGGAGAGAAGTGGAAAATAAAACCTGATTATTTAACAGGCAAAGCACTCTCCAGCACAAAAAAAAAAAAAAAAAAAAGAACAATATTAAACAGCAAAACCTCTTGTCGTTCTGCAGAGATGACAAATTCAGAAGAGGATTTTTTGTGGGTTGCAGCCTGGTCCTGCCTAAAGAGGGGACACTGAATGAGAGTTGAGAAAGGAACACAAGTGATGATTTTGGCTGCAAAGTGAGGGTGTCTGGTACTCAAAGATGGCCCCGATGTCGGCATCTCCCAAGGGATCTCCAGACTTTAACAAAGCCCTTGGAGCTTTTTGTGTACCAAAGACAGCACCCAAACTGTGGGACGCTTGTTAGAACAACTCAATCACAAAACAACTGTGAGATGCAGCAGTGACTGTTCTCCTCATCCTGGAGGCCAGGAAATTCAATCTGAGACAGAAGTTTGTGGTAGATGCTTTGCTCACTGCAACCACAGGATGTGAAACCAAGGGTGGAGCTCACAGTGTCAAAAAGAGCTCTGGAAGGGGCAGCAGGAAAAAGAGCAAACACAGGAACTCACTTGAGATCTGCTTTGGGCATTGCTCATGCACACGGAGCCACATGGGAGGAAAGAAATCCATTCCCAGCACAGGGATCTGTGATTAAACATGAACAGGAAATGTTGTCCGTCCTCAACAGCACCCAAAGAAGGGGCTGTGCCCCAACCCAGTGCACAGCAGCTCGGGGATTGGTAAATCCATTGGGGAAAGAGCCTGACAATAAAGCACCTGGTGTTAATTCCTGATAAAGGAATTTGACCCCCAGAGGTGAGGCCTGGATAGAGCTGGGCAGATGGAAAATTGGCTGTTTATGGAAAAGGCCTCAGGAAAGAGGGTGGGTGGGTGATAACTCCCAATAACCGGGCCAGACCCACCCCGACTGAGGCTGCAGTTGGTGAAGGAGAGAAGCACCAGCCAAGCTCTGGGGAGTCCTTGGGATGGGGACAGGTTATCCCCAGTTTTGGGGTGCCTGCAGGGATGTCATCTGGTAGGGGACCCCATTTGGTGTCTGGGGTGTGACAGCAACGCAGTGGGCAGTGGGGAGGGCGACTGGGGGCATTGGGGGAATTTGGGACTGTGGGATTGGGGTCCTGGGTGGGTGAGAAACAAGAGAGAGAACAGAAAGTTTCAGTTCCCCTGAAGGTGCAGGATAGGGCTGAAAGATGAAACACTAGAAGAAAAATATAAAAGGATGTAAAAGTGGGGACACTACAGGGAAAATATTTCTGGAGCCAGTGGAGAAACAAATTAAGGGGAGCTGCACTAAAAGGTTTCTGGCAAGTTCTTTAGCATAGAAGCTGCAGCACCAACCAAAAGTGAAACTTCCAAGCAAGGTGAGGCAAGATACTTGGGCACTCAGAGTCAACCACATCCTCTGACACCATTTTGTGAATCCTGGGCAGAAAAACTCTGTCTTAAAAAGCGTAGAGCCATACAAATTATTTACAGAGAAAGCCCTGGTTCTGTGCTAGCTAAGCAGCCCATTTTAATGAATATTTATAATTAGGGTGAATCAATTCCTCGTGGAAAAGCCCCCCTGAGCTGCAGGAACAGGAGAGATCTGCTGTGAGTCCGAGCTGATCAAGAATTCCGGCTCTCCGGTACCTCCAGCTGTGCCAGGGAGTTCACTCCGGTTGATTTGGGTAACAGGGGCTGGGGGGACACTGGGGACACTTGGGGAGGACAGGGGACTGTGGGATTGGGGTCTGGGGGGACACTGGGGGTGTGATGGGAGTGGGATTGGGGTCATGGGGGGCTGGGACACACTGTGGGGGTAGGGGGTGATGCCCAGATTTGGGTTGAGGTTCTGGGGTGACACCAAAGAAATTTGGGATTGGGAGTGGTATTGGGGTGTGGGGACAGGCTGAGGGGAACACTGAGGGGCTCGGGGAGTGACCCCAGGATTTGGGCTTGGGTCCTGGGGTGGCTGAGGGGAATTGTAATCATGGGTGTAGGATTGGGCTGCTAGGGGGGCTGTGGTGCTGTGGGATTGGGATTGAGTTCCCTGGGGGTCTGGGGGACTTTGGGGAGGCAAAAGTGGCACCAGGATTTGAGATCAGGGAGCACAGACATGATCAGGGGTCTTCTGGCCAGGAGTGCCTCCCTTCACCTGGGCTGACCCCATTGCCCTCCCCAGTCCCTCACTGAGGAACCCTCCCCGTGTCCCCTCCCCAGTCCCTCAGTGTGACCTATGTGTCCCCTCAGTTTCACCTCTGTGTCACCCACTGTCAACTCCATGTCCCCTCTGTGTCCTCTCTGTGTCGCCCTGTGTCCCCTCTGTATCCCCTCTGTGTCCCCTCGGTGTCCCCTCGGTGTACCCCAGTTTCCTCTCCGGTCCCCATGGATTCTCCCCTTCATGGTCTTCCTGGCTCTCACCCTGGCACTGCGGGTAATGAACGAGACCGCCAGGGCCTCCACGGTGTACCCCCTGGACATGGCCCCGGACTCCTTCGATGACCAGTACCAGGGCTGTGGCCCTGCCATGAAGGAGGCATTGCCGGGCCTGAAGCGCTCCGAGTTGCAGAAGAATCCTGTGTTTGCCGAGGTCTGGCCAAAGGCTGAGGCAGAGTGGCAGAAATTGGGGTCCCCTGTGTCCCCTCTGTTGTCCCCAGACCAGGCCATCACCATCATGGCCTATGTGGCGCCTAACCTGCACGACTATTTCAATGGGAACGTGAACATTGTCGGGCGTTCCCCCCAGGAATACCGGGACAATTTCCACTTCAAAACGCTGCATTTCCTACTGACCGATGCCCTGGTCATGCTGAGGGCCACTCAGAAGGGGCAGAAATGTCAGCGTGTGATCCATCTGGAAGGCTACAAGTTCTATGCAAATCCTCGTGACATCGTCCGGTTCGGTCAGTTTGCGCCTTTGGTGGGTTCCATTGCTGGCAGTGTGTCAATCCCCACAGTGTTCAAGGTGCAGACGTGTCACGGCGCGGACATCACCACATTCACTGGATTTTCCAGCATTCTTATGGTGCTGATCCCTCCCTTCGAGAATTTCAAGGTCTCCAATGTCATCGAGAAAGGGGACAACGTGGAGATCCACCTCGACTCCATCGGGACCTACAGCAAATACAACTGCGAGTGGCTGAAAGGTAGGGACAACCTGGGGCCATGGGGACACCCACTGGGGCTGTGGGGACACCCACTGGGGCAATGGAGACAGCCTGAGGCCATGGGGACTGCCCTGATGAGGCACAGGGGACAATGACACTGACTGGGGATGGGGGACAGGGGCAGAGGCACCCATGTTGTGTGAGGGGACAAGGACACCTTGTGCTGGGGACACCAAGTCTGGGGACATGAATGAGCACATTTCCTGGGGACAGGAACATCCATGACAGGACACAGAGAAAGAGACCCCCATATCTGCGAGAGGACAGGGATGGAGATACCCCAGTTCCAACCCTGTCCCTCCTCTCCACAGAAAGTGCTGTGGGGACAGGCCCTGTGTTCAGGACATGGGTGGACTGGGACCCTCCATGGCACCTCCTGACCCGCTGTCACCCCCTGTCACTCTGACCCCTGTCACCTCTCACTTCATTGTGCCCATCTCTTCTGTCAACCCTAGCCCCCGTTATGGCCATCCCTGGCCCCTCACTCCCCCATGGTCCCCCTGACCTCCTCTTCATCCCCCAGGTGAGACTGTCTCCAGTGTCCCTTGCCTCCTCCTCGGACTCCTCCTGGTCACAACAACCCTCACAGTGGCCACCGGTATCCTCTCAGCCATGAAACCACCAAGGTAACCCGGATCACATTGGCCACCACGATCACCAAGGCCACCAGGACAGCCAGAGAAACGAGACCACAAAGGCTACCAAGACTGCCACTGCCACTATGGCCACCTTGGATACCGTGGCGTCCATGTAGTCACTGCAGCCAGCACTGGCACTGTGAACACTGCAGCCAACACAACTCCTTTGGCCATCATGGTCTCTGTAAGTACCAAGGTCATTGTGACCACCATGTTCACCAAGAGTGTCTGAGCTTCAAGGCTACAACAGCCACTGTGGCCACTGTGGTCACCAAGGCCATTGTGCAGAACAAATATATAAAATAAATATATTGAAAGTATTGCATCATATTAATTCTCTTAAATAATTATTTCAAATCAATTGTATCCAAACAGTTCCCTAAATTAATGGTATCAAAGTAATTCCATGGGGAGTCTAGGTCTATTCAGTGCTGTGTCCAGTTCTGTTCAGTGCTGTGTCCAGTTCTGTCCAGCAATGTGTCCAGCTTTGTCCAGTGCTGTATCCAGTTCTGGGTTGCTCTGACCCAATCCTGTGTTCAGGATGACGCTGCCTGAGCTAGTAGGTTGGACCAGGTGGCCACTCTGGGTCCTTCCATCCTCACCCATTCTGGGATTTTGGGATTCTGGGAGTTGTGGTTCGGGAATTGCCCACCGGAGGGCAGCAGTGAGAGCGGGAAATCAGCTGCAGTTCCAGGTGCCACCAGCAGGTGGCAGCACGAGCCCGGTCCTGGGGCTCGGGAATGGTTCGGGATGGAGTGACCTAAAAGCGCGTCCGGGGCCAGCCCTGCCAGGCCAGGGACATCTTCCCCTGGACCAGGCTGCTCCAGGGCCTGTCCAGCCTGGCCTGGGACACGGCCAGGGACGGGGCAACCACAGCTTCTCTGGGCAGCCTGTGCCAGGCCATCACCGCCCTCACAGGGCAGGAGTTTATAGGAAGATGGGCGGTGATGTCTGTGAAAAACGACTCAGCGGGTCAGGGTCTTTAGGAGTGTTCAAAATGGTTCTTGATGTCTCCACATAAGAAGACGTGAAGTTTGTCACAGCACCCAGGTGGTTTCACCCGAGAGTTTGTGTGGGATACTGGTGAAAGCCAGGGAAAGATGCAGCTTGAGTTTTCTCAATCTACTCAAAGGAAAACAGAAGAGAAAGAATTAATACCAGAGATGAGCACCTGCTTTTGGAAGGGTAGGATGTGTGAGAGACGTGATGTTTGGGTGAAAGCATGTCTGCAAGGGCTGTCACCTTCCTTGGACAAATCAGTTTGAGTATATCCTTGTTCTGTGATCTAATCCATAAAATCATCCATTGCCTTTTCTCCCCACGGACGGAAAACAGCAACGGAAGATTCGAGGACGACATCCCATCTGTAGGTAGCTGTTCCACCATCCTTCTCTCTCTCCCTCTCCCCTTTTACATCATTTCCCTTTTTTTCTCTCTCTCCTCTATCACAAACCAAGCTGTTGGCACTGAATAAAGTGCATTGTTGCTTGCTGCAGAAGAAAACTTGAGTCCCTCGCTGTTTGTCTTTTGCACCCTGGGGTCGAACGAACCATCGCGACTCCTGCGCGAGTTGAGCGGATCGTGACACCTGTTAATTGCTCGTTAGTGCTGCAAACGCCAGCACTGGTGCAGGTCAGAACTCAGATTTCCAGTCTGTGCTCGGTGCAGTGTCTGCAGAATGAGAGTTGAGAAAGGAGCACAAGTGATAATTTTGGCTGCAAAGTGAGGGTGTCTGGTACTCAAAGATGGCCCCAATGTCGACATCTCCCAAGGGATCTCCAGACTTTAACAAAGCCCTTGGAGCTTTTTGTGTATCAAAGACAGCACCCAACCTGTGGGGTGCTTGTCAGAACAAGGTGATCACAGAACAACTGTGAGATGCAGCAGTGGCTGTTCTCCTCACCCAGGGACCATGAAATTCAGTCTGAGACAGAAGTTTGTGGTTGATACTCTACTCACCGCAACCACAGGATGTGAAACCAAGGGCAGAGCTCGCAGTGTCACAAAGAGCTCTTGAAGTGACAGCAGGAGAAAGAGCAAACACAGGAACTCACTTGAGATCTGCTTTGGGCATTGCCCATGCACACGGAGCCACATGGAAAGAAAGAAATCCATTCCCAGCACAGGGATCTGTGATTAAACATGAACAGGAAATATTGTCCCTCCTCGACAGCACCCAAAGAAGGGGCCGTGCCACAGCCCAGGGCACAGCAGCTCAGAGATTGCCAAATCTGGGGGGAAATAGCCAGGCAATAAAGCACCTGGTGTTAATTCTTGATAAAGGAATTTCACCCCCAGAGGTGAGGCCTGGATAGAGCTGGGCAGATGGAAAATTGGCTGTTTATGGAAAAGGCCCCAGGAAAGAGGGTGGGTGGGTGATAACTCCCAATAACCAGGCCAGGCCCACCCCGAATGAGGCTGCAGTTGGTGAAGGAGAGAAGCACCAGCCAAGCTCTGGGGAGTCCATGGGATGGGGACAGGTCATCCCCAGGTTTGGGGTGCCTGCAGGAATGTGATCTGCTAGGGGACCCCATTTGGTGTCTGGAGTGTGACAGCAACCCAGTGAGCAGTGGGGAGTGGGACTGGGGGCACTGGGGGGATGTGGGACAGTGGGATTGAGGTCCTGGGGCTTGAGAAATAAGAGAGAGAAAAGAAAGTTTCAGTTCCCCTGAAGGTGCTGGATAGGACTGAGAAATGAAACAATAGCAGAAAAATATCACAGGATATAAAAGTGGGGACACCGCAGGGCAAAGGTTCCTGGAGCTGAGGGTGGAACAGATGAATTGAACTCCTATTTTTGTCACATCCTGTAACACAGAAGCTGCCACACTGACCAAAAGCGACAACTCAAGGTGAGACGATGCAGGATATTGGGGCACCCAGTGAAAATCACATCCTGCAGTCCCTTTTATGGCTTCCACGGGGAGTAAAATTGTCACCTAAAAGAGGCAGAGCCATGCAAATTATTGATGGGAAAACCTGGGTCTGTGTTTGCTAAGCAGCCCATTTATTGAACATTTATAATTAGGGTGGCAGAGCACCCTGGGCTGCAGGAGCAGGAGACATCCACTGTGAGTCCGAGCTGAGCAAGAATTCCGGCTCTCTGGTACCTCCAGCTGTGCCAGGGAGTTCACTCCGGCTGATTTCGGTATGAGGGGTTTGGGAGATACTGGGGACACTTGGGGGGGACAGGGGACTGTGGGATTGGGGTGGGGGGGGACACTGGGGGGGTGATGGGATTGTAATTGAGGTCATGGGGTGGTCTGGGGGAAAGTGAGGGGGGACACGGGATGGTGGGAGTGGGATTGGGGTCATGGGGGGCTGGGACACCCTGCGGGGTTAGGGGGTGATGCCCAGATTTGGGTTGAGGTTCTGTGGTGACAGCAAAGAAATTGGGGACTGGGAGTGGGGTTGGGGTGTGGGGACAGGCTGAGGGGAGCACTGAGGGGCTCAGGGAGTGACCCCAGGATTTGGGCTGGGGTCCTGGTGGGGCTGAGGGGAGTTGTGATCATGGGAGTAGGATTGGGCTCTTGGGGGGGGGGTGGTACTGTGGGATTGGGATTCCTGGGGGATGTTGGGGAGGCAAAAGTGACCCC
Organism: Catharus ustulatus; assembly: GCF_009819885.2. Taxonomy (NCBI): domain Eukaryota; kingdom Metazoa; phylum Chordata; class Aves; order Passeriformes; family Turdidae; genus Catharus; species Catharus ustulatus. The sequence goes on from NC_046221.1 coordinate 164,830,572, forward strand.
AGGATTTGGGATGAGGGACCCCAGACGTGTGCAGGGGTCTCCTGGCCAGGAGTGCCTCCCTTCCCCCTGGTCTGACCCCACTGCCCACCCCAGTCCCTCACTGAGGATCTCTCCCAGTGTCATCTCCATGTCCCCTCTGTGTCCCCCAGTGCCCACACTGCTCCCTGTGGCCTCTCCCCTCCATGGCCCTCCTGTCTCTCACCCTGGCACTGCTGGCAATCACCGTGGCCACCGGGGATATACCGATGAAGCCCCTGGACATGGCCCCGGACTCCTTCGATGACCAGTACCAGGGCTGTGGCCCTGCCATGGAGGAGGCATTGCCGGCCCTGAACCGCTCCGAGTTGCAGATGAATCCTCTGTTCGCCGAGGTCTGGCCAAAGGCTGTGGCAGAGTGGAAGAAAGTGGGGTCCCCTGTGTCCCCTCTGTCGTCCCCAGACCAGGCCATCGCCATCATGGCCTCTGGGGCGCCTGATCTATACAACTATTTCAATGGGAATGTGAGCGTTGCCGGGCGCTCCCCCCAGGAATACCGGGACAATTTCCACTTCAAAACGCTGCATTTCCTGCTGACCAAAGCTCTGGTCACGCTGAGGGCCACTCAGAAGGGGCAGAAATGTCAGAGTGTGATCCATCTGGCAGGCTACAAGTTCTATGCAACTCCTGGTGACGTCGTCCGGTTCGGTCAGTTTGCGCCGTCGGTGGATTCCATTGACGGCAGTGTGTCAGTCCCCACAGTGTTCAAGGTGCAGACGTGTCACGGCGCGGACATCACCACATTCACTGGATTTTCCAGCATTCTTATGGTGCTGATCCCACCCTTTGAGAAGTTCAAGGTCACCAAAATCATCCCAAAAGGGGAGAAGGTGGAGATCCACCTTGACTCCATCGGGACCTACAGCAAATACAACTGCGAGTGGCTGAAAGGTGGGGACAGTCTGGGGCCATGGGGACACCCACTGGGGCCATGGGGACACCCCCTGGGGCCATGGGGACTGCCTGAGGTCATGGGGACACCCACTGGGGCCATGGGGACACCCCCTGGGGCCATGGGGACAGCCTGGGGCCATGGGGACACCCCTGATGAGGCACAGGGGAAAATGACAGTGACTGGGGATGGGGGACAGCGACAGGGGCACTCAGTGTGTATGGGGACAAGGACACCCTGTGCTGGGGACACCAGGTCTCGGGACAGGAACACGCACAGTGGGCATGGGGACAGGAACATTCATGACAGGGCACAGGGACCCCCACATCTAGCCCGGGACAGCGACACCCCCATTCCGACCCTGTCCCTCCTCTCCACAGACAGTGCTCTGGGGACAAGTCCTGTGTGCTGGACGTTGGTGGGTGGGACCCCCTACGGCACCCCCTGATTCCCTGCCACCCTCTGTAATTGTCACCTCATGGGCCCCATCTCTCCTGTCACCCCTTGCCCCTGTTATGGCCACCCCCTGATCCCCCCTCACTCCCCCTTGTCCCCCTGACCCCCCTCTTTATCGCCCAGGTGGGAGCGTCCCCAGGGCCCCCTTTCCATTGGAGGACTCCTCCTGGCCACCACAGCCCTGGCAGTGGCCACCGGGATCATCTGAGCCATGAAGTCGCCAAGGTCACCAGAGTCACTGTGGCCACCATGATCACCAAGACTAACTGGACAGCCAGAGAAACGAGGTTATCAAGGCTACCAAGGCCATCACTGCCACTTTGAACACCTTGGCCTCTTGCCTCCATGAGGTCACTGTGACCACCACTGGCCCTGTGGCCACCATGGTCACTATAAGCACCAAGGCCACTGGGACCACCATGGTCACCAGCACTCCCTGAGCCACAAGGCAGCCACAACCACTCCAGCCACTGTGGCCATCAAGGCCATTGTGCAGAACAATTATATAAAATAAATATATTTGAAGTGTTGTATCATATTAATTCTCTTAAATAATTGTTTCAAATCAATTGTATCCAAACAGTTCCCTAAATTAATGGTATCAAAGCAATTCCATGGGGTGTCCAGTTCTGTTCAGTGCTGTGTCCAGTTCTGTTCGGTGCCATGTCCACCTCTGCCCAGTGCCGTGTCCAGTTCTGGGCTGCTCTGGACCCAATCCTATGTTCAGGGTGACACTGCCTGAGCTGGGAGCTTGGACCAGGTGCCCACTATGGATCCTTCCATCCTGACCCATTCTGGGATTTTGGGATTCTGGCAGTTGTGATTCGGGAATTGCCCACTGGAGGGCAGCAGTGAGAGCAGGAAATCAGCTGCAGTTCCAGGTGCCACCAGCAGGCGGCAGCACGAGTCCGGCCCCTGCAACTCGGGAATGGTTCGGGATGGAGCGACCTTAAAGCGCGTCCGGGGCCAGCCCTGCCAGGCCAGGGACATCTTCCCCTGGGCCAGGCTGCTCCAGGGCCCGCCCAGCCTGGTCTGGGACACGACCAGGAACTGGGCAGTCACAGTTTCTCTGGGCAGCCTGTGCCAGGCCATCACCACCCTCACAGGGCAGGAGTTTATAGGAAGATGGGCAGTGATGTCCATGAAAAACGACTCAGTGGGTCGGGGTCTTTAGGAGTGTTCAAAATGGGCCTTGATGTCTCCACATGAGAAGATGTGAAGTTTGTCACAGCACCCAGGTGGTTTCACCCGAGAGTTTGTGTGGGATACTGGTGAAAGCCAGGGAAAGATGCAGCTTGAGTTTTCTCCAGCTACTCAAAGGAAAACAGAAGAGAAAGAATTAATAACAGAGATGAGCACCTGCTGTTGGCAGAGTAGGATGTGTGAGAGATGTGATGTTTGGGTGAAAGCATGTCTGCAAGGGCTGTCACCTTCCTTGGAGCAATCAGTTTGAGTATATCCTGGTTCTGTGATCTAGTCTACAAAAGTGTGATTGCTTCTATAAAAAATTCCTTTTTTCTGCCTATGAAGGAAGACGTCTGTTGCTATCTTTTTTCTATAGTGACGAGTTTGAACTCCCAAACTTTAGGGTAATAGGAGAATTGGGTCCCAAAAAGTCTCTTTCATAATCCTGACAGCCTGAACTTCTATCAGGAGCTGTCAGGGGATCGGTGGCAACCCTGTGCACTCTGGCAACGCCTGCCTGAGAATTGCCCCTCATGTGGGGAAGAAGGCTTGGGAGCACGGGGAGAGGAAGGAGAGAAAGGGGTTTTTAATTGGGGACCCAAACCAGAAACATTCCACAATTTTTCATCTAACTTTACAATAAAGTGAAAGAGAGGAATAAATATAGCAACTGGTAAGTCTCCCTCAGCCTGAGCATCATACAACTTTTTCCCTACACTGTCCCAAAAACAAATCAAAAAACCAGAATCCCCTATAGTGTTCGGAAACTATTTAAAAATCCAATGATCAAAATTTTCATGATTCCCCATATAAAACTTATATTCCCCTATTCAAGGGCACCACAACTTGGTAATGGATGCCTCTTTCAGGAGGGCTAAACTTAGGGTGGATGAGCTCGTTACCCATCCTGGAGCTTCATTCCCATGCCCAGGGGTAAAAGGGAAATTTAAAGGAAAACACCCAAATATATAATTAAATCAGAGCACAATCCCAAATATTGATTCCAACTTCTCTTTTGGTAGGTGAGGCCCCTTGAGTCAAGTCAAGACTTCTGGTCAGGTGCTCAACCCCTCCACCAGTCCATGGGATTCTTCTCCCAGGCATTGAGTGGAGGATCCTGGTCACACCTTGGATTGACCTCGCTGAAACGTGAGTGGTTTTTGGGGAAGCAGTAACCCAAAAGTGACTTGTGTCCTGCAGCTGATGCGTCAGGAGTCGTTTCTCCAGGGAGCCCTGAGCAGAGGTCCCTCTTTGGGCACCACTTTCTTTGTTTTGATACAAATATTTAATGAAATTGTGTTGATAGAAATTTCAATAGACTTGTTGTATAAAATTGACTTGATGCAATTATTTAATAGAATTGTTTTGATAGAATTGATGCGATTTCTTGGATACAATTTTTTAAGAGAACTTCTTTGCACAATGTGCTTGATGGCCACAGTGGTCACAGTGGCTGTGGCAGCTTTGGGGCTCAGAGGATCCCGGTGGCCATGGCCAGGGCTGTGGTGGCCAGGAGGAGTCCTCCAATGTGAAAGGGGGCCCTGGGGACGCTCCCACCTGGGGGACAAAGAGAAGGGTCAGGGGGGATCATGGGGGAGTGAGGGGGTCGGGGGTGGCCATAACGGGGGTAGGGGTGACAGGAGAGATGGGGCCCATGAGGTGACAGTGACAGGGTGAGACAGTGGCTCAGGGGGTCCCTTTCCCTGTGCCCTGTCATGGATGTTAATGTCCCCACGCCCACTGAGCTCATTCCTGTCCCCACAATTGGTGTCCCCAGCACAGGGTGTCCATGCCCCCACAAACACTGTTGATGCCTCTGTCCCTGTCCCCAGTCCCCAGTCAGAGTCATTGTCACCTGTGCCTCATCAGGTCTGTTCCCATGGCCCCAGGCTGTCCCCATGGCCCCAGTGGGTGTCCCCATGGTCCCAGTGGGTGTCCCCATGGCCCCAGGCTGTCCCCACGGCCCCAGGCTGTCCCCACCTGTCAGCCACTCGCAGTTGTATTTGCTGTAGGTCCCGATGGAGTCGAGGTGGATCTCCACCTTCTCCCCTTTTGGGATGACTTTGGTGACCTTGAACTTCTCATAGGGTGGGATCAGAACCACTTTATCATTGACTTTTCCAATGAAGGCATTGATTTCCGCGCCGTGACATGTCTGCACCTTGAACACCGTGGGGTATGACGTTCTGTCATCAAATGAATCCCATGACAATGCGAATTGACCCAATCGGACGATGTCGCCAGGATTTGCACAGAACCTGTACTTTAGCTCAGGGTGGATCACATCCTGACATTTCTGCCCCTTCTGAGCCGCCTTCAGTGTGGCCACAGCTCTGGTCAGCAGGAAATGCAGCGTTTTGAAGTGGAAATTGTCCCGGTATTCCTGGGGGGAGTGCCCCATAGTCCTCACATAGACATCGAAATAGTCGTACAGGTCAGTCACCCCATAGGCCTGGATGGCGATGGCCTGGTCTGGGGATGACAGAGGGGACACAGGGGACCCCAATTCCTGCCACTCTGCCACGGCCGCAGACCAGGCCTTGGCAAACAGAGAATTGTTCTGGAACTCGGAGCGGTGCAAGGCCGGCAATGCCTCCTTCATGGCAGGGCCACAGCCCTGGTACTGGTCATCGAAGGAGTCCAGGGTCATGTCCAGGGGCTTTTCCTTAATGATCCTGGTGGCCACGGTCATTGCCAGCAGTGCCAGGGTGAGAGCCAGGAGGGCCATGGAGGGAAGAGGCCACAGGGAGCAGTGTGGACACTGGGGGACAGTGAGGGGACGCAGAGGGGACACGGAGGTGACACGGGGACAGTTTCTCAGTGAGGGACTGGGGTGGGCAGTGGGGTCAGCCCAGGGGGAAGGGAGGCACTCCTGGCCAGGAGACACCCCTGCACATGTCTGGGGTCCCTCACCCCAAATCCTGGGGTCACTTTTGCCTCCCCAACATCCCCCAGACCCCCAGGGACCCCAATCCCAATCCCACAGTTCCACAGCCCCCTCAGAACCCCAATCCTACTCCCATGATTACAATTCCCCTCAGCCCCATCAGGACCCCTGCCCAAATCCTGGGGTCACTCCCTGAGCCCCTCAGTGTTCCCCTCTGCCTGTCCCCACACCCCAATCCCACTCCCAGTCCCCAATTTCTTTGATGTCACCCCCAACCTCAACCCAAATCTGGGCATCACCCCCTACCCCCACAGTGTGTCCCAGCCCCCCATGACCCCAATCTCACTCCCACCATCCCGTGTCCCCCCTCACTTTCCCCCAGAGCTCCCCATGACCCCAATCCCAGTCCCATGACACCCCCAGTGCCCCCCCACACCCCAATCCCACAGTCCCCTGTTGCCCCCAAGTGTCCCCAGTGTCCCCCCAGCCCCTGTTACCCAAATCAGCCGGAGTGAACTCCCTGGCACAGCTGGAGGTACCAGAGAGCCGGAATTCTTGCTCAGCTCGGACTCACAGCGGATCTCTCCTGCTCCTGCAGTTCAGGGGGGCTCTGCCACTGGATATTTATCCGCCCTAATTATAAATATTCATTAAAATGGGCGGCTTGGCTGACACAGAACCAGCACTTCTAATATAAATAATTTGCATGGCTCCGCCTCTTTCAGTTAATCATTGACATTCCTGGAGAGTCACAGCAGGGCATTCAGGGCCAGGTTGTCACCGAGTGCCCCAATATCTTGGATCATTCGACCTTTCAATTTTAGCCAGCACTGCCTTTTCTGTGTTACTGAACTTGCCAAACTCCCCTCACTGGAGTTCCCTTTATCACTTTCTCCATAGTTTCTAGCAGTGTTTATTCTGCTGTGTCCACACTTTTACATCCTTCTGCTAGTTCATCTCTCAGCCCTATCCAGCACCTCCAGGGGAACTGACACTTTCTGTTCTCTCTCTTATTTCTCACCCCTCAGGACCCCAATCCCACGGTCCCTCATCCCCCCAGTGCCCCCAGTCCCTCTCCCCACTGCTCACTGGGTTGCTGTCACACCCCAGACACCAAATGGGGTCCCCTACCAGATGACATCCCTGCAGGCACCCCAAACCTGGGGATGACCTGTCCCCATCCCATGGACTCCCCAGAGCTTGGCTGGTGCTTCTCTCCTTCACCAACTGCAGCCTCAGTCGGGGTGGGCCTGCCCTGGTTATTGGGAGTTATCACCCACCCACCCTCTTTCCTGGGGCCTTTTCCATGAACAGCCTATTTTCCATCTGCCCAGCTCTATCCAGGCCTCACCTCTGGGGGTGAAATTCCTTTACCAGGAATGAACACCAGGGTGCTTTATTGCCAGGCTATTTCCCCCAAGATTTGGCAATCCCCGAGCTGCTGTGCCCTGGGCTGTGGCACAGCCCCTTCTTTGGGTGCTGCCGAGGAGGGACAATATTTCCTGTTCATATTTAATCACAGATCCCTGTGCTGGGAATGGATTTCTTTCTTTCCATGTGGCTCCATGTGCATGAGCAATGCCCAAAGCAGATCTCAAGTGAGTTCCTCTGTTTACTCTTTCTCCTGCTGCCCCTTCCAGAGCTCTTTGTGGCACTGCGAACTCTGCCTTGGTGCAACACCCTGTGGTTGCGGTGAGTAAAGCATCTACCACAAACTTCAGTCCCAGACTGAATTTCCTGGTCCCTGGGTGAGGAGAACAGTCACTGCTGCATCTCACAGTTGTTCTGTGATTGAGTTGTTCTGACAAGTATCTCACATTTTGGTTGCTGTAATTGGTACACAAAAAGCTCCAAGGGTTTTGTTGAAGTCTGGAGATCCCTTGGGAGATGCTGACATTGGGGCCACCTTTGAGTAGCAGACACCCTCACTTTGCAGCCAAAATTATCACTTGTGTTCCTTTCTCAACTCTCATTCTGCAGACACTGCACCGAGCACACATTGGGAATCTGAGTTCTGACCTGCACCAGTGCTGGCGTTTGCAGCACTAACGAGCAATTAACAGGTGTCACGATCCGCTCAACACGCGCGGGAGTCGCGATGGTTTGTTCGATCCCAGGGTGCAAAAGACAAACAGCGAGGGACTCAAGTTTTCTTCTACAGCAAGCAACAATGCACTTTATTCAGTGCCAACAGCTTAGTTTATGATAGGGGAGAGAGAGAGAAAAAGGGAAATGAAGTAAAAGGGGAGAGGGAGAGAGAGAAAGACAGGGTGGGGGGAATAGATACCAACAGGTGGGAGGTCATCCTCGAGTTGTTAATGGGCCATGTTTTATAAACCAGGTGGGACAGTGATTCTTATCTCTGTGGGAGATATCTCCTGATGGACCAGCTGTTAAAAACCAGGGGGCAATGTTCTTTATCTTTTCCAGACCCCTCCTCCCTCCAGGAGATCTCTCCTGATCATGGACCAGTGAGTCCCACTGTACAACTGATAAAATTCCATCATCCCATGGGGAGATGCTCCACCCAGGGAGAGGAACCAAGCATTTCCTACCCAGATAAAAACTGAGATTTGGAACATCAGAGCAGCCTTTCCCACTGCTTTCCAAGAGCTACCAGAACTTTCTACAGGATCACAACTTCAACAAGACCACTTCACCTGGACTGCTACCACGACCCTAACTGAAGGAGTGTCAAGTTGGATTCTGATCCTGCCACACTTTTTCTTTTCTACTATTGCATATATTTTATTTTTTTCTCTTTATTTCCTATTAAATTTTGTTTCTGACTTGGAGTCTCAGTGATATCTTAAAAATTTTGTTCATTGGATTTTTAAATACTTTCCAAACACTACAGGGGATTCTTGTTTTTTGAATTCTTTTTATCACAGGATATGGAAGAAGTTGTATCATGTTCAGGCTGAGAGAGACTTATCAGTTGCTATATTTATTCCTCTCTTTCACATTATTGCTAAGTTAATTGAAAAATTGTGGAAAGTTTTGGGGTTGGGTCCCCAGTTAAAAACCCCTTGCCCTCCTTCCTCCCCCCAAGCTCCCAAGCCTTCTTCCCCACATGAGGGACAATTCTCAGGCGGGCGTTGCAGAGTGGACAGGGTTGCCACCAATCCCCTGACGCCTCCTGACAGAAGTTCAGGCTGTCAGGGTTATGAAAGAGACTTTGTGGGGACTCAATTCTCCTATTACCCGAAATTTTGGGAGTTCAAAGTTATTGCTGTAGAGCTAGGAGTGGCAACAAAATTTAGCAAAACATGGTTTCCTTCAGAGGCAGAAAAAAGGAATTTATTATAGAAGCAATCACAATTTTTTGGATTAGATCACAGAACCAGGATATACTCAAACTGATTGGTCCAAGGAAGGCAACAGCCCTTGCAAACATGCTTTCACCCAAACATCAAGTCTCTCACACATCCTACTCTGCAAACAGAAGGTGCTCATCTCTGTTATTAATTCTTTCTCTTCTCTTTTCCTTTTAGTAGCTTGAGAAAACTCAAGCTGCATCTTTCCCTGGCTTTCACCAGTATCCCACACAAACTCTCGGGTGAAACCACCTGGGTGCTGTGACAAACTTCACATCTTCTCATGTGGAGACATCAAGACCCATTTTGAACACTCCTAAAGACCCCAACCCCCTGAGTCGTTTTTCACGGACATCACCGCCCATCTTCCTATAAACTCCTGCCCTGTGAGGGTGGTGATGACCTGGCACAGGCTACCCAGAGAAGCTGTGGCTGCCCCGTCCCTGGTCGTGTCCCAGGCCAGGCTGGGCGGGCCCTGGAGCAGCCTGGCCCAGGGGAAGATGTCCCTGGCCTGGCAGGGCTGGTCCCGGACGCGCTTTAAGGTCTCTCCATTCCAAACCATTCCCAGCCTTGGGGTCGGGCTCGTGCTGCCACCTGCTGGTGGCACACGGAACTGCAGCTGATTTCTCGCTCTCACTGCTGCCCTCCAGTGGGCAATTCCGGAACTACAATTCCCAGAATCCCAATATCCCAGAACGGATCAGGATGGAAGGACCCAGAGTGGGCACCTGGTCCAACCTCCCAGCTCAGGCAGTGTCATCCTGAACACAGGATTGGGTCCAGAGTAGCCCAGAACTGGACACGGCACTGGGCAGAGGTGGACACAGCACTGAACAGAACTGGACACCCCATGGAATTGCTTTGATACAATTAATTTAGGGAACTGTTTGGATACAATTGATTTGAAGCAATTATTTTTGAGAATTAATATGATACAATACTTCAAATATATTTATTTTATATAATTGTTCTGCACAATGGCCTTGGTGACTACAGTGGCCACAGTGGGTGTGGCAGTCTTGTGGGTCAGGGTGACCATGGTGGTCACAGTGGCCTTGGTGCTTACAGTGACCATGGTGGCCACAGGACTAGTGGAGGCCACAGTGACCTCATGGAGGCAAGAGGCCAAGGTGGCCATAGTGGCAGTGCTGGCCTTGGTAGCCTTGATAACCTTGTTTCTCTGGCTGACCACATGGTCTTGGTGACCGTGGTGGCTGCAGTGGCCCCAGTGACTCTGGTGACCTTGGTGACTTCATGACTCAGAGGATCCCGGTGGCCACTGCCAGGGCTGTGGTGGCCAGGAGGAGTCCTCCAATGTGAAAGGGGGCCCCGGGGATGCTCCCACCTGGGGGATAAAGAGGGGGCATCAGGGGGACCATGGGAGAGTGAGGGGGTCGGGGTGGCCATAACGGGGCTGGGGGTGACAGGAGAGATGGGGACCATGAGGTGACAGTTACAGGGGGTGACAGGGGATCAGGGGGTCCCTTTCCCCGTGCCCTGTCATGGATGTTCCTATCCCCATGCCCACTGAGCTCATTCCCATCCCCAGACTTGGTGTCCCCAGCACAGGGTGTCCTTGTCCCCACACACGCCGTGGGTGTCCCTGTCCCTGTCACCCATCCCCAGTCAGAGTCATTGTCACCTGTGCCTTATCAGGGCTGTCCCCATGGCCCCAGTGGGTGTCCCCATGGCCCCAGGCTGTCCCCATGGCCCCAGTGGGTGTCCCCATGGTCCCAGTGGGTGTCCCCATGGCCCCAGTGGGTGTCCCCATGGCCCCAGGCTGTCCCCACCTCTCAGCCACTCGCAGTTGTATTTGCTGTAGGTCCCGATGGAGTCGAGGTGGATCTCCACCTTCTCCCCTTTCTCAATGACTTTGGTGACCTTGAACTTCTCAAAGGGAGGGATCAGCACATCATCCTTATCGGGATTGTCACCAAATGCCTGGATGTCCGCGCCGTGACATGTCTGCACCTTGAACAACGTGGTGATCCCAGATCTTTCTGCGACAGTTTTGTTAAGTGTCGATGACATGAAGTGACCGAACCGGACGATGTCACCAGGCTTTGCCCTGTACCGTAGGTAGTACACCCCTCGGAACACCAAGTGACATTTCTGCCCCTTGTGAGCGTCCCTCAGAGTGGCCAGAGCGTCGGTCAGCAGGAAATGCAGAGTTTTGTAGTGGAAATTGTACCGGTATTCCTGGGGGGAGCGCCCAGCCATTCTCACTTCCTCATTGAAATACTCGTACAGGTCCAAGTTGGTGGCGGTCATGATGGCAATGGCCTGGTCTGGGGATGACAGAGGGGACACAGGGGACCCCTGATACTTCCACCTCTCCACGGACACAGGCCACATGTCAGCAAAACTAGGATTGTCGTGGAACTCGGAGTGGTTCAGAGCCGGCAGCTCCGCCCTCATGGCAGGGCCACAGCCCTGGTACTGGTCATCGAAGGAGTCCGGGGCCATGTCCAGGGGCTTTTCCTCAATGGTCATGGTGGCCACGGTGATTGTCAGCAGTGCCAGGGTGAGAGCCAGGAGGGCCATGGAGGGGAGAGGCCACAGGGAGCAGTGTGGACACTGGGGGACACAGTGGGGACACGGAGGGGACACAGAGGGGACACAGAGGTGACACAGAGGTGACACGGGGAGGGTTCCTCAGTGAGGGACTGGGGTGGGCAGTGGGGTGAGTCCAGGGGGATGGGAGGTACTCCTGTCTTGGAGACTCCTGTAGATTTCTGGGATCCCTCATCCCAAATCTTGGGGTCACTTTGCCTCCCCAATGTCCCCCAGTCCCCCATGGACCCCAATCCCAATCCCACAGCACCACGGCCCCACAGCCCCCCCAGGAGCCCAATCCTACTCCCATGATTACAATTCCCCTCAGCACCCCCAGGACCCCAACCCAAATCCTGGGGTCACTCCCTGAGCCCCTCAGTGTTCCCCTCAACCTGTCCCCACACCCCAATCCTACTCCCACTCCCCAATCTCTTTGGTGTCACCCCAGAACCTCAACCCAAATCCAGGCATCACCCCCTACCCCCACAGTGTGTCCCAGCCCCCATGACCCCAATCCCACTCCCATCATCCCGTGTCCACCCTCACTTTCCCACAGATCACACCACGACCCCAATCCCAGTCCCATGACACCCCCAGTTCCTACCCAGACCCCAATCCCACAGTCCCCTGTCCCCCCCAGTGTCCCCAGTGTTCCCCCAGCCCTTGATACCCAAATCAGCCGGAGTGAACTCCCTGGCACAGCTGGAGGTACCAGAGAGCCGGAATTCTTGATCAGTTCGGACTCACAGCGGATCTCTCCTGCTCCTGCAGCTCTGGGGGGCTCATCCACGGTATTTATCCACCCTAATTATAAATATTCATTAAAATGGGCGGTGTGGTTGACACAGAACCAGCACTTCTACTATAAATAATTTGCGTGACTCCGCCACTTTTAGTTGATAATTGTACAGTCCTGGAGAGTCACAGCAGGGCATTCAGGGCCAGGTTGTCACTGAGTGCCCCAATATCTTGGATCACTCGACCTTTCAATTTTGGCCAGCACTGCCTTTTCTGTGTTACTGAACTTGCCAAAATCCCCTCAGTGGAGTTCCCTTTATTTGCTTCTCCAAAGCTTCTGGCAATGTTTATTCTGCTGTGTCCACACTTTTACATCCTTCTGCAAGTTCATCTCTCAGCCCTATCCAGCACCTCCAGGGGAACTGACGCTTTCTGTTCTCTCTCTTATTTCTCTCCCCCCAGGACCCCAATCCCACGGTCCCACATCCCCCCAGTGCCCCCAGTCCCACTCCCCACTGCTCACTGATTTCCACAAATTTTTTGAGGATGCAGCCTCCTTTTTATCCTGTTTTCCCATCTGCATTTTCCTCTCTCTTTCCACATTGCTGAGGTACCTGTGAGGCACCGACTTCCTGGAACACCTGATACCTGAGATTCCCCTCTAATGTATAACCCTCCCTTTTAATTTTCAGTTCTTACGGAATTTATTTATTTCCCCATGTTTTCTTTCATTTTTCAATGTCCAATCTCATTTCTCATTAAACCTACACTTTGTTGGTAAAGGCAAATATTGTTTCCAATCAACAATCAGTGGAATCCACCCCATTGTTATTTTATGCTTGTGTTATCTACCAGCAGATGCACATCTTGTTTGTAAAGAGAAATCCATCTTTCCTCTCAATCCCTCCTCTTTTTATTGCTTTACTAATTGTCTTTACAAATTTTAGTTATCATTGACTTAACTTCCTGTTCCCGCGGTTTTTTTGGTTTTGCAAATATTTGCATGGAGAAAAATTTCTGTCCTTCTGTAGCCATCTCTGGATCAGCAGCCAGGGTTACTCCCTGCATTTCCCAGCTCCCACATGAGGTTTCCTCCTGCAGTTACATCCCAGATCTGTTTTGTTAGATCTGGACCAGAACCTATTGAAAAGGGTTTGAATTCCATTCAGGTGTTGCTACTTCCACTGATAGTCACAGATAAGATGTGTCCTACTTGTGGAATTATCTTGGGGGTAGATTAAAAATAATTGGTCACAAAACTTATCCTTCCCCACGGCTTTACAGCCTTCAAAATCCTTCTGGTAATTATGGAAGGAACACCTTACCCAGCTACCATTCATGAACTTAACATGAGTTGGGTTCCATCTGCCTTGATATCTGGAACAATCCTAAGGAGGGCAGTTGGGGCTCCAACAATCTGAACCCAAAGATCATGTTGGCTGGGAACCAAGAAAGCAGCCAGGATTTTTCTCAGGCTGCTCGAGCTTTGCTCCCAGGTTTCTCAAGGAGAGAAACCCAAAACAAAGACCACACACCTGCTAGTGTGTGCATGGCGCTGGTCATGGAGTGTGTTTCTAAAAGGGCTTCTCCTCTGTCCAGTGAACTTTCTCTAAATTATTTTGGTAATATATACAATTGAAACCCATGATTTCCTTGAATAAATGCTCTTCCTTGCTCCTGTAAGAAAGTTGCCATGTTGCTGTGACTTTTCACCGCTCGGAACCACATACAGTAACATTTGGAGGATTCCACTGAGGTCGCTGCTTGAGTGGACTGGACAGTGTTACAGAAATTGCCAAAAATACGAGTTCAATTTATCTGTTTCTCCATCAGCTCCAGCCACCTTTGTTCTGTGGTGTCCCCACTTTTACATCCTTTTATATTTTTCTGCTAGTTCATTTTTCATCCCTATCCAGTGCCTTCAGAAGAATTCAATTTTCTGTTCTCTCTCTTATTTCTCACCCCCAGGACCCCAATCCCACGGTCCCACATCCCCCCAGTGCCCCCAGTCCCACTCCCCACTGCTCACTGGGTTGCTGTCACACCCCAGACACCAAATGGGGTCCCCTACAAGGTGACATTCCTGGGGATGACCTGTCCCCATCCCATGGACTCCCCAGAGCTTGGCTGGTGCTTCTCTCCTTCGCCAACTGCAGCCTCAGTCGGGGTGTGCCTGGTTATTGGGAGTTATCACTCTCTTTATTTTTAATTAATCTCATTAATTTTAATTTTTAATCTGCCTCTTGGGGTGAAATTCCTTTTTCAGGTGTTGTGTTGGGGCAGGATCAGTAAAGCCCCTCAGCCGCTCCCCTCTGCAGAGGAGAGAGGAGAGAAAATGGAACCAAGAATTTGTGGGGTGAGATAAAACCCGGGAGAGATCACCCATCAAAAATCACTGAGGGAAAAGAGAGAGGAGAGAAAATTGAACCAAGAATTTGAGATAAAATCCAGGAAAAATCACCCATCAAAAATCATTGAGGGGAAAGAGAGAGAAGAGAAAATTGAACCAAGAATTTGTGGGTTGAGATAAACCCAGGATCTGAACCACAAATCTGACAGAAATTCTGATTCTAATTTAAAATTAGTTATTTACTGGAGTGAATTAAAAGCAAATCTCTAGGTAAGCCTTGCTGAAAAGAATTAGAAGATAATTAATTATAATCAATGAAATAATCAAAATAACCCATCAAAAATCATTGAGGGAAAAGAGAGAGGAGAGAAAATTGAACCAAGATTTGAAATAAAATCCAGGATCTGAACCACAAATCTGACAGAAATTCCGATTCTAATTTAAATTAGTCACTTACTACAGTTAATTATAAGCAGATTGCTAGGTAAGCCTTGTTGAAAAGAATTTAAAGATAATTAATTATAATCAATGAAAATAATTATAATTTTGTTAGAAGAAACCAGGTTTGATTTAAATAATTTTTATGTTTGCTCAGCTGTGCAATGGAAGAGAAGAATCTGGGAAATAAATGCAGAGAAACACAAAAAATTGCAACCAGAAACTTTTTCTAAACCACAAAATTAAAAAATTGGAGCTGTCCCAAAAGTCAGTGCTGGAGTCATGAATATGGAAATATTTCAATTTCTATTTCTATTTAAATTTTTATTTAAACTTCTAGCTGAATTTATATTTCAATTTTTGTTTCAATTTGTATTTCAATTTCTATTTCATATTCTATTTCAATTTCTATTTCTATTTAAATTTCTATTAAAATTTCTATCTAAATTTATTTCTAAATTCCTTTCTAAATGTCTATTTAAATTTCTGTTTCAATTTCTATCTAAATTTCTATTTCAATTTCTATCTAAATTTTTATTTCAATTTCTATTAAAATTTCTATTTCTATTTAAATTTTGATTAAAATTTCTATCTAAATTTATTTCTAAATTTCTTTCTAAATTTCTATTTCAATTTCTATCTCAATTTCTATTTCAATTTTTATTTCAATTTCTATTAAAATTTCTATTTCAATTTCTATCTAAATTTCAATTTAAATTCCTATATCAATTTCTATCTAAATTTCTATTAAAATTTCTATTTCAATTTCTTTTTAAATTACTATTTCAATTTCTATTATTTCAATTTCTATCTAAATTTCAATTTCAATTTCAATTTATAACTAAATTTCTATTAAAATTTCTATTTAAATTTCTATCTAAATTTCTATTAAAATTTCTACTAAAATTTCTATTAAAATTTCTACTAAAATTTCTATTTAAATGTCTATTTAAATTTCTATCTAAATTGCTATTTCAATTTTTAATTAAATTTCAATTTCTAATATTTCTAATATTACATTTCTAACTTTCTGATATTTCAATTCCTGTTTTGTTTCCTTTTGTCAATAATTGGCTCGGTGATTTTGCTGTGAGTTTTGGGGGGTTACCCCACGCAGCTGAATTAAATAGAAATTTAATATATAAAATATAAATATGAATATAGAAAATATAAATGTGACTGTATATAAAAATCTAAATATTTATTTTAAAATATAAATATTAATATATAAAATACATAACATAAAATGTGTATATATAACCGAAATATAAATATATATAAAATATATATTAAAATATAAATCTATAAATATATGTATATATAAAATAAAAATATAAATATACATAATCTAAATATTAAGATTGAGAAATATAAATATGAAGATATATAAATATATAAATATGGATATATAAAATATATAAATATGAATATATAATGTATATAATATAACTGTGTGTATATATAAATATAAATATGAAGATAGATAAAATATAAATATTATTATATAAGATTGCAAATATGAATATAGAATATGAATATAACTATACATAATCTAAATCAGAATATATAAAATATATATTAATATATAATAAAATATGAATAGATAAAATTTAAATATTAATATATAGAATCTAAATACGAATATATATAAAATCTAAATATTAATATCTAAAATATATATTACTAGATATAATATATTAATATATAAAATCTAAATACTAATATATAAAAATATAAATATTAATATATAAGAATCTAAATATGAATATATAAAATATAAATATTACTATATAATATATTACTATATAAAATCTAAATAATAATATATATTCATATATAGAAATGTAAATAATATATAGAAATCTAAATATTAATATATATTATATCAATATGAATATATATTCATATATAGTATGTAAATATGAATTTATGTAAATCTAAATATGAATATATATAAATATATAAATATGGATATCTATAAATATACAAATATGAATATGTAAAATATAAATATGAATTTAAATTGTTAGAGAGTTTTTTGTCTGCCACAGTTGGGTTTTGGTTTTAGGCAAATCCAAAATTTTGGTAAAGTATTAAAACTCTCCTCTTCCTCCTCTTCCTCTTGGTGCAGGACTGGGGAGGGGTGCTGGGGACAGCCCCACCCAGGGGACCCCAGGACATGTCCAGGGTCCTTGTCCCCTGTGCTGGGGTCACCCTTCACCCTGGCCCTGTCCTGGGGTCACCCCTGTCCCCTGTCCTGGGGTCACCCCTGATCCCACCCCTGTGCTGGGGTCACCCCTGACCCTGTCCTGGGCTCACCCCTGACCCTGTCCTGGGGTCACCCCTGAGCCCTGACCCTGTCCTGGGGTCACCTCTGACCCTGACCCTGTCCCCTGTCCCCTGTCCTGGGGTCACCTCTGATCCCTATCCCCTGTCCTGGGGTCACCCCTGACCCCCTGTCCTGACCCTGGCCCTGTCCCCTGTCCTGGGGTCACCTCTGACCCTGACCCTATCCTGGGGTCACCTCTGACCCTGTCCCGGGGTCACCCCTGTCCCCAGTGCCACTCCCAGTCCCCCCCAGTGTCCACCCCAAGACCCCAATCCTGTGTCCCCTCCCAGTGCCCCCAGGTGTCCCCTCTGGTGTCCCCAATGCCAGTCCCTGTCCCCAAACCCAGTCCAGTGTCTCCCCCAGTGTCCCCAAGTGTCCCAAATCCCAGTCCCCAGGTGTCCCCTCCCAGTGTTCCCAGTCCCACCAGTCCCGTGTCCCCTCCCCGTGTCCCCTCCCCGTGTCCCCCCCCGTGTCCCCAGGTGTCCCCAGGTTGCTCTCCAGTCTCTCCCAGTACCCTCCCAGTCACCCTCAGTTCCCCCCCAGTCCATCCCAGTGCTGCCCAGTCGCCCCCCAGAGCCTCCCAGTTGCCCCTCAATCACTCCCAGTGACTCCCAGTTGCTCCCAGTCACTCCCAGTCACCCCTCAGTGGTCCCTCAGTGATTCCCAGTCCCTCCCAGTTCCCTCCCAGTTACACCCAGTATGCTCCCAGTGGTCCCAGTCCCTCACAGTGATACCCAGTACCCTCCCAGTGCATCCCAGTCCCTCCCAGTTCCCTCCCAGTGACACCCAGTTCCCTCCAGGTGCATCCCAGTCCCTCCCAGTTCCCTCCCAGTGACACCCAGTTCCCTCCAGGTGCATCCCAGTCCCTCCCAGTTCCCTCCCAGTGACACCCAGTACCCTCCCAGTGCATCCCAGTCCCTCCCAGTTCCCTCCCAGTCCATCCCAGTTCCCCCCACTCCCCTCCCAGCCCCTGCCTGTCCATCCCAGTCCCTCCCAGTTCCCTCCCAGTGACACCCAGTTCCCTCCAGGTGCATTCCAGTGCATCCCAGTTCCCTCCCAGTCCATCCCAGTTCCCCCCACTCCCCTCCCAGCCCCTGCCTGTCCATCCCAGTTCCCTCCCAGTATCCCATTATCCCCTCCCAGTCCCCCCAGTTCCCTCCCAGTTCACTCCCAGTCACCATCAGTTCCCCCCCAGTCCCTCCCAGTGGCTTCCAGTCCATCCCAGTTCCCCCCTGCAGTCCCTCCCAGTCCCCCCCCAGTCCGTCCCAGTCCATCCCAGTATCCATTATCCCCTCCAAATCCCCTCCCAGTCCCTTCCAGTCCCTCCCAGCATCCCATTATCCCCTCCCAGTCCCCCTCAATCCCTCCCCAGTTCCCTCCCAGTCCATCCCAGTTCCCCCCACTCCCCTGCCAGCCCCTGCCTGTCCATCCCAGTTCCCTCCCAGTATCCCATTATCCCCTCCCAGTCCCCCCAGTTCCCTCCCAGTTCACTCCCAGTCACCATCAGTTCCCCCCCAGTCCCTCCCAGTGGCTCCCAGTCCCTCCCAGTTCCCCCCCGCAGTCCCTCCCAGTCCCCCCCAGTATCCCATTATCTCCTCCCAATCCCTCCCAGTCCCACCAGAGTCCGTCCCAGTCCCTCCCAGTATCCATCATACCCTCCCAGTCCCATCCCAGTCCCCCCCAGTCCCTCCCAGTCCCATCCCAGTCCCTCCCAGTATCCCATTATCCCCTCCCAGTCCCCTCCCAGCCCCTCCCAGTCCCTCCCAGTATCCACTGTTCCCTCCCAATCCCCTCCCAATCCCCTCCCAGTATCCCATTATCCCCTCCCAGTTCCCCCCCAGTCCCTCCCAGTGGCTCCCAGTCCATCCCAGTTCCCCCCCGCAGTCCCTCCCAGTCCCTCCCAGTATCTCACTATCCCCTCCCAGTCCCTCCCAGCCCCTCCCAGTCCCTCCCAGTCCATCCCAGTATCCACTATTCCCTCCCAATCCCCTCCCAATCCCCTCCCAGTCCCTCCCAGTCTCCCCCCAGCCCCTCCCAGTCCCTCCCAGTTCCCTCCCAGTTCCCTCCCAGTCCCCTCCAGTCCCCCCCAGTCCCATCCCAGTCCCCTCCAGTCCCCCCCAGTCCCATCCCAGTCCCCCCCAGTCCCCCCCAGTCCCATCCCAGTCCCCCCCAGTCCCTCCCAGTCCCTCCCAGTTCCCTCCTAGTTCCCTCCCAGTCCATCCCAGTCCCTCCCAGTCCCTCCCAGTATCCCCCACAAGGTCCCTTTGTCCCCGGTCCCGCCGGTGCCTGTCACAGGGGGGTGGGGGAGGGGAGGGGGAGGGACACCCACGTGACCCCCCCGCGGTCCCGCCCCTCCCCCACCCCACCCCCAGCCCTACAGGGACCCCCGGAGACCCCAAAATTCTCTCGGGACCCCCCCGGGACCCCCAAGACCCCCCCAGGGACCCCCCAAAATCCCCCAGGACCCCTCGGGACCCACCCGGGACCCCCAAACCCCCCAAAACCGCCCCCAAACTCCCCCGGACCCCGCAAAACCCCCCCAAAACCCTCCCGGGACCCCCAAAAACTCCCCCAGATCCCCCCAGGACCCCCTAAACTCCCCCAGGACCCCCCTCAATTCTCCCCAAATCCCCCCAGGACCCCCCAGGACCCCCCAAATCCCCCCTGAACCCCAAAAAAATCCCCCCAACCCCCCCCAAATCCCCCCAAACTCCCCCCCAGGACCCCCTCAAACCCCCCCAGGACCCTCCCAGGACCCCTCATCCCCCCAGGACCCCCCCAGGACCCTCCCAGGACCCCCAAATCCTTCCCAAAACCCCCCAAACTTCCCCCCAAATTCCCACAAATCCCCCCTGAACCCCAAAAAAATCCCCCAAATCCCCCCCAAATCCCCCCCAGGACCCCCCCAAACCCCCCCAGGACCCTCCCAGGACCCCTCATCCCCCCAGGACCCCCCCAGGACCCCCCCAGGACGCCCCAGACCCCCGCCCCAGGCCCCCCCTCCCCCATGGCCCAGCCGGAGCCGTTGGGGGTTTTGGATCTGGGGGTGCTGAGAACGCCCCGGGGGCTGCTGCTGCTGGGGGAACTGGTACGGACTGGGGAAACTGGGAGCGCTGGGAGGGGGTACTGGGGGTACTAGGGGTACTGGGATGGGATACTGGGGGTACTGGGGAGACTGGGAGCGCTGGGAGGGGATACTGGGGAGACTGGGAGCACTGGGAGGGGATACTGGGGGAACTGGGATGGAACTGGGGAGACTGGGAGCGCTGGGAGGGGATACTGGGGGTACTGGTACGGAACTGGGGAGCACTGGGAGTGCTGGGAGGGGAACTGGTACGGAACTGGGGATACTGGGAGTGCTGGGAGGGGATACTGGGGGTACTGGGAGGGGATACTGGGGGAACTGGGAGCGCTGGCATGGGGAACTGGTATGGAACTGGGGATACTGGGAGCACTGGGAGGGGATACTGGGGGAACTGGGGTGGGATACTGGGGGAACTGGGGTGGGATACTGGGGCAACTGGTACGGAACTGGGGAGACTGGGAGCGCTGGGAGGGGATACTGGGAGCACTGGAAGGGGAAACTGGGGGAATGGGGACGGTGAACTGGGCAAACTGGGAGTACTGGGAGGCGATACTGGGGGTACTGGGGGATACTGGGAGGGGAAACTGGGGATACTGGGGGAACTGGTACAGAAGTGGGGATACTGGGAGCACTGGGAGGGGGATAATGGGCAAACTGGGATGGGATACTGGGGGAACTGGGACAGGGAACTGGGGATACTGGGGGAACTGGGACGGGGAACTGGTACGGTGAGCTGGGGAGATTGGGAGCACTGGTACAGGAAACTGAGGGTACTGGGGAAACTGGGAAGGGAAACTGGGCAAACTGGGGGAACTGGGAGAGGATACTGGGGATACTGGGAGGGGATACTGGGGGTACTGGGGGAACTGGGAGTGCTGTGACCCCGTGTGACTTTTGAGTGACCCTGTGTGACCCTGTGTGATCCTGTGTGACCCCATGACCCCTGTGTGACCTCTGCGTGATCCCTGACCCTTCTGAGACCCCTGAGTGACCCTGTGTGACCTCTGTGTGACCCCTGAGTGACCTCTGAGTGACCCCTGAGTGACACAGTGTGACCCCTGAGTGACCTCTGAGTGACCCCTGAGTGACCCAGTGTGACCTCTGTGTGACCTCTGTGTGACCTCTGTGTGACTCTGTGACCCCTGTGTGACCCCTGTGTGTCCCCTGTGTGACCTCTCTGTCACCTCTGTGTGACCTCTCTGTGACCCCGTGACCCCTGTGTGACCCCTGTGTGACCCCTGTGTGTCCCCAGGTGCTGTTGCTGGGGGTGGTGACCCTGCTGGCCGTCCCCTCCCCCCTGTGACCCCAGTGTGACCCCAGTGTGACCCCTGTGTGTCCCCAGGTGCTGTCGCTGGGGGTGGTGGCCCTGCTGGCCGTCCCCTCCCCCCTGTGACCCCAGTGTGACCCCTGTGTGACCCCTGTGTGTCCCCAGGTGCTGTCGCTGGGGGTGGTGGCCCTGCTGGCCGTCCCCTCCCCCCCCACGCTGGCCCCGGCGCTGCTGCAGGCCCTGGGGGGAGGGGCGGCTCTGGGGGGGCTCCTGCTCAGGGACCCCCCGAGGCTGCCCCGGGGCTGCGGCACCTGCCTGGTACGGACGGACATGGGGGGACAGGGGGGGACATGGGGGGACAGGGGGACAGCTGGGGACAGCTGAGGGGACAGGGACATACCTGGGACACAGCTGGGGACAGCTGGGGCACCTGGGGGGACAGGGTGGGACAGGGGGACAGCTGGGGGGACAGCTGAGGGGGCATGGGGACAGGTGGGGACAGCTGGGGCACCTTCCTGGTACGGACGGACGTGGGGGGACATGGGGGGGACATGGGGGGGACATGGGGACACCTGGGGACAGCTGGGGCACACCTGGGGGGACATGGGGGGACATGGGGACAGCTGGGGGGACAGCTGAGGGGACATGGGGACAGCTGGGGACAGCTGGGGGGACATGGGGACAGCTGGGGACAGCTGTGGCACCTGCCTGGTGCGGACACACCTGGGGGGACAGGGGGACAGCTGGGGACAACTGGAACACACTGGGGACAGCTGGGGGGACATGGGGACAGCTGGGGCACTTGGGGGGACAAGGGGGGACATGGGGACACAGCTGGGGGGACAGGGGGACAGCTGGGGACAGCTGGGACACACCTGGGGGGACATGGGGGGGTGGGGACACACCTGGGGGGACATGGGGGGGTGGGGACACACCTGGGGGGACATGGGGACACCTGCAGCACCTGCCTGGTACGGACGGACATGGGGGGACATGGGGACACCTGGGACACAGCTGGAGACAGCTGGAGGGACAGGGACACACCTGGGGACACACCTGGGGGGACATGGGGACAGCTGCGGCACCTGCCTGGTACGGACGGGCATGGGGGGACATGGGGACACCTGAGAACAGCTGGGACACACCTGTGGGGACAGGGGGACAGCTGGGGACACAGCTGGGGACAGCTGGGGACACACCTGGGGGGACAGGGACACACCTGGGGACGCCTGGAGGGGTGGGGACACACCTGGGGACAGCTGAGGGGTCATGGAGACACACCTGGGGTCACCTGGGACACACCTGGGGGGACATGGGGACAGCTGGGGACACACCTGAAATGCACCTGGGGGGACAGGGACACACCTGGGGGGACATGGGGGGACATGGGGACACCTGGGGGGACATGGAGACAGCTGGGGACACACCTGGGGACAGCTGGGACACACCTGGGGGACATGGGGACAGCTGGGGACACAGCTGGGGACACAGCTGGGGGGATGGGACACACCTGGAAGGACAAGGACGCACCTAGGACACACCTGGGGGTGGAGACAGCTGGGACACACCTGGGACACACCTGGGGACAGCTGGGGGGGGACAAGGACACACCTGGGACACACCTGGGGACAGCTGGGGGGGGCACAAGGACACACCTGGGACACACCTGGGGACAGCTGGGGGGGGCACAAGGACACACCTGGGACACACCTGGGGACAGCCGGGGGTGGGGACACATCTGGGGACTCTTCTGGGACACACCTGGGGACATTGGGTGGCACCTGTGGGACCCTCCGGAACCTTCTGGGGACACCCCTGGGTGACACCTCCTCTGTGTCCCCGTGTTCCCCTCCCCCACCTCCTGTCCTCCCCATTTTGTCCCTAAGGTGTCCTCCATTGTCACTACCCCCATGTCCCCCTGGTGTCCTCAATTGTCCCCCATTGTCCCCACGGTGTCCCCATTGTCACCACCCCCATGTCCCTACGGTGTCCCCAATGTCCCCAGGGTGTCTCCCATGTCCCCACAATGTCACCATTGTCCCCACAATGTCCCCTCTGTCCCCCCAGGACCTGCTCCGGGCCGCCAGTGGCACCCTCATTTTCCTGGTGGTGGCCCTGGTGGCCTTGGCCTCGTCCCGTGACGCGCTGGCAGCCACCACCTTCGTGAGTGTCCCCAAACCCCCCCCCCCCGTGTCCCCAAACCCCGCCCACCTTCGTGAGTGTCCCCAAACCCCACCCACCTTCGTGAGTGTCCCCAAACCCCGCCCCCAGCCCCCCCGTGTCCCCCAGCCCCGCCCACCTTCGTGAGTGTCCCCAAACCCCGCCCACCTCCGTGAGTGTCCCCAAACCCCACCCACCTTCGTGAGTGTCCCCAAACTCCGCCCCCGATCTGGCCCCGCCCCCTCTGTGACGGAGCCCCGCCCCTTTCCCCTCCCCCCAGACCTTCAGCCTGGTGCTCGCCCTGCTCTTCGCCTTCGACACCTTCGTCACCTTCCGCACGCGGGTGGCGCCGGGACAGGGTGAGGGGACAGCTGGGGACACCTGGGGATAACTGGGGACACCTGGGATCACCTGGGGACACACCTGGGGACAGCTGGGACACCTGGGGACACCTTGGGGTGGGGCTGGGGACACCTGGGGACACCTGGGGACACACCTGGGGACAGCTGGGACACGTGGGGACACACCTGGGACACCTTTGGGTGGGGCTGGGGCACACTGGGACACCGGGGACACACCTGGGACACCTGGGACACGTGAGGACACCTGGAGATAACTGAGACAGCTGGGACCTGGCTAGGACACACCTGGGGACACCTGGGACACACCTGGGGACAGCTGGGGTGTCATTTGGGACACCTGGGACACACCTGGGACCCCTCTGGGTGGGACTGGGGACACCTGGGACACCTAGGAAAGCTGGGGTGGGATTGGAGGATACCTGGGACACCCTTGGGTGGGATTTGGGACACTTTGGGTAGGGCACACCTGGGACACACCTGGGGTGGGGCTGGGGACACCTGGGACACACCTGGGACCCTTTTGGGTGGGGCTGGGGACACCTGGGACCCCTTTGGGTGGCGTTTGTCACACCTGGATCCATCTCCACCTGTTCCTCCTGCAGACCCCGACACAGAGCACACCTGATGGCAACGCCCCCACCACTGTCCCCACCGTCCCCATTGTCCCCAAATCACAGCTGCTCCCACACCTGGTGCTGCTCGGGGTTGTGGTTTTCGGGACATCATGTCCTCGATTAATTAATGAATTAATTAATTAATGAAGGCTTTAATGAAGGTCCCCTCGTCTTGGACAGGGGGTGGGAGTGGCACAGGTGGGGGAGGGGAACTGTGGGGGTGGGGGTCACTCATGATGGCCACTGGGTCACTCATGGTGGTCATTGGGTCACTCATGGTGGCACCATGGGTGGTCACTCATGGTGGTCATCGGGTCACTTGTGGTGGCATCATGGAGGTCACTTGTGCTTATTGGGTCACTCATGGTGTCATCAAGGGTGGTCACTCATGGTGGTCATTGGGTCACTCATGGTGGTCATTGGGTGACTCATGGTAGTCATTGGGTCACTCATGGTGGCATCATGGGTGGTCACTCATGGTGGCCATTGAGTCACTCAGGGTGGCATCATGGAGGTTACTTGTGGTGGTCATTGGGTCACTCCTGGTGGTCATTGGGTCACTCATGGTGGCATCAAGGGTGATCACTCATGGTGGTCAGCGGGTCACTCAGGATGGTCGTTGGTCACTCTTGGCAGTCATTGGGTCACTTGTGGTGGCATCACGGATAGTCACTCATGGTGGTCATTGGGTCACTCGTGGTGGCATCATGGGTGGACACTCATGGCGGACATTGGGTCACTCATGGTGGTCATTGGGTCACTCATGGTGGTCATTGGGTCACTCGTGGTATCAAGGGTGGTCACTCGTGGTGGTCATTGGGTCACTCATGATAATCATCGGGTCACTTGTGGTGGTCATTGGGTCACTCCTCATCGTGCAGCTTCTGCAGTGGGGTGGGAGAGAAGGTCCCAGGAGGTTGTGGGGCAGATGTGGGGGTGACAGGGGGTGACAGGGGGTCACACGAGGTCACAGGGGATGACAGGCGGACACAGGGGGTCATAGGGGGTCACAGGGGCTGACAGGGGGACACAGGATGTTACAGGAAGCAACAGGAGGACACAAGAGGTGACAGGAAGTGACAGGGGGACACGGGATGTCATGGGGGTCACAGGGGGACACAGGAGGCGACAGGAGGTGACGGGAGGTCACAGAAGGTCCCCCACCTTGGCTCCGATGTCGCGGCTCTTGGCCCGCAGTTTGTTGACCTGGGACTCAGCGATGTCAGCGCGTTCCTCGGCCTCGTCCAGCTCGTGCTGCGCCTTCCGGAACTTGGCCAGGTTGGTGTTGGCTTGCTCCTCCTGGGGATGGGGGAAAACGAGGTCAGGGCGTGGCACCAGGGAGGGGTGGGGGTGTCGATGTGCCACGCCCACAGATGGGATGGCTTCATCCATCCGTCTGTCCATCATCAATGATCATCCATCATCATACATCCATCATCCATCCATCATCCATCCATCCATCCATCATTCATCCATCCATCCATCCATCCATCATCCATCATCCATCCATCATCCGTCCATCATCAATCCATCCATCATCAATCCATCCATCCATCCATCCATCATCCATCATCCATCCATCCGTCATCCATCCATCCGTCATCCATCCATCCGTCATCCATCCATCCGTCATCCATCCATCCATCCATCATCCATCCATCATCCATCCATCCATCATCCATCCATCCATCATCCATCCATCCATCATCCATCATCCATCCATCATCCATCCATCCATCATCCATCCATCCATCCATCATCCATCCATCATCCATCCATCCATCATCCATCATCCCTCCATCCATCATCCATCCATCCTTCATCCATCCATGGATTCTTCCATCCACACAAGGACTTGATCTGCTCATCCATTCATCCAACAACTCATCCATCCATCCAACAACTCATCCATCCATCATCCATCCATCCATCATCCATCCATCATCCATCCATCCATCCATCATCCATCATCCATCCATCATCCATCATCCATCCGTCATCCATCCATCCATCATCAATCCATCCATCCATCCATCCATCATCCATCCATCATCCATCATCCATCCATCATCCATCCATCCGTCATCCATCCATCCGTCATCCATCCATCCGTCATCCATCCATCCATCCATCATCCATCCATCATCCATCCATCATCCATCCATCATCCATCCATCATCCATCCATCCATCATCCATCCATCCATCATCAATCCATCCATCATCCATCCATCAATCCATCATCCATCATCCATCCATCCATCATCCATCATCAATCCATCCATCATCCATCCATCATCCATCCATCCATCCATCATCCATCCATCCATCATCCATCATCCCTCCATCCATCATCCATCCATCCTTCATCCATCCATGGATTCTTCCATCCACACAAGGACTTGATCTGCTCATCCATTCATCCAACAACTCATCCATCCATCCAACAACTCATCCATCCATCATCCATCCATCCATCCATCCATCATCCCTCCATCCATCCCTCATCCATCCATCCCTCATCCATCCATCCATGGATCCATCCATCATCCATCCATCATCCATCATCATCCATCAACCATCCATCATCCATCCATCATTCATCAACCATCCATCATCCATCATTCATCCATCCATCCATCCATCCTCCATCCATCATCCATCCATCTATCATCCATCCATCATCCGTCATCCATCCATCATCCATCATCCATCCATGGATTCTTCCATCCACACAAGGACTTGATCTGCTCATCCATTCATCCAACAACTCATCCATCCATCCAACAACTCATCCATCCATCATCCATCCATCCATCCATCCATCATCATCCATCAACCATCCATCCATCCATCATCCGTCATCCATCCATCATCCATCCATCATCCATCATTCATCCATCCATCCATCATCCATCCATCCATCATCCGTCATCCATCCATCATCCATCCATCATCCATCATTCATCCATCCATCCATCATCCCTCCATCCATCCATCATCCGTCATCCATCCCTCATCCATCCATCAATCCATCATCCATCCATCCATCCATCATCATCCATCCATCATCCGTCATCCATCCATCATCCATCCATCCATCATCCATTATCATCCGTCATCCATCCATCATCCGTCATCCTTCATCCATCCATCCATCATCCATCCCTCCATCCATCCATCAATCCCATCCATTCCTGGATCTCTCCCCATTCCCCGTCCCCTTCACCCACCGCCTCCTCCGCCTGTCTCTTGTAGGCCTTGACTTTCATCTGCAGTTTGTCCACCAGGTCCTGCAGCCTCAGCAGGTTCTTCTTGTCCTCCTCTGTCTGCAGGAACAGAGACAGGGCTGGACCCAACCACAACTCCTGGGCCTCAGTTTCCCCTTCCCAGAGACTTCCCATGTCCCCCTGGCCACCATGTCCACGTTCTGGGCCACCCACATCCCTGTGGTCACCCAATGAATGTTCTGGGTCATCTTTTTTCCTGTGGCCACCCAGTCAATGTCTTGGGCCACCCATGTCCCTGTGGCCATCATCTCTGCCAGATGTCCCACAGGTGTGACACAAGACAGCCTGTGCTGTGGTGGCCTCATCCAGCAGATTAATTTGACCCACCCAGGTGGTGTCACCTGTATCTGAGCTCCTTGACCCTCCCCCCATGTTCTCACCTCCGTGTTCTCACCTGTACCTGAGCTCCTTGACCCACACCCATGGTCTCACCTGTACTTGAGCCTCACCTGGTACCTGAACTCCTTGGTCCCACCCCCACACTCTCACCTGGTACCTGAGCTCCTTGACCCACCCCCATTTTTACACCTATACCTGAACCTCACCTGGTATCTGAGGTCCTTGACCCATCCCCATGTTCTCATCTCCGTGGTCCCACCCCCATGTTCTCACCTGGTAGCTGAGCTCCTTGACCCACCCCCATGGTCTCACCTGTACCTGAGCCTCACCTGGTAGCTGAGCTCCTTGACCCATCCCCATGTTCTCATCTCCGTGGTCCCACCTCCACGTTCTCACCTGGTAGCTGAGCTCCTTGACGCGCCGCTCCGACTTGCGCAGCCCCTTGACGCTCTCGGCGTTGCGCTTCTGCTCGGCCTCCAGCTCATTCTCCAGCTCCCGCACGCGCCCCTCCAGCTTCTGCAGCTGCTTCTTCCCTCCCTTGAGCGCCAGCTGCTCTGCCTCGTCCAGCCGCAGCTGCAGGTCCTTGATGGTCTGCTCCATGTTCTTCTTCATCCGCTCCAGGTGCGCGCTCGTGTCCTGCTCCTTCTTCAGCTCCTCTGCCATCATGGCCGCCTGCGGGGATGAGCAGAGGGTCCGTGGCACGTCCCCCGTGGTGGCCCTGGTGGCCCCACAGTGACACTCACGTCGGTGATGGCTTTCTTGGCCTTCTCCTCGGCGTTGCGGCACTCCTGGACGGCCTCTTCCACCTCAGTCTGCAGCTGGGAGATGTCACCCTCCATCTTCTTCTTCTGGTTGATGAGGCTGGTGTTCTGGGGGGACAGAGAGGGGCCTCAGGGGTGGCCCAGGGGCTGCTGTGCCATCCCTCAGCCCCCCCAGGTCTTGGAGACTCCCCCGAATCTCTGTAGGGTCAAGGATCTTCTGGGGTTCTGGGTGATGCAACATGGAGGGAACCCGAACATCCTTGGAGCAACCCAACCCTCCTTAGATCAACCCAACCTCCTCCAAACCAACCCAACCTTCCTTGGATTAACCTAACCTTCCCTGGACCAACCCAACCTTCCTTGGATCAACCCAACCTTCCCTGGACCAACCCAATCCAACCTTCCCTGGACCAACCCAACCATCCCTGGACCAACCCGACCTCCTCCAAACCAACCCAACCTTCCTTGGACCAACCCAACCTTCCTTGGGCCAACCCAACCTCCTCCAAACAACCCAACCTTCCCTGGACCAATCTAAACTTCTTTGGATCAACTCAACCTTCCTTGGACCAACCCAACCTCCTCCAAACCAACCCAATCTTACTTGGACCAATCTAAACTTCCTTGGACCAACCCAACCTTCCTTGGATCAACCCAACCTTCCTTGGACAAACCCAACCTTCCTTGGACAAACCCAACCTTCCTTGGGCAAACCCAACCTTCCTTGGACAAACCCAACCCTCCTGGAACCAACCCAACCTTCCTTGGACCTTCTTTAGACCAACCCAATCTTCCTTGGACCAACTCAATCTCCTCAGACGAGCCCAAGTGACCTTGAACCTTCTTTAGACCAACCCAACCTCCCCCAAACCAACCCAACCTTCATTTGACCAACTCAACCTCCTTCAAACCAACCCAAACTTCCTTGGACCAACCCAACCCTCCTGGGACCAACCCAACCCTCCTGGGACCTCCTTTAGACCAACCCAACCTCCCCCAAACCAACCCAACCCTCTTTGGACCTTCTTTAGACCAACCCAACCTTCTTTGGATCTCCTTTAGACCAACCCAACCTCCCCCAAACCAACCCTTCAGGAGAAATCGGAGATGTCATCTCCACGCCACCCCAAGCCACCTCGACATCCCCAACCCAGCAATCAGAGCTGTTTGTCCTGGGCAGGAGCCCCCCTGGATGGAGGTGGCCCCTCTTACCTGGCAGGCAGGTGAGGTCTCACCTGGGAGTGGAGGAGCTGGACCCTCTCGCTGGCCTCGATCAGCTCCTGCTCGGCCAACTTCCGCGCACGCTCGGTCTGCTCCACCAGGCCCCGCAGCTCCTCCAGCTCCGACTGCAGCAGGGAGTTCCTGCGCTCCACCATGGCCACGTTCTCCTTCAGCTCCTCCCCGACCCGCGCCGCGTCATCCAGCTGCAGCTGGGTGTCCTGGGGAGTGGGGATGGGGTGGTGGGTGCACCTGGGTGTGGGGGGGTGGGTCTACCTGGCCATGGGGTGCTGGGTGCACCTGGGCATGGGGTGATGGAATCACTTGGCCATGGGGTGGTGGAATCACCTGGCCATAGGGGGGTGAATCCACCTCGCCATGGGGTGATGGAATCACCTGGCCATGGTGTGGTGGATCTACCTGGCCATGGGATGGTGAATTCACCTGGCCATGGAATGGTGAATCCACCTGGTCATGGGGTGGTGGATCTACCTGGCCATGGGGGGTGGGCAGACCTGGCTGTGGTGGGGTGGAATCACCTGGCCATGGGGTGATGGAATCACCTGGCCATGGGGTGATGGAATCACCTGGCTATGGGATGGGGAGTTGTGCTTGGTCCATCAAAAATCCTCTGTTGGGTGGTGGCACCTCCAACATCCCAAGTTCTCCATGGACAGGTAACTTCAGGTACTTCCTACACCTCCATGTCCCCATGGACAGGTACCTCCAGGTACCCTCAGGTACCTCCCACCCCTCAGTGTCCCCACGGACAGGTATCTCCTACACCTCAACATCCCCATGGGACCTCCAGGTACTTCCTACACCTCCATGCCCCCATGGACAGGTACCTCCAGGTACCTCCAGGCACCTCCCACCCCTCAGTGTCCCACAGACAGGTACCTTCAGGTAGCCCTGCAGAGCCTTGACCTGCTTCTGGGCCTCGTTGGCGCCGCGGTTGGCGTGGCTGAGCTGGATCTCCATCTCGTTGAGGTCGCCCTCCATCTTCTTCTTCAGCCTCAGGGCCTCGTTGCGGCTCCGGGTCTCGGCGTCCAGCGAGGTCTGCAGCGACTCCACCACGCGCAGGTGGTTGCGCTTCACCTGCTCGGTCTCCTCCTCCTTCTCGCCCAGCTTCCGCTCGTACTCCGCCTTCACCTGGTTGAACTCCAACTGTGCCCTCAGGATCTTCCCCTCCTCATGCTCCAGGGAGGCCTGGGGTGGGACAGAGGGGACATTGAGGAGCACGGAGCATGGACATGCCACCATGAGGATGTAGGGACAGAGGGTTTTGTCCCACCTCAGCCTCCTCCAGAGCAGCTTGGAGCTCCAGTTTCTCGGCGTCCAGCTGCTTGCGGACCTTCTCCAGCTCGTGGATGGATTTGTTGCTGGCGCCGAGCTGCTCTGTCAGGTCCGAGATCTCCTCTGCCCCAGGTGAGACCCGGTCAGAGCCCGCGGGGAGGGGCGGGGGGCACCCAGGTGGGCACAGGGACCTGGGGTATCACCTTGGAGGTTCTTGTTCTCCCTCTTGAAGGTCTCCAGGTGCTCCAGGGACTCCTCGTACATGTTCCTCAGCTTGAAGAGGTCGGTGCTGAGGGCCCTGGCCTCCTTCTGCGATGCCTCCAGCTCTGTCTGCGACTCCTCGAACTTCTGCTTCCACTCTGCCACCACCTGGGGACAGCCAGGTGTCACCCCAAAGCCACCTGGCCCTGCCACCCCCAACCTGCCACACCTGCCCCACCTTGTCGAAGTTCCTCTGCTTCTTGTCCAGGGAGGCCGCGGCCGCGTTCGACCGCTCCACGTCGGCCATCAGGTCCTCGATCTCGTTCTGCAGCCGGTGCTTGGTCTTCTCCAGCGAGGAGCATTTGGCATTGACAGCCTCCACGGCCTCCTCGGCCTCCTGCAGCCGCTGGGCCAGCTTCTTCCTGCCCCAGGGACCACCTGGGGTCACCCGCGGGCCAGGTGGGGCCACTCCAACCTTCTCCCACCCGCCCATTGGCCAAGGTTCTGCTCTGGGTCTCCTCTACCATCTCCAGGTCACTCAACCTGCTCCAGAACCTGCTCTAGAACCTTCTCCAGTGGGTGGTCTCCACCCCTGACCCCACCCAATCTCCATCCATGCAGCACCACTCACTTGGCCTCCTCCAAAACCTCAAAACCTTCTCCAGAACCTTCTCCAGTGGGTGATCTCCACCCTGACCCCACAGGAGCTCCACCCATGGGGAGGTGACTGAACCCCAGAACATTCCCCAGATCATTTTCTGGTGGTTTCCATCTCCCCAACCCCACACAATCTCCACCCACAGGGTCACGACTCACTTGGCCTCCTCCAGCTCCTCGGTGCGTTGGATGGCGTCGGTCTCGTACTTGGTTCTCCACTGGGCCACCTCAGAGTTGGCCTTGGAGAGCAAGCGCTGGAGCTCGGCCTTGGCCTCGGTCTCCTCCTCGTACTGCTCCCGCAGCAGGTCCCCGTCGTGCCGGGCCGACTGCAGCGCATGCGCCAGCGCATTCTTGGCCTGGTGAGATGAGGGCGGCACCATTGTGTCCAGGTCACCCAGAGTCCTCTTGGGCACCTCTGGCTCAGCAGGAGCTGGTCTTTGTCACCACAGCCCAACCAGACCTTCCCCAGACCAACCCAACCCAGTCTAGACCAACCCAACCTAGTCCAGACCAACCCAAACCTATTTAGACCTTCCATTGACCAACCCAACTTTCTCCAGACAAACTCAATCCCCTTGGACCACTTTAGACCAACCCAACCATTCTTGGACCGTCCATTGACCAACCCAACCTTCCCTAGACCAACGCAACCCAGTCTAGACCAACCCAACCCTCCTTGGACCTTCTATGGTGAAACCATTTGTAGACCCAACCCAACCCAACTCAACCATTTTGAACCAATGACCATAAATGGACACCTGTGACCCACTTGGACACCCCGTGACTCCCCTGGACCCCTCAGATCTTCTCACCCCCCGTGGGACCCCACCTTCATCTCCTCCTCCAGCTGCCTGCGCAGATCCTCCAGCTGCTGCGTGTAGGAGGCCTTCCCGCGGGTCAGCTGCGACACCAGCGCCTCCTTCTCCTCCAGCTGCCGTGACAGCTCACCTGCACAGGTGGGCGGGGTTTCAGGTGGGGGGTGGGGGATGGGGGTGCAGCTGTGGGGCTGGGGGAGGGGCGGGGTCAGCTCCCACCGTTCTCTGTCTGCAGCTTGGCGCGTTGGGTGTTGGCGTCGTTGAGGACGCGTTGGGTCTCCTCCAGCTTGGCCAAGTGCTCGGCGGCCTGGTCCTCCATGGAGCGCGAGACCTTCTCCATGGCCACCTGTGGGGAGGGGCCAGAGGTGGGGGATGGGCACTGCGGAGGAGTGGACACGCCCCATGGCTGGAGATGGCCAAGGCCAGGGCTTGGAGCCACCTGGGCTAGTGGGAGGTGTCCTTGGGGACCACCCAATGCTGCACTCAACGCAACCCAACCACATGGAGACTCTTCATTTCAACCCAACCACCTGGAGAGTCTTCATTTCCACCCAACTTGGGTCAACTCAACCACGTGGAGGCTCTTAATTTAAACCCAACTCAACCCAATCACCTGGAGACTCTTCAGCTCAACCCAACTCAACTGTGTGGAGATTCTTCAGTTCAACCCAACTCAACCCAATCACCTGGAGACTCTTCATTTCAACCCAACTCGGGTCAACTCAGCCACTTGGAGACTCTTAATTTCAACCCAACCACATGGAAATTCTTCAGCTCAACCCAACTCGGGTCAACTCAGCCACTTGGAGACTCTTATTTCAATTCAACTCAACCCAATCACCTGGAGGCTCTTCAGCTCAACCCAACCCAACCATGTTGAGACTCTCCATTTCAACCCAACCCAACCACCTAGTGTCTCTTAATTTCAACCAAACTCAGCAATGTGGAGACTCTTCATCTCAACCCAACTCAACCCAATCACGTGGTGACTCTTCATTTTAACCCAACCCAACCACCTGCAGACTCTTCAGCTCAACCCAGCTCAGGTTAACCCAACCAAGTGGAGGTTCTTCATTTCAACCCAACTCAATCCAACCCAACCATGTGGAGATTCTTCAGCTTCACCCAACTTGACCCAACCCAATCACCTGGGCACTCAACCCAACCCAACCAGCTGGAGACATTTCAGCCCAACTTAACCCAACCCAGTCTAGTGGAAGGCATCTCTGCCCATGGGTTGATGGAACTGGATGATCCCATTGTTCCTGTCCCACACAAACAATCCCATGATTCCCTGCTGTCCATCCCAACCTCCTCCTACCTTCGACTTGATCAGCTGCTCCACGTTGGCGCTGAGATCGTCCAGCTCCAACTTGAGCTCGCTCTTCTCCTTCTCCAGCTTCTGCTTGACGCGCTGGAGGTTGTCCAGCTGCTCGCCCAGCTCGGCCACACTGTCGGCGTGTTTCTTCCTCAGCGCGGCCGCCGTGGCCTCGTGCTGCAGCGTGGCCTCCTCCAGGTCCCGCCGCAGCTTCTGGAATTCCGCCTCCCTCTTCTTGTTGAGCTCCAGCTGCGCTGAGGTGGCGCCGCCGGCCTCCTCCAGCCGCTCGCTGAGCTCCTCCAGCTCCCGCGACAGCTCCGAGCGCTGCTTCTCCACCTTGGCCCGGCCCGTCCGCTCTGCCTCCAGCTCCTCCTCCAGCTCCTCAATCCGTGCCTGCGTGCCAAGAGGGTGGTGAGAGGCAGGATGGGATCCACCAAATCCCTCCACTCAACCCAACCCAAGCAGCTTGGGGCACTTCAACTCAACTCAACTCAACCCAACCCAGCTGGCCGGAGACTGTTCAAGTCAACCCAACTAGCTGGAAACACAACCCAACCCAACAACTGGAGACCATTCAAGTCAACCCAACCAGCTGGAGATTGTTCAAGTCAACCCAACCAGTTGGAGACTCAACCCAACCCAACTCAACAACTGGAGACCATTCAAGTCAACCCAACCAGTTAGAGACCAAATCCAACCATCTGGAGACTCTTCAACTCCACCAAAATCGATCCAACCAAGTGGAGCCTCTTCTAAGCAGCCCAACCACCTTGAGACTCTCCAACTCAACCATGAGATTGCTCTTCAACCCAACCCAACCACCTGGGGGTTCTCCAGTCCAACCCAACCAGACCCAGACCCAAGTTCCACCCCCACCTGTAGCTCCTTCAGCTTCTTCTGGAGCTGCAGAGCCAGCGCCTGCTCGTCCTCGATCCTGCTGTTCTGCTGGTGGATCTCAAACTCCTTCCTGTGGAGGAAGAGGAGCAGGTGAGGCCTCACCTGTGACCCTCGACTGGGCCTCCCACAGCAGGAGGATCCAGCCTCACTTCTTGAGCTTCTCCTCCAGCTGCTGCTTGTCGTTCTCCAGATCCATGATGTTCTCCTGGGTCAGCTTCAGGTCACCTTCCAGTTTCCTCTTGGCCCGTTCCAGGTCCATCCGGATCTTCTTCTCCTGCTCCAGGGAGCCTTCGAGCTGTGAGGGGACACAGAAATGGGGAGGAACCTCAAGTTTCACTCCTCTTCACCCCAGGAGTTCCTCAGCAGGGCCTAGGGTGGGACCAACCACACTCACATCGTCCACTTGCTGTTCCAGTTTGACTTTGCCCTTGGTCAAGGTGTTGACCTTGTCCTCCTCGGCCTGCAGGTCGTCCAGCGTCTGCTGGTGGGACTCCTGCAGAGCCTTCTTCTCCTTGGCCAGCTTGGCGATGGTCTCGTCCAGCCCCGCCATCTCCTCCGTCAGGTTCTTGACCTGTGGGAGAGGTGTCCAGGGTGGGGCAGAGTCGGGGGAGGTTGGTGTCCACCTCCGCCAATGAGGTTGTTCCAAAGCAGGAGAACCCAAAGGGCCTTGGGTCTTCTTGATAAGCCAAACCCAACCAACAGTGGATCTTCTCAACCCAACCCACCTTGGATCTCCTCAACTCAACTTAACACATCCCACCCAGCCTTGAGTCTCCTCAACTCAAACCAGTGCCTTGGGTTTTCTCAACCCAACCCATTTTATGCCTCACCAACCCAACCCCACCCAACCCAACCAGTTTTATGTCTCACCAACCCAACCAACCTCAACCATCCTTGGTCAACCCAACTCAACCCAACCAATTTATGTCTTACCAACCAAACCCACCGTAACCATTCTTACTCATCTCAACACAACCCAACCAATTTATATCTCACCAACCCAACCAACCTCAACCATCCTTGGTCAACCCAACCCAACCAGCCTTGGTTCTCCCCACCCAACCCAACAAGGCTGAGCAGACTCAAGTCCCCTCACCTTGAGGCCGACACCTGTCCTCTCCCTCACCTTGTTTTCGGTGGCGTGTTTCTCCTTCTCCACCTTGGCCAGGGTCAGCTCCAGGTCATCAATGTCCTTCTTCAGCTCTGAGCACTCATCCTCCAGCTTCCTCTTCTTGGCTGTCAGCTCGGCGTTCATCTCCTCCTCGTCCTCCAGCCGCTCCGTCAGCTCCTTCACCTTGGCCTCCAGCTGGATCTTGTTCTTGATCAGTTGGTCGCAGCGCTCCTCGGCGTCATTGAGGTTGTCCTGCTCCTGTTGGGGGGGATGGCGAGTGAAGTTGCCCCAGGGGGCGGTGGGGGTGGTGGGGGTCGTGGTCACCCCTGTGCTGTGGTTTTGGGGTGATCTGACTCACAGCCTGCACTTGCAGCTGGAGGTCGTTCTTCTCCTGCAGCATGGACACCATCTTCTCCTCCAGCTCCTTGCGCCGCGCCTCCGACTTCTCCAGGGCGTCCTTCAGCCGCCCGTACTCCTCCTTCATGTTCTGCTCCAGGAGACCCCGAGTGGGTCAGAGACCCTCACCCAGCACCCCCCAGACCATCGGCAGGCCCGCCCTGCCCCGTCCACTCCCCGCACCTGCATCTCCTTCTCCGTTTCCGCGCTCTTCAGCAAGGGCTTGATCTTGAAGTAGAGTTTCATCCACGGCCAGTTCTTCACCCCCATGAAGGCCCGGAGGTTCCACTGGATCACCAGCAGCGCGTCCCTGCAAGGAGCAGGAGGTGACACAGGTGCCACCACGTCCCCAAGCAGGTGACCAGGTGAGCAGAAGGCCCAGCCCCGTCTCACCGGCGCTCCACGATCTTCTTGAACTCGAGGCGCATGAGCTGCCCCCGCGCCCGCGCCTGGATGCGCGTGATGATGCGGGACAGGCGCTCGTCCCGCATCTCCTCCAGCTGCCCCAGGAGCCCCGCCTTGAAGAAGACCTGAGGGGAGGGACAGATGGACACGGGAACTATGGGACCATGAGGTCCATGTTCACCTCAGATGGTGGGATCACAGGGAACAGGGACCACGAGATCCCAGTGGGATCAGACTGGTTGTGGTGGGTGGGAGAATGGGGTGGTGTCTGGGACTAACAGATGGACATAGGGATGGACAGATGGACACGGGGATCATGGGACCATGAGGTCCATGTTCACCTTGGATGGTGGAACCACGGGGAACAGGGACCACGAGATTCCACCCAGTGGGATCAAATTGGTTGTGATGGATGGAAGGATGGGGTGGTGTCTGGGCAGATGGACAGATGGACATGGGGATCATGGGACAGATGGACATGGGGATGGACAGATGGACACAGGGATCATGGGACAATGATGTTCATGTCCACCTCAGATGGTGGAACCACAGGATCTCTCCCAGCAGGATCAAACTGGTTGTACCGGGTGGAAGGATGGGGTGGTGTCTGGTACCAACTGATGGATACATTGATGGACAGATGGACATGGGGATGGAGAGATGGATATGGGGAGGGACAGAAGGACACGGGGATCATGAGACCATGAGGCCCACAACACTTGAAGGATGGTGGGACCACAGGAAACAGAGACCACGAGATCCCAGTGAGATCAGACTGGTTGTGGTGGGTGGGAGGACAGGGTGGTGTCTGGGCAGATGGACATGGGGAGGGACAGATGGACATGGGAATCAGGGGACCATGAGGCCCACAACACTTGAAGGAAACAGAGACCACTAGATCCCAGTGGGATCAGACTGGTTGTGGTGGGTGGGTAGATGGGCTGATGGACACAGGGATGGACAGATGGACACAGGGATCGTGGGACTACAATGTCCATGTTCACCTCAGATGATGGAACCACAGGGAACAGGGACCATGAGATCACACTCAGTGGGATCAAACTGATTGTGGTGGTTGGGGTGGTGGCTGGGCAGATGAACAGATGGACACGGGGATGGACAGATGGACACAGGGATCTTGGGACCATGAGGCCCACAACACTTGAAGGATGGTGGGACCACAGGAAACAGAGACCACAAGATCCCAGTGGCATCAAACTGGTAGTGGTGGATTGGGAGGATGGGGTGGTGTCTGGGACTAACAGATGGACATAGGGATGGACAGATGGACACGGGGATCATTGGAACATGAGGTCCATGTTCACCTCAGATGGTGGAACCACAGGAAACAGGGATCTCTCCCAGTGGGATCAAACTGGTTGTGATGGTTGGGGTGGTGTGTGAGTGGAGGGACAGATGGACATGGGGAAGGACAGATGGACATGGGGATCACAGGACCATGACGTCCATGTCCACCTCGGATGGTGGGACCACAGGGAGCAGAGCCCACACGGCCTCACCTTGGTGTGCCCAAACTTGTACTGGTTGTGGTCGATGTCGATGGAGCCCAGCAGTTTCTCGGCGCCCTTGCGGCTGTCGATGAACTGCCCCTCGGGGATGGCCGCGGGGTTCAGGATGCGGTACCTGGGGGCCACAGAGGACGTGACCCCCAAATTCAGCCCCGGTGGGGTTGTCCCACCCTCCCCAAAGCCCTCCGTGTCCCCACCGCTGGCGGAAGTCCCCGTAGAGGATGCGGTTGGGGAAGCCCTTGCGGCAGATGCGGATTCCCTCCAGGACCCCGTTGCAGCGGAGCTGGTGCATGACCAGGGCATTGTCCATCACACCTGGGGGAGGGGAGGGGACACAGGTGAGGGGCCAACCACGAGCCCACCCCCCAACCTCTCACCCGCACTCTGGGCTCACCTGGCTCCTTCCGCTCGTTGGGGACCAGGCAGCGGACAAAGTGGGGGTGGGTGGTCTTGAGGTTGGCCATCAGCTTGTTGAGGTTCTCCTGGGGAGGAGAGTGGAAGGTGACCAATGGGAGAGCGGGGGCGGGGCTAGGGGGATGGTGGGACCCCCCTCCACACCCTGGCTCATTCTCCCCGTGCCCCACAGCAGATCCCTCACCCGGTGCAGGGCTGAGACAGTCTGGAAGGAGGAACCTTTCTTCTTGGCTCCTTTGCCCTTCCCGCTGTCACCACCTGTGGAGGAGACCAGTGGCATGAGGTGGGGACAAGGGACAAGGACAACTCCTGTGGGCACTGTCTTCTCCACCCCCCCATCACCCACCTGAGTCCGCCCCAGCGTAGTTGGAGAAGAGGTGGGCCAAGAGCTTGAGGGCGGATTTCTGGTAGAGCCCCACCACGGTCTCGTTGAGGGGGTCCTTGTTCTTCTCCAGCCAGCCCAGGATGTTGTAGTCCACGGTGCCGGCGTAGTGCATGAGCGAGAAGTGAGCCTCGGACTTGCCTTTGACGTTCCGCGGCTTCCCGAAATTGGCAGACTTGCCCAGGTGATTGTCGTAGAGTTTGGACTTGAAGGTCATGTCTGAGGCCTTGGGGAACATGCACTCCTCCTCCAGGATGGACATGATCCCCATGGGCTGCGGGCAAACAGGATGTTGGCCACCAAAATCTCCTCGTGGGCCACCTGAGGGGCTCCAACTGGATGGGCCTTTCGTCCCTCAGTCTCCCGAGCCCGCGGCGGTACCTTCTCAATGAGGTCGATGCAGGCCTGCAGGTCCATGCCAAAGTCGATGAACTCCCACTCGATGCCCTCCTTCTTGTACTCCTCTTGCTCCAGCACGAACATGTGGTGGTTGAAGAACTGCTGCAGCTTCTCGTTGGTGAAGTTGATGCAGAGCTGCTCGAAGCTGTTGAACTGGGAGAGGAGCGGGAGGGGCAGGTGATGGAGTCTGGGGGGTCAACTCAACACCCAACGGGGTCTACTGAGTCAACAGGGTCAACTCAACAGCCAATGGGGTCAACTCAACACTCAATGGGGCCATTTGTGTCCATGGGGTCAACTCAACACCCAACAGGACCAACTGAGTCAATGGGGTCAACTCAACACCCAACGGGGTCAACTCAACACCCAATGGGGTCAACTGAGTCCATGGGACAACTCAACACCCGGTGGGATCAACAGAACATCCAGTGAGATCAGCAGGGTCAACCTGAGACCCCAAGGGTTCCAAACAACACCCAGTGGGATCAAGAGGGTCAACTCAACACCCAAAGGAGTCAACGCCCAATGGGATCAATGGGGTCAACGCCACACTCAACGACATCAACACCAAGACCCAAATTCCCACCCAAAGTCACTGTGAAGCTGCAGGAGATCCACTCAACACCCAACCAGCCCAACACCGCTGTCCTGCCTCGAGCCTCACATCGAAGATCTCGAAGCCAGCGATGTCCAGGACACCGATGAAGTACTGCCGCGGCTGCTTGGTGTCCAGCGAGTTGTTGATCCTCACCACCATCCAGTTGAACATCTTCTCGTAGACAGCCTTGGCCAAGGCCCCGATGGAGTAGTAGACCTGCTGGACGCTCTGGCCCTTGGTGACGTACTCGTTGCCCACCTTGACGCGCGGGTGGCACAAGCCCTTGAGCAGGTCAGCTGAGTTCAGCCCCATTAGGTACGCGGATTTGTCGGCATCTGTGGAGTGGGAGACATGTGGTCAGGTGTCACCTCACCTGGTGGTGTCCCCCCCTCACCCCGACCCACCTTCGGTGCCGTCCGGCTCCGCCTGCTCCTCCCGCTGCTTCTGCTTGAACTTCATGTTGCCGAAGTGCATGATGGCGCCCGTCAGTTTGTAGACGCCGGCCTTCTCCTCGGCCGTGAAGCCCAGCACGTCAAAGGCGCTCTGGGAAGGGCAGAGGGGTGGAGCCAAGTGAAGGCTTGGCCTCTGCTGTGATGGTCCTGAGGGTACCTCCCACTGTCCTTCCCAGCTGGCCAATGGGGACATCCAGCCATGGGCGTGTCCATGGACTTGTTCGTTCATCCATGGGATCATTTGTCCAGTTCAGGACTCATTTACCCATGGATCCATCCATCCATGGATTCATTCTCTCATCAAGGACTCATCCATCTATTTGAGGACTCATACATCCATGGACTCATCCTCCCTTGCATTGAAGAACTTCATCCAACCATCCATGGATTCTTCCATCCACACAAGGACTTGATCTGCTCATCCATTCATCCAACAACTCATCCATTCATCCAACAACTCATCCATCCATCCATCAATCAATCCATCCACCCATCAATCCATCCAACAACTCATCCATCCATCCATCCATCCATCCATCCATCAACTCATCCATCCATCCATTAACTCATCCATCCATCCATCCATTAACTCATCCATCCATCCATCCATTAACTCATCCATCCATCCATTAACTCATCCATCCATCCATTAACTCATCCATCCATCCATCCATCCACTCATCCATCCATCCATCCATCCACTCATCCATCCATCCATCAACTCCTCCATCCATCCATCAATCAATCCATCCACCCATCAATCCATCCAACAACTCATCCATCCATCCATCCATCCATCCATCCATCAACTCATCCATCCATCCATTAACTCATCCATCCATCCATCCATTAACTCATCCATCCATCCATCCATTAACTCATCCATCCATCCATTAACTCATCCATCCATCCATCCATCCACTCATCCATCCATCCATCCATCCACTCATCCATCCATCCATCAACTCCTCCATCCGCTCATCTATGCATCCATTAACTCATCCATCCATCCATCAACTCATCCATCCATCCATCCATCAACTCATCCATCCATCCATCCATCCATCCATCCATTAACTCATCCATCCATCCATTAACTCATCCATCCATTCATCCATCAACTCATCCATCCATCCATCTATCCATCCATCCATTAACTCATTCATCCATTAACTCATCCATCCATCCATTAACTCATCCATCCATCCATCCATCAACTCATCCATCCACCCATGGACTCATCCATCCATCCATGAACTCATCCATCCATCCATCCATGGACTCATCCATCCATCCATGGAATCATCGCTCCCTCCAGCCCTCCCCACTCACGTCGGTGGCCATCAGCTCCTCGGAGTCGTCGATGGAGGCCACGGTCACCTCACCCTGGGACACATAACCGTAGTCATAGGGGTTGGAGGTGACCAGCAGCATCTCTGGAGTAGGATGGAGACACCATTGAGCATTTCCAGTCTCCCCAAACCACCCCAAATTTTGGGAGGAGGGGAAAGGAGAAGCCCCGAGGCCATGGTGGTGGCCTGGCTCACCCAGCAGCTCCGGCTTCTTGTTGGAGAGGATCTGGTAGAAGATGTGGTAGTTCCGCTCAGCCTTCAGCTGGAAGATGACGCGGGACTTCTCCAGGAGGTCTGGGAGGGTGGAACATGAGAGGGAGGGATGAGGAGGGGGATGGAGACACGGAGAGATGGGTGGGGGCGTGGCCATGGGGATGGATGGATGGATGGATGATGGATGGATGCATGATGGATGGATGGATGATGGATGGACACATGAGGAGATGCAAGGACAAGAGTGGACAGAGGGACGAGGAGGGCTCTGGACACACGGACACTCACAGGTCTCGATGTTGGCCGATGCCAACTTCCCGGTGGCCCCAAAGTGGATCCGGATGAATTTCCCCTGGAAGGGCAGTGGGGGAAGGGATTGTGGGTCCCACCCCACAGACCCTGAACAAAGACCCAGCACCACAGACCCCACCCCACCCCCCCACTGTGCCCCACAGACCCAGACCCCGTCCCCCAGGCCCCGCCCATCCCCACTCACGAAGCGCGACGAGTTGTCGTTGCGCACGGTCTTGGCGTTGCCGAAGGCCTCGAGCGCGGGGTTGGCCTGGATGATTTGATCCTCCAGGGTGCCCTGGGGGTGACACCAAGGGTGGGGACACGCCCAGGGGGACCCTCCCCACCTCCAGGGGGGCGTGGCCAGGCCCCCTCCCCTCACCTTGTTGCTGTTGGCCGCCTCCTTCTTGCGGTCGCCGATGGCGGCGATGCTGGCGAAGTATTGGATGACGCGTTTGGTGTTCACGGTTTTACCGGCACCGGATTCGCCACTGGGGGGACAGCGGGGTCACCCAGGGGTCACCTAGGGGTTACCTGGTCCCATCCCACACCTGTGGGGCGGGGTCAGGGCGGGGCACTCACGTGATGAGGATGGATTGGTTCTCGCGATCTGTGGGGGGACAGAGGGGGGAGGGGGTGAGGGGGGGTCTGGGGGGTCTTCAGAGCCCCTCCTCCCCCCCTCCCACACAGGTGAGGGCAGGTGGGACCAGGTGAGGGAGGTCTTGGGGTTCTGCACCTGCCCAGGTGAGCAGCAGGTGGCAGGGAGTGTTGGGGGGTCACCAACCCCATCAGGTGTGCCCAGGTGAGCGCCAAATGTCCCCAGGTGTGTCCCCAGGTGTGGCCATCCCGTTTTTGGGGTCCCACCTGTTCCCCCAGGCATCCCCAGCTTGTTTTTTGGGGTTCCACCTGTCCCCAGGTTCCCCTCAGGTGTCCCCACCTATCAGCATGTACTGGTAGGCGTTGCCACACGTGTCCCCACCTGTCCCCAGGTGCCCCCACCTGTCTCCAGGTGTCCCCAGGTACCTGTCAGCATGTACTGGTAGGCGTCACCCCAGGTGCCCCCACCTAGCCCCAGGTGCCCCCAGGTGTCCCCACCTGTCCCCAGGTGAGTCCCCACTGTCCCCAGGTGCCCCAGGTGCCCCCATCTGTCCCCAGGTGCCCCAGGGGTCCCCACCTGTCCCCCGGTGTCCCCAGGTGAGTCCCTACCTGTCCCCAGGTGTCCCCATCTATCAGCATGTACTGGTAGGTGCTACCCCAGGTGCCCCACCTGTCCCCAGGTGTCCCCAGGTGAGTCTCCACCTGTCCCCAGGTGCCCCAGGTGAGTTCCCACCTGTCCCCAGGTGCCCCCAGGTCCCTCCATCTGTCCCCAGGTGTCCCCAGGTGAGTCCCCACTGTCCCCAGGTGTCCCCACCTGTCAGCATGTACTGGTAGGCGTTACCCCACGTGTCCCCACCTGTCCCCAGGTGCCCCAGGTGTCCCACCTGTCCCCAGGTGAGTCTCCACCTGTCCCCAGGTGCCCCAGGTGAGTCCCCACCTGTCCCAGGCGTCCCCGCCTGTCCCCACGTGTCCCCAGGTGTCCCACCTGTCCCCAGGTGCCCCCATCTGTCCCCAGGTGCCCCAGGGGTCCCCACCTGTCCCCAGGTGTCCCCAGGTGAGTCCTCACCTGTCCCCAGGTGTCCCCACCTATCAGCATGTACTGGTAGGTGCTACCCCAGGTGTCCCCACCTGTCCCAGGTGTCCCCAGGTGTCCCCACCTGTCCCCACGTGTCCCAGGGTGAGTCTCCACCTGTCCCCAGGTGCCCCCAGGTGCCTCCATCTGTCCCCAGGTGTCCCCAGGTGAGTCCCCACCTGTCCCCAGGTACCTGTCAGCATGTACTGGTAGGCGTTACCCCAGGTGTCCCCACCTATCCCCAGGTGCCCCAGGTGTCCCCAGGTGTCCCACCT
Organism: Catharus ustulatus; assembly: GCF_009819885.2. Taxonomy (NCBI): domain Eukaryota; kingdom Metazoa; phylum Chordata; class Aves; order Passeriformes; family Turdidae; genus Catharus; species Catharus ustulatus. The sequence goes on from NC_046221.1 coordinate 164,875,521, forward strand.
GTCCCCAGGTGAGTCTCCACCTGTCCCCAGGTGCCCCAGGTGAGTCCCCACCTGTCCCCAGGTGCCCCCAGGTGCCCCCATCTGTCCCCAGGTGTCCCCAGGTACCTGTCAGCATGTACTGGTAGGCGCTACCCCAGGTGTCCTCACCTAGCCCCAGGTGCCCCACCTGTCCCCAGGTGAGCCTCCACCTGTCCCCAGGTGCCCCAGGTGAGTCCCCAGGTGAGTCCCCACCTGTCCCCAGGTGTCCCCAGGTACCTGTCAGCATGTACTGGTAGGCGTTGTCGGAGATGCTGAAGATGTGAGGGGGGACCTCGTTGCGCTTCTTGCCCCGGTACGCGGCCACCACCAGGGGGTCGTACACGGGCAGCCACTTGTAGGGGTTCACGGTGACACAGAACAGCCCCGAGTACGTCTGGGGGGACAGGGGGGTCAGGGGGACACGGGGGGGACACGAGGGGCACCCCCAGAAAGGGGGGGACACCCAGAGAGGGGACAATGGGTAATATGGGGTTTAGGGGTTCAAGGTGACACAGAAAAGCCCCGAGTAGGTCTGGGGGGACAGGGGGCTCAGGGGGACACGAGGGAACAGGGGGGACAGGAGGGGACAGGGGGGACGGGGGGGACACCCCCAGAAAGGGGAGGACACCCAGAGAGGGGACAGCAGGGTGAGGACAATAGGTAATGTGGGGTTGGGGGGTTCAGGGTGCCCCTAGTGTGTCTAGGGGGGGACAAAGGGGGTCAGGGGGACACGGGGGGACACCAAGAGAGGGGACAATGGGGTGTGGGGATGGGGACACCCCCAGAGGGGGGACAAGGGGAGCTGTGGGGTTTAGGGGTTCACGGTGACACAGAACAGCCCTGAGTGTGTCTGGGGGGGACATGGGGGGTCAGGGGGAACATGGGGGCACAGTTGGGGGACACTAAGAGAGGGGACAATGGGGGGTACACCCCAGAGAGGAGGGGACACTCCCAGAGAGGGGAAAATGGGGGGGGACACACCCCAGAGAGGGGACAATGAGGTGTGGGGATGGGGACACCCCCAGAGGGGGGACACGGGGAGCTTGGGGGTTCAGGGTGGCACAGAACAGCCCCGAGTGCGTCTGAGGGGACACAGGGGTTGAGGGGGGACGGGGGGGACACCCCAGAGGGGGGACAATGGGGGGGTGGGGACAAGGGGTGCTGTGGGGTTTGGGGGTTTCAGGGTGGCTGCAGCTGGGGTTGGGGGTTCAGGGGTTCAAGGATTGGACGTTTTGGGGTCTGGGAGGGTGCAAGGATTTGGCCTCTCCCCATTTTTGGGGTCGCCACCGTTTTTGGGGTCCCCCCTCCCCAATTTGTGGTCTCATGTAGATTACCCAGGCCCCGTCCCCCCCAACATTTTTGGGATCCCCATTTTTTATCTCTCCTGGTTTTATGATCCCCGTTTTTGGGGTCCCCCCAATTTTTGGGATCCCCATTTGTGGTGTCCCCCCAATTTTTGGGGTCCCCATTTCTGGGGTTCCCCCCGTTTTGGGGTCTCATGTAGATCATCCAGGCCCTGTTCCCCTCTGTCCCCCCTCCCCATTTTGGGGTCCCCCTCCCCATTTTGGGGTCTCACGTAGATCATCCAGGCCCCATTCCCCCCCCATTTTGGGGTCCCCCCGGTTTTTGGGGTCTCACGTAGATCATCCAGGCCCCATTCTCCCCCCCCCCCCATTTTTGGGGTCCCACTCCCCATTTTGGGGTCTCACGTAGATCATCCAGGCCCCATTCCCCCCCATTTTCAGGGTCCCCCCTCCCCATTTTCAGGGTCCCCCCTCCCCATTTTGGGGTCTCACATAGATCATCCAGGCCCTGTCCCCCTCCACATTTTTGGGATCCCCATTTTTTGGATTTCTCCTGGTTTTAGGATCCCCGTTTTTGGGGTCCCCCCAATTTTTGGGGTCCCCATTTTTGGGGTCCTCCCTCCCCATTTTGAGGTCCCCCCCTCCCCATTTTGGGGTCTCACGTAGATCATCCAGGCCCCGTAGCGCTCCTTGAGGTTGAAGAGCACGGCGGGCTCGTGCAGGAACGTCAGCATGGCCATGTCCTCGATCTTGTCGAACTTGGGCGGGTTCTGCTGGTGCAGCTCCGCCTCCTTCACCGTCACCGTCTGGGGTCACCCAGGGGTCATGGAGGGGTCATGGGGGTCACGGGGACACGGGGTCATGAGGTCACGATGCCTCTGTGTCACCTCCTCACGGTGATGTCCCCGAAATGCCCCCAAAATGTCCCCATTGAGAGCCCTGTGACCGCCCCCAGCATCCCCAAACCCTCCATGTCCCCCCAAATGTGTCCCCAATCCCCCCCAGCATCCCCAATGTCCCCGTTGTCACCTCCCCCAGCTCGGTCTCCACGGTGGCCGTCCCCCCGCAATGTCCCCAATGTCCCTGTGGTATCCCCAGTGTCCCCAATGTCCCCGATGTCTCCAATGTCCCCGATGTCCCTGAGCATCCCCAATGTCCCAGTGTCACCTCTCCCAGCTCGGTCTCCACGGTGGCCGTCCCCCCCAATGTCCTCAATGTTCCCACTGTCCCCAATGTTCCCATTGTCCCCACGGTGTCCCCCATTGTCACCACCCCCATGTCCCTGTGGTGTCCCCAATGTCCCCAATCCCCTCATGTCCCCCCCCATTGTCACCTCTCCCAGCTCCCAGCTTGGTCTCCATGGTCACTGTCCTCTCCCAATGTCCCCAATCCCCTCAATGTCCCCCAATGTCCCTGAGTGTCCCCAGTGTCCCCATGTCACCTCCCAGCTTGGTCACTGTCCGCCCCACAATGTCCCCACTGTCCCCAATGGCCCCAATCCCCCCCAGTGTCCCCAATGTCCCCATTGTCACCTCTCCCAGCTTGGTCACTGTCCGCCCCACAATGTCCCCACTGTCCCCAATGGCCCCAATCCCCCCCAGTGTCCCCAATGTCCCCGTTGTCACCTCTCCCAGCTTGGTCTCCACGGTGGCCGTCCCCTCCACAATATCCCAAACCCCTCAATCCCCCAGTGTCCCCAATGTCCCCAATTCCCCCAGTGTCCCCGATGTCACCTCATCCAGCTCGGTCTCCATGATGGCCATCCCTCCTCAATGTCCCCAGTGTCCCCAATGTCCCCGTTGTCATCTCGCCCAACTCAGTCTCGATAGTGGCCGCCCCCCGCCAATGTCCCCAATGTCCCCAGTGTCCCTGTGGTGTCCCCTGTCCCCAATGTCCCTGTTGTCACCTCGCCCAACTCAGTCTCGATAGTGGCCGTCCCCCCCCCAATGTCTCCACTGTCCCCAATGTCCCTGTGGTGTCCCCAATGTCCCAGTGTCACCTCTCCCAGCTCGGTCTCCACAGTGGCTGTCCCCCACAATGTCCCCACTGTCCCCATTGTCACCTCTCGCAGCTCGGTCTCCACGGTGGCCGTCCCTCCCCAATATCCCCAGTCCCCCCAGTGTCCCCAATGTCCCCAATCCCCCGTAGTGTCCCCAATGTCCCCATTGTCACCTCTCCCAGCTCGGTCTCCATGGTGGCCTTCCCCCCAGTGACCCTAGTGTACCCTCAATGTCCCCAATGTCCCTGTGGTGTCCCCAGTGTCCCCGTTGTCACCTCTCCCAGCTCGGTCTCCACGGTGGCCGTCCCCCCCTGTCTGTCGGTCACTCGGCCCCGGACGAACTCGTGCTGGGGGTGGGGCACGAAGCACTCGGCGCGGGGGTCGAACGGCCGCGTGGTGGCCGCCAGGCGCTCGCGCTCGCTCGGCCGCAGGAACGGCGCCGCGGGGCCCAGGGCGGCCAGCACGGCGTCTGCCATGGCTACTGGGGTGGAGATGGGCTACCGTCAGCATGGGATGGGCTACCAGTCATCCCTGACCCCAGTGACCCCAGCACGGCATCTGCCATGGCTACTGGGGACAGGGATGGGCTACTGTCAGAATGGGATGGGCTACCAGTCATCCCTGACCCCAGTGACCCCAGTACGGCGTCTACCATGGCTACTGGGGACAGGGATGGGCTACCATAACATCCCTGACTCCAGTGACCCCAGCACCGTGTCTGGGGGTGGAGATGGGCTACTGTCAGAATGGATTGGGCTACCAGTCATCCCTGACCCCAGCACTGCGTCTGCCATGGCTACTGGAGATGGGATGGGCTACTGTCAGCATGGATTGGGCTACCAGTGATCCCTGACCCCAGTGACCCCAGTATGGCATCTGCCATGGCTACCAGGACAGGGATGGGCTACTGTCAGCATGGGATGGGCTACCAGTGATCCCTGACCCCAGCACTGTGTCTGCCATGGCTACTGGGGTGGGATGGGCTACCGTCAGCATGGATTGGGCTACCAGTCATCCCTGATCCCAGTCACCCCAGTATGGCATCTGCCATGGCTACCAGGACAGGGATGGGCTACTGTCAGCATGGGATGGGCTACCATAACATCCCTGATCCACAGTGACCCCAATGGGCCACCATGGCCATCCCTGACCCCAGCACAGCGTCTGCCATGGCTACTGGGGTGGAATGGGCTACTGTCAGCATGGGATGGGCTACCATAACATCCCTGACCCCAGTGACCCCAATACGGTGTCTGCCATGGTTACTGGGACACGATGGGCTACTGTCAGTAGGGATTGGGCTACCATAACATCCCTGATCCACAGTGACCCCAGCATGGCGTCTCCAATGGCTACTGGGGGTGAGATGGGCTACCATCAGCATAGGATGGGCTACCATAACATCCCTGACCCCAGGACAGCGTCTGCCATGGCTACTGGGGATGGAGAGGGGCTACTGTCAGCATGGATTGGGCTACCAGTCATCCCTGACCCCAGCACCGTGTCTGCCATGGCTACCAGGACAGGGATGGGCTACCGTCAGCATGGATTGGGCTACCAGTGATCCCTGACCCCAGTGACCCCAGTATGGCATCTGTCATGGCTACTGGATACAGGGATGGGCTACTGTCAGCATGGGATGGGCTACCAGTGATCCCTGACCCCAGCACGGCGTCTGCCATGGCTACTGGGGTGGAGATGGGCTACTGTCAGCAGGGATTGGGCTACCGTGGGCATTGGGCTACTGTCAGTGTGGGATGGGCTACCAGTGATCCCTGATCCCAGCACGGTGTCTACCATGGCTACTGGGACACGATGGGCCACCACCAGCAGGGATTGGGCCACCATGGCCACCCCTGACTCCGCTGTGGCCGCTGGGGGTCGCTGTCACCTGGGGAGGAGGGGGAGGGACCCACGGACCCCCACGGCCCCGCCCCCATGACCCCGCCCCCACGGCCCCGCCCCAATGGCCACGCCCCCTCCCACGGCCCCGCCCCCACCTGCAGTCCGTGGGTTCGTTCGGTCGGGGATGGAGAAATCTGGGGGGACACGGAGGGTGAGGGACGGCACCCAGAGAAACCGTGAACCCCACTGAGCCCAAAAACCCCACAGACCCCCCCAAAAAACCCATAGATCCCCCGTGCCCCCATAAACCCCCCGAAAACCCCACAGACCCCAAAAACCCCATAGACCCGCCATGTGTGCCCCCCAGGGAAACCATGAACCCCATAGACCCTCCCCCCAAAAAACCCATAAACCCCCTGTGCCCCCCATAGACCTCAAAAACTCCATAGACTCCTCCAAAAACCCCACAGAGCCCTGGGCCTCAGAGACCCCAAAAACTCCACAGACCCCTAAACTCCATAGACCCTTCAAAAAACCCCACAGAGCCCTGGGCCCCCAAAAACCCCAGAGACCCCCCTGTATGCCCCCCATAGACCCCAAAAACCCCACAGACCCCTCAAAAACCCCACAGAGCCCTGGCTCCCACATAGACCCCAAAAACCCCAGAGACTCTTAAACCCCACAGACCCCAAAAACCCCACAGACACCCCCCGTGTGTGCCCCACAGATCCCTGTGCCCCCCATAGACCCCAAAAACTCCACAGACTCCTAAATCCCATAGACCCCCCCCGAAAACCCCAGGGACCCCAAAAACCCCAGAGACCCCCCCATGTGTGCCCCACAGACCCCAGGCTACCCCATAGAGAGCCCCACGCCCCCCACAACCCACCCTGTGCCCCATAAACTCCTGTGCACCCCAAAACCCACCCTACAAACTCCCATACACCCCACAGAGACCCCAAATACACCCCAAAATCCACCCCACAGACCGCCGTGCACCCCATAGAGACCCCCTGAGCACCCCAAATCCCATCCCATAGACCCCCGTACACCCCACAGAGACCCCCATGAACCCCAAATCCCACCCCACAGACCCCCGTCCACCCCATAGAGACCCCAAATACACCCCAAAACCGACCCCACAGACCCCTGTGCACCCTATAGAGACCCCCATGCACCCCAAATCCCCCCCCACAGACCCCCGTGCACCCCATAAAGACCCCCTGAGCACCCCAAATCCCACCCCACAGACCCCCGTGCACCCCATAAAGAGCCCCCCGCACCCCACAGAGACCCCTGCCCACCCCACACGCCCCTCACCGTCCGTGCGTGCCCCACAGCAGCACCTGGAGCAGCCCCGCGGCCCCACAGGTTTTATAGGGCGCTGGGGCGGGGGGAGGGGGGAGAGGGGGCTGATAAAGGTGGGGGAGGGGCGGCCCCACCCCTCCCCTTCCCCCCTCCCCTCCCCCTCGTGATGTCTCTGTGGGGCGGAGGGGGCTGAGCCCCCCCATAATCACCCCATAGCGGGGGTTGGGGTCTCATTTGGGGGATTCTATAGGGCAGGACAATCCCGTATTTAGGGATTCTATAGGGCAGGACAATCCCATATTTGGGGGATTCTATAGGGCAGGACAATCCCATATTTAGGGATTCTATGGGGCAGGACAATCCCATATTTAGGGATTCTATGGGGCAGGACAATCCCATATTTAGGGATTCTATGGGGCAGGACAATCCCGTATTTAGGGTTTCTATAGGACAGGACAATCCCATATTTCGGGATTCTATAGGGCAGGACAATCCCATATTTAGGGGATTCTATAGGGCAGGACAATCCCGTATTTAGGGGATTCTATAGGGCAGGACAATCCCATATTTAGGGGATTCTATAGGGCAGGACAATCCCATATTTAGGGGATTCTATAGGGCAGGACAATCCCATATTTAGGGATTCTATAGGGCAGGACAATCCCATATTTAAGGATTCTATAGGGCAGGACAATCCCATATTTAGGGGATTCTATAGGGCAGGACAATCCCATATTTAGGGGATTCTATAGGGCAGGACAATCCCATATTTGGGGATTCTATAGGGCAGGACAATCCCGTATTTGGGGATTCTATAGGGCAGGACAATCCCATATTTAGGGGATTCTATAGGGCAGGACAATCCCATATTTGGGGTTTCTATAGGGCAGGACAATCCCACATTTGGGGATTCCATGGGGCCGGCCCGGGGGTCCCTGGGCAGTGTCCCCACACCTGGGGGTGGTGACAGCCCGGCCCTGTCGCTGCTATATCGGGACAGGGGGGGTGGGGCCTTATCTCGCTCCTCTGGGGCCGGGGGGGTCTGGCAGCTGTCCCCGGACACGGCTCCACTTTGTCCCGGCCGCGGTGACAAAGTGTCCTCGAGAGGTGACAAATTCCTGCGGGGGGGTGGGGGGGGCAAAGAGAAACCCCCGCTATTCTGTGGGGACACTGGGGGGGGTGGGACCCCCCCTGGACACCTGGGACCCCCCCCCAGACACCTGGGACCTCCCTGGACATTTGGGACCACCCTGGGGACCCTGTCCTGGGACACTTGTGTCACCTCCCAGACACTTGAAACCCCCCTGGGACTCCCCCGGGACCCCCCTGGACATTTGGGGCCCCCGGGGACACCTCTGGGACCCCCTCTCAGGACCCCCCCGGACAGCTGGGATGTCACTGGACACTCGTGTGTCCCCCTGGACAGCCCCGGACACCTGGGACCCCCTGGACATCTGGGACCCCTCCCGGACCTTTGTGTCCCCCCCCCAGACACTTGGGACCCCCGGGGACACCCCCGGGACCCCCCTCAGGACCCCCCTGGACACCTGGGACCCCCCGGGACCCTCCCCCCGGGACACTTGTGTCCCCTCCCAGACACTTGGGACACCCCGGGACGCCCCTGGGACCGCCTGGGACACCTCTGGACACCTGGGACACCAACACAGACACCTGGGACCCCCTAGGACACCCCTGGGACCCCCCCTGGACATTTGGGATCCCCGGGGACGCCCCTGGGACCCTTCCCCCCCTGAACACCTGAACCCCCCCTGGACATCTGGGACCCCCCTGGACATTCGTGTCCCTCCTCTCGGACTCCTGCGTCCCCTTCCAGACACTTGAGACCCTCGGGGACACCCCCAGGACCCCCCCTGAGACACCTGGGACACCCTGGGACAACCCTGGGACCACCTTGGACCCCTGGGACCCCCTGGGGACCCTGTCCTGGGACACTTGTGTCACCTCCCAGACACCTGGGACCCCCCTGGGACCCCCAGGGACCCCCCTGGGACACCCCGGACACCTGGGACCCCCTTCCAAGCCACCTGTGTCACCTCCCAGACACCTGGGACCCCCCTGGGACACCCCTGGACATTTGGGACCCCTGGGGACACCTCTGGGACCCCCCCCTCAGGATCCCCCGGACACCTGCGATGTCACTGGACACTCGTGTGTTCCCCCTGGACAGCCCCGGACACCTGGGACCCCCTGGACATCTGGGACCCCTCCCGGACCTTTGTGTCCCCCCCCCAGACACTTGGAACCCCCGGGGACACCCCCGGGACCCCCCTCAGGACCCCCCTGGACACCTGGGACCCCCCGGGACCCTCCCCCCGGGACACTTGTGTCCCCTCCCAGACACTTGGGACACCCCGGGACGCCCCTGGGACCCCCTGGGGACCCTGTCCCGGGACACTTGTGTCACTTCCCGGACACTTCAGACCCCCTGGGACCCCCCGGGACGCCCCTGGGACCCTTCCCCCCCGAATACCTGAATTCCCCCTGGACATCTGGGAGCCACCCGGACATTTTGTGTCCCTCCTCTCGGACTCCTGTGTCCCCTTCCAGACACTTGAGACCCTCGGGGACACTCCCGGGACCCCCTGTGGGGCATCTAGAACACCCCTGGGACATCCTGGGACCCACCCCGGACACTCGTGTCCCCTCCCAGATACCTGAGACCCCACCTGGGACACCCCGGGGGCACCTAGAACCTCCCCCGGACATCTGAGACCCCTTCCAGACATCTGGGACCTCCCTGGGACACCCCTGGGACACCTGGGACCCCCCTGGGACCACCTTGGACACCTGGGACCCCCTGGGGACCCTGTCCTGGGACACTTGTGTCACCTCCCAGACACTTGAGACCCCCCTGGGACCCCCCGGGATCCCCCTGGACATTTGGGACCCCCGGGGACACCTCTTGGACCACCCTCCTCAGGACCCCCTGGACAGCTGGGATGTCACTGGACACTTGTGTGTCCCCCCTGGACATCTGGACACCCCTGGGACACGGGGGGACACAGGGACAGGACACAGGGACATTGGGGTGGGGGACAGGAGGACACGGAGGGACACAGGGACATTGGGGTGGGACATGAGAGGACATTGGGACAGGACACAGGGACATTGGGGTGGGACATGGAGGGACAGGACACAGGGACATTGGGGTGGGGGACATTGGGACACAGGGACAGGACACAGGGACATTGGGGTGGGGGACAGGGGGACACGGAGGGACACAGGGACATTGGGGTGGGACGTGAGGGGACACAGGGACAGACACAGGGACATTGGGGTGGGACATGAGGGGACACAGGCACAGGACACAGGGACACTGGGGTGGGACACAAGTGACATTGGGACAGGACACAGGGACATCTCACTTTGAGGTTTGTTTGCAATGATGACGGTGACAATGACAATGATGATAACGATGACAATGACAATAATGGTGACAATGATGATGCGATGCCAATAACGATGACAATGATGATGACAATGACAGTGATGACAATAATAATGACAATGACAATACAATGCCAATAACGATGACAATGACGATAACGGTGACAATGACGATGCAATGCCGATGACGATGACAATGACAATGACGATGTGATGCCGATAACGATGACAATGATGATAACAGTGATGATGACAATGACAATAACAGTGACAATGACAATAATGGTGACAATGCCGATGCAATGCTGATAACGATGACAATGATGATAATGGTGATGATGACAATGACAATAACAGTGACAATGACAATAATGGTGACAATGTTGATGCAATGCCGATAACGATGACAATGACAATAACAGTGACAATGACAATGACGATGCAATGCCGATAACGATGACAATGATGATAACGATGACGATGACAGTGACAATGCCAATGCCAATAATGATGACAATGAGGATGCGATGCCAATAACGATGACAATGATGATGACAATGACAATAACGGTGACAATGATAATAACAGTGACGATGCGATGCCGATAACGATGATGATAACAATGACAATGACAGTGACAATGACAATAATGGTGACAACGACGATGCGATGCCGATAACGATGACAATGATGATAACAGTGATGATGACAATGACAATAACAGTGACAATGACAATGACGATGCAATGCCGATAACGATGACAGTGATGACAATAATGATGACAATGACAATGCCAATAACGATGACAATGATGATAACGGTGATGATGACAATGACAAGGACAATGACAATAACAATGCCAGTGACAATGACAATAATAATGCCAATAATGATGACAATGCCGATAACAGTGACGATCACAATAATGATGACAATGACGATGACAATGACAATAACAATGACAACAACGATTACAATGACAATGACAGTGACAATGATGGTGACAGTGACAATACCAATGCTGATAACGATGACAATGATGATAATGATGACAATAACGATGACAATGACAATGCGATGCTGATAATGATGACAATTATGATAATGATGACAATGACAATGCTGATGCCGATAACAATGACAATGATGGTGACAATGACGATGACGGTGACAATGACAATGCCAGATGCCAATACGATGACAATGACAATAACGATGACAATGCCGGTGACAATGACAATGCCGATGCCGATCGTTATCGCCCCGGCGTTGATTGGGTTTGGTCACTGATCCGTTCCTGCCCCACCCCCAGGTGTGGCCTGGGCTGCTCCTGCTGGCCCGGGGGGACCTGGGGGAGGACAGGTGGGACAGGGCATGGCACCTGGAATGACACCTGGCACCTGGACCCTGGCACCTGGAATGGCACCTGGAATGACACCTGGTACACACCTGGAATGGCACCTGGAATGACACCTGGAATGGCACCTGGAATGGCACTTGGCACACACCTGGAATGACACCTGGAATGGCACCTGGAATGGCACCTGGAATGACACCTGGCGCACACCTGGCATCTGGCACAGCACCTGGAATGACACCTGGCACTGGCACCTGGAATGGCACCTGGAATGACACCTGGCACACACCTGGAATGACACCTGGCACACACCTGGCACACACCTGGAATGACACCTGACACACAACTGGAATGACACCTGGCACACACCTGGCACACACCTGGAATGACACCTGGAATGACACCTGGCACACACCTGGAATGACACCCGACACACAACTGGAATGACACCTGGCACACACCTGGCACACACCTGGAATGACACCAGGCATGACACCTGGCACACACCTGCACACATCTGGCACCTGGAATGACACATGGCACACACCTGGCAGACACCTGGAATGACACCAGGCATGACACCTGGCACACACCTGCACACATCTGGATTGGTACCTGGCACACACCTGGAATGGTACCTGGAATGACACCTGGAATGGCACCTGGAATGACCCCTGAAATGACACCTGGCACACACCTGGCACCTGGCACACACCTGGAATGACACCTGGCACATACCTGGCACCTGGCACACACCTGGAATGACACCTGACACGTACCTGGCCCCTGGCACACACCTGGAATGACACCTGGCACACACCTGGACACACACCCAGCACAGCACCTGGCACAGCTCCTGGCACCTGGAATGATACCTGGCACACACCTGGCACACACCTGGATTGATCTGCTCAGTATGGGGGGCATGGGCAAACTGGGAGGCATTAGGGCTGTACTGGGCTGTACTGGGAGGGCTCAGAGCTGTACTGGGTGGGCTCAGGGCCGTACTGGGCCATACTGGTCTGTACTGGGAGGGCTCAGGGCTGTACTGGTCTGTACTGGGAGGGCTCAGGGCTATACTGGGAGGGCTCAGGGCTGTACTGATCTGTACTGGGATGGCTCAGGGCTGTACTGGTCTGTACTGGGAGGGCTCAGGGCTGTACTGGGTGGGCTCAGGGCTGTACTGATCTGTACTGGGATGGCTCAGGGCTGTACTGGGAGGGCTCAGGGCTGTACTGGGTGGGCTCAGAGCCATACTGGGCTGTACTGGTCTGTACTGGTCTGTACCAGGAGGGCTCAGAGCTGTACTGGGAGGGCTCAGGGCCATACTGGGCCGTACTAGTCTGTACTGGGAGGGCTCAGGGCTGTACTGGTCTGTACTGGGAGGGCTCAGAGCTGTACTGGGAGGGCTCAGGGCTGTACTGGTCTGTACTGGGAGGGCTCAGGGCTATACTGGGCCATACTGGTCTGTACTGGGAGGGCTCAGGGCTGTACTGGGAGGGCTCAGGGTTGTACTGGTCTGTACTGGGAGGGCTCAGAGCTGTACTGGGTGGGCTCAGGGCCATACTGGGCTGTACTGGGCTGTACTGGTCTGTACTGGGAGGGCTCAGGGCTGTACTGGGTGGGCTCAGGTCTGTACTGATCTGTACTGGGATGGCTCAGGGCTGTACTGGGAGGGCTCAGAGCTGTACTGGGAGGGCTCAGGGCTGTACTGGTCTGTACTGGGAGGGCTCAGGGCTATACTGGGCCATACTGGTCTGTACTGGGAGGGCTCAGGGCTGTACTGGGAGGGCTCAGGGCCATACTGGGCCGTACTAGTCTGTACTGGGAGGGCTCAGAGCTGTACTGGGAGGGCTCAGGGCTGTACTGGTCTGTACTGGGAGGGCTCAGGGCCATACTGGGCCGTACTGGTCTGTACTGGGAGGGCTCAGGGCTGTACTGGGAGGGCTCAGGGCCATACTGGTCTGTACTGGGAGGGCTCAGGGCCGTACTGGTCTGTACTGGGAGGGTTCAGGGCCATACTGGTCTGTACTGGGATGGCTCAGGGCTGTACTGGGTGGGCTCAGGGCCATACTGGGCCGTACTGGTCTGTACTGGGAGGGCTCAGAACCATACTGGTCTGTACTGGGTGGGCTCAGAGCCATACTGGTCTGTACTGGGAGGGCTCGCGCCGCTCCCGTTTCTTTTCCTTTCGCTTTCAGCCACTTTCCCTTTCGGCTCCGGCGGGGACGGCGACAGGGGACAAACGGCGAGGTTGGGGACAAACGGCGAGGTCACCTGAGGGGGCTGGGGGTGGCCGGGGGGTGTCCCCTCCCTGTGACCTCCCTGTGACCTCCCTGTCCCCCTCCTGTCACCTCCTGTCACCTTCCGTGCCACCCTGGGGCCACTCGCTGCGGTGGCGGGAAAAGGAAATGGAGGGGACGGGGACAGGGAGGGGACAGGGGACAGGGACACAGGGACAGGGAGGGGGAGGGGACAGGGAGAGGGGACAAGGAGAGGGGACAAGGACACGGGACACAGGGACAGGGAGGGGACAGGGAAGGGGACAAGGACAGGGAGAGGGGACAGGGAGGGGACAAGAAGGGGACAGGAACAGGGATGGCGACAGGAATGGGGACAATGGCAAGGACAGCGACAAGGACACGGGACAGGAATGGGGACAAGGACAACGACAAGGACACGGGACAGGAAGGGGACAATGACAAGGACACGGTGCCACCGCCTCTCCTGTGCCAGCCAAGCCACTCCTGTCCCCGCCATTGTCCCCGTGGCCACCGGCACAACCGGTCCGGCCACACCTGGGGCCACCTGCGGGACACCTGCGCTGGCCACGCGGGGGGACAGGAATGTCACCGCTGTCACCTGGGGGACGGGAATGTCACCTGGGGGAGGGGAATGTCACCGATGTCACCTAGGGGAGGGGATGGCACCCGCGGGCTGTGGTGGCCCCCGGTGGCCCCCGGGCACGAGCGGCGGCGGCGACCTCGGGCAGGGAATGGCGGCCATGGAGGAGGGAGGAGGTGAGGGGGGGACTGGGGATACTGGGATGGACTGGGGATACTGGGATGGACTGGGATGGACTGGGATGGACTGGGAATGGGCATACTGGGGGAACTGGGATGGACTGGGGGGACTGGGGATAATGGGAATGGGGATACTGGGGGAACTGGGATGGACTGGAGATACTGGGATGGACTGGGGGGACTGGGGATAGTGGGAATGGGGGTGCTGGGGTGGACTGGGGATACTGGGGGGACTGGGAATGGGGATACTGGGGGTACTGGGGGATACTGGAATGGACTGGGATGGACTGGGGGGACTGGGGATACTGGGATGGACTGGGGATACTGGGAATGGGGATACTGGGATGGACTGGGGATACTGGGAATGGGGATACTGAGATGGAATGGGGATACTGGGGATACTGGGATGGACTGGGAATACTGGGATGGACTGAGGATACTGGGAATGGGGATACTGGGATGGACTGGGGGGACTGGAAATGGGGATACTGGGATGGACTGGGGATACTGGGAATGGGGATACTGAGATGGAATGGGGATACTGGGGATACTGGGATGTACTGGGAATACTGGGATGGACTGAGGATACTGGGAATGGGGATACTGGGATGGACTGGGGGGACTGGAAATGGGGATACTGGGGATACTGGGATGGACTGGGGGACTGGGGATACTGGGGGGACGGGGAGTGGGGATACTGGGATGGACTGGGGGGATTGGGAATGGGGATACTGGGGGTACTGTGGATACTGGGGCATACTGGGAGCACTGGTACATACTGGTGCATACTGGGAGCACTGGGGTTACTGGTCATACTGGGAGCACTGGTACATACTGGTACATACTGGGAGCACTGGGGTTACTGGCAACACTGGGGTTACTGGTGCGTACTGATCATACTGGTGCATACTGGGCCATACTGGTACATACTGGGAGCACTGGGCCGGTGCCCGGTTCCTCCCCGTGGGTGTCGGGGCTGTCCCCAGGCTGGAGGACCGCGAAACCAGTGCTCCCAGTATGACCAGTATGGCCCAGTATGCTATCCCAGTATGACCAGTATGGCCTAGTATGCTATCCCAGTATGACCAGTATGGCCCAGTGTGCTATCCCCAGTATGCCCAGTATGCCCAGTATCCTGTTCCCAGTATGCCCAGTATGCCCAGTGTGCTATCCCCAGTATGCCCAGTATGCTATCCCCAGTGCTCCCAGTATGCCCAGTATCCTGTCCCCAGTAGTCCCAGTATGCCCAGTGTGCTGTCCCCAGTGCTCCCAGTATGCCCAGTGTGCTATCCACAGTATGCCCTGTATGCCCAGTATGCCCAGTATCCCGTCTCCAGTATGCCCAGTATGTCCAGTATGCCCAGTATGCTAACCCCAGTATGTCCAGTATCCTGTCCCCAGTGCTCCCAATATGCCCAGTATCCTATCCCCAGTGCTCCCAGTTAGCTGAGTATCCTATCCCCAGTATGCCCAGTATTTCCAGTGTGCTGTCCCCAGTGCTCCCAGTATGCCCAGTATCCTATTCCCAGTATGCGCAGTATGCCCAGTATCACATCCCCAGTATGCCCAGTATGCCCAGTGTGCTGTCCCCAGTGCTCCCAGTATGCCCGGTATCCTGTCCCCAGTATACCCAGTATGCCCAGTATCCTATTCCCAGCATGCCCAGTATGCCCAGTATCTTGTCCCCAGTATGCCCAGTATGCCCAGTATCCTATCCCCAGTATGCCCAGTATGTCCAATATCCTGTCCCCAGTATGCCCAGTATGCCCAGTTATCCTTTCCCCAGTGCTCCCAGTATGCCCAGTATCCTATTCCAGTATGCCCAGTATCCTATCCCCAGTATGCCCAGCATCCTATCCCCAGTGCTCCCAGTAGGCCCAGTATGTCCAGTGTTCTGTCCCCAGTATGCCCAGTATGCCCAGTATCCTATCCCCAGTATACCCAGTATACCCAGTATCCCATTCCCAGTATGCCCAGTATGCCCAGTGTCCTAACCCCAGTATGCGCAGTATCCTATCCCCAGTATGCCCAGTATGCCAGTATGCTCAGTGTCCTATCCCCAGTGCTCCCAGTATGTCCAGTATGCCCAGTATCCTGCCCCCAGTATGCCCAGTATGCCCAGTGTGCTATACCCAGTATGACCAGTATGCCCAGTGTCCCCCAGGTGTTATTGCCAGGTGAGGTGTCACTGGCCCAGGTGAGGTTTTTTACCTGCCCAGATGAAATTTTACCTGCCCAGGTGAAGTTTTACCTTTCCGGGTGAGGTTTTTACCTGCCCAGGTGAGGTTTTACCTGCCCAGGTAAAAGTTTTAACTGCCCAGGTGAGGCTTTTTACCTGCCCAGATGAAATTTTACCTGCCCAGGTGAAGTTTTACCTTTCCGGGTGAGGTTTTTACCTGCTCAGGTGAGGTTTTACCTGCCCAGGTAAAGTTTTAACTGCCCAGATGAGTTTTTTACCTGCCCAGGTGAGCTGTCATTAGCCCAGATGAGGTCACCTGCCCAGGTGAGCTGTCACCAGGTGCGATGTCCGGCCCTGCCGTGGCCGCAGGGCTCGGAGCTTCCGGGAACCTGTCGGGCCAGTCCGGGCGGGCAGGACTCACCCGGCCAGGACTCACCTGGGCAGGGGGAGGGGCTGGGCAGGATCAGAGAGGTGGACTCACCTGGTCAGGACTCACCTGGGCAGGGAGAGGGGTCAGGACTCACCTGGGCTCACCTGGTCAGGACTTAACCTGGGCAGGGAAAAGGGCCAGGACTCACCTGGGCAGGGAGAGGGGTCAGGACTCACCTGGGCTCACCTGGCTGGGCTCAGGGGCTGGGACTCACCTGGGCAGGATTTACCTGGGCAGGGGGAGGGGCCAGGACTCACCTGGGCTCACCTGGACTCACCTGGGCTCACCTGGCCGGGCTCAGGGGCTGGGACTGACCTGGTCTGGACTGACTTGGTCAAGGGGAGGGGCCAGGAGTGACCAGTCCGGGCTCACCTGGGCAGGGTCAGAGTGCTGGACTCACCTGGTCAGGACTCACCTGGGCAGGGGGAGGGGCCAGGACTCACCTGGCCGGGCTCACCTGGCCGGGCTCACCTGGGCAGGGTCAGAGTGCTGGACTCACCTGGTCAGGACTCACCTGGGCAGGGGGAGGGGCCAGGACTCACCTGGCCGGGCTCACCTGGCCGCTCTCAGCCCGTGCGGGTCCCGCTGGCCCCTCCCCGCCCCCCCCCGAAGCCCAGGACAGGTGAGGAGGTCCAGGTGGCCACTGTCGGGGCCCAGGTGGCCACCGCGCGGAAGGAGGGGCCGGGCTCTTGGGGACATTCCCACGGTGGCAGCTGGAGCGGGGGGGAGGGGCGGGTCGGGCTCCGGCCACGTGAGGTTCCCACGGGGACATCGGGGGGGACATTCCCACGGTGACCGCGATCCCCGGGTGGGGGGAAGGGGTCGGACTGTGACCACAGGAAGTGACCAGGACACCCCTGGGGAGGGGAGGGGTCTCACTGTGACCACAGGAAGTGACCAGGACAGCCCCGGTGTGGGGGAGGGGTCTCAGTCCTGATTTTCCCACGGTGACCAGGACACCCGGTGTGGGGGAGGGGTCGGACTGTGACCACAGGAGGTGGCCAGGACACCCCCAGGACACCCTGGGTGGGGGAGGGGTCTGACTGACCCCAGGAAGTGACCAGAACACCCTCAGGGTGGGGGAGGGGTCTCACTGTGACCACAAGGAGTGACCACAACAACCCCAGGACACCCTCAGGGTGGGGGAGGGGTCTCAGTCCTGATTTTCCCACGGTGACCAGGACACCCGGTGTGGGGGAGAGGTCGGACTGTGACCACAGGAGGTGGCCAGGACATCCCCAGGACACCCTCAGGGTGGGGGAGGGGTCTCAATGTGACCACAGGAGGTGACCAGGACACGCCCGGGGTGGGGGAGGGGTCTCACTGTGACCACAGGAACTGACCAGGACACCCGCGGGGTGGGGCAGGGGTCTCAGTCCTGATTTTCCCACGGTGACCACGACCCCAGGGGTGGCGGGGTCTGGCTCCGGCCACAGGAAGTGACCAGGACACTCCCAGGGTGGGGGAGGGGTGTGGGTCCTGATTTTCCCAGGGTGACCAGGGTCTCACTGTGACCACAAGAAATGACCACGACACCCCCAGGACACCCCTAGGGTGGGGGAGGGGTCCCATCCCCTCCCCCCTGACCATCCCCTCCCCCCCCAGGTCGCACCCCCCGAGTGTCCGAGCTCTGCCCCCCCTCCATGCCGTGGCCGCCACCGTCCACCCTGCCGGACTCTCCCTTCCCCAGCCGGACTGTGGCCGCGGTGGCCGCGGTGGCCGAAGCACTGCTGACCCCGTGCTACTGGTCAGCGGAGCTGCTGCTGGGCCTGCAGCCGACCACGGCCGAGCGTGCGCGCTGGCGCCGGCACCGCGCCGGGCCCTACCTCGCCGTGGCCCTTCGGGTGCTGGCGGCGCCAGTCCTGGCGCTGGCGCTGCTGCTGGCGCTGCCGCCGGCCCTGCTGGGCCTCCTGCTGTGGCTACCGGCCCAGGCCCGGCGCCGGCCCTTCGTCCTGCAGCACACGGCCACCGCGGCCGTGGCCGAGCCGTGGGAGCCGCGGAGCCACGGCGGGTTCACCTTCGTCAGCGCCAACGTGTGCCTGCTGCCCAGCGGGCTGGCGCGCTTCAGCAACCTGGCCGGCACGCGGCAGCGAGCGGCGGCCATCGGGCGGCTGCTGGCGGCCGGAGCGGGCGAGGAAGCGGATGGACATCGCGAGGGGCTGTTGGAGGCGCGGCGGGGACGGGCGTCGGGATACGGCGGCACTGAGGATCGAGAGTTGAGGGTGGACACGGCGATGGTGACCGGGACGGCGGGAACGGTGGCCAACAGGATGGAGTGGGTGGAGACGGAGATGGGCAACCCAACAGTGATGGGCAACTCAACGGCGATGGGCAACTCAATGGTGATGGGCAACCCAACGGTGATGGGCAACTCAACGGCGATGGGCAACCCAACGGTGATGGGCAACTCCACAGTGATGGGCAACTCAACATTGATGGGCAACCCAACGGTGATGGGTAACTCAACATTGATGGGCAACTCAACATTGATGGGCAACTCAATGGTGATGGGCAACCCAACATTGATGGGCAACTCAACAGCGATGGGCGACTCAACAGCAATGGGCAACTCAATGGTGATGGATGACTCAACAGCAATGGGCAACCCAACACTGATGGGCAACCCAACGGTGATGGGCAACTCAACAGCGATGGGCAACTCAACATTGATGGGCAACTCAACATTGATGGGCAACCCAACAGCGATGGGCAACTCAACAGCGATGGGCAACCCAATGGCGATGGGCAACCCAACAGCGATGGGCAACTCAACAGCGATGGGCAACTCAACGGTGATGGGTAACTCAACATGGATGGACAACCCAACACTGATGGGCAACCCAACGGTGATGGGCGACTCAACAGCGATGGGCAACTCAACATTGATGGGCAACCCAATGGCGATGGGCAACTCAACGGTGATGGGTAACTCAACATGGATGGACAACCCAACGGTGATGGGCAACTCAATGGTGATGGGCAACCCAACGGCGATGGGCAACCCTTGGCCAACCTTTGACTCGGTGCCAGCAACGGAGTTGCCAATGGCCAACCCAGTGCCAATGGCCAACTCTTGGCCCACCATTGACTCCATGCCAACGCTGGAGGTGCCGATGACCAACCCAACACTGATGGCCAACTCTTGGCCAAGACTTGATTCAGTGCCGATGGTGGACTTGCTGATGACCAACTCAATGGTGATAACCAACACAACACCAATGGCCAGTCCAATGCCCATGACCAACCCAACACTGATGACCAACCCAATGCCCATGACCAACCCAACACCAATGACCAGTCCAATACCCATGACCAACCCGACACCGATGACCAACCCAATGCCCATGACCAACCCAACGCCCATGACCAACCCAACACCAATAGCCAACACAATGCCCATGACCAACGCAACGCTGATGACCAACCCAACACCAATGACCAGTCCAATACCCATGACCAACCCGACACCGATGACCAACCCAATGCCCATGACCAACCCAACGCCCATGACCAACCCAACACCAATAGCCAACACAATGCCCATGACCAACGCAACGCTGATGACCAACCCAACACCAATGACCAAACCAACACCAATGACCAACCCAACACCGATGACCAACCCAACACCCATGACCAACCCAACACCGATGACCAACCCAACACCGATGACCAACCCAACACCCATGACCAACCCAACACCAATAGCCAACACAACGCCCATGACCAACCCAACACCCATGACCAACCCAACAACAATGACCAACCCAACACCGATGACCAACCCAACGCCCATGACCAACCCAACACCCATGACCAACCCAACAATGATGACCAACCCAACACCCATGACCAACCCAACACCCATGACCAACCCAACACCCATGACCAACCCAACACCGATGACCAACACAACGCCCATGACCAACCCAACAATGATGACCAACACAACGCCCATGACCACCCCAGCCCCGGACCCATCCCCATCACCGCCAACCGGTCCCAGGCCAGAGTGGCAGATCACGATGCCGGACCCAATGCCCCCGGTGCTGAGCACCCACATCCCGCCGGACACGGACTTCCTGTGCCTGCAGGAAGTGTTCGACGCCGCCGCGGCCAACGAGCTGTGCCGGCGGCTGGGCCGGCGGTTCCCGTACCTGCTGTGGGGCGTGGGCCCGGGCGGGCTCAGGTGTGGCCGCCTGCG
Organism: Catharus ustulatus; assembly: GCF_009819885.2. Classification (NCBI taxonomy): domain Eukaryota; kingdom Metazoa; phylum Chordata; class Aves; order Passeriformes; family Turdidae; genus Catharus; species Catharus ustulatus. Next base: position 164,896,597 of record NC_046221.1, read on the forward strand.
CGTGCTGGGCAGCGGCCTGCTGATGGCCAGCCGGTACCCGCTGCTGGCCGCGCGCTTCCACCCCTTCCCCAACGGCGCCCGCGAGGACGCGCTGGCCAACAAGGGGCTGCTGGTGGCCCAGGTGAGGTGACACCTGGGGGGGGTGATGGGGACAGGTGAGGTGACACCTGGGGGGTGACAAGGACAGGTGAGGTGACATGTGGAGGTGACAGGGACAGGTGAAGTGACACCTGTGGGGGGTGATGGGCACAGGTGAGGTGACACCTGGGAGGTGACAAGGACAGATGAGGTGACACCTGGACAGTGACAGGGACAGGTGAGGTGACACCTGGGAGTGACAGGGACAGGTGAGGTGACACCTAGGGGTGACAGGGACAGGTGAGGTGACACCTGGGAGGTGACAAGGACAGGTGAGGTGACACCTGGGAGGTGACAAGGACAGGTGAGGTGACACCTGGGCAGTGACAGGGACAGGTGAGGTGACACCTGGGGGGTGACAAGGACAGGTGAGGTGACACCTGGGGGGTGATGGGTACAGGTGAGGTGACACCTGGAGGTGATGGGTACAGGTGAGGTGACACCTGGGGAGTGACAGGGACAGGTGAGGTGACACCTGGGGGGTGACAGGGACAGGTGAGGTGACACCTGGGGGGTGACAAGGACAGGTGAGGTGACACCTGAGGATGACAGGGACAGGTGAGGTGACACCTGAGGGTGATGGGCACAGGTGAGGTGACACCTGGGGGGTGACAGGCACAGGTGAGGTGACACGTGGGGGGTGACAAGGACAGGTGAGATGACACCTGGAGGTGACAAGGACAGGTGAGGTGACACCTGGGAGGTGATGGACACAGGTGAGGTGACACCTGGGGAGTGACAGGGACAGCTGAGGTGACACCTGGGGAGTGACAAGGACAGGTGAGGTGACATCTAGGGGGTGATGGACACAGGTGAGGTGACACCTAGGGAGTGATAAGGACACCTGAGGTGACACCTGGGGGGTGACAGGGGCAGGTGAGGTGACATGTGGTTGGTGTCCCCTCCCCCAGGTGCTGTTGGGGACAGGGCGGGGCCGGCGCGTCCTGGGGTACCTGAGCTGCACCCACCTGCAGGCGCCAGCGCGTGAGTGGGGACATGGGGACACGGGGGGGACATGGGGACACGGGGACATGGGGGGGACATGGGGACATGGGGGTGACACTCGGGGACACTGAGAAACACTGGGGAGACACGGGGGGACATGGGGACACTGGAGGGACACTGAGGCACACTGGGGGGACACTGGGGGGTGGTACTGGGAGGACACTGGGGTGGCACCGGAGGGACACTAGGGGGACTCTGGGGGGACACTGGGGTGGCACTGGGGTGGCACTGGGGGGCTTTTGGCTCTGTGGGGTCTTGTCCCCCTGTTCCCGCGTGTGTCTCTGTGTCCCTGTCCCCATGTCCCCGTCACCATGTCCCTGTCACCATGTCCCTGTCCCCATCCATGTCCCTGTCCCCATCCATGTCCCCATGTCCCTGACCCTGTCCCCATGTCCCTGACCCTGTCCCCATGTCCCCATCCATGTCCCTGTCCCTATGTCCCAGTCAATGCCACCATCCATGACACGCAGCCATCCCTGTCCCCGTGTCCCTGTCCCTGACCCTGTCCCTGTCCCAGTGATGCCACCATCTGTGATGCCCAGCTGTCCCTGTCCCTGTCCCCATGTCCCAGCCGATGCCACCATCCACGACGTGCAGCTGTCCCTGTCCCTGTCTCTATCCCCATGTCCCTGTCCCTGTCCCCGTGTCCCTGTCCCCATGTCCCAGCCGATGCCACCATCCATGACGTGCAGCTGTCCCTGTCCCTGTCTCTGTCCCCATGTCACTGTCCCCATATCCCTGTCCCTGTCCCCATGTCCCTGTCCCCATCCATGTCCCCATGTCCCTGTCCCTGTCCACATGTCCCTGTCCCCGTCCCCATGTCCCCATCCATGTCCCTGTCCCCATGTCCCTGTCCCCATGTCCCTGTCCCCATCCATGTCCCTGTCCCCATGTCCCTCTCCCCATGTCCCAGCCGATGCCACCATCCATGACGTGCAGCTGTCCCTGTCCCTGTCTCTGTCCCCATGTCACTGTCCCTGTCCCCATGTCCCTGTCCCCATGTCCCTGTCCCTGTCCCCATGTCCCCATCCATGTTCCTGTCCCCATGTCCCCATGTCCCTGTCGCTGTCCCAGCCGATGCCGCCATCCGTGATGACCAGCTGACCCTGTCCCTGTCCCCATGTCCCTGTCCCCATGTCCCCATCCCTGTCCCCATGTCCCTGTCCCCATGTCCCTGTCCCCATGTCCCTGACCATGTCCCCATGTCCCTGTCCCCATGACCATGTCCCCATGTCCCTGTCCCCATGTCCCTGTCCCAGCCGATGCCGCCATCCGTGGTGACCAGCTGACCAACATACTGGATTGGCTCCGGAAATTCCGGCAGGACGTGGAGAAAAACGGGGACCTGGTGGCCTTCAATGTCCTCTGTGGGGACCTCAACTTCGACAACTGCTCCCGGGGTGGGGACAGCGACGGGGACACGGGGACAGGGGGGGACAGCTACGGGGACACGGGGACAGGGACACGGGGACATGGGGGGGGACAGCGACAGGGACACGGGGAGAGCGGGGGGACAGGGACACGGGGACATGGGGGGGGACAGTGACAGGGACATGGGGACAGGGACAGGGGGACATGGAGATGGGACACGGGGGGACAGGGAAAGGGACACGGGGACAGCAACGGGGACACGGGGAGGGACAGTGACGGGGACATGGGGACAGGGACACGGGAACATGGAGAGGGGACACGGGGACAGGGACATGGGGACAGCGACCGGGACATAGGGACACGGGGCAGGGGGATGGGGACACGGGGACAGGGACATGGGACTGGGACAGGGAGACGGGGACAAGGACAGTGGGGACAGGGACATCGACAGGGACACAGGGGAGGACAGTGACGGGGACGTGGGGACAGGGACACGGGGACATGGAGGGGGGACACGGGGAGAGGGACATGGGGACAGTGACCGGGACATGGGGATACGGGGACAGGGACACAGGGGCAGTGGGACAAGGACACGGGGACAGGGACACGGGGACACGGGGACAGGGACATCGACAGGGACACGGGGACAGGGACATCGACAGGGACACGGGGACAGCGATGTGGACATGGGACAGGGACAGGGACGACAGGGACACAGGGACAGGGACATGGAGGGGGACAGGAACAGGACGACACGGGGACAGGGACACGGGGACACGGGGGGGACAGCGATGGGGACATGGGGACAGGGACATGGGGGGACATGGAGGGACACAGGGGGACATTTGGGGACATTTGAGGATATGGAGGGACACGGGGGGACATTTGGGGACACGGGGGGGACATGGGAGGGACAGAGGGGACATGGGGAGGGACATTGGGGGACACAGGAGGACAGGGGGACATCAGGGGATATCAGGGACACACGGAAGCCCAGGGGGGACACAGGGGGACACGGGGGGACAGGGACAAAGGGAGGTGACAGGGAGGTGACACAGGGGAGGTGACAGCGCCGGTGTCCCCGCAGGTGACGCCCCGAACCAGCGCCACCCCCTGTTCGAGGAGTTCTTCGACCCCGCGCGGCTCCGGTGCGGCCAGGACCAGCCCTGGGCCATCGGTGGGGACAGCGCTGTCACCTCTGTCACCTCAGTGTCACCTCTGTCACCTGTGTCACCTGTGTCACCTCCTGTCACCTGTGTCACCTCAGTGTCACCTGTGTCACCTGTGTCACCCCCTGTCACATCCTGTCACCTGTGTTACCTGTGTCACCTCAGTGTCACCTGTGTCAGCTCTGTAACCTGTGTCACCTGTGTCACCTCTGTCACCTCAGTGTCACCTGTGTCAGCTCTGTAACCTGTGTCGCCTGTGTCACCTGTGTCACCTGTGTCACCTCCTGTCACCTCAGTGTCACCTGTGTCACCTGTGTCACCTCAGTGTCACCTGTGTCACCTGTGTCACATCTGTCACCTCTGTCACCTCAGTGTCACCTGTGTCAGCTCTGTAACCTGTGTCGCCTGTGTCACCTGTGTCACCTGTGTCACCTCCTGTCACCTCAGTGTCACCTGTGTCACCTGTGTCACCTCAGTGTCACCTGTGTCACCTGTGTCACATCTGTCATCTGTGTCACCTCCTGTCACCTCAGTGTCACCTGTGTCACCTGTGTTACCTGTGTTACCTGTGTCACCTGTGTCACCTGTGTCACCTCAGTGTCACCTGTGTCACCTGTGTCACCCTCTGTCACCTCCTGTCACCGCTGTCACCTGTGTCACCTGTGTCACCCCCTGTCACATCCTGTCATCTCTGTCACCTCCTGTCACCCCTAGGACACCAATATCTCCTCCTGTCACCTCCTGGGGACACCTCTGTCACCCCTAGGGACCCCTGTGCCACCTCCTTGGGGACACTGCTGTCCCCTCCCCATGTCTGGGGTCTTGTCCATGTCCCTGTCCCCTCGTGTCCCCAAGGTGTCCCCTCGTGTCCCCAAGGTGTCCCCAATGTCCCGCTCACCCCCTGTCCCCTCGTGTCCATTTGTCCCCAAGGTGTCCCCAAGGTCCCGCTCACCCCCTGTCCCTTTTGTCCCCAAGGTCCCACTCACCCCCTGTCCCTTTTGTCCCCAAGGTGTCCCCAAGGTCCCGCTCACCCCCTGTCCCCTCCTGTCCCCTTTGTCCCCTCGTGTCTCCTCCCCATGTCCCCAAGGTCCCACTCCTGTCCCTTTTGTCCCCAAGGTGTCCCCAGGGTCCCGCTCACCCCCTGTCCCCTCCTCGTGTCCCCAGGGACTCTCCTCGACTGCCTCAAGATCTACGAGGAGCCCGTGAGCACCCCCGAGAGGATGGCGAGGTGACACTGGGGACATGGGGACAGCGGGGACATTGGGGGGATTGGGGACATTGGGGACACTGGGGGGATTGGGGACACTGGAGACACTGGGGACAGTGGGGACATTGGGGGGACATGGGGACATTGGGGACATTGGGGACACTGGGGGGACTGAGGACACTGGGGACATTGGGGACACTGGGGAGATTGGGGACACTGGGGACATTGGGGACATTGGGGACATGGGGGACACTGTGGGGATTTGGGACACTGGGGACATTGGGGACATTGGGGGGGATTGGGGGGATTGGGGACAGTGGGGACATTGTGGGGACATGGGGACATTGGGGACAGTGGGGTGGGGCACAAGGTGGGAGGGGACAGCCATCCGTGCGTGTGTCACCGTGTCCTCTGTGCCACCGTGTCCTGTGTCACTCTGTCCCCTGTGTCACTCTGTCCTGTGTCACTCTGTCCCCGATGTCCACTCAGGACACTGTCCCTGTGTCACTGTGTCCCTGTCCCCGTGTCCCTGTCCCTGTGTCACTGTGTCTCTGTGTCACTGTGTCACTGTGTCACTGTGTCACTGTCCCTGTGTCACTGTGTCTCTGTGTCACTGTGTCACTGTGTCACTGTGTCACTGTCCCTGTGTCACTATGTCTCTGTGTCACTGTGTCACTGTCACTGTGTCTCTGTGTCACTGTCCGTGTGTCACTGTGTCCCTGTCCCTGTGTCCCTGTGTCACTGTCATTGTGTCACTGTGTCACTGTGTCACTGTGTCACTGTCACTGTCACTGTGTCACTGTGTCACTGTGTCACTGTCCCTGTGTCACTGTGTCACTGTGTCACTATGTCTCTGTGTCACTGTGTCACTGTCACTGTGTCTCTGTGTCACTGTCCGTGTGTCACTGTGTCCCTGTCCCTGTGTCCCTGTGTCACTGTCATTGTGTCACTGTGTCACTGTGTCACTGTCACTGTGTCACTGTGTCACTATGTCTCTGTGTCACTGTGTCACTGTCACTGTGTCACTGTCCCTGTGTCACTGTGTCCCTGTGTCCCTGTGTCCCTGTGTCACTGTCACTGTGTCACTGTGTCACTGTCACTGTGTCCCCATGTCCCTGTGTCACTCTGTCACTGTGTCCCTGTCCCCAATGTCCCCTCTGTCCCCCAGGACACTGTCCTGTCCCTGTCCCTGTGTCACTGTATCACTGTCACTGTGTCACTGTCCCTGTGTCCCTGTCCCTGTGTCACTGTCACTGTCCCCAATGTCCCCTCTGTCCCCCAGGACCCTGTCCTGTCCCTGTGGCCGGAGTCACTTCCTGGCCGCCCCCATCCTGTCCCTGTGTCACTGTCACTGTGTCCCTGTGTCACTGTCCCTGTGTCACTGTCCCTGTGTCACTGTCACTGTGTCACTGTCCCTGTGTCCCTGTGTCACTGTGTCCCCTCTGTCCCCCCAGGACCCTGTCCTGTCCCTGTGGCCGGAGTCACTTCCTGGCCGCTCCCATCCTGGCCAGCGGCGCTCAGGACCCGCAGGCCCCGCGGCCGTGGAACGGCCGGAGAGTGGACAGGGTGCTGGTCAGGGGGAGGCCGGACGTGAGCACGGTGAGTGACCCCTGAGTGACCACTGTGAGTGACCCCAGTGACCCTGAGTGACACTGAGTGACCCCAGTGACAACAGTGACAACAGTGACCCTGAGTGACCACTGTGACCTCTGAGAGACCACTGTGAGTGACCCCAGTGACCCCCAGGAACCCCCAGTGACCCCAGTGACCACTGTGAGTGACCACTGAGTGACCCCCAGTGACCCCCAGAGACCAGTGAGTGACCAGTGAGTGGCCAGTGTGAGTGACCCCAAGTGACCCCAGTGACCATGTGACAACAGTGCCAACAGTGACCCTGAGTGACCAGTGAGTGACCATGAGTGACCCCGAGAGACTCCGAGTGACCCCCAGTGACCCTGAGTGACCCCAGTGACCCCAAGCGACCTGGAGTGACCACAGTGACACTGAGTGACCACTGAGTGACAAGTGAGTGACCACTGAGTGACCCCAAGTGACCCCGAGTGACCACTGAGTGACCACTGAGTGACCCTGAGTGAACCTGAGTGACCCCAAGTGACCCCGAGTGACCACTGAGTGACCCCGAGTGATGAGTGAGTGACCCCTGTGAGTGACCCCCGAGTGACCCCGAGTGACCCTGACCACTGAGTGACCCCTGAGTGACCCCTGAGTGACCCTGAGTGACCAGTGAGTGACCCCTGAGTGACCCCTGAGTGACCCTGAGTGACCCTGAGTGACCCCTGAGTGACACTGAGTGACCCCTGAGTGACCCTGAGTGACTCTGCTGACCACAATGGCCCCTGATGACCCTAGTGACCCCAGTGACGCCTAGTGACCCCTGAATGACCCCTGCTGACCCCTGAGTGACCCCTGCTGACCCCTGAGTGACCCCAATGACCCCAGTGACCCCTGAGTGACCCCTGCTGACTGCAGTGTCCCCACAGGAGGTGACAGGGCTGTCGGTCATCACCCAGCTGGCCACTCTGAGTGACCACCTGCCCGTGGGGCTGCGGCTGCGCCTGGGCCCGGCTGACCTCTGACCTCTGACCCCGGCTGGGCACTGACCTCTGACCCCGGATCAGACACCACTGACCTCTGACCCCGGCTGGGCACCGCTGACCTCTGACCCCGGCTGGGCACAGCGCTGACCTCTGACCCCGGCTGGACACGGGGCAGGATCAATTCTGGCATTGATCCGGTATTGGGACACGATTGGTGCGGTATTGATCGGGTATTGATCGGGTATTGATCAGGTATTGATTCTGGCATTGATCAGGTATCAGTCCCATATTGATCAGGTATTGATCCAGTATTGATCAGGTATTGGGGTGGGATCAATACTGGCATTGATCCGGTATTGGGACACACTTGGTGCCATATTGATCAGGTATTGATCAGGTATCAGTCCAATATTGATCAGGTATTGATCCAGCATTGATCCGGTATTGATTCAGTATTGATCCGGTATTGATCAGTTATTGGTTGGGTATTGATCAGGTATTGGACCAGGATCAATTCTGCCATTGATCTGGTTTTGGGACATGATTGGTGCTGTATTGATCTGATATTAATCAGGTATAGATCCAGCATTGATCAGGTATTGGGACACGATCAGCCCATTATTGATCTGATATTGATCCAGTATTGGGACCGGATCAGCCCGGTATTGATCCAGCATTGATCCCATATTGGGGTCGGATCAGCCCAGTATTGATCTGACATTGATCCGGTATCAGTCCTGTACTGATCTGGTATTGATCCAGTGTCATTCCAGCATTGATCAGGTATTGGGACACAATTGGTGCCGTATTGATCCAGTATTGATCAAGTATAGATCCAGCATTGATCCCATATTGGGATCAGATCAGTCCAGTATTGATCTGATATTGATCCGGTATCAGTCCCACATTGATCTGGTATTGATCTGACATCATTCCAATATTGATCCAGCATTGATCTAATATTGGGGCAGGATCAGCCCAGTATTGATTTGATATTGATCCAGCGTCATTCCAGCATTGATCCAGCATTGATCAGGTATTGATCCAGTCTCAGCCCTGTATTGATCTGGTATTGATCAGGTATCAGTCCTGTATTGATCTGGTAATGATCCGGTATCATTCCAATAATTGATCCAGCACAGATTGGGCATTAACCCAGCATTGATCCAGCATTGATCTGTATTGATCTGATATTGATCTGTATTGATCCAGCAGTGATCCTGTATTGATCCAGTATTGATTCAATATTGATCCAGCATTAAACCAGCATTGATCCACTATTGATCTGATATTGATCTGTATTGATCCAGCAGTGATCCTGTATTGATCCAGTATTGATCCAGCATTAAACCAGCATTGATCCAGTATTGCCTCTGTATTGATCCAGTATTGATCCAGTATTGATCTAGCATTGATCTGACATTGCTTCTGTATTGATCCAGCATTGACCCAGCAGTGACACAGCACTGGCACAGTATTGATCCAGTATTGGTTCAGTATTGATCCAGCACTGATCCAGTATTGATTTGGTATTGATACGGTATTGTTCTAGCACTGGTCTGGTATTGATCTGGTATGGATCCGGTATTGATCCAGCACTGATCCAGAATTGATCTGGTATTGATCCAGCACTTCTCTGGCATTGATTTGTTATTGATCCAGTCCTGATCTGGTAATGATCCAGCACTGCTCTGGCATTGATTTGTTATTGATCCAGTCCTGATCTGGTAATGATCCAGCACTGCTCTGGCATTGATTTGTTATTGATCCAGCCCTGATCTGCCCCCACCCCGTACCGATCCAGCCCCTCCTGTGGGGCTGCCGCAGCCCCCAGGGCTCACAGGACCCCTCCCCATTCCAGAGTTTGGGGTCACTGGCTGGGTCACCTCCCCCAGCTCTGTGGGGCAGAGCCCTGGGGGGCTCCGTGGGGCTGGGGGGGGTCCCTGGGGGTCCCATCCCCCCCCCAAAACACCAGGCAGGAGCTGGGGGGCGCAGGAAGCTTTATTGGGGGAACTGGGGGAGACCCTAAAGGGGGGAGCGGGGGGGGGAGGGGCTGCCCTATGGATTGTGCGTATCTGGGGGGGGGGCTGCCCTATAGAGGGGTGGGGATCCCCTATAGAGGGGTGGGGCTGCCCTATAGAGGGGGGGGCTGCCCTATAGAGGAGTGGGGGGATCCCCTATAGAGGGGTGGGGCTGCCCTATAGAGGGGTGGGGGATGCCCTATAGAGGAGTGGGGGCTGCCCTATAGAGGAGTGGGGGCTGCCCTATAGAGGAGTGAGGGGATGCCCTATAGAGTGAGGGGCTGCCCTATAGAGGGGTGGGGGATCCCCTACAGAGGAGAGGGGCTGCCCTATAGAGGAGTGGGGGGCTGCCCTATAGAGGAGTGAGGGGGATCCCCTATAGAGGGGTGGGGCTGCCCTATAGAGGGGTGGGGGATGCCCTATAGAGGAGTGGGGGGATCCCCTATAGAGGGGTGGGGGGCTGCCCTATAGAGGAGTGGGGGGCTGCCCTATAGAGGGGTGGGGCTGCCCTATAGAGGGGTGGGGGCTGCCCTATAGAGGGGGGGCTGCCCTATAGAGGAGTGAGGGGGATCCCCTATAGAGGGGTGGGGGCTGCCCTATAGAGGAGTGGGGGGATCCCCTATAGAGGAGTGAGGGGCTGCCCTATAGAGTGGGGGCTGCCCTATAGAGGAGTGTGGGGGGATGCCCTATGGGCTGTGCGTATCAATGTGGGGCCACCCCATAGCGGGAGTGCAGAGCTGTGGGGTTTGGGGTCACCCCATAGGGATTTGGGGAGATTTTTGGGGTCACCTCACAGGAATTTTGAGAGATTTTTGGGATCACCCCATAGCAGGGAATTTTGGGGTCACCCCATAGGGATTTTGGGATTTTTGGGGTCACTCCATAGGGATTTTTGGGGAAACCCCATAGTGGGGATTTTTGGGGTCACCCCACAGGGATTTTGGGATTTTTGGGGCCACCCCATAGCGGTTTATGGGATTTTTGGGGTCATCCCATAGCAGGGATTTTGGGGTCACCCCATAGTGGGGATTTTGGGATTTTTGGGGTCACCCCACAGCGATTTTTGGGGTCACTCCATGACGGGGATTTTGGGGGGATTTCTGGGGCCACCCCATAGCGGTTTGAGGATATTTGGGGTCACCCTACAGGGATTTTGGGGGATTTTTGGGGTCACTCCATAGTGGGTTTGGGGTCATCCCATAGGGATTTTAGGAGATTTTGGGGGATTTTTGGGGTCACTCCATGGCGGGGATTTTTGGGGTCACCCTATAGCGGTTTTTGGGGTCAACCCATAGGGATTTTGGAGGATATTTGGGGTCACCCCATAGTGGGAATTTTGGGGTCACCCCACAGCGATTTTTGGGGTCACTCCATGACGGGGATTTTGGGGGGATTTTTGAGGTCACCCCATAGCGGTTTGAGGATATTTGGGGTCACCCCATAGTGGGGATTTGGGGAGATTTGGGGTCACCCCAGAATGATTTTTGGGCTCACCCTGTAGCGGATTTGGGGTCACCCCATATAGATTTAGGGGGATTTTTGGGGTCACCCCATAGCGGGGATTTTGGGATCACCCCATAGCAGGTTTTTGGGATTTTTGGGGTCACCCCATAGCGGATTTGGGGTCATACCACAGGGATTTTAGGGGATTTGGGGTTTTTTGGGGTTTTGGGGGTTTTTGGGGTTTTTTGGGGTTTTTGGGGTCACCCCACAGCTGTTCTGGAGTCACCCCACAGGGATTTTGGGGGGATTTGGGTTTTTTGGGGGTTTTTTGGGGTTTTTGGGGTCACCCCACAGCGATTTTTGGGGTCACCCCACAGGGATTTTGGGGGATCTTGGGGGATTTGGGGGATTTTGGGGGAGTTTGGGGTTTTTTTGGGTTTTTGGGGTTTTTGGGGTCACCCCACAGGGATTTGGGTTTTTTGGGGTTTTTTTGGGGTTTTTGGGGTTTTTGGGGTCACACCCCCTCCTGCGCCCGCCGGAACTCGAAGACGCTGCCGCGCTCCAGGAAGGTTTGTGGGGCGGGGGCGCCCCCGGGGTTTTGGGGTTTTTTGGGGGGTTTTTGGGGTTCCTGGGGGCTCCGGGGGGCCCAGAGGTCCTGGGGGTCCGGGGGGTCCCGGGGGGCGCCCCCAGACCCCTCCTCAGGGGGGCCGAAACCGCCCCCGCCCGGGGTCAGCAGGCGGAAAATGTCCTGGGGAGAGAGGGGGCAGGGGTCAGGGGTCAGGGGTCAAGTTTGGGGTTTGGGGTCAGAGATTTGGGGTCAGGGTTTGGGGTCAGGTTTGGGATCAGGGGTCAGGGTTTGGTGTTTGGGGTGAGGATTTGGGGTTTGGGGTTGGGTTTGGGGTTTAGGGTCAAGGTTTGGAGTCAGGGGTCAGGGGTCAGCGATTTGGGGTTTGGGGTCAGGGGTTAGGGTTTGGGGTCAAGTTTGGGGTTTGGGGTCAGGGTTGGGATCAGAGTTTCAGGTAAGGTTTGGGGTTTGGATTTGGGATCAGGTTTGGGGTCAAGGCTTGGGGGCAGGGTTTGAGGTCAGGTTTGAGGTCAGGGTTTGGGGTTTGGGGTCAGAGATTTGGGGTCAGGTTTGGGGTTTGGGGTCAAAATTTGGGGTCAGATATTTGGGGTCAGGATTGGGGGTCAGGGATTTGGGGTTTGCGGTTTGGGGTCAGGGTTTGGGATCAGGGTCAGGTTTGGGGTCAGGGTTTGGGGTTTGGGGTCAAGGTTTGGGGTTTGGGGTTTTTGGGATCAGGGGGGTTTTTTGGGTCGGGGTTTGAGGTGTTTGGGGTTTTTGGGGTCAGGGATTTGGGGTTTGAGGTCAGGTTTGGGGTCAGGTTTGGAGTTTGGGGTTTGGGGTCAGGATTTGGGGTTTGGGGTCAGGATTTGGGGTTTGGGGTTGGATTTGGGGTCAGGATTGGAGTCAGGGATTTGGGGTCAGGGGGGTTTTTGGGGTTTGGGGTTTGAGGTGTTGGGGGTTTTGGGTCAGGGGTCAGCAATTTGGGGTCGGGTTTGGGATTTAGGGTCAGGATTGGGGTGCAGGGCTTGGGGTTTGGGGTCAGGGTTTGGGGTCAGGATTTGGGGTGGGTTTGGGTGGTTTTGGGGATTTTTTTGGGGTTGTTTCGGGGTTATTTTTGGGGGTTTTGGGATGTTTGTGGGGTTGTTTTGGGGTTTTTTGGGTGTTTTTGGGGCTGGTTTGGGGGATGATTTTTGGGATGATTTTTGGGGTTATTTATGGGGTATTTTGGGGCTGTTTTGGAGTTGTTTTAGGGATTTTTGGAGGGTTATTTTTTAGGTTTTTGGGGTTATTTTGGGGTTAATTTTGGGGTTTTGGGGGTGGATTTTGGGGTTATTTTTGGGATTTTTTGGGGTTATTTTTTGGGGATTTTGGGAAATGATTTTTGGGGTTTTTGGGGTTATTTTTGGGTTATTTTTGGGGTTATTTTCGAGGTTTTTGGGGTTTTGGGGCTGGGTTTGGGGTTATTTTTGGGGTGATTTTGGGGTTTTGGGGATTTTTTTGGGGTCATTTTTGAGGTTTTGGAGGCTGATTTTGGGGTTATTTATGGGGTTTTGGGGTTATTTTGGGGTTATTTTTAAGGTTTTTGGGGTTTGGGGGATGATTTTTGGGATGATTTTTGGGGGATGATTTTGGGGTTATTTTTGGGATGGTTTTTGGGGTTATTTTGGGGTTATTTTGGGGTTTTTTGGTGGTTTTTGCTCACCCCTGGCTCCACAGACACCTGGCCCTTCCCCCCCACGTTGATCACTCGCCCGTCCCGGCGCAGCAGCAAATTCAGCCCCGGGGCCCCCGGGAGCCCCCCTGGAAAAGGAAAAAAATGGAAAATTTGAGGGGATTTAAGGGGATTTAAAGGGGATTTTAATGGGATTTTTGTGGGATTTTTTTGGGATTTTTTAGGGGATTTTTTTTGGATTTTTTTGGGATTTTTATGGGATTTTGGGGGGATTTTTGGGAGATTTTTTTGGGATTTTTAGGGGATTTTTTGGGGGATTTTTTGGGATTTTTTTTGGATTTTTATGGGATTTTGGGGGGATTTTTGGGAGATTTTTTTGGGATTTTTAGGGGATTTTTTTTTATTTTTAGGGGACTTTTAGGGGATTTTTTTTGGGATTTTTATAGGATTTTTAAGGGATTTTTATAGGATTTTTAGGGGATTTTTTTGGGATTTTTAGGGGATTTTTATGGGATTTTTTGGGGATTTTTGGGGGATTTTTGGGATATTTTTAGGGATATTTTAGGGATATTTTAGGGACAATTTGGGGAAATTTTAGGAATATTTTATGGCTAATTTCGGACTAATTTTGGGATATTTTAGGGTTAATTTAGAGATAATTTGGGGATATTTCAGGAATATTTTAGGGCTATTTTAGGGATGATTTTGGGATATTTTAGAGATAATTTTGGGATATTTTAGAGACATTTTAGGGATATTTTAGGACTAATTTAGGGATATTTCAGGGCTATTTTAAGGCTAATTTAGGGCTATTTTTGGGATACTTTTAGGGTTAATTTAGAGATAATTTTGGGATATTTTTGAGATAATTTAGAGATAATCAAGGGTAATTTACAGATAATTTCGGGATATTTTAGGGCTAATTTAAGGCCAATTTAGGACTATTTTCACAATATTTTAGAGATAATTTGGGGATATTTTTGGGATATTTTAGAGCTAATTTAGGGTTAATTTCAGTATACTTTAGAGATAATTTCGGGCTATTTTAGGACTATTTTAGGGCTACTTTAGAGCTATTTTCAGGCTATTTTAGTGCTAATTTTGGGCTATTTCAGGGTTGTTTTGGGCTCTCACCTGCCATGCTGTAGGGCCGGGTCACCCTGTGCTCGCTCAGCTGCTTTAGGGATATTTTAGAGATAACTTTGGGATATTTTAGAGCTAATTTAGGGCTATTTTTGGGCTATTTTAGGACTATTTTAGGGCTAATTTTGGGCTACTTTAGAGCTCATTTAGGGCTATTTTAGGGCTATTTTCAGACTATTTCAGGGCTGTTTTGGAGCTCACCCACCATGCCGTAGGGCTGGGTGACCCTGCGCTCGCTCAGCTGTTTTAGGGCTATTTTATGGATATTTTACAGATAATTTCAGTATATTTTAGAGCTGTGTTGGGCTCTCACCTGCCATGCCGTAGGGCCGGGTGACCCTGCGCTCGCTCAGCTGTTTTATGGATATTTTATGGATATTTTATGGATATTTTATTAATATTTTAGGGATAACTTTGGGATATTTTAGAGCTAATTTCAGGGCTGTTTGGGCTCTCACCTGCCATGCCGTAGGGCCGGGTGACCCTGCGCTCGCTCAGCTGTTTTATGGATATTTTATGGATATTTTATGGATATTTTATGGATATTTTATGGATATTTTATGGATATTTTATTAATATTTTAGGGATAACTTTGGGATATTTTAGAGCTAATTTCAGGGCTGTTTGGGCTCTCACCTGCCGTGCCGTAGGGCCGGGTGGCCCTGCGCTCACTCAGCTGTTTTAGGGATATTTTAGGGATATTTTATGGATATTTTACAGATAATTTCAGGCTATTTCAGGGCTGTTTCAGAGCTCACCTGCCGTGCCGTAGGGCCGGGTGACCCTGCGCTCGCTCAGCTGTGTTAGGGCTATTTTAGGGATATTTTACAGATAATTTCAGTATATTTTAGGGCTGTTTGGGCTCTCACCTGCCATGCCGTAGGGCCGGGTGGCCCTGCGCTCGCTCAGCTGTTTTATGGATATTTTATGGATATTTTATGGATATTTTATGGATATTTTATTAATATTTTACAGATAATTTCGGAATATTTTAGAGCTAATTTCAGGGCTGTTTTGGGCTCTCACCTGCCATGCCATAGGGCCGGGTCGCCCTGCGCTCGCTCAGCTGTTTTAGGGCTATTTTAGGGATATTTTACAGATAATTTCAGACTATTTTAGGGGTGTTTCAGAGCTCACCTGCCATGCCGTAGGGCCGGGTGGCCCTGCGCTCGCTCAGCACCGCCAGCTCTGCCCCCCTCCGGAACTGCAGCTCCCGGATCACCCCGTCCCCCCCCCGGCACCGCCCCGCGCCCCCCGAGCCCGCGCGCAGCTCGAAGCGCCGCAGCACCACGGGGTACCTGGGGGGAGGGAAACGGGGGGGTTAGGGACCCAGAAATTATCATAAAAACATCACCAAATTATCATAAAAACATCCCCAAATTAGCACAAAAATATCACAAAAATATCCCCAAAGTATCACAAAAATGTCACCAAAATATCACAAAAACATCTCCAAATTACCACAAAAATATCACAAAATTATCATTAAAATATCCCCAAATTATCCCCATATTATCCCCAAATTATCCCAAAAATTTCCCAAAATTATTCCCAAATTATCCCAAATTGTCCCAAAAATATCCCCAAATTATCACAAAAATATCCCCAAATTATCCCAAAATTATCCTGAAATTATCCCAAAATTATCCCCAAATTAACCCAAAAATATCCCAAAAAATCCCCAAAACATCCCGAAATTATCAAAAAACATCCCCAAATTATCACAAAAATATCCCCAAATTATCTCCAAATTATCCCAAAATTATCCCAAAATTATCCCAAAAAATCCAAAAAATATCCCAAAATTGTCCCAAAATTATCCCAAAATCACCCCAAATTATCCCTAAAATATCCCAAAAATATCCCAAAAATATCCCAAAATTATCCCTAAAATATTCCCCAATTATCCCAGAATTATCCCCAAATGATCACAAAATTATCCCCAAAATATCCCCAAATCACCCCAAGAACCCCAAACCCCGCCCTGAGCCCAGGAGCCCCCCTGGAACCCTGGAAATCCCCCCGGGACCCCCCAAAATCTCCCAGGAGCCCCCAAACCCCAAAATCCCAACCCCCAAACCCCCAAAACTCCAAACCCCAAACCTCACACCAAACCCCAAATCCCAAACCCCAAATCCCAAACCCCAGAACTAACCCCAAACCCCAAATCCCAAATCCCAAACCCCAGAACTAACCCCAAACCCCAAATCCCAAATCCCAAACCCCAGAATTAACCCCAAACCCCAAATCCCAAATCCCAAACACCCCAAACCCCAAAATCCCCCGGGGCCCCCAAACCCCAAAAAACCCCAGAACTGACCCCAAATCTCACCTCAATTCCAGGATTTCAGGATCAATAATTCTGGTGTTTGTCATGTGTGTGTGGGACCCCAAACCCCAAACCTGACCCCAAATCCCATAATCTCACCTCAGCTCCAGGATTTCGGGGTCAGTGATCCTGGTGTTTGTCGTGTGTGTGGACCCCAAACCCCAAACCCCAAACCCCAAATCCCAAATCCCATAATCTCACCTCAATTCCAGGATTTTGGGGTCAGTGATTCTTGTGTTTGTCATGTGTGTGTGGGACCCCAAACCCCAAACCCCAGAACTGACCCCATAACTGACCCCAAACCCCAATCCTGACCCTATAAACACACCTGAGCTCCAGGATTTCGGGGCCAGTAATTCTCATGTTTGTCATGTGTGTGTGGGACCCCAAGCCCCAAACCCCAAACCTGACCCCAGAACTGACTCCAAACTCACCTGAGCTCCAGTATTTTGGGGTCAGTGATTCTGGTGTTTGCCATGTGTGTATGGGACCCAAACCCCAAATCTCAAACCCCAAACCCCAAACCCCAAACCCCCAAACTCACCTCAATTCCAGTATCTCAGGGTCAGTGATCCTGGTGTTTGTCATGTGTGTGTGGGACCCCAAACCCCAGACCCCAAACCTGACCCCAAACTCCAAATCCCATAATCTCACCTCAATTCCAGTATCTCAGGATCAATAATTCTGGTGTTTGTCATGTGTGTGTGGGACCCCAAACCCCAAATCCCAAATCCCAAACCCTCAATCTCACCTCAATTCCAATATTTTGGGGTCAGTAATTCTGGTGTTTGTCATGTGTGTGTGGGACCCCAAATCCCAAACCCCAGACCTGACCCCAAACCCCAATCCTGACCCCAAATCCCATAAACTCACCTCAACTCCAGGATTTTGGGGTCAGTAATCCTGGTGTTTGTCATGTGTGTGGGACCCAAACCCCAAACCCCAGAACTCACCCCAAACCCCAGAACTGACCCCAAATCCCATAAACTCACCTCAGTTCCAGTATCTCAGGGTCAGTAATTCTCGTGTTTGTCATGTGTGTGTGGGACCCCAAACCCCAAATCTGACCCCAAACCCCAAATCCCAAATCCCAAACACCCCAAACCCCAACAATCCCAAACTCCAGAATTAACCCCAAACCCCAAATCCCAAACCCCAAAAACCACAAACCCCAAAATCCCCCGGGGACCCCAAACTCCAAAAAACCCCAGAACTGACCCCAAATCTCACCTCAATTCCAGGATTTTGGGGTCAGTAATTCTGGTGTTTGTCATGTGTGTGTGGGACCCCAAACCCCAAACCCCAAAAATCCCAACCCACAAACCCCAAACCCCAAACTGACCCCAAACCTGACCCCAAACCCCAAATCTCACCTCAATTCCAGTATCTCAGGGTCAGTGATCCTGGTGTTTGTCATGTGTGTGTGGGACACCAAACCCCAAACCCCAAACCCCAATCCTGACCCCAAACCCCAATCCTGACCCAAATCTCACCTCAATTCCAGGATTTCAGGATCAGTAATTCTGGTGTTTGTCATGTGTGTGTGGACCCAAACCCCAAACCCCAAATCCCATAAACTCACCTCAATTCCAGTATCTCAGGATCAGTGATCCTGGTGTTTGTCGTGTGTGTGGGACCCCAAACCCCAAACCCCAAACCCCAAACTGACCCCAAACCTGACCCCAAATCCCATAATCTCACCTCAGCTCCAGTATCTCAGGGTCAGTGATCCTGGTGTTTGTCATGTGCGTGTGGACCCCGCTCCGCCCCTCCCAGTGGGGCCCGGCCCCGGCGCCCCCCGCCACCGTCTCGTAGTACCCGCCCCGGTCCGAGCCGAACGTCACGTTGTTCATGCAGCCCTGGAACCAAATGTCCTATAAATACACCTGGGACCCCAAAACTAACCCCAAAAATACACACCAAAAATACATCCCAATAATACCCCAAAGTGATCCCAAAACTGACCCCAAACACTGATCCTAAACTGACCCCAAACACTGACCCCAAAACTGACCCCGGTGTTCATGCAGCCCTGAAACAAAAGTATCCCAAAAATACACCAGGGACCCCAAAAATGCACCCCAAAAATACACCTGGGACCCAAAAATATCCCAAAACTGACCCCAGAAGTGACCCCAGAAGTGACCCCAAAATTGACCCCAGAACTGACCCGAAAACTGACCCCAAAACTGACCCCAGAACTGACCCCAGAACTGACCCCAAAACTCATCCCAAAACTGACCCCAGAACCAACCCCAAAACTGATCCCAAAACTGACCCCAGAAGTGACCCCAGAACTGACCCCAAAATTGACCCCAGAACTGACCCGAAAACTGACCCCAGAACTGACCCTAAAACTGACCCCAGAACTGACCCCAGAACTGACCCCAGAACTGACCCCAGAACTGACCCCAAAACTGACCCCAGAACCGACCCCAAAACTGACCCCAGAACTGACCCTGGTGTTCATGCAGCCCTGAAACAAAAATATCCCAAATAGAACCATAAAAATACCCCAGAACTGATCCTAAAACTGACCCCAGAACTGACCCCGGTGTTCATGCAGCCCTGAAACCAAAAAACCCAAAATATCCCAAATGGAACCCCAAATAAAACCCCAAATGGAACCCCAAAACTGACCCCGTTGTTCATGCAGCCCTGAAACAAAAATATCCTATAAATACACCTGGGACTCCAAAAATGCACCCCAAAAATGCACCCCAAAAATACCCCAGAACTGATCCGGTGTTCACGCAGCCCTGGAACCAAAATACGCCAAAAATATCCGAAATGACACCCCAAAAACACACCTGGGACCCAAAAATACCCCAAAACTGACCCCAAACTGACCACAAAACTGACCCCAGAACTGACCCCAAAACTGACCCCAGAACCGACCCCAAAACTGACCCTGTTGTTCATGCAGCTCTGAAACAAAAACATCCTACAAATACACCTGGGACCCCAAAAATACACCCCAATAATACCCCAGAACTGATCCGGTGTTCATGCAGCCCTGGAACGAAATGTCCTATGAATACACTTGGGACCCCAAAACTAACCCCAAAAATACACCCCAAAAATACACCCCAAAAATACATCCCAAAAATACACCCCAAAAATACACCCCAAAAATACACCCCAAAAATACACCCCAAAAATACATCCCAAAAATACACCCCAATAATACCCCAGAACTGATCCGGTGTTCACGCAGCCCTGGAACCAAAATACGCCAAAAATATCCGAAATGACACCCCAAAAACACACCTGGGACCCAAAAATATCCCAAAACTGACCCCAAACTGACCACAAAACTGACCCCAAAACTGACCCCTGAACTGACCCCAAACACTGACCCCAAACTGACCCCGGTGTTCATGCAGCCCTGGAACCAAAAACACCCCAAAATATCCCAAATGGAACCCCAAAAATACACCTGGGACCCAAAAATACCCCAAATGCACCCAGACCATGGGACCCCGCCCTCACCTGTCCCTGTCCCCTCACCTGTGCTCACCTGTCCTTTTCACACCTGTCCCCTCCCCTCACCTGTCCCCTCCCCTGTCCCCACCTGTCCCCTCCCCTGTCCCTCACCTGTCCCCTCACCTGTCCCTGTCCCCTCACCTGTCCCTCACCTGTCCCCACTCTCACCTGTCCCCTCCCCTGTCCCCTCACCTGTCCCTGTCCCCTCACCTGTCCGCACTCTCACCTGTCCCCTCACCTGTCCCTCACCTGTCCCCTCCCCTCACCTGTGACGCCGCGCAGACGCCGAACGTGTGCAGCACCACGTCCTGTCCCTGTCCCTCACCTGTCCCCTCACCTATCCCTCACCTGTCCCTCCCCTGTCCCCTCACCTGTCCCTCACCTGTCCCCACTCTCACCTGTCCCCTCCCCTCTCTCACCTGTGAGGCCGCGCACACGCCGAACGCGCGCAGCACCACGTCCTGTCCCTGTCCCCATTCTCACCTGTCCCTGTCCCCTCACCTGTCCCTGTCCCTCACCTGTCCCTGTCCCCTCACCTGTGAGGCCGCGCAGACGCCGAACGCGCGCAGCACCACGTCCACCAGGCGCTGTGACGTCAGCACGTTCCCACCGACCACCGCGGCCTCGGGGGAGGGGTCCAGGATGGAGCCGGGCGGGATGAGCACCTGGACAGGTGCGAGGCAGCCCTGGGGGGGAGGGGGGTACACCTGAGTGCACCTGGGTACAGCTGAGATACACCTGGGTCACACCTGGGCACACCTGGGCACACCTGGGTACACCTGGGATACACCTGGGCACACCTGGGACACACCTGGGTACACCTGGGATACACCTGGGATACACCTGGGATACACCTGGGCACACCTGGGACACACCTGGGCACACCTGGGTACACCTGAGATACACCTGGGATACACCTGGGTACACCTGAGATACACCTGGGTACACCTGGGATACACCTGGGATACACCTGGGCACACCTGGGATACACCTGGGATACACCTGGGATACACCTGGGATACACCTGGGATACACCTGGGCACACCTGGGATACACCTGGGATACACCTGGGCACACCTGGGATACACCTGGGGCACACCTGGGTACACCTGGGATACACCTGGGCACACCTGGGACACACCTGGGTACACCTGGGATACACCTGGGCACACCTGGGACACACCTGGGGACACCCTGAGGTCCCCAGGGAGGGGATGTCGGGGGATTTGGGGTCTCACCTGGTTCAGGGGGATTTGAGGTGCTCAGGCTGGATTTGAGGTGCTATAGGACATTTTTGGGGTGGGTTTGGGGTGTATTTGGGATTTGGGGTGTATTTCGGGTTTTGGGGTGTATTTTGGGGTTCAGGCTGTTTTGGGGTGCATTTTGGGGTGTATTTAGGATATTTTGGGGTCCCACCTGGTTGAGGGGGATGTCGTGCCCCACCAGGCACCGCAGGCAGGGATCAGGGGTTTGGGTTTGGGGAGGATTTGGGGTTTGGGGTGTATTTGGGGTTTGGGGGTGTATTTTGGGGTTCAGGCTGTTTTGGGATATATTTAGGGGTGTATTTAGGATATTTTTGGGGTCCCACCTGGTTCATGGGGATTTGGGGTTTATTTGGGGTTTGTTTGGGGTGGATTTCAGGTGTGTTTGGGGTTTGGGGCGCTCAGGCTGTTTTTGGGGTGCTATGGGGTGTGTTTGGGGTCTCACCTGGTCCAGGACGTTTTGGGGTGCTCAGGGTGGGTTTGGGGTGGATTTTGGGGTCTCCCCTGGTTCAGGGGGATTTGGGGTTTATTTGGGGTTTATTTGGGATGTGTTTGGGATGTGTTTGGGGTTGGGAATGTTTTGGGGTGCTCAGGCTGGATTTGAGGTGCTATAGGACATTTTTGGGGTGGGTTTGGGGTGTATTTGGGGTTTTGGGTGTATTTTGGGGTTCAGGCGGTTTTGGGGGTGTATTTTGGGGTGTATTTAGGACATTTTTGGGGTCCCACCTGGTTGAGGGGGATGTCGTGCCCCACCAGGCACCGCAGGCAGTGATCAGGGGTTGGGTTTGGGGAGGATTTGGGGTTTGGGGTGTATTTGGGATTTGAGGTGTATTTTGGGGTTCAGGCTGTTTTGGGGTGCTATAGGATATTTTGGGGTGCTATAGGATATTTTTGGGGTGTATTTTGGGGTCCCACCTGGTTGAGGGGGATGTCGTGCCCCACCAGGCACCGCAGGCAGTAGATCAGCGCGCTCAGGGTGATCGCTCGGGGCGCGTTGCAGTTCCCCAAAACCTCGGGGCCCGTCCCCCCAAAATCGAACACGGCGCTGCCCTGGGGGTCACGGGGGGGTCACTGTACCCCAAAACTGGGGGTGACCCCAAAACCCAGCCAGAACCTGAGGGTGACCCCAAAACCCTCCCAGAGACGAGCGTGACCCCAAAACCCACCAGGGCCTGGGGGTGATCCCAAAATCCGGGGATGACCCCAACCCCAGGGGAGACCCCAAATGTGTCCCCAAATGTGACCCCAAAACCCCAGGGGTGTCCCCAGGGGTCTCCCCCTGTTTCCCACCCCATCTGGGTTCCACTCCCATTTAGGGTCCCCCTCCCCAATTTGGGGTCCCCAGGGGTGTCCCCAAAGGTGTTCCCCTGTGCCACCTCTTTGGGGTCCCCCCCCCATATTTGGGATTCCCTCCCCCCCAATTTGGGGTCTCCTCATGCCCCCCCTCACCTCCTTGGGGTCTCCCCCTAATTTGGGGTCCCCCTGTGTCCCCCTCCCACTTCTTTGGGATCCCCCCCACATTTGGGATTCCCCCCCCCCCCCCAATTTGGGGTCCCCCCACCTCTTTGAGCCCCCCCCCCCGTATTTGGGATTCCCTCCCCCAATTTGGGGTCCCCAAAAAATTTGGGGTCCCCTCACCTTTTTGGGATCCCCCCCCCATTTAGGTTTCCTCCCAATTTAGGGTCCCCCTCCCCAATTTGGGATCCTTCCCAAATTTGGATTCCCCCCCAAATATGGGATCCCCCCATGTCTTTGGGGTCTCCCCCCCCCCAGTTTGCGATTCCCTCCTCCCATTTGGGATCTCCCCACAATTTGGGATTCCCCTCCCCAATTTGGGGTCTCCCCCAATTTAGGGTCCTACCCCCCCCAGTTTGGGATTCACCCCCTCAATTTGGGGTCCCCTCATCTCTCTGGGGTCCCGCCTCCCCATTTGGGATCCCCCCGCAATTTAGGGTTCCCCCTCCTCAATTTAGGGTTCCCCTCATTGAGGGTCCCCCCAATTTAGGGGTTCCCCCCCAGTTTAGGATCCCCCCCCCAATTTGGGGCTCCCCTCCCTCTTTGGGATCCCCCCCCACATTTTGGATTCACCCCCCGTTTGGGGTCCTCCCTCAATTTAGGGTCAGCCTCCCCAATTTGGGGGTCCCTCCCCTCATTTGGGGTCTCCCCTTCCAATTAGGGATCCCCCTCCCCCAATTCAGAGTCTCCCCCCATTTGGGATCCCCCCCCCATTTGGGAATCCCCCCTCCAATTTGGGGTCCCCCCCTCAATTTAGGGGTCCCCCTCATTTGAGATCTCCCCCCAGTTTGGGGTCCCCCCCTCAATTTGGGGTCCTCCACCCAATTTGGGGTCCCTGCATTTGGGATTCCCGTCCCCAGTTTAGGGTCCCCCCCCAATTTGGGGTCCCCCCTTTTTGGGATTCCCCCCCCAATTTGGGGTCCCCCCACCTCTTTGGGGTCCAGCTCCACGCGCAGCCGGATCGGGGTCCCGTCGTCCATCGAGTCCTCGGCCTGGAGCAGCGACCCCCAGCGCGCGGCCACGGCCCGGAGCGTGTCCCTGACTGCCACCTCAGCATTGTCCTGGGGACAGGGACACCCCAAAAACCCCAAATCATCACAGGGACACCCCAAAATCATCACAGGGACACCCCAAAATCACAGCGTGTCCCTGACTGCCACCTCGGCGTTGTCCTGGGGACAGGGGACACAGGGACACCCCAAAATTATATACAGGGGTCACAGGGACACCCCAAATCACAGCGTGTCACAGACTGACACCTCGGCATTGTCCTGGGGACAGGGACACCCCAAAAACCCCAAAATCATCACAGGGACACCCCAAAATCCCAGTGTGTCCCTAACTGCCACCTCGGCATTGTCCTAAAGGGGACAGGGACACCCCAAAATTATATTGGGACCCCAAAATCATCACAGGGACACCCCAAATCACAGCGTGTCCCTAACGGCGACTTCAGCATTATCCTGGGGACAGGGACACCCCAAATCATCACAGGGACACCCCAAATCACAGCGTGTCACGGACTGCCACCTCGGCATTGTCCTAAAGGGGACACCCCAAAATCATCACAGAGGGGTCACAGGGACACCCCAAATCACAGCGTGTCACACACTGACACCTCGGCATTGTCCTAAAGGGGACAGGGACACCCCAAAAAACCCAAAATTATATACAGGGGTCAGGGGACACCCCAAAATCACAGCGTGTCCCTGACTGCCACCTCGGCATTGTCCTGGCGACAGGGACACAGGGACACCCCAAAATCACAGCGTGTCCCTAACGGCCACCTCGGCATTGTCCTGGGGACAGGGGCACCCCAAAACCCCAAAATTATACAGGGGTCACAGGGACACCCCAAATCACAGCGAGTCCCATACGGCCACCTCGGCATTGTCCTAAAGGGGACACCCCAAAACCCCAAAATCATCACAGGGACACCCCAAAATCACAGCGTGTCCCTGACTGCCACCTCGGCGTTGTCCTGGGGACAGGGGACACAGGGACACCCCAAATCACAGCATGTCACAGACTGACACCTCGGCATTGTCCTGGGGACAGGGACACCCCAAATCATCACAGAGGGGTCACAGGGACACCCCAAATCACAGTGTGTCACACACTGCCACCTCGGCATTGTCCTGGGGACAGGGGACCCCAAAATCATCACAGGGACACCAAACCCAAACCCCAAAATCACAGCGTGTCCCTAATGGGCTCTGGGTTTTGGGGCTGGTTTGGGGATATTTTTGGGGCGGTTTTGGGGATGTTTTTGGGGTTATTTTGGGAGATTCTTGGGGTTATTTTGGGATATTTTTGGGGTTATTTTGGGATATTTTTGGGGTTATTTTGGGAGATTTTGGGAGTTATTTTGGGGGATTTTGGGAGTTATTTTGGGAGATTTTGGGGGTTATTTTGGGGTCTCACCTGCACATATCCCATATAAGCCTGCACGGCCTCCAGCCCGCAGTGCCCGATCAGCTCTGGGCTTTGGGACCGGTTTAGGATTATTTAGGATATTTCAGGATATTTCAGGATATTTTAGGATTATTTAGGATTATTTAGGATTATCTCACCTGCACATATCCCATGTAGGCCTGCACGGCCTCCAGCCCGATCAGCTCTGGGCTTTGGGGCCGTTTTTAGGATATTTTAGGATATTTTAGGATATTTTTTGGGTTATTTTGGGATGTTTTTGGGATGTTATTTTGGGGTCTCACCTGCACATATCCCATATAAACCTGCACCACCTCCAACCCGATCAGCTCTGGGCTTTGGGACCGTTTTTAAGATATTTTAGGATATTTTAGGATATTTTAGGATATTTTAGGATTATCTCACCTGCACATATCCCATGTACGCCTGCACGATCAGCTCTGGGCTTTGGGGTCGTTTTTATGATATTTTATGATATTTTAGGATTATTTAGGATTATTTAGGATTATCTCACCTGCACATATCCCATGTAGGCCTGCACGGCCTCCAGCCCGCAGTGCCCGATCAGCTCTGGGCTTTGGGGTTAATTTAGGATATTTTAGGATTATTTAGGATTATTTAGGATTATCTCACCTGCACGTATCCCATGTAGGCCTGCACGGCCTCCAGCCCGCAGTGCCCGATCAGCTCTGGGCTTTGGGGTTAATTTAGGATATTTTAGGATATTTTTGGGGTTAATTTGGGATATTTTAGGATTATCTCACCTGCACGTATCCCATATAAGCCTGCACGGCCTCCAGCCCGCAGTGCCCGATCAGCTCTGGGCTTTGGGGCTGGTTTAGGATATTTCAGGATTATTTAGGATTATTTAGGATTATTTAGGATTATTTAGGATTATCTCACCTGCACATATCCCATGTACGCCTGCACCGCCTCCAGCCCGCAGTGCCCGATCAGCTCCCGCACCAGCCCGATCCCTTTCTGGTTCGCCGCCACCTGCGCCCTCAGGTCCGCCAGGTTGTCCCGCAGGTTCCGCGTGCCCGAGCAGCCGGGGACAGCGCCCGGGGCCAGCAGCGCCTCGGTGACAGCTGGGGACAGCGACAGGGACAGGGACAGTGAGGGGACAGCGCCCGGGGCCAGCAGCGCCTCGGTGACAGCTGGGGACAGTGAGGGGACAGGGACAGTGAGGGGACAGCGCCCGGGGCCAGCAGCGCCTCGGTGACAGCTGGGGACAGCGACAGGGACAGTGACAGTGAGGGGACAGAGCCCGGGGCCAGCAGCGCCTCGGTGACAGCTGGGGACAGCGACAGGGACAGGGACAGTGAGGGGACACTCAGGGGACAGCGCCCGGGGCCAGCAGCGCCTCGGTGACAGCTGGGGACAGTGACAGGGACCATGAGGGGACAGGGACAGTGAGGGGACAGGGACAGAGCCCGGGGCCAGCAGCGCCTTGGTGACAGCTGGGGACAGTGAAGGGACAATGACAGTGAGGGGACAGGGACAGTGAGAGGACAGGGACAGGGAAAGGGACAGGGACACCCCCCACGGCCACCTTCATGTCCCTGCCACATCTCTACTGTCCGCACCACGTCCCCAATATCCCCAGTGTCCCCAATGTCCCCAGCCCTGTCCCCATGTCCCCACTGTCCCTACCCTGCTCCTGGAACTGTCCCCGTGTCACCAGTCTGAAGGACACGAACACGGCCCCGTGTCCCCATGTCCCCATGTCCCCAGTGTCCCCAGTGTCCCCAGTGTCCCCAATGTCCCCAGTGTCCCCATGTCCCCATGCCCGTACCCTGCTCCTGGAAGTCCCCAGCTGTCACCAGTTTGAAGGACGCGAACACGGCCCAGTGTCCCCAGTGTCCCCAATCCCCTCAATGTCCCCATGTCCCCAGTGATGTCCCCAGTGTCCCCATGCCTGTACCCTGCTCCTGGAACTGTCCCCGTGTCATCAGTTTGAAGGACACGAACACGGCCCCATGTCCCCAATGTCCCCATGTCCCCAGTGTCCCCAATGTCCCCAGTGTCCCCAGTGTCCCCATGCCCGTACCCTGCTCCTGGAACTGTCCCCGTGTCACCAGTTTGAAGGACACGAACACGGCGCCCTCCTGGCGCAGGCTCTGCGAGTGCGGGGGCATCGAGCCGGGGGTGCTGCCCCCGACATCGGCGTGGTGACCCCGGCTGGCCACGAAGAACACGGGGCGGGGCTGGCCCGGCCAGAACACCTGCGACAGGTAAGGGACAGGTGAGGGACAGGTAAGGGACAGGTGAGAGTCACAGACAGAACACGGGGCGGGGCTGGCCCGGCCAGAACACCTGGGCAGGTAAGGGACAGGTGAGACAGGGACAGAACACCTGGGCAGGTAAGGGACAGGTGAGACAGGGACAGAACACCTGGGACAGGTGAGGGACAGGTAAGGGACAGGTGAGACAGGGACAGGTGAGACAGGACAGAACACCTGCGACAGGTGAGACAGGACAGGTGAGACAGGGACAGAACACCTGGGCAGGTAAGGGACAGGTGAGACAGGGACAGAACACCTGGGCAGGTAAGGGACAAGTAAGGGACAGGTGAGATAAGACAGGTGAGACAGGTGAGACAGGTGAGAGTCACAGACAGAACACGGGGCGGGGCTGGCCCGGCCAGAACACCTGGGACAGGTGAGGGACAGGTAAGGGACAGGTGAGGGACAGGTGAGGGACAGGTGAGACAGGTGAGAGTCACAGACAGAACACCTGGGACAGGTAAGGGACAGGTGAGGGACAGGTAAGGGACAGGCGAGACAGGTGAGAGTCACAGACAGAACACGGGGTGGGGCTGGTCCAGCCAGAACACCTGGGGCAGGTGAGACAGGTGAGGCAGGTACAGAACACCTGGGACAGGTGAGACAGAGACAGAACATGGGGTGCGGCTGGCCCAGCCAGAACACCTGCACAGGTGAGACAGGTGAGTCAGGGACAGAACACCTGGGACAGGTAAGGGACAGGTAAGGGACAAGTAAGGGACAGGTGAGACAGGTGAGAGTCACAGACAGAACACAGGGCGGGGTTGGCCCGGCCAGAACACCTGGGACAGGTAAGGGACAGGTAAGGGACAGGTGAGAGTCAGGGACAGAACACCTGGGATAGGTGAGACAGGGACAGAACACCTGGAGGGACACGGGGTCACCTGGGGCAGACAGGGGTGTTCCAAGTGTCCTGGGTGTACCCAGGTGTGCCCAGGTGTGCCCAGGTGTATCCCAGGTGTCCCCATGTCCCCCCAGGTGCACTCACAGGTGTGATGACGGTCAGGTCGGGCAGGTGACTGTCCCCAAACCCCCCCAGGTGTGCCCAGGTGTATCTCAGGTGTATCTCAGGTGTCCCCATGTCCCCCCAGGTGCACTCACAGGTGTGATGACGGTCAGGTCGGGCAGGTGACTGTCCCCAAACCCCCCCAGGTGTACCCAGGTGTATCCCAGGTGTGCCCAGGTGTGCCCAGGTGTGCTCAGGTGTGCCCAGGTGTATCTCAGGTGTATCTCAGATCCCCCAGGTGTGTCCCATGTCCCCCCAGGTGCACTCACAGGTGTGATGACGGTCAGGTCGGGCAGGTGGCTCCCCCCCGCCCGCGGGTGGTTGCTCAGGATGACGTCGCCCTCGCGCAGCTCCGGGCCCAGCTCCCGGATCTGGGGGGGGGGGGGGCAGAGACCCCGAAACATCAATGGGGCACCTCAAAATATCCCAAATTCACCCCAAAATATCGACAGGGACTCCCCAAAATATCCCAAATAATCCCCAAAATATCCCAAATATCCCCAAAATATCAACAAGGACTCCCCAAAATATCCCAAAATATTCCCAAAAACACCCCACAATCATCCAAAATACCAACAGAGCACCCCAAAATATCGCAAAATATCCCCAAAATATCAACAGGGACCCCAAAATATCAAAATAATCCCCAAAATATCCCTAAAATATCCTCAAAATATCAACAGGGACTCCCCAAAATATCCCAAATAATCCCCAAAATATCCCCAAAATATCTCCAAATATCAACAGGGACCCCAAAATATCCCAAAAAATCACCCCAAAATTACTCCAAATTACCCAAAATATCCCAAAATACAAACAGGGCACCCCAAAATATCCCCAAAATCACCCAGAATTACCCCAAAATTACCCCAAAATCCCCAAAATATCCACAAAATCACCCCAAAATCACCCAAAATACAAATGGGGACTCCAAAATCACCCCAAAATCCCTCAAAATCCAACCAGGAGCCTCCAAAATCACCCCAAAATACAAACGGGGATCCCAAAATCACCCCAAAATCCCTCAAAATCCAACCAGGAACCCCCAAAATCCCCAAAAATCACCCCAAAATATCCCCAAAATCATCCAAAATACAAACGGGAACCCCCAAATCCCCCCAAATCCCCAAAATCCAAGCAGGACTGCCAAACCCCCCCCCCCCAAAAATGCCCCCAGGACCCCCCCCAAATTTCACTTGGGACCCCCTCCAAAACTCCCTGAGACCCCCTGGGACCCCCCAAACCCCTCTGGGACCCCCAAAATCCCCCCTCAAATCCCCCCAAATCCCCCTGGGACCCCCCAAATACTCCCTGGGACCCCTCCAAAACCCCTCCAACCCCCCCCAAATCCACCTGGGACCCCCTGAGACCCCTCAAATCTCCCCCAAAACCTTCCAGGACCCTCCCAAATCCTCCTGGGACCCCCTCAATCCCCCCCAGATCCACCTGGGACCCCCCAAATCCCCTTGAAACCCCTCAAAATCCCTTCAGGACACCCTGGGACCCCCCAAATCCCCCCCAGATCCACCTGGGACCCCCCAAATTCCCCCAATTTCCCCTGACCTGGAACTGCACGACTCCTGCATGGTCCTGGGACCCCCCAAATCCTCCCGGGACCCCCCAAATCCCTCTGGGACCCCCGGGACTCCCCAGTTTCCCCTGACCTGGAACTGCACGGCTCCTGCATGGCCCTGGGACCCCCCAAATCCCCCCCAGACCCCCCCAAATCCCCTTGAAACCCCTCAAAATCCCTTCAGGACACCCTGGGACCCTCCAAATCCCCCCCAGATCCCCTCAGGACCCCCCCAAATCCCCCCCATTCCCCCTGACCTGGAACTGCATGGCTCCTGCATGGCCCTGGGACCCCCCCAAATCCTCCTGGGACCCCCCAAATCTTCTTGAGACTCCTCAAAATCCCTTCAGGAACCCCTGGGACCCTCCAAATCCCCCCCAGATCCCCCCAGGACCCCCCCAAATCCCCCCAATTTCCCCTGACCTGGAACTGCACGGCCTCCTGCATGGCCCTGGGACCCCCCAAATCCCCCCAGGACCCCCCCAAATTCCCCTGATTTGCCCTGACCTGGAACTGCACGGCCTCCTGCATGGCCCCCAGGTGCACGGGGATGTGGGGGGCGTTGGACACGAGCCCCCCGTCGGGCCCGAACAGGGCGCACGAGAAGTCGAGGCGCTCCTTGATGTTGGTGGAGATGGCCGTGCGCTGCAGGGTGCGCCCCATCTGCTCTGCGGGACCCCAGAACGGGCAGGGGGCTCGGGGGGCGGCCTGGCACCGCCCTGGGACCACCCTGGGACCACCCAGAGACCCCCGGGGGCACCCAGAGACCACCAGGACCAACCAGAGACCCCTGGGACCACCCTGGGACCACCAGGACCACCCCGGGATCTCCAACCCATCTGCTCTGCGGGACCCCAAAATGGGGAGGGGGCTCGGAGGGCGGCCTGGGAACACCCTGGGACCACCCTGGGACCACCCAGAGATCCCCGGGACCACTCTGGGACCACCCTGAAACCCCCGGGGGCACCCAGAGACCCCTGGGACCACCCCAGAGACCACCAGGACCACCCCGGGACCACCCCGAGATCCCTCTAGGACCCCCAACCCATCTGCTCTGTGGGACCCCAGAACGGGGAGGGGGCTCGGAGGGCGGCCTGGGAACGCCCTGGGACCACCCAGAGACGCCCGGGGGCACCCAGAGACCACCAGGACCACCCTGGGATCTCCAGTGCATCTGCTCTGGGGGACCCCAAAATGGGGAGGGGGCTCGAGGGGTGGCCTGGGAACACCCTGGGACCACCCAGAGACCCCTGGGGGCACTCAGAGACCACCAGGATCACCCTGGGACCACCCCAGAGACCACCCCAGAGACCTCCAGGGTCATCCAGAGACTCCTGGGACCACCCAGGAACCCCTGGGACCACCCCGGGTTCTCCAACCCATCTGCTCTGCGGGACCCCAGAAACGGGGACGGGGCTCGGGGGGCGGCCTGGCACCGCCCTGGGACCACCCAGAGACCCCTGGGGGCACCCAGAGACCCCTGGGACCACCCCGGGACCCCCAACCCATCTGCTCTGCGGGACCCCAACACGGGCAGGGGGCTCGGGGGGCGGCCTGGGAACACCCTGGGACCCCCGAGGGCACCCAGAGACCACTGGGACCACCCCAGAGACCCCCACGACCACTCCAGGACCACCCCAGGACCACCCAGAGACCACTGAGACCACCCCAGAGACCCCTGGGACCACCCTGGGACCACCCCAGAGACCCCCAGGACCACCCTGGGACCACCCCAGAGACCCCTGGGACCACCCTGGGACCACCCAGAAACTCCTGGGACCACCCTGGGACCCCTGGGACCACCCCAGAGACCCCCAGGACCATCCCGAGACCACCCCAGAGACCCCCATGACGACTCCAGGACCACCCCAGGACCACCCAGAGACCACTGAGACCACCCCAGAGTCCCCTGGGACCACCCCTGGGACAACCCCGGGATCCCCCCAGGACCCCCCAAACCTCTCAGAACCCCCCAGAACCCCCCCTGGACTGACCCAAACCCCTCCAGGACCCCCACAAACAGCCCCAGGTCCCCCCAGGAGACCCCACGGGACCCTCAGGACCCCTCAGGAACCCCCCCAGGAGCCCCCAGGACCCCCCCAAGCCCCACCTGCGATGCTCATGAAGCGGTGTGAGAAGATGGACAACTGGACTGGGTCCAGCTCTGTCCCCAGGGTCTGGGCCGGCCCCTCCCCCACGGCGATGTTGATGTCCCCGAGCGGGGTCATGGTGGCCACGCAGCCCGGCTCCACCACGATGGTGCTGGGGACACCCAAAATCTCAGTGGGGTCCCCAAAATCTCCATGGGGCTCCCCCAAATTCCTCCCACCACATCCTGGGGGTCCCAGGGGCTCCCTGGGCTCTTCATTGGATTTTTGGGGTACCCCAAAACCTCCTTGAGGTCCATCCAGCCCCTTGAGGTCCCCAAAACCTCCTTGGGGTCCCCAAAATCTCCATGGGGTCACCCCAAACTCCTCCCACCACATCCCAGGTGTCCCGGGGCTCCCTGGGCTCTTCATTGGATTTTTGGGGTGCCCCAAAACTTCCTTGGGGTCCATCCAATCCCTTGGGGTCCCCAAAAGCTCCTTGGGGTCCCCAAAATCTCCATGGGGGTCACCCCAAACTCCTCCCACCATATCTTGGGGGTCCCAGGGGCTCCCTGGGCTCTTCATTGGATTTTTGGGGTTCCCAAAACCTCCCTGGGGTCCTCACCAGCCCCTTGGGGACCCCCAAAACCTCCCGGGGGTCCCGGGGGTTCCCTGGGCTCTTCACGGAGTTTTTGGGGTGCCCCAAACCCCCCCACCCCCCGTCCCCACCTGTTGGTGTCGATGATGATGGCCGGGCCGGGCAGGACGTGGTCACTGCCCAGGTCCTCCAGCAGGTACACGGGGGTGTCCTGGTACCCCCCCTCGAAATAGCACTGGGTCACCTGCGGGGGGCACCTGGGGTCACCTCTGGGGCACTTCCGGTCACTTCCGGTCACCCTCGAGTCACTTCCGGTCATTTCCGGTCACTTCCGGTCACCCTCAAGCCACTTCCTGTTATTTCTGGTCACTTCCGGTCACCCTCGAGTCATTTCTGGTAATTTCCGGTCACTTCCGGGTCACCCCCGGGTCCTTTCCAGTTGTTTTTGGTCACTTCCAGGTCACCCACTGGTAACTTCCGGTCACTTCCGGTAACTTCCAGTTACTTCCGGGTCACCCCGGGTCACTTCCGCTCACTTGTAGGTCACCCTCTCATCACTTCTGGTCACTTCCGGGTCACCCTCGAGTCACTTCCGGTATCTTCTGGTCACTTCCGGTAACTTTCAGGTCACCTGTGGTCACTTCTAATCACTTCCGGGTCACCCCCTGGTCACTTCCAGACACTTCTGGGTCACCCTCGGATCATTTGTGGTCATTTCCGGTCACTTTCAGAAAACCACGTGTCACTTCCGGTCACTTCCAGGTTACCCCAGGTCAGCTTCAGGTCACCCTCTGGTAACTTCCGGGTCATCTCCGGGTCACTTTTAGTCACTTCCGGGTCACTTGCAGGTCACCATCTGGTCACTTCCGGGTCACCCTGGTCACTTCCGGTCACTTTCAGGTCACCCTCTGGTCCTTTCCAGTCAATTCCGGGTCACACTGGGTAACTTCCTGTCACTTCCGGGTCATCCCCAGGACACTTATGGTCACTTTGGGTCACTACTGATCACTTTCAGGTCATCCTCTGGTCACTTCCGGGTCACTTCCGGGTAACACCCGAGTCACTTTTGGTCACTTCCGGGTCACCTTTGCATTACTTCCGGTATCTTCATGTTACTTCCGGGTAACCCTAGGGTTACTTCCAGGTCACCTTGTGGTCACTCCCAATCATTTCTTGCTCATTCTCTGCTCACTATCAGGGTCACTTCCGGGTCACTTCCGTTCACTTCCGGTCACTTGCACGTCACCCTGGGTCATGTCCAGTCACTTCCGGGTGACTTCCTGTTTACTTCCGGGTTACTTCCTGTTCCCTCCCGGTCATTTCCGGTCACCCTCCGGTCACTTCCGGTCACTTCCAGCAACTCTCAGGTCACCATCTGGTCACTTCCGGTCACTTTCAACTCATTCTGTTGTCACTTTTGGGTCACTTCCGGGTCACCCCAGGTCACTTTCAGGTCACTTTTGGTCACTTCCAGTCACTTTCACCTCATGCTTTGGTCACCCTCTGGTCACCCTCTGGTCACTTCCGGGTTTACCCTTGGGTCACTTTCCGTCACTTCCGGGTCAACTTTGAGTCATTTCCTGTCACTTCCTGGATATTTCCGGGTCACCTGAGGTCACTTCCTGGTCACTTCCGGGTCACTTCCTGATCACTTCCGGTAATTTCCTGCCACCCTCTTGTCACCCCGGGTCATTTCTGGTAATTTCCAGGTAACGCTTTGGTCACTTCTGGTCACCCCCAGGTCAGTTCCGGTCACTTCCGTTAGCTCTGGGACACCCCTGGGCCCCCCCAGTCCATCCCAGTCCCCCCAGTCCATCCCAGTCCCCCCAGTCCATCCCAGTCCCTCCAGTCCCATTCCCAGTTCCCCCCAGTCCCCCCAGTTCACCCAGTCCGTCCCAGTCCTCCCAGTCCATCCCAGTCCCTCCAGTCCCATTCCCAGTTCCCCCAGTCTCCCCAATCCCTCCCAGTTCCCCCAGTCCCCCCAGCTCCCCCATTCCCAGTCTGTCCCAGTCCCATTCCCAATCCCATTCCCAGTCCCATTCCCAGTT
Source organism: Catharus ustulatus (assembly GCF_009819885.2). NCBI lineage: Eukaryota > Metazoa > Chordata > Aves > Passeriformes > Turdidae > Catharus > Catharus ustulatus. Next base: position 164,931,511 of record NC_046221.1, read on the forward strand.
CCCCCAGTCCATCCCATTCCCATTCCCAGTCCATTCCCAGTCCCATTCCCAGTCCCTCCCAGTTACCCCAGTCCCATTCCCATTCCCAGTCTCCCCAGTTCCCCCCAGTCCATCCCAGTCCCATTCCCATTCCCAGCCCCTCCCAGTTCCCCCCATTCCCAGTCCCCCCCAGTCCAATTCCCAGTTCCCCTAATCCCATTCCCAGTTCCCCCAGTTCCCCCATTCCCAGTCCCAGTCCGTCCCAGTCCCCCCAGTCCCTCCCAGTTCCCCCATTCCCATTCCCAGTTCCCCCAGTCCAATTCCCAGTTCCCCTAATCCCATTCCCAGTTCCCCCAGTTCCCCCATTCCCAGTCCCAGTCCGTCCCAGTCCCCCCAGTCCCTCCCAGTTCCCCCATTCCCATTCCCAGTTCCCCCATTCCCACTCCCATTCCCATTCCCAGTACGTCCCAGTTCCCCCAGTCCCAGTCCCAGTCCCTCCCATTCCCATTCCCAGTCCCCCCAGTCCCTCCCAGTTCCCCCATTCCCATTCCCAGTTCCCCCAGTCCAATTCCCAGTTCCCCTAATCCCATTCCCAGTTCCCCCAGTTCCCCCATTCCCAGTCCCAGTCCGTCCCAGTCCCCCCAGTCCCTCCCAGTTCCCCCATTCCCATTCCCAGTTCCCCCATTCCCACTCCCATTCCCATTCCCAGTCCGTCCCAGTTCCCCCAGTCCCAGTCCCAGTCCCTCCCATTCCCATTCCCAGTCCCCCCAGTCCCTCCCAGTTCCCCCATTCCCATTCCCAGTTCCCCCATTCCCAGTCCCCCCCATTCCCATTCCCAGTCCCTCCCAGTCCCCCCAGCCCCTCCCAGTTCCCCCATTCCCATTCCCAGTTCCCCCATTCCCATTCCCATTCCCAATCCATCCCAGTCCCTCCCAGTTCCCCCAGTCCCATTCCCAGTCCGTCCCAGTCCCCCCAGTCCCATTCCCAGTCCCATTCCCAGTCCCATTCCCAGTTCCCCCCAGTCCCATTCCCATTCCCATTCCCATTCCCATTCCCATTCCCCCCCATTCCCATTCCCAGTCCCCCCAGTCCATCCCATTCCCATTCCCATTCCCATTCCCAGTCCCAATCCCATTCCCAGTTCCCCCAGTCCCCCCCATTCCCATTCCCAGTCTGTCCCAGTCCCCCCAGTCCCCCCAGTCCCTCCCAGTCCCCCCAGTCCCATTCCCAGTCCCATTCCCAGTTCCCCCAGTTCCCCCAGTCCCATTCCCAGTCCCCCATTCCCATTCCCAATCCATCCCAGTCCCTCCCAGTCCCCCCCATTCCCATTCCCAGTGCCCCCAGTTCACCGTCTCCACTCTGGGCGCGGCCCCGCGCGGCCCCAGCGGCTCGGGGGCCACGGGCTCGGTGCTGCCGGTGCCCCGGACCCGCAGATCGTCCACGAGCACGGCGCGGCCCGGCAGCGCGAACCCGAACTCCTGACGGTACCTGAACAGGGGGACCCCAAAACATGGGGGGGACCCCAAATTATCGGGGGGACCCCAAATTAACGGGGGGACCCCAAATTATCGGGGTGAACCCGAACTCCTGACGGTACCTGGGGACAGGGGGACCCCAAATTAACGGGGTGAACCCCAAAACATGGGGGAGAACCCGAACTCCTGCCGGTACCTGGGGAACCCCAAAATTACCGGGGGGACCCCAAATTAACAGGGGGACCTCAAAACACGGGGGAGAACCCGAACTCCTGACGGTACCTGGACAGGGGGACCCCAAAATTATGGGGGGGACCCCAAATTATCAGGGGAACCCCAAAACATGGGGGTGAACCCCAAATTACCGGGGTGAACCCAAACTACCGGGGTGAACCCGAACTCCTGACGATACCTGGGGAACCCCAAAACATGGGGGTGAACCCCAAATTACCGGGGTGAACCCAAATTATCGGGGTGAACCCGAACTCCTGACGGTACCTGAACAGGGGGAACCCCAAATTAACGGGGGGACCCCAAATTAACGGGGGGACCCCAAAACATCGGGGTGAACCCGAACTCCTGCCGGTACCTGGGGAACCCCAAAACATGGGGGGGACCCCAAATTAACGGGGTGAACCCCAAATTATCGGAAGGACCCCAAATTATTGGGGTGAACCCAAAGTCCTGGCGGTACCTGGGGAACTCCAAAACATGGGGGGGAACCCAAATTAACGGGGGGACCCCAAATTACCGGGGTGAACCCAAATTATCGGGGGGACCCCAAAACATGGGGGTAACCCCAAATTATCGGGGTGAACCCGAACTCCTGACGGTACCTGGGGACAGGGACCCCAAATTAACGGGGGGAACCCAAAACATGGGGGGGGACCCCAAAACATGGGGGGGACCCCAAATTATCGGGGGAACCCCAAAATCACCGGGGGGACCCCAAAACATGGGGGTGAACCCCAAATTATCAGGGTGAACCCGACCTCCTGATGGTACCTGGGGGAGGAACCCCAAAATTATCAGGGGGACCCCAAATTATCGGGGTGAACCTGAACTCCTAGCGGTACCTGGGGACAGGGGGAACCCCAAAACATGGGGGGGACCCCAAATTATCGGGGTGAACCCCAAAACATGGGGGTGACCCCAAATTATCGGGGTGAACCCCAAATTAACGGGGGGACAGTACCCCAAATTATGGGAGGGGGACCCCAAAACACGAGGGGACCCCAAAACAGGGGGTGAACCCCAAAACCGGTGGGGACAGGGGGGTGAACCCCAAATTATGGGGGCGAACCCAAACTCCTGGGGGAGCAGGGGGGGCATGAGGGATGAGGATTGGGGTGCTGGGGTGGCACGGGTGGCACTGGTGCCACTGGTGGCACTGGGATGGGACTGGTGGCACTGGGATGGGTTTGGTGGCACTGGGACGGGGTTGGTGACACTGGGACAGGGTTGGTGACACTGGGATGGGGTTGGTGACACCAGGACAGGGTGGTGGCACTCACCTCTCGGTGAAGGCCCCCAGGAAGTCCCCAGCCTGGCACGTGTCCGGCCGGGCGGGGTGGTGACACTGGGACAGGGCTGGTGGCACTGGGATGGGTTTGGTGGCACTGGGGTGGGACTGGTGACACTGGGATGGGACTGGTGACACTGGGATGGGTTTGGTGGCACTGGGACAGGGTTGGTGGCACCAGGACAGGGTGGTGGCACTCACCGCTCGGTGAAGGCCCCCAGGAAGTCCCCAGCCTGGCACGTGTCCGGCCGGGCGGGGTGGCCCCGCGCTGACACCATGAGGGCGCCGTCGGTGCCTTCGTAGCGCATGTGCAGGAACGGCTCGGTGACAATCTGCTCGCTGGGGACAGCCACGGGGACATGGTGGCACCGGGTCAGGGTGTCACTGTGTCATTGTGTCATTGTGTCACTGTCACTGTGTCATTGTGTGATTGTCACTGTGTCACTGTGTCACTGTCACTGTGTCATTGTGTGATTGTCACTGTGTCACTGTTACCGTGTCACTGTTACCGTGTCACTGTATCACTGTCACTGTGTCACTGTCACTGTCACTGTGTCACTGTCCCTGTGTCACTGTCACTGTGTCACTGTCACTGTGTCACTGTGCCACTGTCACTGTGTCACTGTCACTGTGTCACTGTGTCACTGTGTCACTGTATCACTGTCACTGTATCACTGTCACTGTGTCACTGTCCCTGTGTCACTGTCACTGTGTTACTGTCACTGTGTCTGTCACTGTCACTGTGTCACTGTCACTGTGTCACTGTGTCCCTGTGTCACTGTGTCACTGTGTCATTGTGTCACTGTCACAGTGTCACTGTCACTGTGTCATTGGTGTCACTTTGTCACTGTCACCACATCACTGTGTCACTGTGAATTTATCTCTGTCACTGTTGTCACCCTGTCACTGTCACCATGTCACCCCGTCCTCAGTGTCACCATCACCACATCATCCTGCCATCCCATCACCCTGTCCCCGTGTCACCCTGTCCCCGTGTCACCCTGTCCCCATCCCGCTGTCCCCTGTCCCCATCCCGCCCCGCCCGGCTCTCCCTCCCGCCCCTCCCCCGTGTTTGTTACACCTGTCAGCATTTGTGGCGATTGTCACTTTTGTCACCCCCTGTCGCTGTCCCTGCTCTCACTCATTCTCCAAACCCCTGTCCCCTGTCACTGTCACCTGTCCCCTCACTCACTCTCCGAACCCCTGTCCCTTTATCACCCCCTGTCCCTTTGTCACCCCCTGTCACTGTCACTGTCCCCTGTCACTGTCCCTTGTCCCCACACTCATTCTCCGAACCCCTGTCCCTTTTGTCACTCACTCAGTGAACCCCTGTCCCTTTTGTCACCCCCTGTCCCCTGTCACTGTCCCCTGTCCCCTGTCCCTTTTGTCACTCACTCAGCGAAGCCCTGTCACTGTCCCCTGTCCCCTGTCACTGTCACTGTCCCCTGTCCCTTTTGTCACTCACTCGGCGAACCCCTGTCCCCTGTCACTGTCCCCTGTCCCCTTTGTCACTCACTCGGCGAACCCCTGTCCCCGCAGCGCGTCCCGGCAGCGCCGCTCGAGCTCCCGCAGCCGCTGCTCGAGGCGCGGGAACGCGCCGGGGCCGTACGGGAGCGCGCACGGCTCCTGCTCCTCGTGCACGACATCGGCGAGAGCCAGCCCCAGCGCCGAGAGCAGCCCGCTGTGCCTGGGGACACGGGGACACGGGGACATCAGGGGACAGCGAGGGGACAGCCCCCAGACAGCCCGAGAGCAGCCCGCTGTGCCTGGGGACACGGGGACATCAGGGGACATCAGGGGACAGCGGGGACATCAGGGGACATCGGGGGACAGCGAGGGGACAGCCCGAGAGCAGCCCGCTGTGCCTGGGGACATCGGGGACATCAGGGGACACGAGGCGACAGCAGAGGATTCCCCCAAACCCCACCCAGGACACCCCAAGACCTCCCAGGACCCCCCAAGTCCCCCGGGCCCCCTCCCCAAACTCCCTCTCGGGACCCCCCCAAACCCCCCCAGGAGCCCCCCCAAATCCCCCAGGACCCCCCAAGCCCCCTCAGGACTCCCCCAAACCCCATTCCGGGGGTTCCCAAACCCCTCAGGACCCCCTGGGACCCCCACCCCAAACCCCCCCAGGACCCCCCAAACCCCCTCAAACCCAATCCCGAGACCCCCCCCAGGACCCTCCCAAAGCCCATTCCGGGGGTCCCCAAACCCCTCAGGACCCCCCAGGACCCCCCCAAACCCCCCAAGCCATCCGGGACCCCCTCCCCAAACTCCCTCCCGGTCCCCCCCCCAAACCACCCAGGACCCCCCAACCCCCCCCCGGGGACCTTCCCAAACCCCATTCCGGCTCCCCCCAAATCCCCAGAACCCCCCAAACCCCTCAGGACCCCCCGGGACCCCTCCCCAAACTCCCCCCCGGGACCCCCCAAGCCCCTCAGGATCCCCCAAATCCCTCAGAATCCCCCTAAAACGCCCAGGAACCCCCCGGTACCCCACCCCGAGGGTCCCCAAACCCCTCAGGACCCCCCAAACCCCCCAGAACCCCCCGAGACCCCTCCCCCAAACTCCCCCAAACCCCACTTCGAGGACCCCCAGGACTCCCCAAACCCCATTCCGCACCCATGAAGCCCCTCCAGGACCCCCCACCAAACCCGCCCAAATCCCCCAGGACCCCCAAAACCCCTCCCAAAACTCATTCCGGATCCCCCAAACCCCATTCCGGCTGCCCCCAAACCCCCCAGAACCCCCCAGGACCCCTCCCCAAACTCCCCCCCGGGACCCCCCAAAGCCCCCAAACCCCTCAGGTCCCCCCCAAACGTCACTCCGAGGACCCCCAGGACTCCCCAGACCCCATTCCGCACCCCCGGAGCCCCTCCAGGACCCCCCGAGACCCCACCCCGAGGGTCCCCAAGCCCCCCGGGCCCCCAGCGCAGCCCTGTCCCGGTACCGGTGCACGCAGACCCGCGCCATGCGCAGCGTGCGGGCGATGGCACACGCGTGCTGCCCGCCCGCGCCACCGAAACACGCCAGGATGTGACGGGACGCGTCGTGTCCCCGAGCCTGGCACGGGGGGACAGACGGGGACAGTCAGGGACAGCCAGGGACAGTCAGGGACAGTCAGGGACAGACAGGGACAGACAGGGACAGACAGGGACAGTCAGAGACAGTCAGGGACAGTCAGGGACAGACAGGGACAGACAGGGACAGACAGGGACAGTCAGAGACAGTCAGGGACAGTCAGGGACAGACAGGGACAGACAGGGACAGACAGGGACAGTCAGGGGACAGTCAGGGACAGACAGGGACAGTCAGGGACAGACAGGGACAGTCAGGGACAGACAGGGACAGTCAGGGGACAGTCAGGGACAGACAGGGATAGACAGGGACAGACAGGGACAGACAGGGACAGACGGGGACAGTCAGGGACAGACAGGGACAGACAGGGACAGACAGGGACAGACAGTGACAGTCAGGGGACAACCAGGGACAGTCAGGGACAGTCGGGGACAGACAGGGACACTCAGGGACAGACAGGGACAGACAGGGACAGACAGGGACAGGCAGGGACAGACAGAGACAGGTAGGGACAGTCAGAGACAGTCAGGGACAGACAGGGACAGACAGGGACAGCCAGGGACAGCCAGGGGACAGTCAGGGACAGTCAGGGACAGACAGGGACAGTCAGGGACAGACAGGGACACCCAGGGACAGACAGGGACAGTCGGGGATAGACAGGGACAGACAGGGACAGACAGGGACAGTCAGGGACAGACAGGGACAGACAGGGACAGTCAGTGACAATCAGGGACACTCAGTGACAGCCAGTGACACCCAGTGACATTCAGTGACACTCAGTGACACCCAGATGACACCACGTGACCCCAGGTGACACCGCTGTCCCCAGCACACCCAATGACACCCAGTGACAACCAGTGACACCCAGGGAGACCCAGGAACACTCAGTGACACTCAGTGACAATCAGGTGACACCTAGGGACACTCAGTGACAGTCAGTGACACCCAGGGACACCCAGGGACACTCAGGCGACACTCAGTGGCACCCAGAGACACTCAATGACAGTCAGTGACACCCAGGTGACACCCAGTGACACCCAGGGGACACTCAGTGACAGTCAGGGACACTCAATGACACCAGATGACACCAGGTGGCACCTCTGTCACCCAATGTCACACCCACCTGTGTCAGTGGGCGGATGGGCTGGCACATGGCCTCAGTGACACACAGTGACACTCAGTGACACACAGGTGACAATGACAATGACAATGACAATGTCACAACCACCTGTGTCAGGGCGCGGATGGGCCGGCACATGGCCTCAGTGACACACAGGTGACAATGACAATGACAATGTCACACCCACCTGTGTCAGCGCGCGGATGGGCCGGCACATGGCCTCAGTGACACACAGGTGACACACAGGTGACAATGACAATGTCACACCCACCTGTGTCAGGGCGCGGATGGGCCGGCACATGGCCTCAGTGACACACAGGTGACAATGACAATGACAATGTCACACCCACCTGTGTCAGGGCGCGGATGGGCCGGCACATGGCCTCAGTGACACACAGGTGACAATGACAGTGACAATGTCACACCCACCTGTGTCAGCGCGCGGATGGGCCGGCACATGGCCTCAGTGACACACAGGTGACAATGACAGTGACAATGTCACACCCACCTGTGTCAGGGCGCGGATGGGCCGGCACATGGCCTCGTTGGCCACGCGGATGAAGCCCAGCGCCACCTCCTCCACCGAGGGCGGCTCGGGGGACGCCTCGGGGACAGCGCTGTCCCCCGTGGCACTCCGGAAGTCCCCGATGGTGGCGGCCAGGCGGCGGAACGCGGCCACCGCGCTGTCCCGGCACAGCGGCTGGTCCTCGCCCGGCCCGAAGATCCGCGGGAAGTACTCGGGGAGCAGCCGGCCCAGGACCAGGTTGGCGTCGGTGACAGTCAGGGGACCCCCTGGGGACACGAGGGGACAGTCAGGGGATAGCCTGGGGACACGAGGGGACAGTCAGGGCACATCAGGACAGTCAGGGGACACCCTGGGGACATGGGGACACAAGGGGATAGCCTGGGGACACTGAGGGGACAGTCAGGGGACATGGGGGACAGTCAGGGGACACCCTGGGGACACCGAGGGGACAGTCAGGGGACATGGGGGACAGTCAGGGGACACCCTGGGGACAAGGGGACACCGAGGGGATGGTCAGAGGATGGTCAGGGGACCCCCTGGGGACACCAGGGGACACGGGGACAGTCAGGGGATGGTCAGGGGACGCCCTGGGGACACTGAGGGGACAGTCAGGGGATGGTCAGGGGACGCCCTGGGGACACTGAGGGGACAGTCAGGGGATACCCTGGGGACACCGGGGGGACAGTCAGGGGACAGGCAGGGGACACCCTGGGGACATGGGGACGCACGGGGACAGTCAGGGGATGGGCAGGGGACATGGGGGACAGGCAGGGGACACCCTGGGGACATGGGAACACTGAGGGGACGGTCAGGGGATGGGCAGGGGACACCCTGGGGACACCGGGGGGACAGTGAGAGGACAGGCAGGGGACACCCTGGGGACACGGGGACACAAGGGGACAGTCAGGGGATGGTCAAGGGACACCCTGGGGACACAGGGACAGTCAGGGGATGGTCAGGGGACCCCCTAGGGACACGGGGACGCTGAGGGGACAGTCAGGGGATGGTCAGGGGACACCCTGGGGACACCGGGGGACATGGTGACAGTAAGGGGACAGGCAGGGGACACCGAGGGGACAGGCAAGGGACAGTCAGGGGACCCCACTGGGGACACCCTGGGGACAGGCAGGGGACCCTCTGGGGACACAGGGACAGTCAGGGGATGGTCAGGGGACACCCTGGGGACACTGGGGGGACACGGGGACAGTCAGGGGACAGTCAGGGGATGGGCAGGGGACACCCTGGGGACAACCTGGGGACACAGGGACAATCAGGGGATGGTCAGGGGATGGTCAGGGGACACCCTGGGGACACAGGGGGACACGGGGACAGTCAGGGGACACCCTGGGGACACAGAGGGACACAAGGGGACAGTCAGGGGACAGTCAGGGGATGGTCAGGGGACACCCTGGGGACACTGGGGACAGTCAGGGGGTCAGGGGGGACACGGGAGACACAGGTGACACAGGTGACAGGGCTGTCCCGCACTCACCCTCGTGGTAACAGTCAGGGGACACGGGGAGCACACAGGTGACACAGTGACACACTGACACACAGGTGGCAGTGACACTCACCCTTGTGGTAACAGGTGATGGTGACACAGGTGACACACAGGTGACACACAGGTGACAATGACACACAGGTGACAGTGACACAGGTGACAGTGCCACTCACCCTTGCGGTAACAGGTGACACACAGGTGACACAGGTGACAATGACAGTGACACAGGTGACAGTGCCACTCACCCTTGCGGTAACACGCCGGGCAGTGACAGTGACACACAGGTGACAGTGACACACAGGTGACAATGACAGTGACACAGGTGACACACAGGTGACAATGACAATGGCAGTGCCACTCACCCTTGCGGTAACACGCCGGGCAGTGACAGTGACAGTGACACACAGGTGACAATGACAATGACACACAGGTGATAATGACACAGGTGACAATGGCAGTGCCACTCACCCTTGCGGTAACACACGAGGCAGTGACAGTGACACACAGGTGACAATGACAGTGACACAGGTGACAATGACAATGACAGTGCCACTCACCCTTGCGGTAACACGCCGGGCCCGGGTGCGCCCCCGCGGATTCGGGACCGACAACGTAGAGACCGGACCTGAGGGGACATTGAGGGGACACTGAGGGGACAGGGGACACCGAGGGGACATTGGGGACACTGTGGGGACAGGGGACACTGAGGGGACACTGAGGGGACAGGAGACACTGAGGGGACACTGTGGGGACATTGGGGACACTGAAGGGACACTGAGGGGACATCCACAGGGACACAGGGACACTGAGAGGACATTGAGGGGACACTGAGGGGACACCAAGGGGACACAGGGACACTGAGGGACACTGAGGGGACACTGAGGGGACACTGAGGGGACATCCACCGGGACACAGGGACGTTGGGGACACTGAGGGGACATTGGGGACAGTGAGGGGACAGTGAGGGGACAGTGAGGGGACATTGAAGGGACACTGAGGGGACATCCACCGGGACACAGGGACACTGAGGGGACATTGAGGGGACATTGGGGACAGTGAGGGGACACTGAGGAGACACTGAGGGGACACCGAGGGGACACTGAGGAGACATTGGGGACACTGAGGGGACAGGGGACACTGAGGGGACACTGAGGGACACTGAGGGGACATTGGGGACACTGAGGGGACACCATGGGAACACTGAGGGACACTGAGGGGACATTGAGGGGACACTGAGGGGACAGGGGACACTGAGGGGACAGGGGGACATCGAGGGGACACTGAGGGACACTGTGGGGACACCGAGGGGACATTGGGGACACTGAGGGGACATCGAGGGGACACTGAGGGACACTGAGGGGACACCATGGGGACACTGAGACATAGTGAGGGGACATGGAGGGGACATTGAGGGGACAGTGAGGGGACACTGAGAGGACACTGAGAGGACACTGAGAGGACACTGAGAGGACACTGAGAGGACATTGTGGGGACATTGGGGACACTGAGGGGACATTGAGGGGACACTGAGGGGACAGGGGACACTGAGGGGACAGGTAACACCAAGGTGACAGGGGGACATTGGGGACACCAAGGGGACACTAAGGGGACATTGGTGACACCAAGGGGACATTGGTGACCCCAAGGTGACAGGGGCCATCCCTCCCCACCGGAAGAAGAGGCGGGACCCTCCCCCCGCGGCCACGGTGTTGATGTCCAGCTGCGGGGCCTGGATGGACACTCCGGCCGTGCTGGCCTCGAACACGTGCTCCAGCGCGCCCGCGAAGCGGCTCACGTCCGTCGAGGTGCCTGGGACACCAAACACACTGAGTGACCACAGAGTGACCCCAGAGTGACCACAGAGTGACCACAGAGTGACCACAGAGTGACCCCAACCCCTGACAGCGGCTCACGTCCGTCGAGGTGCCTGGGACACAAACAGTGACTGAGTGACCACAGAGTGACCCCAGAGTGACCCCAGAGTGACCCCAGAGTGACCCCAGAGTGACCTCAGAGTGACTACAGAGTGACCCCAAACACCGAGTGACCACAGAGTGACCCCAGAGTGACCACATAGTGACCACAGAGTGACCACAGAGTGACTGACCCCAAACTGACCCCAAACTGACCCCAGACTGACCCCAAACACTGACCCCAAACTGACCCCAAACACTGACCCCAAACACTGACCCCAAAGTGACCCCAAACACTGACCCCAAACTGACCCCAATCACTGACCCCAAACTGACCCCAAATTGACCCCAAACACTGACCCCAAACTGACCCCAGAACTGACCCCAAACACTGACCCCAAACACTGACCCCAAACTGACCCCAAACACTGACCCCAAAGTGACCCCAAACACTGACCCCAAACTGACCCCAAATTGACCCCAAACTGACCCCAAACACTGCCAGACCCCCAAACTGACACCAAAACAGAGACGCCAAACCCAGAGACCCCAAAACAGAAAGACCTCAACTCAGAGAGACTCCAAAACTGCCCGATCCCAAATCCAGAGAGACCCCAAAAACTGACAGACCCCAAAACAGAGAGACCCCAAACTGTCCGACCCCCAAACCGCCCGATCCTAAACCCGGCGGGACCCCAAACTCCGTGGGGCTCCCAGCCTTGGTGGGACCCCAGACCCCAGACCCCAAATCCCAACGAGACCCCCCAGACCCTAAATCCCCACAGGACCTCCCGCACCCCAAATCCCCTCATCTGAAAACCCCTGCACCTCAACCCCCCCCCCCACCCCAAATTCCCCGGACCCCCCCCCCACACCTCAAATCCCCAGGGGACCACACCATACCCCAAATCCCCCAGACCCCCCAATCCCCCAGACCCCAAATCCCCCGAACCCCAAACCTACCACACCCTCAATCCCCACGGGACCACCTGCACCCCAAATCCCCTGGACCCCAAATCCCCACACCCCAAATCTCCAGACTCCCCAAATTCCCCGCACCCCAAACCCCCCAGACCCCAAATCCCAGATCCCCCAGACCCCAAACCCCCCAGACCCCTGATCCCCCCACACCCCAAATCCCCCAGACCCCAAATCCCCAGACCCAAATGCCCCAGACCCCCAAATCCTCTGCACCCTAAATCTCTCGAACCCCCCGCACCCCAATCCCCCCATACCCCAAATCCCCCGTACCCCAAATCCCCAGACGATCCCCCTGCACCCCAAATCCCCTGTACCCCAAATCCCAGAACCCCCCATACCCCAAGCCCCCCACACTCCAAATCCCCCAGATCCCCCAATTCCCGCACCCCAAATCCCCCATACCCCCGTACCCCAAACCCCCCATACCCCAAATCCCCCACACCCCAAATCCCCCACACCCCATATCCCAAGCCCCCCGCACCCCAAATCCCGCACCCCAAATCCCCCAAATCCCCCGCACCCCAAATCCCCCAGACCCCAAATCCCCCAGACCCCAAATCCCCCGCACCCCAAATCCCCCAGACCCCAAATCCCCCGCACCCCAAATCCCCTGAACCCCAAATCCCAAATCCCTGCACCCCAAATCCCGCACCCCGCACCCCGCACCCCAACTCCGCGCTCACCTCCCATGTCGAAGCCGATCACGGGGGTCCCGTCCCGGGGGTCGAAGGTGGTCCGGGCGTAGCCCACGACCCCCGCGGCGGGGCCGGACAGGATGGCCTGGGACCCCCGGAACCGGGCCATGGGGGTGAGCCCGCCGTCCGAGCGCATGAACAGCACACGGACCCCCTAAAACAGTGGGGTTTGTGGGGTTTGTATGGGGTTTGTGGGGTTTTTATGGGGTGTTTATGGGGTGAGCCCGCCGTCCGAGCGCATGAACAGCACCCGGACACCCTAAAACAATGGGGTTTTTATGGGGTTTTTATGGGGTGTTTATGGGGTGAGCCCGCCGTCCGAGCGCATGAACAGCACCCGGACCCCCTGAAACAACGGGGTTTGTGGGGTTTGTATGGGGTTTGTGGGGTTTTTATGGGGTGTTTATGGGGTGTTTATGGGGTGAGCCCCCCGTCCGAGCGCATGAACAGCACACGGACCCCCTGAAACATCGGGGTTTGTGGGGTTTTTATGGGGTTTGTGGGGTTTTTATGGGGTGAGCCCGCCGTCCGAGCGCATGAACAGCACCCGGACACCCTGAAACAATGGGGTTTGTGGGGTTTGTGGGGTGAGCCCCCCGTCCGAGCGCATGAACAGCACCCGGACACCCTAAAACAGTGGGGTTTGTGGGGTTTGTATGGGGTTTGTATGGGGTTTTTATGGGGTTTGTATGGGGTGAGCCCGCCGTCCGAGCACATGAACAGCACCCGGACACCCTAAAACAGTGGGGTTTTTATGGGGTTTTTATGGGGTTTGTATGGGGTTTGTATGGGGTGAGCCCCCCGTCGGAGCGCATGAACAGCACACGGACACCCTGTGGGATTTGGGGTTTTTATGGGGTGTTTATGGGGTGAGCCCGCCGTCCGAGCGCATGAACAGCACACGGACCCCCTGAAACAATGGGGTTTGTGGGGTTTGTGGGGTTTTTATGGGGTGAGCCCGCCGTCCGAGCGCATGAACAGCACACGGACACCCTAAAACAGTGGGGTTTTTATGGGGTTTTTATGGGGTGTTTATGGGGTGTTTATGGGGTGAGCCCGCCGTCCGAGCGCATGAACAGCACACGGACACCCTGAAACAATGGGGTTTTTATGGGGTTTGTATGGGGTTTGTATGGGGTTTTTATGGGGTTTGTATGGGGTGAGCCCGCCGTCCGAGCGCATGAACAGCACCCGGACCCGCTGTGGGATTTGGGGTTTGTGGGGTTTTTATGGGGTTTGTGGGGTTTTTATGGGGATTTTATGGGGTTTTTATGGGTTTTTATGGGGTTTTTATGGGTTTTTATGGGGTGTTTATGGGGTTTTTATGGGGTGAGCCCGCCGTCCGAGCGCATGAACAGGACACGGACCCCCTGAAACAATGGGGTTTGTGGGGTTTGTGGGGTTTGTGGGGTTTTTATGGGGTTTGTATGGGGTGAGCCCCCCGTCCGAGCGCATGAACAGCACCCGGACCCCCTGTGGGATTTGGGGTTTTTATGGGGATTTTATGGGGTTTTTATGGGGTTTTTATGGGGTTTTTATGGGGTTTTTATGGGGTGAGCCCCCCGTCCGAGCGCATGAACAGCACACGGACACCCTAAAACATCGGGGTTTGTGGGGTTTTTATGGGGTTTGTGGGGTTTGTATGGGGTGAGCCCCCCGTCCGAGCGCATGAACAGCACACGGACACCCTAAAACATCGGGGTTTGTGGGGTTTTTATGGGGTTTGTGGGGTTTTTATGGGGTTTGTGGGGTTTTTATGGGGTGTTTATGGGGTGAGCCCCCCGTCCGAGCGCATGAACAGCACCCGGACACCCTAAAACATCGGGGTTTTTATGGGGTTTGTGGGGTTTGTATGGGGTGTTTATGGGGTACAGGGGGGGTTTGGGGTTCAGGGGGGGTGGTTTGGGCGGTACCAATGGGAAATGGGGGGGGGGGGGGTCCCAGCCTGTCCCTGTCACGTCCCTGTGACGTCCCCAGGTGTCCCTGCGCCACCCCAGGTGTCCCCCCAGGTGTCCCCAGTTGTCCCCAGATGTCCCCAGGTGTCCTCCCAGGTGTCACAGTGCCCCCAGATGTCCCCAGGTGTCCCCCCCAGGTGTCCCTAGGTGTCCCCAGGTGTCCCAGTGCCACCCCAGGTGTTCCCAGGTGTCCATGGGGTGTCCCCGGCTGTCCCTGTGATGTCATCATGATGCCCCAGTGTCCCCCCAGGTGTTCCCAGGTGCCCCCAGGTGACTTCCCAGGTGTCCCCATGTCCCCCCAGGTGTCCCCCCATGTCCCCCCAGGTGTCCCCAGGTGTCCCCCCAGATGTCCCCATGTCCCCCGTGTCCCTCTCACCTGCAGCCCGTCCCGGAAGCCCTGGCAGAAGCTGTGCAGGTAGCTGCGCACACCTGGGCTCAGGTAAGCGTCCACACAGGCCGTGAGGCCGCGGGGCACGGCCCGGGCCATGCGCGCCACGCCCGAGGACAGGGACACCTGAGAGAAACCCAGCTGGAGAGCCAGCGCGGCCACCTGCTCCTCGTGCTCGGGCCACCTGTGGGGACACACCTGGGTCACACCTGGGTCACACCTGGGGACACCTGAGTGACACCTGAGAGACACCTGAGTGACACCTGAGTGACACCTGAGAGACACCTGAGTGACACCTGAGTGACACCTGAGAGAAACCCAGCTGCAGGGCCAGCGCGGCCACCTGCTCCTCGTGCTCGGGCCACCTGTGGGGACACACCTGGGGACACACCTGGGTCACACCTGGGTCACACCTGGGGACACACCTGGGTCACACCTGAGTGACACCTGGGGACACACCTGGGTCACACCTGAGTGACACCTGGGGACACACCTGGGGACACACCTGGGTCACACCTGGGGACACACCTGGGGACACACCTGGGTCACACCTGGGGACACACCTGGGGACACACCTGGGTCACACCTGGGTCACACCTGGGGACACACCTGGGGTCACACCTGGGGACACACCTGGGGACACACCTGGGGACACACCTGAGTGACACCTGGGGACACACCTGGGTCACACCTGAGTGACACCTGGGGACACACCTGGGTCACACCTGAGTGACACCTGGGGACACACCTGGGGACACACCTGGGTCACACCTGGGGTCACTGCTGGGGACACACCTGGGGACACACCGGGGTCACACCTGGGACACACCGGGGTCACACCTGTGTCACACCTGGGTCACACCTGGGTCACACCTGGGGACACACCTGGGTCACACCTGGGATACACCTGGGTGACACCTGGGTCACACCTGAGTGACACCTGGGGTCACAGCTGGGGACACACCTGTGTCACACCTGGGTCACACCTGGGTCACACCTGGGGACACACCTGGGGACACACCTGGGTCACACCTGGGTCACACCTGGGGACACACCTGGGGACACACCTGGGGACACACCTGGGTCACACCTGGGGACACACCTGGGTCACACCTGGGGTCACACCTGGGGACACACCTGGGGACACACGTGAGTGACACCTGTGTGCCACCTGTGTCACCTGAATCACAGCTGAGTCACCTGTGTGTCACACCTGTGTCACACGTGGGTCACACCTGGGTCACCTGAGTGACCCCAACCCCCACCTGCCGCTCATGTCCTGGCCACTTGTGGGGACACCTGTGTCACCTGTGTCACACCTGGGACCTCCCAGACGCCACTCACGCGTAGCTGTGCAGCAGCAGTGAGTCCTGGAGAACCCAAACTCCTCTGGGACCCCCCAAATCCCCCCGGGACCCCCAAACCCGGCACTCACACGTAGCTGTGCAGCAGCAGCAGGTTCTGATGACCCCAAATCCCCCCAAAATCCCCCCAGGACCCCCCAAATCTCCCCAAAATCTCTCACTCACGTGTAGTTGTGCAGCAGCAGCAGGGATTGGAGACCCCAAACCCCCCTGGGATCCCCCAAATTCCCCCACGACCCCCCAAAATCCCCCAAACCTCGCACTCACGCGTAGCTGTGCAGCAGCAGCGAGTCCTGGAGACCCCAAACCCACCCAGGACCCCCTCAGACCCCCCAAACCACCCTGGGACCCCCCAAATCCCCCCAAAATCCCGCACTCACGCGTAGCTGTGCAGCAGCAGCAGGGATTTGGGACCCCCCAAATCCCCCCAAATCCCCCCAAACCCGCACTCACGCGTAGCTGTGCAGCAGCAGCAGGTTCTGATGACCCCAAATCCCCCCAAACCCCCCAGACCCCACTCACGCGTAGCTGTGCAGCAGCAGGGATTGAGGACCCCCCCAAATCCCCCCAAAATCTCACACTCACGCGTAGCTGTGCAGCAGCAGCAGGTCCTGGTGACCCCAAAACCCCAAAATCCCCCCAAATTCCCCCTGGGACCCCAAATCCCCCAAACCCGCACTCACGCGTAGCTGTGCAGCAGCAGCAGGGATTGAGGATCCCAAATCCCCCCCAAACCCCCCCAAACCCCCCCAAACCCGCACTCACGCGTAGCTGTGCAGCAGCAGCACCGCCAGGCTCCGGAAGCCGCGGCTCAGGAGCCCCTCGAGGTCCCCCCGGAGCCGCTCCAGGTCCAGCGGCTTCTGCACCAGGAGAGTGACCCCGGAGCAGCCTGGGGGGGAAAGGGGTCAGGGACACCCCAAAAATACCAAAAATATCCCAAACTGCACCAGGAGAGTGACCCCGGAACAGCCTGGGGGACAGAGGGGTCAGGGACACCCCAAAAACAACAAAAAAACCCCAAAACCCCCCCGAAAAACCAAAAACTCCCAAATCCCCAAAACCCAAAAAACCCAAAGCCCCAAAACCCAAAAACCCCAAAACCCAAAAAAACCCCCCAAAACCCCAGAAACCTCAAAACCAAAAAACCCAAAAAAACCCAAAACTTAAAAAACCCAAAAAACCCCAAAAACCCCAAAACCCAAAAAACCAAAAACCCCCAAAACCCAAAAACCCCAAAAACCCAAAATCCCAAAAACCTCAAAATCCCCAAACCCCGAAAACCCCAAAAATCCCCAAATCCCCAAAAATCCCAAATCCCAAAAACCCCAAAAACCCAAAAACCCCGAATCCCCAAACCCAAAAAACCCAAAACCCCAAAACTCCAAAACTCAAAAACCCAAAAACCCCAAAACCCAAAAAACCCCCAAACCCAAAAACCCCAAACCCCCAAATCCCCAAAAACCCAAAAACCCAAAATCTCAAAACCCAAAAAAACCCAAAAAACCCTAAAAATCCCAAACTGCACCAGCAGGGTGACCCCGGAGCAGCCTGGGGGAGAGAGGGGTCAGGGACACCCCAAAAACACCAAAATCCCAAAAAACCCAAAAACCCCAAATCCCAAAAACCCCAAAATCCCCAAAACCCCAAAAACCCCAAATCCTCAAACCCAAAAAACCCAAAACCCCAAAACCCAAAAAACCCAAAATATCCCAAAACCCCAAATCCCAAAAACTCCAAATCCCCAAATCCCCAAAACCCCAAAACTCAAAAACCCAAAAAACCCAAAAACCAAAAAAATCCAAATCCCCAAAACCAAAAAATCCAAAACCCCAAAACCCAAAAACCCAAAAAAACCCAAAATATCCCAAAACCCCAAATCCCAAAAACTCCAAATCCCCAAAACCCCAAAACCCAAAAAACCCCGAACCCAAAAACCCCAAAACCCAAAACCCCAAAACCCCAAAACCCAAAACCCCCAAAAAACAAAAAAAAACCCCAAAAAATCCCAACCCCCATACCCCCCAAAGCCACCCAGTGCCACCAGGATTGTCACCTGCCCGGTGTCACCCTCGGTGCCACCCCCATGTCCCACCTGGGCAGGTGACAATGGCAGCGCCACCCACCTTGTACCCGGGGCCAGGTGTCACTGAGGGACAGGTGACAATGGCAGTGCCACCCACCTTGTACCCGGGGCCAGGTGTCACTGAGGGACAGGTGACAATGGCAGTGCCACCCACCTTGTACCCGGGGCCAGGTGTCACTGAGGGACAGGTGACAATGGCAGTGCCACCCACCTTGTACCCGGGGCCAGCTGTCACTCCCGGGCAGGTGACAATCCGGCTGCTCGGGGACAATCCGCTCGTCCACCTCGATGACCTCCTCGTACAGCATGTCCGGCATGGCCACCTCCTGCGGGGACACGGGGGGACACCGTGGGGACACGGGGGGACATCGTGGGGACACCGTGGGGACACGGGGGTGGCACCAAGGGCATGGCCACCTCCTGTGGGGACACGGGGGGACACCGTGGAGACACGGGGGGACATCGTGGGGACACGGGGGTGGCACCAGGGGTGGCACTGGGGCATGGCCACCTCCTGTGGGGACACGGGGGGACACCGTGGAGACACGGGGGGACATCGTGGGGACACGGGGGTGGCACCAGGGGTGGCACCAAGGGCATGGCTACCCCCTGTGGGGACACCGTGGGGACACGGGGGTGGCACCAGAGGACACCGTGGGGACACGGGGGTGGCACTGGGGGACACGGGGGCATGGCCACCTCCTGTGGGGACACCGTGGGGACACGGGGGTGGCACCAAGGGCATGGCCACCTCCTGTGGGGACACGTGGGGACAGGGGGGTGGCACCGGGGGACACCGTGGGGACATGAGGGTGGCACCAAGGGCATGGTCACTCCTGTGGGGACACTGTGGGGACACCATGGGGACACGGGAGTGGCACCAGGGGACACGAGGGTGGCACTGGGGCATGGCCACCTCCTGTGGGGACACCGTGGGGACACGGGGGTGGCACTGGGTGAACTGGGACAGGACTGGGATGGCACTGGGGTGGCACTGGGACAGGAGTGGGTGGCACTGGGACAGGAGCGGGTGGCACTGGGATGGCACTGGGACAGGAGCGGGTGGCACTGGGGTGGCACTGGGATGGCACTGGGACAGGAGCGGGTGGCACTGGGGTGGCACTGGGGTGGCACTGGGACAGGAGCGGGTGGCACTGGGATGGCACTGGGACAGGAGCGGGTGGCACTGGGACAGGAGCGGGTGGCACTGGGACAGGAGTGGGTGGCACTGGGACAGGAGTAGGTGGCACTGGGGTGGCACTGGGACAGGAGTGGGTGGCACTGGGCCAGCACTGGGAGGACACGGCGCTGTCACGGGGCTGGCACCAGGGTGGCACAGGGACAATGCCGGGCTGGCACGGGGATGTCACCTCGTGTCCCCTGTCCCGTGTCCCCTGTCCCGTGAGCGGGGCCCGGCCGGGTGTCCTTGGTGTGTCCCCTGTCCCCATCCGTGTCCCCTCCCCCGTGTCCCGTGTCCCCTCCCCCTGTCGTTGTCCCCTGTCCCCATCCCCGTCCCTGTCGCTGTCCCTGTCGCTGTCCCTGTCCCGTGTCGCTGTCCCTGTCGTTGTCCCCTGTCCCCTGTCGCTGTCCTCTGTCCCCTGTCGCTGTCCCTGTCGCTGTCCCTGTCCCCTGTCGCTGTCCCTGTCCCTGTCCCCTGTCCCTGTCGCTGTCCTCTGTCCCCTGTCCCCATCCCTGTCGCTGTCCCCTGTCGCTGTCCCCTGTCCTTGTCCCCTGTCCCTGTCCCCGTCGCTGTCCCTGTCGCTGTCCCCTGTCCCCGTCGCTGTCCCCTGTCCCCGTCCCCTGTCGCTGTCCCTGTCCCCGTCCCTGTCCCCTGTCGCTGTCCCTGTCCCCGTCGCTGTCCCCTCCCCGGTGGCCGCTGGCTCCCGGCCGGGCCGCGCTGGTCACGGGCCAGGACTGGCACCGAGCCCGGCCCGGCACGGGACAGGAACGGGGACAGGGACGGGGACAGGGACAGGGGACAGGGACGGGACAGGGACAGTGTGGGGACACAGGGACAGGAACGGGGACAGGGGATGGGGACAGGGACAGCGACAGGGACAGCGACAGGGGACGGGGACAGGGGACGGGGACAGCGACAAGGACAGCGACAAGGACAGCGACAGGGGACAGTGACAGAGGACACGGGACACGGGGGAAGGGACAGCGAGAGGGGACAGGGATGGACAAGAAGGGGACAGGAACGGGGACAGGGACAGGGATGGGGACAGGGGACGGGGACAGTGATGGGACAGGGATGGACAAGGAAGAGATAGAACACGGACAGCGACGGGGACAGGGACAGGATAGGGAGAGGACAGGGACAGGGGACATGGGACAGGAACGGGGATGGGGACAGGGACAGGAGACAGCGACAAGGACAGCGACAGGGGACAGGGGACAGCGACAGGGAACAGCGACAGGGGACAGCGACAGGGGACAGGGACAGGGGACAGCGACAGGGGACAGCGACAGGGGACAGGGGACAGCGACAGGGACAGCGACAGGGGACAGGGACAGGGGACGGGGACAGGGACAGGGGACAGCGACAGGGGACAGCGACAGGAGACAGCGACAGGGGACAGGGGACAGTGACAGGGAACAGCGACAGGGGACAGCGACAGGGGACAGCGACAAGGGACAGCGACAAGGGACAGGGACAGCGACAGGGGACAGTGACAGGAGACACGGGACACGGGGGAAGGGACAGTGAGAGGGGATAGGGACAAGGACAGTGTGGGGACACAGGGACAGGAACGGGGACAAGGATGGGGACAGGAACGGGGACAGTGTGGGGACACAGGGACAGGGGACAGGGAGAAGGATGAGGACAGGGACAGGAATGGGGATGGGGACAAGGACAGGGATGGGGACAGGGGTGGGGACAGGGACAGGAAGAAGGACAGGGATGGGACAGGGACAGTCAGGGATGGGGACACAGGGACAGGGGGACATTGTGGGGCACAGGGACACGGTGCCAGCCCCGGAGGGGACACAGGGACAGTGTGGGGCACAGGGACACGGTGCCAGCCCAGGAGGTGACACAGGGACACGGTGCCAGCCCCCGGCACGTGCCGGTCAGAGGACGTGCCAGTCCCGTGCCAGGCGGCCACGGGTCACTGCGGGGTCACTGCGGGGTCACCGAGGGGTCACCAAGGGGTCACCGCGGGGTCATCACGTGGTCACTGTGTGGGGTCACCATGGGGACACCGGGGGAGGTGGCACGGGGACATCGGGCACTCGGGGACGGCCACCCCAGGGGACACCGGGGTGGGGCAGGGCCGGAGCTGGGGCAGGTGAGGAACAGGTGAGGCACAGGTGTGCCCAGGTGTGCCCAGGTGTACCCAGGTATGTCCCAGGTGTCCCCAGGTGTACCCAGGTGTGCCCAGGTGTATCTCAGGTGTATCTCAGGTGTATCCCAGGTGTGCCCAGGTGTGCCCAGGTGTGCCCCAGGTGTGCCCCAGGTGTGCCCAGGTGTACCCAGGTGTGCCCAGGTGTGCCCAGGTGTCTCCAGGTGTATCCCAGGTGTGCCCAGGTGTGCCCAGGTGTATCCCAGGTGTATCCCAGGTGTGCCCAGGTGTGCCCAGGTGTATCCCAGGTGTGCCCAGGTGTGCCCAGGTGTACCCCAGGTGTGTCCAGGTGTACCCAGGTGCCCCCAGGTGTGCCCAGGTGTATCCCAGGTGTGCCCAGGTGTGCCCAGGTGTACCCCAGGTGTGCCCAGGTGTATCCCAGGTGTATCCCAGGTGTGCCCAGGTGTATCCCAGGTGTGCCCAGGTGTGCCCAGGTGTATCTCAGATGTCCCCAGGTGTCCCCAGGCGCTCACCAGGTCGAAGAGGTGCGGCCTGGCCTGGGTGCCGATGTGCAGCAGGTGTGGGTGTGGGGTTTGGGGTGGGTTTGGGGGTTCAGGTGTGCCCCAGGTGTGCCCAGGTGTACCCAGCTGTACCCCAGGTGTATCTCAGGTGTATCCCAGGTGTCCCCAGGTGTGCCCAGGTGTACCCAGGTGTGCCCAGGTGTATCTCAGGTGTATCCCATGTGCTCACCAGGTCGAAGAGGTGCGGCCTGGCCTGGGTGCCGATGTGCAGCAGGTGTGGGTGTGGGGTTTGGGGTGGGTTTGGGGGTTCAGGTGTATCCCAGGTGTCCCCAGGTGTGCCCAGGTGTGACACAGGTGTCCCCAGGTGTCCCCAGGCGCTCACCAGGTCGAAGAGGTGCGGCCTGGCCTGGGTGCCGATGTGCAGCAGGTGTCGGAAGCCGCGGGTCACGGCCAGGGCCGTGCGCTCGCCCCGGCGCTGCAGCAGCGCGTTGGTGGCCACCGTGGTGCCCATGCGGATCCACTGGATCTGGGATCCGTCCAGGGGCTGGTCCCGGGGCAGGGCCACCCCCAGCTCCTGTGGGACCCCAAAACCCACCTGAGCACCCGAAAACCCACCTGGGGAACCTCAAAATTCACCTGGGGAGCCCCAAAATTTACCTGGGGGATCCCAGCCCCACAGCCCCCCCATGCGGATCCACTGGATCTGGGATCCGTCCTGCCCCAGGAGCAGGGCCACCCCCAGCTCCTGTGGGACCCCAAAACCCACCTGAGCACCCCAAAATTTACCTGGGGGACCCCAGAATTCACC
Organism: Catharus ustulatus; assembly: GCF_009819885.2. Taxonomy (NCBI): domain Eukaryota; kingdom Metazoa; phylum Chordata; class Aves; order Passeriformes; family Turdidae; genus Catharus; species Catharus ustulatus. The sequence continues at coordinate 164,954,707 of NC_046221.1, forward strand.
TGGGGGATCCCAGCCCCACAGCCCCGCCCCATGCGGATCCACTGGATCTGGGATCCGTCCAGGGTCTGCTCCCGGGGCTGGGTCACCCCCAGCTCCTGTGGGACCCCAAAATTCACTGAGGGATCCCAAAATCCACCTGAGTACCCCAGGATTCACCTGGGGAACCCCAAAATTCACCTGGGGGATCTCAACCCCACAGCCCCCCCATGGGGATCCACTGGATCCCATCCTGGGGCAGGGGCAACCCCAAAACTGAACCCCAGACCCCATTTGGGAACCCCCCCGACCCCATTTGAGGACCCCAGACCCCATTTGGGAACCCCCAGACCCCATTTAGGGACCCCAGACCCCATTTGGGGACCCCCAGACCCCCTTTAGGGACCCCCAGACCCCATTTGAGGACCCCCAGACCCATTTGGGAACACCCAGTCCCCATTTGAGGACCCCCCAGACCCCCTTTAGGGACCCCAGACCCCATTTGAGGACCCCCCAGACCCCATTCGGGAACCCCCAGACCCATTTGGGAACCCCCAGACCCATTTGGGAACCCCCAGACCCCATTTGGGGCCTTAGGGGGGCTCAGAGGGGATCCTGGGGGGCAGGAGGGGTCTGGGGGTGTTCCCAAGGGGGTCCCCAAGGGGGTCCCCGGGATTTCCAGGGTTTCCCATGGGGGTCCCTGAGAGAAACATTTGGGGGGCGGGGGTCCCGTGGGTATCTCGGGGGTCTCGGGGGTCCCAGCAGGGCACTCGGGGAGGGGGTCCCGGGTATTCTGGGGGTCCCAGGGGGGTCCTGGTGTGGTCCCGGGGGTTCCAGCTGGGTATTGGGGGGGGTCCCAGGGTTCCGGTGGTCCCGGGGGTCCCAGTCGGGTATTGGGGGGGGTCCCGCTCTGTCCCCGCCATGCCCCGGGGGTCCTGGGAGGGGTCCCGACCATGTCCCGGGTGTCCCGGGGGTCCCTGCTCTTACCCTGGGGTCCCGTTCGGACCCCGGCCATGTCCCGGCGGTCCTGCTCTGTCCCCGAGGGTCCCGGGATTCCCTGCTCTGTCCCGAGGGTCCCGGGGGTCCCACTCTGTCCCCGCTCTGCCCCGGGGGTCCCATCTCTGTCCCCGGGGGTCCCAGCCATGTCCCGGGGGTCCCTGCTCTGTCCCGGGTGCCCCCCGGGGGTCCCGCTGTGTCCCTGGGGGTCCCGCTCCGTCCCTGCCATACCCTGGGGTCCCCTCTCTGTCCCCGGGGGTCCCCGTCATGTCCTGGGGGTCCCTGCTCTGTCCCGGGGGTCCCTGTTCTGTCCCGGGGGTCCCGAGGGTCCCTGCTCTGTCCCGGGGGTCCCGTTCTGTCCCGGGGGTCCCTGTTCTGACTCCGAGGGTCCCCTCTCTGTCCCCGGGGGTCCCACTCTGTCCCCGGGGGTCCCGGGGGTCTCTGCCTTGCCCCGGGGGTCCCGTTCTGTCCCCGGGGGTCCCAGCCATGTCCCGGGGGTCCCTGCTCTGTCCTGGGTGCCCCCCGGGGGTCCCGCTGTGTCCCTGCTCTGTCCCGGGGGGTCCCGCTCTGTCCCCGGGGGTCCCGCTCTGTCCCCGGTGGTCCCTGCTCTGTCCCAGGGGGTCCCGCTCTGTCCCCGGTGGTCCCTGCTCTGTCCCAGGGGTCCCTGCCTTGCCCCGGGGGTCCCGGGGGTCCCTGCTCTGTCCCGGGGGTCCCTGCTCTGTCCCGGGGGTTCCCGCCGTGTCCCCGCCGTGCTCCGGGGGTCCCGGGGGTCGCACCTCCTGCAGGATGCGGCGGATGCCCTCGGTGGGCGCGTCCCGGTACGCGGGGTCCTCGGAGAGCAGCTTGAGGACGCGGACGCGGCCGCCGGGACAGCGGGCGAACACGTCCGTGAAGGTCCCGCCGCGGTCGATGGCGAACTGGAAACCGGAGGGGGCGAGCGGGGCCGCCATGGCTGCACCGGCACCGGGACCGGGAACGGGACAGGGACAGGGAACGGGACAGCGAACGGGACAGGGAACGGCACCGGGCAGGGAACGGCTCCGGCCTGGAACAAGGTCGGGGCTCTCCGGACAGCGGCGTCCGGCAAAGCCTCGGGGCTGTCCGGTGAGGGGCGGGACTGTCCGCTCAGGGGTCACTGCTGTCCGGTGAGGGGCGGGACTGTCCGGTCAGGGGTCACTGCTGTCCGGTGAGGGGCGGGACTGTCCGGTCAGGGGTCACTGCTGTCCGGTGAGGGGCGGGACTGTCCGGTCAGGGGTCACTGCTGTCCGGTGAGGGGCGGGACTGTCCGGTCAGGGGTCACTGCTGTCCGGTGAGGGGCGGGACTGTCCGGTCAGGGGTCACTGCTGTCCGGTGAGGGGCGGGACTGTCCGGTCAGGGGTCACTGCTGTCCGGTGAGGGGCGGGAAAGGTTCGGTGCAGTCCGGGGAAGGTTCGGTGCTGTCTCGGGAAGGTTCGGGGCTGTCCGGGGCAGGTTCGGTGCTGTCCGGAGCAGGTTCGGTGCAGTCCGGGGAAGGTTCGGTGCAGTCCGGGGAAGGTTCGGTGCAGTCCGGGGCAGGTTCGGTGCTGTCCGGGGCAGGTTCGGTGCAGTCCGGGGAAGGTTCGGTGCCGCTCGGGAAGGTTCGGTGCTGTCCGGGGAAGGTTCGGTGCAGTCCGGGGCAGGTTCGGTGCTGTCCGGGGCAGGTTCGGTGCAGTCCGGGGCAGGTTCGGTGCAGTCCGGGGAAGGTTCGGTGCAGTCCGGAGCAGGTTCGGTGCCCCTCGGGGGAGGTTCGGTGCCCGCTCCCGGGTCGGTACCGCCCGCTGAAGGGTCCTGGGCGGCGCTGCCGGTCCGGCAGGGGTCGCTCCGGTCCCGTTCGGTCCCGCTCGGTTCCCGCCCGGTCCCGTTCGGTGCCGTTGCCGCGAACCGACCGAGGGGGCGGGGCTTTGTTTGGGGGCGTGGTCTAGTCCTGAGGGGCGTGCTCTTAAATGGGGGCGGGGCCTCTGCAACGGCTGCTTTGGGGGCGTGGCCTGGCGTGATGGGTACGTCAAGGGGCGGTGCCTCCCATTGGCGGGCGGCTCGCGCGGGGCACGCCGGGAGTTGTAGTCCGGCCCCTCACGCCGCTTGCGGGCGGCAAAGGCCGCTCGCGGTGCACGCCGGGAGTTGTAGTCCGGCCCCACACGCGGTGCCCGGAGCGGGAGCGGCACCGGGAGCGGAACCGGGAGCGGTGCCGGCATGGCGGGGCTGGAGCTGGTGTCGGACGCGGGGTTCCGGGCCGATGGGCGCCGGCCGGACGAGCTGCGCAAGGTGCGGGCCCGGCTTGGGGTGCTGGCTCGGGCCGACGGCTCGGCCTACCTGGAGCAGGGCAACACCAAGGTGCTGGCGGCCGTGTACGGCCCGCACGAGGTGAGCGGGGCCCCGGGGCTGTGAATCTTTTCTGGGGCTGGTGAATCCTCCTTGGGGTTTGTGTTTCCCCCCTCAGTCTCTGTGACCCCCCCCCATGATCTGTGACCCCCCCCCCTCAGTGTGTGTGACCCCCCCTCAGTCCCTGTGACCCCCCCTCAGTGTCTGTGACCCCTCAGTGTCTCTGCCCCCTCCCCAGGATTTTGGGGGTCCGAACCTCCCCCACTCTGACCCCCCCATTCCCCAATTTCCCACATCCTGAGGACCGCCCCCCCCGCATTTCTCTGTCCCCCCTCCCCAATTTCTCCACCCCCTACCCCCATTTCTGTGCCCCCCCAATTCCGGGGGTCCCTCTCCTCACCCCGTACCCCATTTCTCTCCCCCCAGGTGCGGGGGTCCCGCTCCAAAGCCCCCCCGGACCGAGCCCTGCTGTGCTGCCGCTGCAGCTCGGCGCCGTTCGCGGGCGGGGGCGAGAGGCGGCGCCGCCCCCCCCAGGGCGGGGGGGACCGGAGATCGGGGGAGAGAGCGCTGCTGCTGCGGGGGGTGCTGGAGGGGGCCGTGCTGGGACAGCTGTACCCCCGATCACAGATCGATGTGCACGTACAGGTGGGGATAGGGGGGTTTGGGGGGGCTCCTGGGAGGGTTTAGGGGATCCTGGGGCGTCCTAGGGTGGTTTGGGGGTGTCCTGAGGGGGTCCTAGAGGGGTTTGAGGGGGTTCCGGGGGTCCTGGGGAGTGTCCTGGGTGGGTCTGGGGGGGTTTGGGGGTGTCCTGAGGGGTTTTGGGGTGTCCTGGGGGGATCCTGAGTGTGTCCTGGGTGGGTTTAGGGTAGTCCTGGGGGTGTCCAGGTGGGTCTGGGGGGGTCCTGGGGGGGTTTGGGGGGTCCTGGGTGGGTCTGGGGGTGTCCTGGGTGGGTTTGGGGTGTCCTAGGGGTGTCCAGGTGGGTCTGGGGGCATCCTGGGTGGGATCCTGGGGGGGATTTGGGATGTCCTGAGTGGGTCTGGGGGTATCCTGGAGTGTCCTGGGTGGGGTTTAGGGTGGTCCTGGGGTGGTCCTGGGTGGTCCTGGGGGGCTTTGGGGTGTCCTGGGGTGGTCCTGGGGGGTCCTGAGGGGGTTTGGCAGTGTCCTGGGGGTGTCCTGGAAGGGTCTGGGGGGATCCTGGGGGTGTTTGGGGGTGTCCTGGGTGGGACTGGGGGGTTTGAGGACGTCCTGGGGGTGTCCTGGGATGGTCCTGGGGGGTGTGGGGGGTCCTGGAGGGTCCTGGGTGGGTCTGGGGGTGCCCTGGGGGGGGTCCTGAGTGGGATTTGGAGGATTTTGGGGGTGTTTTTTGGGATATTTAGGATATTTAGGGTGTCCCTGTCCCCCCCAGGTGCTGCAGGCGGACGGGGGCGAGCTGGGGCTGTGGGATTTGGGATATTTTGGATATTTTGTATGTTTAGGATGTCCCTGACCCCCCAGGTGCTGCAGGCGGATGGCGGCGAGCTGGGGCTGTGGGATTTGGGATATTTTAGGATATTTGGGATATTTAGGGTTCTCCTCTCCCCCCCAGGTGCTGCAGGCGGACGGGGGCGAGCTGGGGCTGTGGGATTTGGGATGTTTTGGAATATTTTGGATATTTAGGATGTCCCTGTCCCCCCCAGGTGCTGCAGGCGGACGGGGGCGAGCTGGGGCTGTGGGATTTGGGATATTTTAGGATATTTTGGATATTTAGGGTTCTGTTCCCCCCCCAGGTGCTGCAGGCCGATGGAGGTGAGCTGGGGGCCAGCGTGAGCGCGGCCGGGCTGGCCCTGCAGGACGCGGGCGTGGCGCTGCGCGGCCCCGTGGTGGCCGGGTCGGCCGGGCTGGCCGAGCCCCCCGCCGGGCCCCCGGTGGCCCTGAGCGACCTGAGCGCGGCCGAGGAGGCGGCCGGAGGGCCCAGGCTGGTGGTGGCCACGGTGGCCGGCAGCGGGCAGCTGGCCCTGTGCCAGCTCAGTGCCCGGCTGCACCAGGAGCGGCTCCGGCCGGTGCTGGACGCGGCCCAGGCCGCCTGCCGGGGGCTGCACGCCGTGCTGGACGGCGTGGTGAGGGCCAGGCTGCGCCAGGACACGGCCATGGAGCAGTGACAGGGCTGGGGACAGCCCCAGGACACTGCCATGGCCACAGTGACCACAGTGACAGCCCCAGGACACGGCCATGGAGCAGTGACCACAGTGACAGCCCCAGGACACGGCCATGGAGCAGTGAGTGACCACAGTGACAGCCCCAGGACACGGCCATGGAGCAGTGAGTGACCACAGTGACAGCCCCAGGACACTGCCATGGCCACAGTGACCACAGTGACAGCCCCAGGACACGGCCATGGCCACAGTGACCACCATGGGGACACCAGGACATTGCCATGGCCACAGTGACCACAGTGACCCCCTTGGGGACACCAGGACACTGCCATGGCCACAGTGACCACCTTGGGGACACCAGGACACTGCCATGGCCACAGTGACCACAGTGACCACCATGGGGACACCAGGACACTGCCATGGCCACAGTGACCACAGTGACCACCATGGGGACACCAGGACACTGCCATGGCCACAGTGACCACCATGGGGACACCAGGACACTGCCATGGCCACAGTGACCACCCTGGGGACACCAGGACACTGCCATGGCCACAGTGACCACCATGGAGACACCAGGACACTGCCATGGCCACAGTGACCACAGTGACCACCATGGGGACACCAGGACACTGCCATGGCCACAGTGACCACAGTGACCACCATGGGGACACCAGGACACTGCCATGGCCACAGTGACCACCCTGGGGACACCAGGACACTGCCATGGCCACAGTGACCACCATGGGGACACCAGGACACTGCCATGGCCACAGTGACCACCATGGGGACACCAGGACACTGCCATGGCCACAGTGACCACAGTGACCACCATGGGGACACCAGCACTGGGACTCTGGGGTGTTTTTTGGGGTCACCAAAGTCACCATGGCAATAAACTGGGGTGTGTCACTGCGTGCTCTGTGTCACCTGAGTGTCACCTGTGCCTGCCACCCCCGTTGTCCCCCCAAAATCCCCAGGTTTTCCCCTTTCTTTACCCCCAAATCCGCATTTTTCTCCCTTTCTTTACCCCCAAATCCCCATTTTCCCTCCATTTTGTTCCTTTACCCCAAAATCCCCAGTTTTCCCCCATTGTTTACCCCAAAATCCCAATTATTCCCCCTAATTTTTGCCCCCTTTTCCCTAAAATCCCCGTTTTTTCCTCTATTCTTTACCCCAAAATCCCAATTTTCCTCCCGTTTTTCCCCCATTTTTTCCCCCAAAATCCCGGTTTTCCTCCCCTTTTTTCCCCTTTTGCCCCAAAATCCCTGTTTTTCCACCCGTTTTTCTCCCATTCTTTATCCCCAAATCCCATTTTTTCCCCTTTTTTTCCCCTTTTGCCCCAAAATCCCCAATTTTCCCCCATTATTTACCCCAATATCCCTATTTCTCCCCCCTTTCTTTACCCCCAAATCCCCATTTTTCCCCTTTACCCCAAAATCCCCGTTTTTCCCTTTTACCCCCAAATCCCCGTTTTTCTCTTTTACCCCAAAATCCCCATTTTCCCCCCATTCTTTACCCCAAAATCCTCAATTTTTCCCCCATTTTTCCCCCCGTTATGTTTAAGTCTCCATTATCCTTGGCCACGCCCATCGCTCATTGGCCACGCCCACACCCCACTTAGCCCCGCCCATCCTCCTGGCCACGCCCCCAACTGGGCGGACCAATCGCTGTCTCGGCGCTCCGCTCCCCGCCCTTGGCCACGCCCACCCCCTGGCCCCGCCCCTCGCGCTCGCGCGCTCCGCCATCGATTGAGCGGCCTGGCCGCGCGCAACCGCAGCTTTTTGAGGTGATTTTAAAGGGTTTTAAAGGATTTTAAAGGGTTTTGGGGTTTTTTGGGGGTCCCGCAGGGCACGGCGGGGTGTGGGGTGGGGAAAGGGCCGGGTCAGAGCCGTGTGGGGGCTGTGAGGGGCGGTGGGGAGGGGAATGGGAGGGAGCGGGGCCTGAGGGGAGTGGGGGGGATTTGGGGAATTTGGGGGGAGATTTGGGGTGTCCCTGAGGGGAATGAGGGGATTTGGGGGGAATGGGGGTGTCTGTGAGGGGAATGAGGGGATTTGGGGGGAGATTTGGGGTGTCCCTGAGGGGATTTGGGGGGATTTGGGATTTTTGGGGGGCTCTGTGGGGTTTTGGGGTGTCCATGGCATGGGGAAGGGTTTTTTGGTGGGTTTTTGGGGGGTCTGTGGGGTTTTTGGGGGGTTCTATGGAGTTTGGGGTGCTCTGTGGGGTTTTTTGGGTTTTTGGGGGGCTCTGTGGGGTTTGGGGTTTTGGGGGGGGCTCTGTGAGGTTTTTGGGGGACTCTTTGTGGTTTTTGGGGGGGCTCTGTGTGTTTTTTTGGGGTGGTCTGTGGGATTTGGGGTTTTTGGGGGGCTCTGTGGGGTTTGGGATTTTTTTTGGAATGGGACTCTGTGGGATTTTGGGGTGTCCATGGGATGGGGAAGGGTTTTTGGGGGTGCCCATGGGGGGCTCTGTGGGGTTTTTGGGGGGCTCTATGTGGGTTTTTTGGGGGGCTCTGTGGGATTTTTGGGGTGCTCTGTGGGGTTTGGGATTTTTTTTTTGAGGGGGCTCTGTGGGATTTTGGGGTGTCCATGGGATGGGGAAGGGTTTTTTGGGGATTTTTGGGGGTCTCTTTGGGGTTTTTGGGGGGTTCTATGGGTTTTTTTTAGGGGAGCTCTGTGAGGTTTGGGGTTTTTTGGGGGGGCTCTGTGGGGTTTTTGGTGAGGTCTGTGGGATTTGGGATTTTTGGGGGGCTCTGTGGGTTTTTTTTGGGGCTCTGCAGCCCCCCCTGACCTGAGGACCCCCCGTGTGCCCCCCCAGACGCCCCCTGACCCCCCCATGGGGCTCCTGTCGGACCCGCAGTGCCGCAGGGCGCTGGGCCGGCTGCTGCTGCGCCTCAACACCCCCCTCTGGTGAGTCTGGGGTCTTGGGGGGAATCAACACCCCCCTCTGGTGAGTCTGGGGGCTTTGGGGAATCAACACCCCCCTCTGGTGAGTCTGGGGGGGTCTGGGGGGATCAACACCCCCCTCTGGTGAGTCTGGGGGGGATTTTGGGGTCTCAGTTCTGATTTTGGGGTCTCGTTGATAGCTCTGGGGTGTCACTGATAACTTTAGGGTCTCATTGATAACTCTGATGTGCTGATATCGATTTTGGGGTTTCATTGATAACTCTGGGGGTTCATTGATAACTTTGGGGTTCCGTTGATAACTCTGGGGTGCTGATATCGATTTTGTGGGTTCATTGATAAGTCTGGGGTTTCGTTGATAACTCTGGGGTTTCATTGATAACTCTGTGGTGCTGATATCGATTTTGGGTTTCATTGATAACTCTGGGGTCTCATTGATAATTTTGGGGTTTCATTGATAACTTTGGGGTGCTGATATCGGTTTTGGGGTTTCATTGATAACTCTGGGGTCTCACTGATAACTCTGGGGTGCTGATACCGATTTTGGGGTTTTACTGATGATTTTTGGGTGCTGATATCCATTTTGGGGTCTCATTGATAACCCTGGGGTCTCATTGATGACTCTGGGGTTTCACTCATAACTCTGGGGTGCTGATATCGATTTTGGGGTGCTGATATCGATTTTGGGTTTCATTGATAACTTTGGGGTCTCACTGATAACTCTGGGGTCTCACTGATAACTCTGGGGTTTCACTGATGATTTTGGGGTGCTGATATCGATTTTGGGGTGCCCCCCACAGCGTTCTCAGTTACCTGTCGGGCCTGGCCTGGTTCCTGCTGCTGCCCCTGCTGGCCCCCCGCACGTACCTGTCCGAGAACGCCATGGGCTCCACCATGGTGGGGGAGGGCTCCGACCTCGGGCCCCGCGCGCTGGCGCTGGCCAGGGACTTCGGGGAGCACAGGAGGAGAGAGGGGTGAGAATGGGGGGGATTGGGGTGGGGTTTGGGGTGGGATTTGGGGTTTGGGGTGGGATTTGGGGTTGGGGACACACCAGGGACTTCGGGGAGCCCAGGAGGAGAGAGGGGTGAGAGTGGGGGGATTTGGAGTGGGATTTGGGGGGTTTGGGGTTGGGGACACACACGGGAGTTCGGGGAGCACAGGAGGAGAGAGGGGTGAGAATGAGGGGGAATTTGGGGTTTGGGTTTGGGGACACACCAGGGACTTCGGGGAGCACAGGAGGAGAGAGGGGTGAGAGTGGGGAAGATATGGGGTGGGATTTGGGGTTGGGTTTAGGATTTGGAGTTTGGGGGGGTTTGGGGGACTTGAGGTTGGGATTTGGGGGGTTTGGGATTGGGTTTGAGGAGTTTGGGGTTGGGGACACACCAGGGAATTCGGGGAGCACAGGAAGAGAGAGGGGTGAGAACAGAGTGGGGGTTTGGGGTGGGATTTGGGGTTTGGGGTGGGGGGATTTGAGGTTGGGATTTGGGGGATTTGGGAGATTTGGGGTTGGGATTTGGGGGATTTGGGAGATTTGGGGTTGGGATTTGGGGGATTTGGAGAGGGAGGACACACCCAGGAGTTCAGGGAGCACAAGAGGAAAGAGGGGTGAGAATGGGGGATTTGGGGTTTGGGGGGATTTGGGGTTTGGAGTTTGAGGGCATTTGGGGATTTGAGATTGGGATTTGGGGGGTTTGGGGTTGGGGACACACCTGGGAGTTCGGGGAGCACAGGAGGAGAGAGGGGTGAGACCCTCGGGGGGGTTTGGGGTGGGATTTGGGGTTTGGAGTTTGGGGTGGGATTTGGGGGGTTTGGGGTTGGGGGTGGTGGGTTTGGGGGGTTTGGGGTTGGGGGTGGTGGGTTTTGGGGGTTTGGGGTGGGGGGATTTGGGGGATTTGAGGTTGGGATTTGGGGGATTTGGGGTTTGGAGTTTGGGGGGATTTGGGGTTGGGATTTGGGGGATTTGGGAGATTTGGGGTTGGGGACACACGCAGGAGTTCAGGGAGCACAGGAGGAGAGAGGGGTGAGAGTGGGAGATTGGGGTTTGGGTTTAGGGTTTGGGATTTGGGGTTGGGATTTGGGGAGATTGGGGGCTGGGATTTGGGGGATTTGGGGTTTGGAGTTTGGGGGGATTTGGGGTTTGGGTTGGGATTTGGGGGGTTTGGGGTGGTGGGTTTAGGGGGTTTGGGATTTGGGGTTTGGGGTGGGGGACACACTCAGGAGTTCGGGGAGCACAAGAGGAAAGAGGGGTGAGACCCTCGGGGGGATTTGGGGTTGGGATTTGGGGTTTGGAATGGGGGGATTTGGGGGGTTTGAGGTTGGAATTGGGGGGGGGTTGGGATTGGGTTTGGGGAGTTTGGGGTTGGGGACACACCCAGGAGTTTGAGGAGGACAAGAGGAAAGAGGGGTGAGACCCGGGGATTGGGGTGGGATTTGGGGTTGGGGAGGTTTAGGGGATTTGAGGTTGGGTTTGGGATGGGGGCATTTGGGGGGATTTGGGGGTTTTGGGGTGGGGGACACACCTGGGAATTTGGGAGGACAAGGGGGAAGTGGGGTGAGACCTTTGGGGTTTGGAAAGATTTTGGGGTGTTCCCAATCCCAAACCTGAATGTGGCTTCAGGGCAGGGTTGGGGTGCCCCAATCCCCAATCCAAATCCCAAACCCCAATCCAAATCCCATTCCCAAATCCACAATCCCACATCCCACAGGGGAATTCCCGTGTCCTGGCTGTCCCACACCCTGTTCCAGCTCAGGTTTAGGGTTAGATTTAGGGTTAATCCCAATCCCACAGAGGGATCCCTGTGTCCTGGCTGTCCCACACCCTGTTCCAGCTCAGGTTTAGGGTTAGATTTAGGGTTAATCCCAATCCCAATCCCACAGAGGGATCCCTGTGTCCTGGCTGTCCCACAGCCTGTTCCAGCTCAGGTTTAGGGTTAGATTTAGGGTTAATCCCAATCCCAATCCCACAGAGGGATCCCTGTGTCCTGGCTGTCCCACACCCTGTTCCAGCTCAGGTTTAGGGTTAGATTTAGGGTTAATCCCAATCCCACAGAGGGATCCCTGTGTCCTGGCTGTCCCACACCCTGTTCCAGCTCAGGTTTAGGGTTAGATTTAGGGTTAATCCCAATCCCAATCCCAATCCCACAGGGGAATTCCCGTGTCCTGGCTGTCCCACACCATGTTCCAGCTCGGGCTCGAGGTTCACTCCCAGCCCTTCGCACGGACCCTGCCCTTCCCCGACGAGGCCCACGAGCGCTACGTACTGGGGGGGACTGGGAGGGACTGGGAGGGGATAATGGGATACTGGGAGGGGATTGGGAGGGACTGGGAGGGGATTGAGGGGGACTGGGAGGGACTGGGATGGACTGGGAGGGGCTGGGATGAGATAATGGGATACTGGGAGGGACTGGGAGGGGATTGAGGGGAACTGGGATGGGATTGGGGGGTACTGGGATGGGACTGGGATGGGATTGGGATGGGACTGGGAGGAACTGGGATGGGACAATGTGATACTGGGAGGGACTGGGAATACTGGGATGGGACTGGAGCAATGGGAGCAATGGGAGAAATGGGGATACTGGTGTGAACTGGGGGATACTGGTGTGAACTGGGGGCACTTGGTGACATTGGGAGCCCCTGGGCAGTTTTTGGGGTCCCTGGGCAGTTTTTGGGGTCCCTGACCCCCTATTTTTCCCCCAGCTGGTTTGGGACATGGAAGTTTTTGGGGTCCCTGTGCAGTTTTTGGGGTCCCTGGGCAGTTTTTGGGTCCCTGTGATATTTTGGGGTCCCTCACCCCATTTCCCCTGTCCCAGCTGCTCCGAGGCACCAACGTGTTTGGGGTGCTGGGGATGTTTGGGGTCCCTGGATGGATTTTGGGGTCCCTGTGCAGATTTTGAGGTGCAGTGAGGATATTTTGGGATGCAGTGAGGATATTTGGGGTCCCTGGGCAGTTTTTAGGGTGCTGATCTCCATTTCCCCCCCAGCTGGTCCAAGGCACCAACGTTTTCGGGGTGCTGTGATATTTTGGGGTCCCTGGGATATTTTGGGGTGCTGATATCCCTTTCCCCTGTCCCAGCTGGTCCGAGGTACCAACGTGTTCGGGGTGCTGGGATATTTTGGGGTCCCTGTGCAGTTTTTGGGGTCTCTGTGATGTTTTGGGGTGCAGTGAGGATATTTTGGGGTACTGACCCCCCGAATTTCTCCCCCCAGCTGGTCTGTGGCACCAATGTTTTTGGGATGCTGGGGATGTTTGGGTCCCTGGATGAATGTTTGGGGTGCAGTGAGGATATTTTGGGGTCCCTGTGCAGATTTTGGGGTGCAGTGAGGATGTTTTGGGGTCCCTGGATGGATATTTTGGGGTGCAGTGAGGATGTTTTGGGGTCCCTCACCCCCATTTCCCTCCCCAACTGGTCCGAGGTACCAACGTGTTCAGGGTGCTGGGATGTTTTGGGGTCCCTGGGCAGTTTTTGGGATCCCTGTGATATTTTGGGGTCTCTGTGCAGTTTTTGGGGTCCCTGTGATATTTTGGGGTGCTGATCTCCATTTCCCCTGTCCCAGCTGGTCCGTGGCACCAATGTTTTCGGGGTGCTGGGATGTTTGGGGTCCCTGATGGATGTTTGGGGTCCCTGTGATATTTTGGGGTCCCTGTGATATTTTGGGGTGCTGACCCCCGTTTCTCCCCCCAGCTGGTCCGAGGCACCAACGTGTTCGGGGTGCTGCGCGCCCCCCGCGCCGCCAGCACGGAGGCGCTGCTGCTGCTGGTGCCGTGCTGCGAGGGCGGCAAGAACGAGCAGGCCGTGGGGCTGCTGCTGGCCCTGGCGGGCTACTGCCGAGGTGAGGGGGCTACTGAATCCTGGGGGGGCTAGTGAAACACATGGGGGGCTAGTGAAACACCTGGGGGGCTACTGACCCCTGGGGGGGCTACCACAGAGCCCTGGGGGGCTACTGAACCCTGGGGGGCTGCTGCTGGCCCTGGCGGGCTACTGCCGAGGTGAGGGGGCTACCAGAGGGGCTGGGGGGCTACTGACCCCTGGGGGGCTACTGCCGAGGTGAGGGGGCTAGTGAGTCTGGGGGGCTACCAGAGACAGCTGGGGGGCTACAGGGAGCTGGACTGGGATTGTACTGGTCTATACTGGTCCATACTGGGTTATACTGGTCCATACTGGTCTGTAGTGGCTCATACTGGTCTGTACTGGGTTATACTGGTCTATACTGGGTTATACTGGTCTGTACTGGTCCATACTGGTCTGTACTGGGTTATACTGGTCTGTACTGGGTTACACTGGTCTGTACTGGTCCATACTGGTCTGTACTGGGTTATACTGGTCCGTACGGGTCCATACTGGTCTGTACTGGTGTGTATTGGTTCATACTGGTTCATACTGGCCCGTACTGGTCCATACTGGTCTGTACTGGTCTGTATTGGTTCATATTGGTTCATACTGGTCCGTACTGGTCCATACTGGTCTGTACTGGTGTGTATTGGTTCATACTGGTCTGTATTGGTTAATACTCGTCCATACTGGTCTGTACTGGTCCCTACTGGTCCATGCTGGTCTGTACTGGTCCCTACTGGTCCATGCTGGTCTGTACTGGTCCATACTGGTTTGTACTGGTCTGAACTGGTCCATATTGGGTCATACTGGGCCATACTGGTTTATACTGGTCCATATTAGTCCATACTGCTCCATACTGGTCTGTACTGGTCCATACTGGTCTGCACTGGTCAGTATTGGTCCATACTGGTCCGTACTGGGCCATGCTGGGTCTGTCCCACAGCTCCCAATTTCCCCAGGTCAGATTTATTGGACCGTACTGGTTCATACTGGTCCATACTGGTTTATACTGGTCTGTATTTGTCCATGCTGGTCCATATTGGTCTGTGCTGGGTTATACTGGGCCATACTGGTCCGTACTGGTTTGTACTGGTCTGTACTGGTCCATACTGGTTTATACTGGTCCGTACTGGTCTGTACTGGTCTGTACTGGTCTATACCGGTCTGTACTAGTCCATACCGGTCTATACTGGTCCGTACTGGTCCGTACTGGTCCATACTGGTCTGTACTGGTGCGCAGGTCAGATTTACTGGGCCAAGGACCTGATCTTCCTGGTGACGGAGCACGACCTGCTGGGGACACAGGCCTGGCTGGAGGGGTACCACGGGGTGAACCTTACTGGTGAGACTGGGAGCACTGGGAGGGACTGGGGAACCTTACTGGGGAGACTGGGAGGGACTGGGAGGGACTGGGGGGGAACTGGGAGGGACTGGGGACCACGGGGGGAACCTTACTGGTGAGACTGGGAGGGACTGGGAGCACTGGGGAACCTTACTGGGGAGACTGGGGGGGACTGGGAGGGACTGGGAGGGACTGGGAGGGGCTGGGGACCACGGGGGGAACCTTACTGGGGAGACTGGGAGCACTGGGAGGGACTGGGGGGGACTGGGGGGGACTGGGAGGTCACTCAGGGGTCACTCAGTGTCACTCAGGGGTCACTCATGGTCACTCAGTGGTCACTCAGTGGTCACTCAGTGTCACTCAGGGTCACTCAGGGGTCACTCAGGGTCACTCAGGGGTCACTGTGGTCACTCAGTGGTCACTGTGGTCACTCAGTATCACTCAGTGGTGACTCAGTGGTCACTCAGGGTCACTCAGTGGTCACTCAGTGTCACTCAGGGGTCACTCAGTGGTCACTGTGGTCACTCAGTGGTCACTCAGTGTCACTCAGGGTCACTGAGGGTCACTCAGTGGTCACTGTGGTCACTCCCTGGTCACTCAGGGGTCACTCAGGGGTCACTCAGTGTCACTCAGTGGTCACTCAGGGTCACTCAGTGTCAGTCAGGGTCACTCAGTGTCACTCAGTGTCACTCAGGGGTCACTCAGTGGTCACTCAGTGGTCACTCAGTGTCACTCAGGGGTCACTCAGTGGTCACTCAGTGGTCACTCAGGGTCACTCAGTGGTCACTCAGTGTCACTCTGTGGTCACTCAGTGGTCACTCAGGGTCACTCAGTGGTCACTCAGTGTCACTCAGGGGTCACTCAGTGGTCACTCAGTGGTCACTCAGTGTCACTCAGGGTCACTCAGTGGTCACTCAGTGGTCACTGTGGTCACTCAGTGGTCACTCAGTGTCACTCAGGGGTCACTCAGTGGTCACTCAGTGGTCACTCAGTGTCACTCAGGGTCACTCAGGGTCACTCAGTGGTCACTCAGTGTCACTCAGGGTCACTCAGTGTCACTCAGTGGTCACTGTGGTCACTCAGTGGTCACTGTGGTCACTCAGTGGTCACTCATGGTCACTCTGTCCCAGCCATGCAGTCAGGGCCGTTCCCAGGCCGGGCTGGGGCCATCCAGGCTGCCTTAGCCCTGGAGCTGAGCTCGGACGTGCTGACCAGCGTGGACGTGGCCGTGGAGGGCCTGGATGGACAACTGCCCAACCTGGACCTGCTCAACCTCTTCCAGTCCTTCTGCCACAAGAACGGGCTGCTCTGCACCCTGCAGGGCAAGGTGGGGCTAAATTGGGTCTGGGGGCTGCTCTGCACCCTGCAGGGCAAGGTGGGGGGAAAATGGGTCTGGGGGCTTCTGGGAATTGGGGCTGGGGGCTGCTCTGCACCCTGCAGGGCAAGGTGGGGGGAAAATGGGTCTGGGGGCTTCTGGGAATTGGGGCTGGGGGCTGCTCTGCACCCTGCAGGGCAAGGTGGGAATTGGGTCTGGGGGCTTCTGGGGGATTCCTGTGGGGGATTTTGGGGGGTCCCAGGGGGGATTTTGGGGGTCCCAGGATGGATTTGGGGGTCCCCCCTGACTCTCTGCCCCCCAATTCCCAGCTGCCCCCCCCAGAAGGCCCCTCAGGCCCCGGTTACACCCAGAGCCTGCGCACCCTGGGGCTGATGGTGCTGGGGGGTCCCTGTTGATTTGGGGGGATTTTGGGGGGCTCTGAGGGGATTTTGGGGTCCCCCCTCACTCATTTCCCCCCCAATTTCCAGCTGCCCCCCCCAGAAGGCCCCTCAGGCCCCGGGTACGCCCAGAGCCTGCGCACCCTGGGGCTGATGGTGCTGGGCCAGGCCGGGGGGGCTCCCGGGGGTCCCCACGGGCTCTTCCTGCGCTTCCGCATCGAGGCGCTGACCCTGCGCGGCATCAACAGCTTCAGGCAGCACAAATTCGACCTGGGGGCGCTGGGCAGGTGGGTCTGGGGGTCCGGGGGGGCTTTGGGGGGGTTTGGGGGGTCCTGAGGGGTCCTGGGGGGGATTTGGGGGAGATTTAGGGGGTCCTGAGTGGGATTAAGGGGATCCTGGGGAGATTTTGGGGGGTCCTGGGGGGGATTTAGGGGATCCTGGGGAGATTTTGGGGGTCCTGAGGGGATTTTCGTAGGTCCTGAGGGGATTTTTGGGGGGATTCTGGGGGGTCCTGGAGGGGATTTGGGCTGTCTTGGGGGGCCCTCAGGGGTTTTGGGGGGTCCTGATGGGGAGTTCTGTGAGTTTGGGGGGATTCTGGGGGGGATTTGGGGTGGTTTAGGGGGGTCTTGAGGGGATTTGGGGGTCCCTGGGGTGTTTTGGGGGGGAGTTCTGTGAGTTTGGGGGGGATTTGGGGGGTCCTGAGGGGCATCAGCAGCTTCAGGCAGCACAGATTGGGGCTGGGGGCGCTGGGCGGGGGGGTTTGGGGGGTCCTGGGGGGAGATTTGGGGGATCCAGGGGGTCCTGAGGGGGATTAAGGGGATCCTGGGGAGATTTTGAGGGGTCCTGGGGGTGTTTAGGGGGGTCCTGGAGGGGATTTGGGGGGATCCTGGGAGGCTCTGGGGGGGTCCTGGGGGGGATTTGGGGGGGTTTAGGGGGGTCTTGAGGGGATTTGGGGGTCCTGGGGTGTTTTGGGGGGGAGTTCTGTGAGTCTGGGGGGGTTTGGGGGGTCTTGAGGGAGTTTTTGGGGGGTCCTGGGGGATTTGGGGTTATTTTGGGGGGTCTTGAGGGAGTTTTTGGAGGTCCTGGGGTTATTTTGGGGCATCCTGGGGGAGTTTTGGGGGGTCCTGGAGGGGTTTGGGGTATTTGGGGGGTCCTGGTGGTCACTGGAGGGGGGACTTGGGGGGGTCTCTCAGGATTTTGGGGATTTTTTTGGGGGTCCCTCAGGATTTTGGGGGTCTCCTTGGATTTTGAGGATCCTGGGGGGTCTCTCAGGATTTTGAGGGGGTCTCTCCAGATTTTGGGGTATCCCAGGGGGTCTCTCAGGATTTGGGACCCCCCAATTCCCCGTTTTCCCCCAGAACCTGCAGGGAATGTTCCAGAACCTCACCAACCTCGGGGTCACTGGGGTGGAATCCCAGAGATTTTGGGGATTTTTGGGGGTCTCTCTGGATTTTTGGGGATTTTTTTGGGGATCTCTCAGGATTTTGGGGATTTTTTGGGGGTCTCTCAGGATTTTTGGGGTCTCTCTGCACTTGGGGTGTCCCTCAGGATTTGGGGACCCCCCTGACCCCCCCATTTCCCCCAGAACCCTGGAGGGAATGTTCCAGAACCTGACCAACCTCGGGGTCACTGGGGTGGAATCCCAGAGATTTTGGGGATTTTTTGGGTGGGATCTCTCAGGATTTTGGGGATTTTTTGGGGATCCCTCAGGATTTTTGGGGTCTCTCTGCACTTGGGGTGTCCCTGAGGATTTGTGACCCCCCAATTCCCATTTTTCCCCCAAAACCCTGCAGGGAATGTTCCAGAACCTCGGGGTCACTGGGGTGGAATCCCAGAGGATTTTCGGGATTTTTGGGGGAGATCTTTCAGGATTTTGAGGATTTTTTGGGGGTCTCTCAGGATTTTTGGGGTCCCTCTGTACTTGGGATGTCCCTCAGGATTTGGGGACCCCCCAATTTCCCATTTTTCCCCCAGAACCCTGCAGGGAATGTTCCAGAACCTGACCAACCTCGGGGTCACTGGGGTGGAATCCCAGAGATTTTGGGGATTTTTTGGGGGTCCCTCAGGATTTTTGGGGTCTCTCTGTATCTGGGGTGTCCCTCATGATTTGAGGACCCCCAATTCCCCGTGTTTCCCCCAGAACCCTGGAGGGAATGTTCCGGAAGCTGAACAATCTGCTGGAGCGGCTGCACCAATCCTATTTCCTGTACCTGCTGCCGTCCCTGGCGCGCTTCGTGTCCATCGGCTCCTACGCCCCGGCCCTGGGGCTGCTGCTGCTGGTGCTGGCTCTCAGGGTATCCTGCAGAAATGGGGGGAAAAACGGGAAATTGGGGAAAAAACGGGGGGAAATTGGGGAAAAAACGGTGAAAAACGGTAAAGAAATGGCAAAAAACGGTGAAAAAACAGCAAAAAATGGGGAAAAAATGGAGAAGAAATGGAAAAAAATTGGGGTTCCTGTGTCCCAGGCCTGGGGCTGGTGTTGGCTCTAAGGATATCCTGCAGAAATGGGGTGAAAAACAGGGAAATTGGGAAAAAACAGCAAAAAATGGTGAAAAAACGGCAAAAAACGGTGAAAAAACAATGAAAAACGGGAGAAACGGGGAAAAATGGGGAAAAATGGGGAAAAATTTGGGGTTTCTGCACCTCTCCCCTGGGGCTGGTGCTGGTGGTGCTGGCACTGAGGGTATCCTGCAGAAATGGGGTGAAAAACCGGGAAATTGGGGAAAAATGGTGAAAAAATGGGGAGAAACGGTGAAAAAAACGGTGAAAAAACAGCAAAAAATGGGGAAAAATGGGGAAGAAATGGAAAAAATTTGGGGTTTCTGCAGCCCAGCCCTGGAGCTGCTGCTGCTGGTGCTGGCACTCAGGGTATCCTGCACAAATGGGGGGAAAAATGGGGAATTTGGGAAAAAATGGTGAAAAAACGGGGAGAAACGGTGAAAAAACGGTGAAAAAACAGAGAAAAAATGGTGAAAAAACAGCAAAAAATGGGGAAAAAATGGGGAAAAAATTTTTTAAAAATGGGATTTCTGTGTCCCAACCCTGGGGCTGCTGCTGCTGGTGCTGGCACTGAGGGTATCCTGCAGAAATGGGGGAAAAACAGGGAAATTGGGGAGAAACGGGGAGAAACGGTGAAAAAACGGCAAAAATTGGGGAGAAAATGGGGAAGAAATGGAAAAAAATTGGGTTTCTGTGTCCCTGCCCTGGGGCTGCTGCTGCTGGTGCTGGCTCTGAGGGTATCCTGCAGGAATGGGGGAAAAACGGGAAATTGGGGAAAAAACGGTGAAAAAACGGGGAGAAATGGTGAAAAAACGGTGAAAAACGGTGAAAAAATGGGGAAAAACGGGGGAAAAATGGCAAAAAATGGGGAAAAAATAGGATTTTTGTGTACCCAGCCCTGGGGCTGCTGCTGCTGGTGCTGGCTCTGAGGGTATCCTGCAGAAATGGGGTGAAAAACCGGGAAATTGGTGAAAAAATGGTGAAAAAATGGGGAGAAACGGTGAAATAACGGTGAAAAAATGGTGAAAAAACAGCAAAAAATGGGGAAAAAATGGGGAAAATTTGGGGTTTCTGTGTCCCTGCCCTGGGGCTGCTGCTGCTGGTGCTGGCACTCAGGGTATCCTGCAGGAATGGGGGGAAAAACGGGGAAATTGGGGAAAAAACGGTGAAAAAACGGGGAGAAACGGTGAAAAAACGGTGAAAAAACAGAGAAAAAATGGTGAAAAAACAGCAAAAAATGGGGAAAAATGGGGAAGAAATGGAAAAAAATGGGGCTCCTCTGTCCCTCCCCTGGGGCTGGTGCTGGCACTCAGGGTATCCTGCAGAAATGGGGTGAAAAACCGGGAAATTGGTGAAAAAACAGTGAAAAAACGGCGAAAAAACAGCAAAAAATGGTGAAAAAATGGCAAAAAAAGGGGAAAAAATTATGAAAAACGGGGAAAAATTTGGGATTTCTGGGCCCCTGCCCTGGGGCTGGTGCTGCTGGTGCTGGCACTCAGGGTATCCTGCACAAATGGGGTGAAAAATGGGGAAATTGGGAAAAAAACGGGGAGAAACGGTGAAAAAATGGCAAAAAACGGTGAAAAAATGGGGAAAAAACAGCAAAAAATGGGGAAAAATTTGGGGTTTCTACAGCCCTGCCCTGGGGCTGCTGCTGCTGGTGCTGGCTCTGAGGGTATCCTGCAGGAATGGGGTGAAAAACTGGGAAATTGGGGAAAAATGGTGAAAAAATGGGGAGAAACGGTGAAAAAACGGCAAAAAATGGGGAAAAAAATGGGGAAGAAATGGAAAAAAATTGGATTTCAGTGCCCCGGCCCTGGGGCTGCTGCTGCTGGTGCTGGCACTCAGGGTATCCTGCAGGAATGGGGGCAAAAACGGGAAATTGGGGAAAAAACGGGGAGAAAATGGGGAGAAACGGTGAAAAAACGGTAAAAAAACAGCAAAAAATGGGGAAAAAATGGGGAAAAAAATTTTTAAAAATGGGATTTCTGTGTCCCTGCCCTGGGGCTGCTGGTGCTGGCACTGAGGGTATCCTGCAGAAATGGGGTGAAAAACAGGGAAATTGGGAAAAAAACGGGGAGAAACGGTGAAAAAACGGTGAAAAAACAGGGAAAAAATGGGGAAACAATTTTTTTAAATTGGGATTTCTGTGTCCCAGCCCTGGGGCTGCTGCTGCTGGTGCTGGCACTGAGGGTATCCTGCAGAAATGGGGGGAAAAACGGGAAATTGGGGAAAAATGGTGAAAAAACGGGGAGAAACGGTGAAAAAACAGCAAAAAATGGGGATAAAATGGGGAAGAAATGGAAAAAAATTGGGTTTCTGTGTCCCTCCCCTGGGGCTGCTGCTGCTGGTGCTGGCTCTGAGGGTATCCTGCAGGAATGGGGGAAAAACAGGGGAAATTGGGGAAAAAACGGGGAGAAAATGGGGAGAAACGGTGAAAAAACGGTGAAAAAACGGCAAAAAATGGGGAAACAATTTTTTTTAATTGGGATTTCTGTGTCCCAGCAGTGGGGCTGCTGCTGCTGGTGCTGGCTCTCAGGGTATCCTGCAGAAATGGGGTGAAAAACTGGGAAATTGGGAAAAAAATGGTGAAAAAATGGGGAGAAACGGTGAAAAAACGGTGAAAAACGGTGAAAAAACAGAGAAAAAATGGTGAAAAAACAGCAAAAAATGGGGAAAAATGGGGAAGAAATGGAAAAAAATGGGGCTCCTCTGTCCCTCCCGTGGGGCTGGTGCTGGCACTCAGGGTATCCTGCAGAAATGGGGTGAAAAACTGGGAAATTGGTGAAAAAACGGCGAAAAAACAGCAAAAAATGGTGAAAAAATGGCAAAAAAAGGGGAAAAAATTATGAAAAACGGGGGAAAAATGGGGAAAAATTTGGGATTTCTGTGCCCCTGCCCTGGGGCTGCTGCTGGTGCTGGCTCTGAGAATATAATGCAGAAGTGGGGTGAAAAATGGGGAAATTGGGAAAAAACAGGGAGAAACAGTGAAAAACGGGGAAAAAATGGAAAAAAATGGGGGAAATTGGGAGAAAAATGAAAAAAAAATGGGGGAAAACAGTGAAAAAATGGAGGGAAAATGGGGAAAAATGGGGAATAAAAGGGAAAAACGGGGTGGAAATGGAAAAGTGAAAAAGGATAAAAAATGAGGGAAAATGAGAGAAAACAGGATAAAAATGGGGGAAAAATAGGAAAAAAAGGGGGGTGAAAATGGGGAAAGAATGAGGGGAAAATGGGGAACAAAATGGGGAAAACATTGGGGAAAATGATTTAAAAATGTGGGGAGAATGTGGAAAAACGGGGGGAAATGAGAAAAAAATTGGAAAAATGGGGAAAAGGGAAAATGGGGAACAATCAGACAAAATGGGGAAAATGAGGAAAAAATGGGGAAAATTGGGGGAAAAATTGGAAAAAAATGTGGGAAAATGGGGGGGGAAATGGGGAAAATCAGAAAAAAATGGGAAAATGGGGAAAAATTGGGGGGAAATTGGAGGAAATGAGGAAAAATGGGGAAAAATTGGGAATAACTTTGGAAAAAAATATGGGAAAAAAGGAAAATAGTGGGGGAAAAATGGGGGGAAAATGAGGAAAAAATGTGGGAAAATGGGGAAAAATGGGGAATAAATTAGGTTTGGGGGAAAATAGGGGAAATGAGAAAAAAATGGGAAAAATTGGAAAAAATGTGGGAAAAAATGGGGGAAAATTGGAAAAACGTGAGAAAATATGGGGAAAAATTGGAAAAAATGGGGGAAAAATGGGGGAAAACAGGGAATTGTGGGAAAAGGGGGGTTTGGGGATTGGGGGGATTTAGGGGGGATTTTGGGGGGGTCTCTGGGGGTCTCTGCCCTTTCCTTGACCCCTCCCCAGGCCCTGGAGCTGTGGATGAGGCTGAGCCGGAGCGAGGAGGGGGAGGGGGAGCCCCCGGTGGGGGAGGTGAGGGGACCCCAAACACTGACCCCAAATCCCCTGGGACCCCAAACCTGATCCCAAATCCCCCTGGGACCCCAAAAACTGACCCCAAATCCCCTGGGACCCCAAAACTGACCCCAAATCCCCTGGGACCCCAAAAACCTGACCCCAAAATTTCCTGGGATCCCAAATCCCCCTGGGACCCCAAAAACTGACCCCAAATTCCCCTGGGACCCCAAAAACTGACCCCAAATCCCCCTGGGACCCCAAAAACTGACCCCAAATCCCCCTGGGACCCCAAAAACTGACCCCAAATCCCCCTGGGACCCCAAAACTGACCCCAAACACTGACCCCAAACAGTGACCCCACACTGACCCCAAATTCCCCTGGGACCCCAAAAACTGATCCCAAAAACTGACCCCAAACACTGACCCCAAATTGACC
Source organism: Catharus ustulatus (assembly GCF_009819885.2). Lineage (NCBI taxonomy): Eukaryota > Metazoa > Chordata > Aves > Passeriformes > Turdidae > Catharus > Catharus ustulatus. The sequence continues at coordinate 164,977,789 of NC_046221.1, forward strand.
CTAAAGTGACCCCTGGGACCCCAAAATTGACCAAACTGACCCCAGAAACCTGACCCCAAAATCCCCTGGGACCCCAAACCTGACCCCAAAACTAACCCCAAACTGACCCTAAAGTGACCCCTGGGACCCCCAAACCTGACCTCAAACCTGATCCCAAAATCCCCTGGGACCCCAAATCTGACCCTGTACCCCCTGAACCCCAACCCTGACCCCCTGAACCCCAACCCTGACCCTGAACCCCAACCCTGACCCCAAAAACCCCCCTGAACCCCAACCCTGACCCCATTTCTGACCCCATTCCTGTCCCCCCAGGCCCGGGGGGGTCTCCTGTACCTGGTGCCCCCCATCCTGATCTCGGGGGGGGCGGGGGCTGCCCTGTACCTGTGGGACCCCCTGTACCCCATTTCTGACCCCAAATCCCCCTGTACCCCAATCCTGACCCCATTCCTGTCCCCCCAGGCCCGGGGGGGTCTCCTGTACCTGGTGCCCCCCATCCTGATCTCAGGGGGGGCGGGGGCTGCCCTGTACCTGCTGCCCGTGCGGGGCCAGGCCGTGGCCACCCAGCACTTCCCGGTGGGCGAGGCCGAGGCCGTGGTGCTGGCCCTGATCGGCATCTACGTGGCTGGGATGGCCCTGCCCCACAGCACCCACAGGTATGGGGGGTTCTAAATGGGGCTGGGGTCTGGGGATGGCCCTGCCCCACAGCACACACAGGTATGGGGGTCTGGGGTCTCTAAATGGGTCTGGGGTCCCTAAATGGGGCTGGGGTCTGTGGGATGGCCCTGCCCCACAGCACTCACAGGTACGGGGTCATTAAATGGGTCTGGGGTCCCTAAATGGGGCTGGGGTCTGTGGGTGCTGGCCCTGCCCCACAGCACACACAGGTATGGGGGTCTGGGGGGGCACAGAAATGGGTCTGGGGTCCTTAAATGGGTCTGTGGTGCTGGCCCTGATCGGCATCTACGTGGCTGGGATGGCCCTGCCCCACAGCACTCACAGGTACGGGGGTACAGAAATGGGTCTGGGGTCTGTAAATGGGGCTGGGATGGCCCTGCCCCACAGCACACACAGGTATGGGGGTACAGAAATGGGTCTGGGGTCTGTAAATGGGGCTGGGATGGCCCTGCCCCACAGCACCCACAGGTATGGGGGGTTCTAAATGGGGCTGGGGTCTGTAAATGGGGCTGGGATGGCCCTGCCCCACAGCACACACAGGTATGGGGGGTTCTAAATGGGGCTGGGGTCTGTAAATGGGGCTGGGATGGCCCTGCCCCACAGCACACACAGGTATGGGGTCATTAAATGGGTCTGGGGTCTCTAAATGGGGCTGGGATGGCCCTGCCCCACAGCACACACAGGTATGGGGTCATTAAATGGGTCTGGGGTCTCTAAATGGGGCTGGGATGGCCCTGCCCCACAGCACACACAGGTACGGGGTCATTAAATGGGGCTGGGGTCTGTAAATGGGGCTGGGATGGCCCTGCCCCACAGCACTCACAGGTATGGGGTCACTAAATGGGTCTGGGGTCTCTAAATGGGGCTGGGGTCCCTGAAGGGGTCTGGGGTCTGTAAATGGGTCTGGGGTCCCTAAATGGGTCTGGGGTCTCTAAATGGGGCTGGGGTCCCTAAATGGGTCTGGGGGGCTCTGAGCCCTCAGTGTCACCCCAGGGTTCTGTCTGGGGGGACAGAGGGGCTGGGGACACTGAGTGACACTGAGTGTGACACTGATGGTGATACTGTGTGACAATCTGTGACACTGAGTGACACTGGGTGACAACGGGGTGACACTGCATGTGACACTGACTGACATTGAGTGACATTGAGTGACGCTGGATGTGACACTGATGGTGACACTGGTGTGACACTGATGGTGACACTGAGTGACATTGAGTGACCCTGGCTGTCTGTGTGTGACACTGAGTGTGACACTGGGTGGCAACGGGGTGACACAGGGGGTGTCTCTGTATGATTCTGGGTGACACTGGGTGACAATTTGTGACATTGAGTGACAACGAGTGGCACTGGGTGTCTCTGTAACACTGGGTGTGACACTGATGGTGACACTGATGATGACACTGGGTGACAACGGGGTGACACAGGAGGTGTCTCTGTGTGACACAGGGTGACAATGGGTGACACTGATGGTGACATTGAGTGACAATTTGTGACATTGAGTGACAGTGATGGTGACACTGTGTGACGCTGGGGGACACTGATGGTGATATTGAGTGACATTGAGTGACACTGGGTGTGACACTGGGTGACAATCTGTGACATTGAGTGACATTGACATTGGTGACACTGGGTGACAATCTGTGACACTGAGTAACAACAGGGTGACAATGAGTGACACAGGGGGTGTCTCTGTGTGACACTGATGGTGACACTGGGTGACAATCTGTGACACTGAGTGACACTGGGTGTCTCTGTGTGACACTGGGGGACACTGGGTGACACTGATGGTGACACTGGGTGACAATCTGTGACATTGAGTGACACTGGGTGTCTCTGTGTGACACTGGGGGACACTGGGTGACACTGATGGTGACACTGGGGGACAATCTGTGACATTGAGTGACACTGATGGTGACACTGACACTGGGTGACAGTGGGGTGACACAGGGGGTGTCTCTGTGTGACACTGGGTGACACTGAGGGGGACACTGACGGTGACACTGGGTGTCTCTGGGTGACACTGGGTGTGACACTGAGTGTGACACTGATGGTGACACTGGGTGACAACAGGGTGACACAGGGGGTGTCTCTGTGTGACACTGGGTGACACTGAGGGGGACACTGACGGTGACACTGGGTGTCTCTGGGTGACACTGGGTGTGACACTGAGTGTGACACTGATGGTGACACTGGGTGACAACAGGGTGGCACAGGGGGTGTCTCTGTGTGACACTGGGTGACACTGGGTGACAATTTGTGACATTGAGTGACAACAAGTGGCACTGGATGTCTCTGTAACACTGGGTGTGACACTGATGGTGACACTGGGTGACAACAGGGTGACACAGGAGGTGTCTCTGTGTGACACTGGGTGACAACGGGGTGACACTGATGGTGACATTGAGTGACAATTTGTGACGTAGTGACACTGATGGTGACACTGTGTGACGCTGGGGAACACTGGTGATATTGAGTGACATTGAGTGACACTGGGTGTGACACTGGGTGACAATCTGTGACATTGAGTGACATTGACATTGGTGACACTGGGTGACAATCTGTGACACAGTGACATTGAGTGACGCTGGGTGTCACACTGGGTGACAATCTGTGACACTGTGTGACACTGGGTGACAATCTGTGACACTGATGGTGACATTGAGTGACAATTTGTGACATTGAGTGACACTGATGGTGACACTGTGTGACGCTGGAGGACAATCTGTGACATTGAGTGACACTAGGTGTGACACCGCTGGTGACAACGGAGTGACACAGGGGGTGTCTCTGGGTGACACTGGGGGACACTGCTGGTGACATTGAGTGACACTGGGTGTCTGTGTGACACTGGGTGACAATCTGTGACACTGAGTGACATTGAGTGACATTGATGGTGACACTGGGTGACAATCTGTGACATTGAGTGACATTGATGTGACACTGGGTGACAATCTGTGACATTGAGTGACACTGAGTTACACTGATAGTGACACTGATAGTGATACTGATGGTGACACTGGGTGACAATCTGTGACATTGAGTGACATTGGGTGTTTGTGTGACACTGGATGTGACACTGGGTGACACTGATGGTGACATTGAGTGACACTGGGTGTGACACTGATGGTGACACTGGGTGACAATCTGTGACACTGAGTGACACTGGGTGACAACGGAGTGACACAGGGGGTGTCTCTCTGTGACACTGTGTGACGCTGGGGAACACTGATGGTGATATTGAGTGACATTGGCGGTGACATTGAGTGACAACGAGTGACACTGGGGGACACTGTGTGACACTGTGTGACCCCAGGTGACACTGTGACACTCTCTCTGTCCCCAGGGCACTCTCAGGGGGTGGCCAGCGGGGCTGGATGACCCTGAAGCTGCTGGCCCTGGGTGTGTCTGTGTGACACTGTGTGACACTGTGTGACACTGTGTGACACAGGTGACACTGTGACACTGTCTCTGTCCCCAGAGCCCTCTCAGGGGGTGGCCAGCGCGGCTGGATGACCCTGAAGCTGCTGGCCCTGCTGGCCCTGGGTGTGTCTGTGTGACACTGTGTGACACTGTGTGACACTGTGTGACACTGTGTGACACTGTGTGACCCCAGGTGACACTGTGACACTCTCTCTGTCCCCAGGGCTCTCTCAGGGGGTGGCCAGCGCGGCTGGATGACCCTGAAGCTGCTGGCCCTGCTGGCCCTGGCCCTGCTCCTCACCTGCCTGGCCCTGCTCAACTTCTCCCTGGGCTTCCTGCTCGGGGTCACCCTCGTGCCACCCGCGGCTGCTGTCAGACCTGGGGGCAACAGGTGAGGCTGGGGGACATGGGGGGGACAGGTGAGACTGGGGGGACAGGTGAGACTGGGACACCTGGGGGGGACAGGTGACACCTGGGGGGACAGGTGTGACATGGGGGACAGGTGTGACATGGGGGGACAGGTGAGACAGGGACAGGTGAGACCTGGGGGGGAAAGGTGAGACAGGGAGGTGACACGTGACACATGGAGGTGACAGGTGAGACAGGGACAGGTGACACCCATTGGGGACAGGTGCTGAGGGGTCTCAGGTGGCCCCTGGTGCTCTCAGGGTGGTCTCAGGGGTCCCTGGGCTGTCCCTGGTGCTCTCAGAGTGGTCTCAGGGGTCCCTGGATGGTCTCAGGTGGCCCCTGGTGCTGTCAGTGGTCACTGACAGATGTACCTGGTGCAGGTACCTGTGCCTGTCCGTTCCAGGTTATCCCTGGCCATCCTGGTGCTGACCATCCTGGGGCTGTCACTGTCCCTGTCCCTGTCCCTGGTGGCCTCAGGGATCTCTGGGTGGTCCCTGGTGGTCTCTGGTGGTCTCAGGGTGGTCCCTGGTGCTCTCAGTGGTCACTGATCCCCTCTCTGTTCCAGGCTGCCCCTGGCCCTGCTACTGGTGCTGACCACTCTGGGCTGTCCCTGTCCCTGTCCCTGGTGCTCTCAGTGGTCACTAACCCCTGTGTCCATTCCAGGTTGCCCCTGGCCCTGGTGCTGACCACCCCTGACCTGTCCCTGGTGCTCTCAGTGGTCACTGACCCCCCTCTCCCCATTCCAGGCTGCCCCTGGCCCTGCTGCTGGTACTCACCACCCCTGGCCTGTCCCTGTCCCTGGTGGTCACTGACCCCCTGTATCTGTTCCAGGTTGTCCCTGGCCCTCCTGCTGGTGCTGACCACTCCTGGCCTGTCCCTGTCCCTGGTGGTCTCAGGGGTCCCTAGGTGGTCCCTGGTGGTCACTGACCCCCCTCTCCCCGTTCCAGGTTGCCCCTGGCCCTGCTGCTGGTGCTGACCACCCCTGGCCTGTCCCTGGTGGTCTCAGGGATCTCTGGGTGGTCCCTGGTGGTCACTGACCCCTCTCCCCATTCCAGGCTGCCCCTGGCCCTGCTGCTGGTGCTGACCACCCCGGGCCTGTCCCTGTTCATGGCCGTGCTGCTGGAGCGGGAGCTGCTGGAGGCGCCGGCCGGGCTGGGCGAGGCCTGGCAGCGATTCCTGGGGGCTCTGGGCCAGGGGCTGCTGCAGGAGCACCTGCACGGGGCCCACCTGAGCCCCCTGCTCTGCCTGGGGGCTTATCCGTGCTGGCTGCTGCTCTGGAACGTGCTCTTCTGGAAATAATGGACAGATGGACAGACAGACTGACCCCCCACCTGAGCCCCCTGCTCTGCCTGGGGGCCTACCCCTGCTGGCTGCTGCTCTGGAACGTGCTCTTCTGGAAATGATGGACAGATGGACAGATGGACACAGGGACACACGGACTGACCCCTCACCTGAGCCCCCTGCTCTGCCTGGGGGCCTGTCCCTGCTGGCTGCTGCTCTGGAACGTGCTCTTCTGGAAGTGATGGACAGATGGACATGGGATGGACACACGGACATGGAGATGGACACACAGACATGGGGATGGACACAGGATGGACACACGGCCAGCTGTCCAGCAGGGACAGACCCACGGACAGTCCCACAGAGGGACCCCCCGGACAGTGACAGCCCTGGATGGGCACAGGGAGCCCCCAGACTCACGGACAGACTGACAGACCCACAGACAGAGCCACGGACAGACTGACAGAGCCATGGACAGAGCACTGGACAGACCCATGGACAGACCCATGGACAGACTGACAGACCCAGGGACAGACAGAGCCCTGGACAGACCCACGGACAGACTGACAGGACCCTGAACAGAGCCATGGACAGAGCCATGGACAGACTGACAGAGCCATGGACAGAGCTAGGGACAGACTCACGGACAGACCCACGGACAGACTGGCAGACAGACTGACAGAGCCTTGAACAGAGCCACGGACAGACTGACAGAGCCATGGACAGAGCTAGGGACAGACACAACCCTGGACAGACAGACTGACAGACAGAGCACTGGACAGAGCCAGGGACAGACCCCAATGCCCCCCCCGAGGTGTCCCCGCTGTGTCCCCACCCGGCACTGGGACCCCGAACTGGGGGAACTGGGAGGGGGCTGCAGGGGGCGGGGCTTTTATGGGCGTGGTTTTGTACAGGGGCGTGGTTTACTGAGGGGGCGTGGCCTATCCCCTCGCGCTTTTCCCGCCCTCCGCCAGGGGGCGCCGCAATTAAAAAAACCTCCAACCACTGCGGTAGGGTCACGTGTCCATCTGTGACGTCACTTCCTCCTTCCCCTGACGTCACTTCCGGGGCGTCGCGGCGCGTCCCCTCGACCTCGGCGATGGCGGCGCTGCGGGGCCTGCGGGGCCTGCCGGGGCTGCGGCGCCTCCCGGGCCCGCCGGGGCCCGGCCTCGCTCCCCGCGCGCTGCTGCGCCCGCGGGGCTGCCCCGACGGCGGCCCCGGCACGGTGAGTGCGGCCCGAGCGCCGCGGGAAGGTCACGGCGGGCGGCGGGGCGCGGGCCCGGGGCCGCCCCTCAGAGCCGCGCTCCGCCCGGGGAGCGGCCAAGGGACGCGCTTCGTCCCGGCCAAGGGGCCCGGGGTCCGTCTGCCCTGCTCGGGAGTGCTCCGTTACCTCCCCCGGTGTCCCTCGGTGTCCTCCAGCTCTGCCCGGGGTGCTCCGTTACCTCCCCCGGTGTCCCCCGGTGTCCCCAGCCCTGCCAGGGGTGCTCCGTTACCTCCCCCGGTGTCCCCGGTGTCCCTCAGCCCTGCCCGGGGTGCTCCGTTACCTCCCCCGGTGTCCCCCGGTGTCCCCAGCCCTGCCCAGGGTGCTCCGTTACCGTCCCCGGTGTCCCCCGGTGTCCCCCAGCCCTGCCCGGGGTGCTCCGTTACCTCCCCCGGTGTCCCCGGTGTCCCTCAGCCCTGCCCGGGGTGCTCCGTTACCGTCCCCGGTGTCCCCCAGCCCTGCCCGGGGTGCTCCGTTACCTCCCCCGGTGTCCCCGGTGTCCCTCAGCCCTGCCCGGGGTGCTCCGTTACCGTCCCCGGTGTCCCCCAGCCCTGCCCGGGGTGCTCCGTTACCTCCCCCGGTGTCCCCAGCCCTGCCCAGGGTGCTCCGTTACCGTCCCCGGTGTCCCCCGGTGTCCCCCAGCCCTGCCCGGGGTGCTCCGTTACCTCCCCCGGTGCCCCCCATCCCTGCCCGGGGTGTTCCGTTACCTCCCCCGGTGTCCCCAGCCCTGCCCGGGGTGCTCCGTTACCTCCCCCGGTGTCCCCAGCCCTGCCCGGGGTGCTCCGTTACCTCCCCCGGTGCCCCCCAGCCCTGCCCGGGGTGCTCCGTTACCTTCCCCGGTGTCCCCCAGCCCTGCCTGGTTCCATCGTTACCGTCCCCGGTGTTCCCGGTGTCCCCGGTAGCTCCCCGAGCCCCGCCCGGTGCCCCCGGTCCCTTTGCCCGTCCCGCCCAGTGTCCCCGTTACTGTCCCGGTGCCCCCGTTACTGTCCCGGTGTGCCCCGCCCTGCCCTTGGCCGTGTCCTCTGCCCGCCCTTCGCGCTGTTCCCGCTCTTCCCTTCCCGGCATTTCTGCTATTCCCGGGATTCCCGCTGTCCCCGTGTCCCCCACAGGTGTCCCTTTGACCCCAACAGGTGTGTCTGTGACCCCCTGATCCCTGCTGTGTCCCCCCCAGGTGTCCCTGTGTCCCCTGAACCCCCCAGGTGTCCCCTGACCCTACCCTGTGTCCCCCCAGGTGTCCCTGTGTCCCCTGACCCCCCCAGGTGTCCCTGTGTCACTCCAGGTGTCCCCCTGACCCACCCCCGTGTCCCCTCAGGTGTCCCTGTGTCCCCCCCGTATCCCCCCAGGTGTCTCTGTCCCTGTGTCCCCCCAGGTGTCCCTGTGTCACCCTAGGTGTCCCCTGACCTGCCCTGTGTCACCCCAGGTGTCCCTGTGTCCCCCCCCGTGTCCCCCAGGTGTCCCTGTCCTCCCAGGTGTCCCTGTGTCCCCCCAGGTGTGCTTGTCCCTCCCTGTCTCCCCCACGTGTCCCTGTCCCCACCAGGTGTCCCTGTTCCCCCCTGTCCCCCCAGGTGTCTCCCCCAGGTGTCCCTGTCCCTGTGTCCCCCTCAAGTGTCCCTGTCACCCCAGGTGTCCCTGTGTCCCCTGACCCCTCTGTGTCCCCCCTCAGGTATCCCTGTGTCCCCTGACCCCTCTGTGTCCCCCCCAGGTGTCCCTGTCCTCATTCCCAGGCCGTTCCCGGTCCCGCCGTGCCCTGGCGGCCCTGGGGGTCCTGTCCCTGTGTCCCTGTGTCCCCTGACCCCTCTGTGTCCCCCCCAGGTGTCCCTGTCCTCATTCCCAGGCCGTTCCCGGTCCCGCCGTGCCCTGGCAGCCCTGGGGGTCCTGGCCGGGGGGGGGTCCCTGGCCCTGGCGCTGTCCCTCGGGGGGAGCCCCCTGAGCGCGGGGGAGCTGGAGCTGCACCCCCCGAGCTTCCCCTGGAGCCACGGCGGGCCCCTGTCCGCCCTGGACCACGCCAGGTACGGGGGGGAGGGAAATGGGGGGGTTGGGGGGTCCTGGAGGGATTTGGGGGGGTCCTGGGAGGGGTTTGGGGAGTCCTTGAAGGGTCCTGGGGGGTGTTTGGGGGTCCTGGAGGGGGTTTGGGGGGGCTGAACCACTCCAGGAATGGGGGTCTGGGGGGTTTGGGGAGTCCTGGGGACCCATTTGAGGGGTCCTGGGGGGTTTTGGGAGGGTCCTGGCGGGGGGTTTGGGGGGGCTGAACCACTCCAGGAATGGGGGGAGTGGGGGTTTAGGGGGCTCCTGAGGGGGTTTGGGGAGTCCTGGGAGGGTCCTGGTGGGGTTTGGGGGGGTCCTGGGGGGCGTTTGGGGATCCTGGGAGGGGTTTGGGGGGTCCTGGGGACCGTTTGAGGGGTCTTGGGGGGTTTTAGGGGGGTCCTGGGGGGATTTTGGGGATCCTGGGAGGGTCTTGGGGGGTTATCCCAGGGGATTTGAGGGGTCCTGGGGGGATTTTGGGGGGGTCCTGGGGGGGTTTTGGGGGTGCTGGACTACACCAGGCAATGGGGCAGGGGGGAATTGGGGGGGATTTTGGGGGTCCTGGGGGGCTTTAGGGGGGTCGTGTGGGGATTTGGGGATTTTTTGAGATGTTTTTGGGGGTGTCTGGACCATACCATGTGCTGGGGGTGGGGGAGCTGCAGAGATTTGGGGGGTCCTGGTGGGGGGTTTGGGGGGGCTGAACCACTCCAGGAATGGGGGGAGTGGGGATTTTGGGGGGGTCCTGGGGGGCTTTGGGGATGCTGGACCGTTCCAGGTAATGGGGCAGGGGGGAAATGGGGGTGTTTGGGGGGTCCTGGGGGGTTTTGAGAAGTTTTTGGGGGTCCCTGGACCATACCATGTGCTTGGGGGGGAGCTGCAGAGATTTGGGGAGTCCTGGGGGTCCCTGGACCATACCATGTGCCATGTGGGGGGAACCTGCAGAGAGTTGGGGGGGGTTTGGGGGTCCCTGGACCATACCATGTGCCACAGGGGGAGCTGCAGAGATTTGAGATGTTTTTGGGATCCCTGGACCGTACCATGTGCCGAGGAGGGGGGAACCTGCAGAGATTTGGGGGTCCTGGGGTTTTTTTGGGGTCCCTGGACCGTACCATGTGCTGGGGGGAGCTGCAGAGATTTGGGGGGGCTCTGGGATGGTTTTTGGGGGTCCCTGGACCGTACCATGTGCAGGGGGGGTCCTGGAGGGTCTGACCCCCCTTTCCCACAGTGTCCAGCCTCGTTTTGGGGTGATTTGGGGTTTTTGGGGTCCCTGAGCCCCCCTCATTCACCCCACAGTGTGTGCAGAGGGTTCCAGGTGTACCCCAGGTGTGTGGGGGGTGATTTTTGGGTTATTTTAGGATGATTTTGGGGTGATTTAGGTTTTTTTTTCTCCCCCCTCAGTGTCCCCAGGGTGTTCCAGGTGTACCCCAGGTGTGTTTAGGATTGTTTTTGGGATGATTTAGGATTATTTTGGGTTTTTTTCTCCTCTCAGTGTGCGCAGGGGGTTCCAGGTGTACCCCAGGTGTGTGTGGGATATTTTAGGTTTATTTAGGATGATTTTGGGTTATTTTGTGTCCCCAGCGTGCACAGGGGGTTCCAGGTGTGCCGCCAGGTGTGTTTGATGTGATTTTGGGATGATTTAGGTTTATTTACAGTTATTTTTGGGTCTCTCTCTCCCCAGTGTGCGCAGAGGGTTCCAGGTGTACTGCCAGGTGTGTGTGGGATATTTTAGGTTTATTTAGGATTATTTTGGGTTTTTTTCCCCTCAGTGTCCGCAGGGGGTTCCAGGTGTACCCCCAGGTGTGTTTAGGATTATTTTTGGGGTATTTTAGGATTATTTTGGGTTTCTGTCCCCTCACAGTGTGCGCAGAGGGTTCCAGGTGTACCGCCAGGTGTGTTTAGGATTATTTTTGGGATATTTTAGGATTATTTTGGTTTTTTTTCCCCTCAGTGTGTGCAGAGGGTTCCAGGTGTACCGCCAGGTGTGTGTGGGATGGTTTAGGTTTATTTAGGATGATTTAGGGTTATTTTGGGTTTCTGTCCCCTCACAGTGTCCGCAGGGGGTTCCAGGTGTACCGCCAGGTGTGCTCCGCCTGTCACTCCATGGAGTTCGTGGCTTTCCGCAGCCTCATCGGGGTCACCCACACCGAGGCCGAGGCCAAGGCGCTGGCAGAGGAGGTGACAGCTCAGTGACACCCCTGTCACCCCTGGGACACCCAGTGACACCCCTGGGACAGCCCTGTGTCACCTCTGTCACCCCTGGGACACCCCTGGGACACCCCAGTGTCACCTCTGTCACCCCTGGGACACCCCTGGGACACCCCTGGGACACCCCAGTGTCACCTCTGTCACCCCTGGGACACCCCTGGGACACCCCTGGGACACCCCAGTGTCACCTCTGTCACCCCTGGGACACCCCTGGGACACCCCTGGGACACCCCAGTGTCACCTCTGTCACCCCTGGGACACCCCTGGGACACCCAGTGTCACCTCTGTCACCCCCAGTGTCACCTGCAGTGTCCCTGTCCCTGTGCTGCTGTCCCCAGTGTCCCTGTGCTGCCATTCCCAGTGTCCCTGTCCTGCTGTCCCCAGTGTCCCTGTGCTGCCGTCCCCAATGTCCCCACCCTGCCATCCCCAGTGTGCCTGTGCTGCCATCCCCAGTGTCCCTGTCCCTGGTGTCCCCACCCCGCTGTCTCACATGTCCCAGTGTCCCTGTCCTGCTGTCCCCAGTGCCCTGATGTCCCTGTGCTGCCACCACTGGTGTCCCTGTGTCACCTGTCCCTGTCTCACCTGTGCAGGTGGAGGTGCAGGATGGCCCCGATGAGAACGGCGAGATGTTCATGGGGTCCCTGTGTCACACCTGTCCCTGTCACTGTGTCCCCTGTGTCACACCTGTCCCTGTGTCACCTGTCCCTGTGTCACCTGTCCCTGTCTCACCTGTATCTCACCTGTGCAGGTGGAGGTGCAGGACGGCCCCGATGAGAACGGCGAGATGTTCATGGGGTCCCTGTGTCACACCTGTCACACCTGTCCCTGTGTCCCCTGTCTCACCTGTCCCTGTGTCACACCTGTGTCTCACCTGTGTCTCACCTGTGTCTCACCTGTGTCTCACTGCCCAGGTGGAGGTGCAGGACGGCCCCGATGAGAACGGCGAGATGTTCATGGGGTCCCTGTGTCACACCTGTCCCTGTCACTGTGTCCCCTGTGTCACACCTGTCCCTGTGTCACCTGTCCCTGTGTCACCTGTCCCTGTCTCACCTGTCCCTGTCTCACCTGTATCTCACCTGTGCAGGTGGAGGTGCAGGACGGCCCCGATGAGAACGGCGAGATGTTCATGGGGTCCCTGTGTCACACCTGTCCCTGTCACTGTGTCCCCTGTGTCACCTGTCCCTGTGTCACCTGTCCCTGTGTAACCTTTCCTTGTGTCACACCTGTCCCTGTGTCACCTGTCCCTGTCTCACTGCCCAGGTGGAGGTGCAGGACGGCCCCGATGAGAACGGCGAGATGTTCATGGGGTCCCTGTGTCACCTGTCTCACCTGTCCCTGTGTCACCTGTCCCTGTCTCACTGCCCAGGTGGAGGTGCAGGACGGCCCCGATGAGAACGGCGAGATGTTCATGGGGTCCCTGTGTCACACCTGTCACACCTGTCCCTGTGTCACACCTGTCACACCTGTCCCTGTGTCACCTGTCTCACTGCCCAGGTGGAGGTGCAGGACGGCCCCGATGAGAACGGCGAGATGTTCATGCGGCCGGGCAAGATCTCCGATTATTTCCCCAAGCCCTACCCCAACCCCGAGGCCGCGCGGGCGGCCAACAACGGCGCCCTGCCCCCGGACCTGAGCTACATCGTCAATGCCAGGTGAGGGAACAGGTAACAGGGTACAGGTGTGGGGTACAGGTGTGATACTGGGGTCACCCAACAACGGCGCCCTGCCCCCGGACCTGAGCTACATTGTCAATGCCAGGTACGGTACAGGTGTGCTGAACAGGTACAGGTAATGGGGTACAGGTGTGATATTGGGGTCACCCAACAACGGCGCGCTGCCGCCTGACCTGAGTTATATTGTTAACGCCAGGTGAGGATACAGGTACAGGTAATGGGGTACGGGTAATGGGGTACAGGTACAGGTGTGGGGTACAGGTACAGGTGTGGGGTACAGGTACAGGTGTGCCATTGGGGTCACCCAACAACGGCGCCCTGCCGCCTGACCTGAGCTACATCGTCAATGCCAGGTGAGGGAACAGGTAATGGGGTACAGGTAATGGGGTACAGGTACAGGTGTGCCATTGGGGTCACCCAACAGCGGCGCCCTACCGCCTGACCTCAGCTACATAGTGAACGCCAGGTGAGGGTACAGGTACAGGTGTGGGGTACAGGTACAGGTGTGATATTGGGGTCACCCAACAACGGCGCCCTGCCATCTGACCTGAGCTACATTGTCAATGCCAGGTAAGGGTACAGGTACAGGTGTGATACTGGGGTACAGGTACAGGTATGAGATACAGGTAACGGGGTACAGGTGTGCTATTGAGGTACAGATAATGGGGTACAAGTACAAGGAATGGGGTACAGGTAATCAGGTACAGGTGATTAGGTACAGGTAGAGGTGTGGGGTTCAGGTACAGGTAATGGGATTGGGGTACAGGTACAGGTAATGGGGCACAGGTACAGGATTGGGGTACAGGTAACAGGGTACAGGTACAGGTAATGGGGTACAGGTACAGGTGTGCCATTGGAGTACAGGTACAGGTACAGGTGTGCTGTTGGGGGTTCAGGTACAGGTGCAGGTGTGCTATTGGGGCTCTGGGTGATTTTTGGGGTTCTGGAGTCTCCCTGTGAGCTCTGATCACACTGATCCTGTTATTGGTCAGTTATTGATCCCTGTGACTGATCAGTTATTGATTCTGTTATTGATCCCACTGATCAGTTATCAGTTATTGATCAGTTATTGATTATTGATTTGCAGGCACGGCGGTGAGGATTACGTGTTCTCCCTGCTGATGGGGCACTGTGACCCCGTTATTGATTGGTTATCAGTTACTGATCGGTGATCAGTTATCAGTTATTGATCAGTTATCGGTTATTGATCAGTTATCGATTATTGATTATTGATCGGTTATTGATCCCCAGGCACGGCGGCGAGGATTACGTGTTCTCCCTGCTGACGGGGCACTGTGACCCCGTTATTGATCAGGGATCAGTTATTGATCAGTTATCGATTATTGATCAGTTATCGATTATTGATCGGTTATTGATCCGCAGGCACGGCGGTGAGGATTACGTGTTCTCCCTGCTGACGGGGTACTGTGACCCCGTTATTGATCAGGGATCAGTTACCGATCAGTGATCAGTTATTGATCAGTTATCGGTTATTGATCAGTTATCGGTTATTGATCAGTTATCGGTTATTGATCAGTTATTGATCCGCAGGCACGGCGGTGAGGATTACGTGTTCTCCCTGCTGACGGGGTACTGTGACCCCGTTATTGATCAGGGATCAGTTATTGATCAGTGATCAGTTATTGATTATTGATCAGTTATCGGTTATTGATCCGCAGGCACGGCGGCGAGGATTACGTGTTCTCCCTGCTGACGGGGTACTGTGACCCCCCCGCGGGGGTGGCCCTGAGGGAGGGGCTCCATTACAATCCCTACTTCCCGGGCCAGGCCATCGGCATGGCCCCGCCCATCTACGACGAGGTGCTCGAGTACGACGACGGTGAGCGGGGGCTGGGGGGGAGGGGGGATTTGCGGGGGGGCTGAGGGGAGTCTGATGGGTCCTCGGAGGGGGGGTCTGAGGGAATTTGGGGGTCTGAGGGGATCTGGGGGGATTTGGGGGTCCTGGGGGGGGATCTGGGGGTGGGTCTCAGTGGGGTCTGGGGGTGCCATCAGGGTCTGGGGGGTTCAGGGGGGTCTCAGTGGGGTTTGGGGGTGGTCCCAGCAGGGTCTCAGGGGGGGTCCCAGCAGGGTTTGGGGAAATTCAGGGGGATCCCAGCAGGGTCTGGGGTCTCAGGGGGGGTCCCAGCAGGGTCTGGGGGGGTTCAGAGGGTCCCAGCAGGCTCTGGGGTCTCAGGGGGTTCCCAGCAGGGTCTGGGGTCTCAGGGGGGTTTTGGGGGGGTCCCAGCAGGGTCTGAGGGGATTCAGGGGGTTCCCAGCAGGGTCTCAGGGGTCCCAGCAGGGTGTGGGGTCTCAGGGGTTTCCCAGCAGGGTGTGACCCCCCCTTTTTTCCCCCCCCAGGGACCCCCGCCACCATGTCCCAGATCGCCAAGGACGTTTGCACCTTCCTGCGCTGGGCGGCCGAGCCCGAGCACGACCACCGCAAGAGGATGGGGCTCAAGGTGGGGCTGGGGGCTCAGGGAGGGGCTGGGGGCTATGGGGAGCTCAGGGGGGGCTCAAGGTGGGGATGGGGGGCTTAAAGTGGGGCTGGGGGCTTGGGGGGAGCTCAAGGTGGGCTGGGGGGGCTTAAAGTGGGGCTGGGGGCTCAGGGTGGGCTCAGGGTGGGGCTGGGGGACATGGAGGGGCTCAAGGTGGGCTGGGGGGCTTAAAGTGGGGCTGAGGGCTCAGAGTGGGGCTGGGGGCTCTGGGGGAGCTCAGGGTGGGGCTGGGGGGGCTCAAGGTGGAGGCTCTGGAGGGGTTTGGGGGTCTCAAGGTGAAGCTGAAGCTTTGGGGGAGCTCAAGGGGGGTTGAAGACTTTAAAGGGCCTCAGGGACCCCCCGTGTGCCCCCCTGACCCCCGTGTGACCCCCTGACCCCCGTGTGACCCCCCCATGTCCCCCCCAGCTGCTGCTGCTCTCGGGGCTGCTGGTGCCGCTGCTCTGGTACGTCAAGAGGCACAAGTGGTCGGTGCTCAAGAGCAGGAAGATGATTTACCGGCCCCCCAAGTAGGGCCTGGCACCCCCACCCCGGGGCTCCGGGCCCCCCCCCTCCCCAATTCCCAGCCCCCCGCTCCGGGGGGGGCAGGGAGGGGCTGGGACCCCCCCCAGGAGGGGCATTGGGGGGTCCTGACATCCCCCTCGTGTTCAACCGACCCCAACCTCGGCCCTGGGGGGGCTGCAGGGCTGGGAATAAACTGTGGGGTCACAGGAATGGTGTGGGGCTGGAATAAACTGTGGGGTCACAGGAATGGTGTGGGGCTGGAATAAACTGTGGGGTCACAGGAATGGTGTGGGGCTGGAATGAACTGTGGGGTCACAGGAATGGTGTGGGGCTGGGATAAACTCTGGGGTCACAGGAATGGTGTGGGGCTGGAATAAACTATGGGGTCACAGGAATGGTATGGGGCTGGGATAAACTCTGGGGTCACAGGAATGGTGTGGGGCTGGAATAAACTGTGGGGTCACAGGAATGGTGTGGGGCTGGGATAAACTCTGGGGTCACAGGAATGGTGTGGGGCTGGAATAAACTGTGGGGTCACAGGAATGGTGTGGGGCTGGAATAAACTCTGGGGTCACAGGAATGGTGTGGGGCTGGAATAAACTGTGGGGTCACAGGAATGGTTTGGGGCTGTCCTGGGTCTGGGGTCAGTTGTGGGGTTGGGGCTGTGCTGGGTGTGGGGTCAGGTGTGTCCCTGGTGTGGGGCTCATTCTGGCCTGGCTGGGGGTCAGGCTGTTCCCCAGGTCACTCTGGGGTCAGTGGCTCAGGCCATGGGTCACACCCTGGGTCACTGGGTCAGCTCTGAGTCACTGGGTCAGGTCAGGGTCACACGGGGGGTCAGTGGCTCAGGCCATGCCCAGGCCATGGGTCAGATCTGGCTCTGGGTCATGCTGTGGTCACTGGGTCAGCTCTGAGTCACTGGGTCAGGTCAGGGTCACACTGTGGTCACACCCTGGGTCAGTGGCTCAGGTCAGGGTCACTGGGTCACACGGGGGGTCAGTGGCTCAGGCCATGCTCAGGCCATGGGTCAGGTCAGGCCATGAGTCACATTGTGGTCACTGGATCTGGCTGTGGGTCACTGGGTTAGCTGAGGGTCAGTGGCTCAGGCCATGGGTCACACCCTGGGTCACTGGCTCAGCTCAGGGTCAGTGTCTCAGGCCATGGGTCACACCCTGGGTCACACTGTGGTCACACTGTGGTCAGTGGCTCAGCTCAGGGTCAGTGGCTCAGGCCGTGCCCAGGCCATGGGTCACACCCTGGGTCACACTGTGGTCACACTGTGGTCACACTGGTCAGTGGCTCAGCTCAGGGTCAGTGGCTCAGGCCATGGGTCACACTGTGGTCACACTGTGGTCAGTGGCTCAGCTCAGGGTCAGTTGGCTCAGGCCATGCCCAGGCCATGGGTCACACTGTGGTCACACTGTGGTCACTGGCTCAGCTCAGGGTCAGTGGCTCAGGCCATGGGTCACACTGTGGTCACACTGTGGTCACACTGGTCAGTGGCTCAGCTCAGGGTCAGTGGCTCAGGCCGTGCCCAGGCCCGGCCGTGCTGGTTCTGGTTCCATGTCCCCAGCGCGGTCCCCGCTGCCTTTGGGGTCTCGTTCGGGGTCAGCTGCCCTTGACCCATCCTGGGAGTGACCCCTGTCCTTGGGCGGTGACCTCTGTCCCTGTCATTGTCCCCATCCCTGTCCCTGTGCCAGGGGTGTCCCTGAGACTGTCCCCACACTGGTGGCTGTGCCAGCACTGTCCCTGTCCCCATCCCAGGGCTGTCCCCATTCCTGTCCCCACAACAGGGGTGTCCCTGTGTCCCTGTCCCCCACAACAGGGCTGTCCCCACACCAGGGCTGTCCCCGTGTCCCTGTCCCCACACCGGTGGCAGTCGGTGACACTCAGTTCCTTTATTGGCCCCCCCGGGCCCTCCACGCCCCGAGGCCGTCCCAGTGTCCATCGGCTCTGGCCCTGAGTCTGAGTCCATCCTCTGGCCTTGTGTCCATCCTCTGGCCTTGTGTCCATCCTCTGGCCTTGTGTCCATCCTCTGTCCATTGGCTCTGGCCGTGTGTCCATCCTCTGTCCATCCTCTGTCCCAGTGTCCGTGGGCTCTGGCCCTGTGGCCATCCTTTGTCCCTCTGGCCGTGTGTCCATCCTGGCCCTGTCCCCGCTGGCCGTGTGTCCATCCTGGCCGTGTGTCCATCCTGTCCTTGTGTCCATCCTGCCCGTGTGTCCATCCTGTCCTTGTGTCCATCCTGGCTCTGTCCCCGCTGGCCGTGTGTCCATCCTGTCCTTGTGTCCATCCTGGCCCTGTCCCCGCTGGCCGTGGCCCCTCCCGGCGCCCTCGGGCGTCCCCGGGCCCGGCTCCGGCTCCGTCCGTCCCTCGGTGTCCCCGGGGGTGTCCCCAGGGTGTCCCCAGGGGGGCCCGGGGGGGTCAGTGGCAGTTCTGGCACCGGGGGTGGCACCTCTGCCCGTTGACGTTGCAGCGACAGCCACCGCTGGTGTCCCCAGGACCCTGCGGGGACAGGGCGGGGGTCAGCTGGGAGCCCGCCCTGGGGTCACCCTGGGGTCATCCTGGGGTCACTCTGTGTCACCCTGGGGTCACTCTGTGTCCCCTGTGTCCCCCTGGGGTCACTCTGTGTCCCCCTGGGGTCACTCTGTGTCACCCTGGGGTCACCCTGTGTCACCCTGGGGTCACTCTGTGTCCCCTGGGGTCACCCTGAGGTCACTGTGTGTCCCCCTGGGGTCACCCTGTGTCACCCTGAGGTCACTCGGTGTCCCCCTGGTCACCCTAGGGTCACTCTTTGTCCCCTCCCTCACCCTGGGGTCACTCTGTGTCACTCTGGGGTCACCCTGTGTCCCCTCCCTCACCCTGGGGTCACCCTGTGGTCATTCTGTGTCACACTAGGGTCACTCTGTGTCCCCTCCCTCATTCAGGGGTCACTCTGTGTCACCCTGGGGTCACCCTGTGTCCCCCCCCCCGCCACCCTGGGGTCCCTCCTGCCCCCTCCCCGGGGTCCTGGGACCCCCCAGTTGCCCCCCCAATCACCCCAGCGCCGCCCTTGGTGCCCCCCCCTCATCTCAGGACCCCCTTGAGACCCCTCCAGGACTCCCCAAACCCCCCCAGGACCCCCCCCAGGACCCCCCCCCTCACCCCCGGCCCCCAGCGCGGCCCCTTGGTGACCCAGCAGATCCCGGTCTGGCACACGGTGCAGCGGATCCCCCTGGACCCCTGATCCCCCCAGGACCCCCCAGACCCCCCCAGGACCTCCCCCCTCACCCCCGGCCCCCAGCGCGGCCCCTTGGTGACCCAGCAGATCTCGGTCTGGCACACGGTGCAGCGGATCCAGTCGCACCCGTCCTTCTTCTGCACCACGATGCGGCACGTGGGGCAGTGCATGGCCTCCCCCCGCTGCACCAGCGTCTGCGGAGGGGTCACGGAGGGGGGGTCAGCACCGCGGGGACCCCCGGGACCCCTCCCCAAATCCCCCCGAGCCCCCCGCACCTGCAGCATGTCCCGCGTCTCCCGCGCCGCCGCGTCATTGAGCGCCCGCAGCTGCAGCTCGTCCTGGTACTGGCGGCAGTTCTGGCCCTCGTGGATGGCCTGGGGGAGCGGGGACAGTGTGGGGACAGCGCGGGGACAGCGCGGGGACAGCGCGGGGACACCCCGAGCGCTCACCTTGCACAGCAGGCAGTTGAGCGCCCCGCACACCGGGCACGGGAACTCGTTCACCGCGTCCTCGTAGAAACACCAGCCCGGGCAGTCCCGGCCCCGGCAGTGGAAACTGTTCCGGCTGCGGCGCTCGGCGAGAGCCAGGCCTCGGGCCAGGAACCGGGCGTGTTCCTCTGGGGACAGCAGCTGTGACAGAGGGGACAGAGGGGACATCATCATTGGGGACACAGGGCCAGCCCTCGGGCCAGGAACCGGGCGTGTTCTTCTGGGGACAGCAGCTGTGACAATGGGGACACAGCTGTGACAATGGGGACACAGAGCCAGGCCTCGGGCCAGGAAACGGGCGTGTTCCTCTGGGGACAGCAGCTGTGACAATGGGGACAGAGGGACATCACTGGGGACACAGGGCCAGCCCGCGGGCCAGGAAACGGGCGTGTTCCTCTGGGGACAGCAGCTGTGACAATGGGGACAGAGGGACATCACTGGGGACACAGGGCCAGCCCGCGGGCCAGGAAACGGGCGTGCTCCTCTGGGGACAGGAGCTGGGGACAGAGGGGACATCAATGGGGACATCATTGGGGACACAGAGCCAGCCCGCGGGCCAGGAACCGGGCGTGTTCCTCTGGGGACAGGAGCTGTGACAATGGGGACATCATTGGGACATTGGGACATAGGGACAGAGCCAGGCCACGGGCCAGGAACCGGGCGTGTTCCTCTGGGGACAGCAGCTGTGACAATGGGGACATCATCAATGGGGACATCATTGGGGACACAGAGCCAGCCCACGGGCCAGGAAACGGGCGTGTTCTTCTGGGGACAGCAGCTGGGGACAGAGGGGACATCAATGGGACATTGGGACATGGGGACAGAGCCAGGAAACGGGCGTGTTCCTCTGGGGACAGGAGCTGTGACAATGGGGACATCATTGGGGACATCAATGAGGACACAGAGCCAGCCCGCGGGCCAGGAAACGGGCGTGCTCCTCTGGGGACAGCAGCTGTGACAATAGGGACATTAATGGGGACACAGAGCCAGGCCACGGGCCAGGAACCGGGCGTGTTCCTCTGGGGACAGCAGCTGTGACAATGGGGACATCAATGGGATCTCGTGCTCCTGCAGGTGGCTGTGACCCCCCCCCCCCATGTCCCCAATGTCTCCCCATGTCCCCAGTGTCCCTTCAGTGTCCCCCCAATGTCCCCTCAGTGATCCCCCAGTGTCCCCTCAGTGTCCCCAATGTCCCCTCAGAGTCCTCCATGTCCCCAACGTCCCCACGCACCACACGCTCCTGCAGGTGGCTGTGACCCCATGTCCCCAGTGTCCCCCTCGTGTCCCCATGTCCCCCCATGTCCCCAATGTCCCCAGTGACCCCCCCATGTCCCCATGTCCCCTCAATGTCCCCCTGTCCCCACGCACCGCGCGGATCTCGCGCTCCTGCAGGTGGCTGTGTGCCCCCCAAGTCCCCTGTCCCCATGTCCCCAGTGTCCCCCCAGCGTCCCCAATGTCCCCTGTCCCCACGCACCGCGCGGATCTCACGCTCCTGCAGGTGGCTGCCACAGGCGTAGGTGACATCGCGGAAGGGACAGGCCACCACCGGCTCCTCGCTGAACGTGATCACCTGCCGGAGGCACTCCCTGGGGGACAGCGACAGGGACACTGTCACTGGGGACACTGGGGACAGGGACACTGTCACTGGGGCCACTGGGGACACTGGGGACACTCCCTGGGGGACAGGGACAGGGACACTGTAACTGGGGATACTCCCTGGGGGACAGGGACAGGGACACTGGGGACACTGGGAGCGCTGGGGACACTCCCTGGGGGACAGGGACAGGGACACTGTAACTGGGGACACTGGGAGCACTGGGGACACTGGGAGCACTCCCTGGGGGACAGGGACAGGGACACGGTAACTGGGGACACTGGGGACACTGGGGACACTCCCTGGGGGGACAGCGACAGGGACACTGTAACTGGGGACACTGGGAGTGCTGGGGACACTCCCTGGGGGACAGGGACAGGGACACTGTAACTGGGGACACTGGGAGCACTGGGGACACTGGGAGCACTCCCTGGGGGACAGGGACAGGGACACTGTAACTGGGGACACTGGGAGCACTGGGGACACTGGGAGCACTCCCTGGGGGACAGGGACAGGGACACGGTAACTGGGGACACTGGGGACACTGGGGACACTCCCTGGGGGGACAGTGACAGGGACACTGTCACTGGGGACACTGGGGACACTCCCTGGGGGACAGGGACAGGGACACTGTAACTGGGGACACTGGGGACACTCCCTGGGGGGACAGCAACAGGGACACTGTCACTGGGGACACTGGGGACACTGGGGACAGGGACACTGGGGGGACAGGGACAGGGACACTGTAACTGGGGACACTGGGAGCACTGGGGACACTCCCTGGGGGGACAGCGACAGGGACACTGTCACTGGGGATACTGGGAGCACTGGGGACACTCCCTCAGATGGGACAGGGGGTCACTGGGGTCACTGGGGGATGTTGGGACCAGTCACAGCAATTTGGGGCTGGGGTCCCTGGGGTGGTCCCAGGGCTCCCGAGGGCGGGGTCCCGTTACCCCGTTAACCCCCCGTTAGCCCCGTTAGCCCGGTTCTGTCCCGGTTCTGTCCCGGTTCGGTTCGGTACCGGCAGAAGCTGTGCAGGCAGTCCCGCAGCAGCACGCCCCGCCCCGCGGGCACGCCCTGCAGGGATCCCGGCACGGCCCGGTCCCGTTACCCCGTTACCCCCCCCGTTAGCCCGGTTCTGTCCCGGTTCGGTTCGGCTCGGCTCGGTTCGGTTCGGTACCGGCAGAAGCTGTGCAGGCAGTCCCGCAGCAGCACGCCCCGCCCCGCGGGCACGCCCTGCAGGGATCCCGGCACGGCCCGGCCCCGTTACCCCGTTAGCCCCCGTTAGCCCGGTTCGGTTCGGTTCGGTTCGGTTCGGTACCGGCAGAAGCTGTGCAGGCAGTCCCGCAGCAGCACGCCCCGCCCCGCGGGCACGCCCTGCAGGCAGATCCCGCACTCGAGCGGCTCCGGGTTCGGCACCAGCTCCGCCTCCTCCGCCCGCAGCAGCTGCTGGAAATTCCGCTGGCGCTCCGCTTCCAGGGCCTGGAAAAATGGGAAAAAAATGGGAAAAACGGGAATGTGGGAATGTGGGAATGGCTGCTGGAAATTCCGCTGGCGCTCCGCTTCCAGGGCCTGGAAAAATGGGAATGTGGGAATGTGGGAATGGCTGCTGGAAATTCCGCTGGCGTTCCGCTTCCAGGGCCTGGGAATGGGGAAAAAACGGGAAAAATGGGAATGTGGGAATGGCTGCTGGAAATTCTGATGGTGTTCTGCCTCCAGGGCCTGGAAATGGGGAAAAAACAGGGAAAAATGGGAAAAATGGGAAAAATGAGAAAAAAAATGGGAATGTGGGAATGGCTGCTGGAAATTCCGCTGGCGCTCTGCCTCCAGGGCCTGGAAAATGGGGAAAAATGGGAATGTGGGAATGTGGGAATGTGGGAAAAATGGGAATGTGGGAATGGCTGCTGGAAATTCCGCTGGCGCTCCGCTTCCAGGGCCTGGAAAAATGGGAAAAACAAAAAAAAATGGGAAAAATGGGAATGTGGGAATGGCTGCTGGAAATTCCGCTGGTGTTCTGCTTCCAGGGCCTGGAAAATGGGGAAAATGGGAAAAATGGGAAAAATGGGAAAAATGGGAAAAATGGGAAAAATGGGAATGTGGGAATGGCTGCTGGAAGTTCTGATGGTGTTCTGCCTCCAGGGCCTGGAAATGGGGGGAAAATGGGGAAATGGGAATGTGGGGAAAATGGATAAAAACGGGGAAAAAAACCTGGGGAAAATGGGAAAATGAGTATATGGGAAAAATGGGAATGTGGGGAAAAAAACCGGGGAAAATGGGGAAAAAAACAGGAAAATGCAGGAAAAAACAGGGAAAATGGGAAAAATAAAAATATGGAAAAAAAACCTGGGGAAAAAACCCAGGGAAAATGAGGGAAAAAAACAGGGAAAATGGGAAAAATAGGAATGTGGGAATGGCTGCTGGAAGTTCTGATGGTGTTCTGCCTCCAGGGCCTGGAATGGGGGAAAAAATGAGAAAAATGGGAAAATGGGAATGTGGGAAAAATGGGAAAAAACGGGGAAAATGGGAAAAATAAGAATGTGGGAAAAAAACCCGAGAAAATGGAAAAAAATCCTGGGAAAATGGGAGAAATCCCAGGGAAAATGGGAGAAAAAACAGAGAAAAAAAAACAGGGAAAATGGGAAAATGACAATATGGGAAAAATGGGAATGTGGGGAAAAAACCGGGGAAAATGGGGAAAAAACCGGGAAAATGGAGGAAAAAAAAGGGAAAATGGGAAAAATAAGAATATGGAAAAAAACCTGGGGAAAAAACCCAGGGAAAATGAGGGAATAAACCAGGGAAAATGGGAAAAATAGGAATGTGGGAATGGCTGCTGGAAGTTCTGATGTTGCTCTGCCTCCAGGGCCTGGAATGGGGGAAAAAATGAGAAAAAAATGGGAAAAATGAGAATGTGGGAAAAATGGGAAAAAACCTGGAGAAAATGGGGAAAAAAACCTGGGTAAAATGGGGTAAAAAACGGTGAAAATGGGAAAAATCCCAGGGAAAATGGGAGAAAAAAACAGAGAAAAAATCCGGGGAAAATGGGAAAAATGAGAATATGGGAAAAATGGGAATGTAGGAATGGCTGCTGGAAGTTCTGCTGGTGTTCTGCCTCCAGGGCCTGGAAAAATGGGGAAAAACAAAAAAATGGGAATGTGGGAATGGCTGCTGGAAATTCCACTGGCGTTCTGCCTCCAGGGCCTGGAAAATGGGGGAAAATGGGAAAAATGGGAATGTGGGAATGGCTGCTGGAAATTCTGCTGCTGTTCTGACTCCAGGGCCTGGAATGGGGGAAAAAACGGGGAAAATAATGGGAAAATGGGGAGAAACCTGGGGAGAAAAGGGGGAAAAACCCAGAGAAAATGGGAGAAAAAAACTGGGAAAATGGGAAAAATGAGAATGTGGGAAAAATGAGAGTGTGGGAAAATGGGAAAAAACCTGGGGAAAATGGGAAAAATGAGAATATGGGAATATGAGAAAAAAACCTGGGGAAAATTGGGGAAAAAACAGGGAAAAAAAAGGGGAAAAATGGGAAAATGGGAATGTGGGAATGGCTGCTGGAAATTCTGCTGGTGTTCTGCTTCCAGGGCCTGGAAAATGGGGGAAAAACCAAAAAAATGGGAATGTGGGAATGTGGGAATGTGGGAAAAATGGGAAAAAACCCGGAGAAAATGGGGAAAAAAACCTGGGGGAAATGGGGTAAAAAACGGTGAAAATGGGAAAAATCCCAGGGAAAATGGGAGAAAAAAACAGAGAAAAAATCCGGGGAAAATGAGAATATGGGGAAAATGGGAATGTGGAATGGCTGCTGGAAATTCTGATGGTGTTCTGCCTCCAGGGCCTGGAAATGGGGGAAAAATGAGAAAAAAATGGGAAAATGGGAATGTGGGAAAAATGGGAATAAACGGGGAAAATGGGAAAAATAAGAATGTGGGAAAAAAACCCGAGAAAATGGAAAAAAATCCTGGGAAAATGGGAGAAATCCCAGGGAAAATGGGAGAAAAAACAGAGAAAAAAAACGGGGAAAATAGGAAAATGAGTATATGGGAAAAATGGGAATGTGGGGAAAAAACCGGGGAGAAAAGGGGGGAAAATGGGAATGTGGGAAAAATGGGAATATGGGAAAAAAACTGGGGAAAATGGGGGAAAAATAGGAAAAAAAGGGGGGAAATGGGAAAAATGGGAATGTGGGAATATGGGAAAAATGGGGAAAAAATCTGGGGGAAAAAACGGGGAAAATGGAAAAAATGGGAATGTGGAATGGCTGCTGGAAATTCTGATGGTGTTCTGCCTCCAGGGTCTGAAATGGGGGAAAAAATGGGGAAAATGGGAAAAAAACCTGGGGAAAATGGGGAAAAAACAGGGGGAAAACAGAGAAAATGGGGAAAATGGGAATATGGAAAAAAAATCGGGGAAAATGGGAAAAATGAGAATGTGGAAAAAAAACTGGGGAAAATGGGGGAAAAAACAGGGGAAAAAAATGGGGAAAAATGTGGGGAAAATGGGGAAAAATCCTGGGAAAATGGGGGAAAAAACAGAGAAAAAAACCGGGGAAAATGGGAATGTGGGAAAGAACCTGGGGGAAATGGGATAAAACCAAAGAAAAAAAACTGTGAAAATGGGGAAAAAACGGGGAAAAAGAACAGAAAATGGGAAAAGTGGAGGGGAAGGGAAGGAAGGGAAGGGCCCTGAGCCGTGTCCTGGCTGTCCCCAAATCTCTGGGGGTCCCAGGGACACTCTGGGGACACTTTGGGGGGGTTCAGCCCTGGAGATGCTGCAGAAAATCCTCGGGATGCAGGTGGGAATGGGAAAAATCCCAGTGACCCCAAAAATCCCAATAACCCATAAACACCAGTGACCCCAAAAATACCAATAAACCCAAAAATCCCAAAAATCCCAGTGACCCCAGGGACCCCAGAAATCCCAATAACCCCAAAAATCCCAATGATCCCTAAAATCCCAATAAACCCATAAACCCCAGTGACACTAGGGACCCCAAAAATTCCAGTGACCCCATTAACCCCAGTGACCCCATTAACCCCAGTGACCCCAGTGACCCCATTAACCCCATTAACCCCATTGACCCCAGTGACCCCATTAACCCCAGTGACCCCATTAACCCCATTAACCCCAGTGACCCCAGTGACCCCATTAACCCCACTAACCCCATTAACCCCAGTAACCCCAGTGACCCCATTAACCCCAGTAACCCCAGTGACCCCATTAACCCCAGTAACCCCAGTGACCCCAGTAACCCCAGTAACCCCAGTGACCCCAGTAACCCCATTAACCTCAGTGACCCCAGTGACCCCATTAACCCCATTAACCCCAGTGACCCCATTAACCCCAGTGACCCCAGTGACCCCATTAACCCCAGTAACCCCATTAACCCCAGTGACCCCAGTAACCCCATTAACCCCAGTGACCCCAGTAACCCCATTAACACCAGTAACCCCATTAACCCCAGTAACCCCAGTGACCCCAGTGACCCCAGTAACCCCACTAACCCCAGTAACCCCATTAACCCCAGTGACCCCAGTGACCCCATTAACCCCAGTAACTCCAGTGACCCCATTAACCCCATTGACCCCATTAACCCCAGTGACCCCATTAACCCCAGTAACCCCATTAACCCCAGTGACCCCATTAACCCCATTAACCCCATTAACCCCAGTGACCCCATTAACCCCAGTGACCCCAGTGACCCCATTAACCCCAATAACCCCATTAACCCCAGTGACCCCATTAACCCCAGTGACCCCATTAACCCCATTAACCCCATTGACCCCAGTGACCCCATTAACCCCAGTGACCCCAGTAACCCCATTAACCCCATTGACCCCAGTGACCCCATTAACCCCAGTGACCCCAGTGACCCCAGTAACCCCATTAACCCCAGTAACCCCAGTGACCCCATTAACCCCAGTGACCCCAGTAACCCCATTAACCCCATTGACCCCAGTGACCCCATTAACCCCAGTGACCCCAGTAACCCCATTAACCCCATTGACCCCAGTGACCCCAGTAACCCCATTAACCCCATTGACCCCAGTGACCCCAGTAACCCCAGTGACCCCAGTGACCCCATTAACCCCAGTAACTCCAGTGACCCCATTAACCCCAGTGACCCCATTAACCCCAGTAACCCCATTAACCCCATTGACCCCATTAACCCCATTAACCCCATTGACCCCAGTAACCCCAGTAACCCCATTAATCCCATTAACCCCAGTGACCCCACTAACCCCATTGACCCCACTAACCCCATTGACCCCATTAACCCCACAAATCCCATTAACCCCATAAATCCCATAAATCCCATTAACCCTTTACCTGCTGGCACTGTCGGGTGCCGTCCTGCTCCCGCTGCAGGCGCTGCAGCTCGGCGGGGTCGGGGCGGTGCCCCCCGGGGACCCGGTACCCCTCGGGCCGGGGGGAGCTGCACATCTCACAGCCGGGGCGGGTGGGCTTGTTCAGGAACGTGCACCGGGGGCACGCCCAGCCACACTGGGAACGGTGGGATTGATTAACGGGGTTAATTAATGGGGTTAATGGGGTCACTGGGGTTAATGGGGTCACTGGGGTTAATGGGGTCAGGGCACATCTCACAGCCGGGGCGGGTGGGCTTGTTCAGGAACGTGCACCGGGGGCACGCCCAGCCACACTGGGAACGATCAACGGGGTTAATTAATGGGATTGATTTATGGGATTAATGGGGTTAATGGGATAAGGAATGGGAATGGGAGTGGGAATGGGATGGGAGTGGGAATGGGAACGAGAACAGGAATGGGAATGGGATTGGGGATGGGAATGGGAATTGGAGTAGAAATGGGATGGGAATGGGGATGGGATTGGGAATGGGGACAGGAATGGGGACAGGAATGGAATGGGATTGGGGATGGGAATTGGAATGGAAATGGGATGGGAATGGGGACAGATTACAGGAATGGGAATGGGAATTGGAGTGAAAATGAAATGGGAATGGGGATGGGATGGGAATGGGGACAGGAATGGGAATGGGGAGGTGTTACAGGAATGGGAATGGGAATGGAGACAGGAATGGGATTGGGAATTGGAGTGGAAATGGGATGGGAATGGGGATGGGGACAGGAATGGAATGGGATTGGGGATGGGGATGGGAATTGGAGTGGAAATGGGATGGGAATGGGGACAGGTTGCAGGAATGGGATTGGGAATTGGAGTGGAAATGGGATGGGAATGGGGACAGGAATGGCCCCAGCCCTCCTGGAACAGGAATTCTGCAGGGAATGGGGCTGAGGGCAGTGGCTGCCCTGGCACATCAGGAATGGGATCTGGGATCTGGGATCTGGGATGACGCAGGATGCCCCCAGAACTCTGGGAATGGGGAATGGGCTGGGACCCCACCCCACACCTGATTGGGATCAGGATCAGGATTTGGGATCGGGATCAGGATCAGGGTTTGGAATCAGGATCAGGATTTGGGATCAGGATCAGGATTTGGGATCAGGGGTTGGGATCAGGATCAGGATTTGGGATCAGGATCAGTATTGAGGTTTGGGATCAGGACCGGGATCAGGATCAGGGTTAGGGATCAGGATTTGGGATCAGGATCAGGGTTTGGGATCAAGAATATGGATCAGGATCAGGGATTGGGATCAGGATTTGGGATCAGAGATCAGGACCAGGATTTGGGATTGAGGTTTGGGATCAGGATCGGGATCAGGATCAGGATTTGGGATCAGGATCAGGGTTTGGGATCAAGAATAGGGATCAGGATCAGGGATTGGGATCAGGATCAGGGATTGGGATCAGGATTTGGGATCAGGATCAGGGTTTGGGATCAAGAATAGGGATCAGGATCAGGGATTGGGATCAGGATCAGGGATTGGGATCAGGATTTGGGATCAGGGATCAGGACCAGGATTTGGGATCAAGGTTTGGGATCAGGATCAAGGTTTGGGATTGGGATCAGCGATAGGGATCAGGATCAGGATTTGGGATCAGGATCGAGGTTTGGGATCAGGATCAGGGTTTGGGATCAGGATTTGGGATCAGGGATCAGGATCAGGATCTGGGATCAGGGATAGGGATCAGGATCAGGATTTGGGATCAGGGATAGGGATCAGGATCAAGGTTTGGGATTGGGATCAGGATCAGGGATTGGGATCAGGGATTAGGATTTGGGATCAGGGATAGGGATCAGGATCAGGATTTGGGATCAGGATCAGGGATTGGGATCAGGATCAGGATCACGGTTTGGGATCAGGATCAGGATTTGGGATCAGGATCAAAGTTTGGGATCAGGATTTGGGATCGAGGTTTGGGATCAGGATCAGGGTTTGGGATCAGGATCAAAGTTTGGGATCAGGATTTGGGATCAAGGTTTGGGACCAGGATCAAGGTTTGGGATCAGGATCAGTGATTAGGATCGTGATCAGGGTTTGGGATCAGGATCAGGGATTGGGATCAGGGACTGGGATCAGGGATCAGGATTTGGGATCAGGATCAGGGTTTGGGATCAGGATTAGGGATCAGGATCAGGATTTGGGATCAGGGCAGAACCTCTCCCCCCCACCCCGTACCTGCTCAGGTGAGGGTGGGCGGGGCTCGGGGGCCGTGGGCGGGGCCCCGGCGCTGTCCCAGAGCTGCAGCGAGTCCAGGCGATCCCGGATGTCCCCGGTGTCCCCAGCGTCCCCCATGTCCATCTGCTCCAGGGGCTCGGGGACACCGCCTGGGGACACGGGGACACGGGGCTGGCATCAGCTTGGAGGGGGTGGGGGGGATGGAGGAGGAGGAGGAGGATGAAGGAGCAGGATGAGGATGATGAAGGAGCAGGAGCAGGATGAGGATGATGAGGAAGCAACGGGAGCAGGATGAGGATGAGGAGGAAGGAACAGGAGCAGGATGAGGATGATGAAGGAGCAGGATGATGAAAAATGAGCAGGAAGCATGTGAGGGTGATGAGGAGGAAGGAACAGGATGAGGAAGGAGCAGGAGCAGGATGAGGATGATGATGAAGGAGCAGGATGAGGATGATGATGAAGGAGCAGGAGCAGGATGAGGATGATGAAGGAACAGGAGCAGGATGAGGATGATGATGAAGGAGCAGGAGCAGGATGAGGATGATGAAGGAGCAGGATGAGGATGATGAAGGAACAGGAGCAGGATGAGGATGATGAAGGAGCAGGATGATGGAAAATGAGCAGGAAGCGTGTGAGGGTGATGAGGAGGAAGGAACAGGATGAGGAAGGAGCAGGACAAGGACCCCAAAGGCTCTCCCTGTACCTGTGCCAGGTGAGGGGAGAGCAGGAGGAGAGGGAAGGAGGAAGAGCAGCAGGATGAAGATGATGAGGAAGGAGCAGGATGAGGATGATGAAGAAGGAGCAGGAGCAGAACCAGGAGCAGGAGGAAGGAGGAGCAGCAGGATGAGGATGAGGAGGAAGGAGCAGGATGATGACGATGATGATGAGGAGGAGGAGGAGGAGGAGGAGGAGGAGAAAGCCACCCCTGTGCCAGGTGAGGAAAGAGCAGGAGCAGGACAAGGAGCAGAAGCAGAACGAGGACAAAGCAGCAGGACAAGGATAAGGAGGAAGGAGCAGGATGAGGATGAAGACGAAGGAGCAGGATGAGGATGAGGAGGATGGAGCAGGATGAGGATGAGGAGGAAGGAGCAGGATGAGGATGAGGAGGAAGGAGTAGGAGCAGCAGCAGGATGATGATGAGGATGATGAAGATGAGGATGATGAAGCTGCACCTGTGCCAGGTGGGGAAAGAGCAGGAATAGGACAAGGAGGAAGACAGAGGAGCAGGAGCAGGATAATAATGATGAAGATGATGATGAGGCTGATAACTGCCCCGAGGCCCTGAGCAGCCCCTGTGCCTGCAGCCCCTGGTACTGCTCGGGGCCAGGAACAGGAGCAGGGGAGGGAGTGGGGGGAGCAGGAAGGAGCAGAAGCAGAGGAAGGAGCAGCAGCAGCAGCACTAACAGCAGTAGGATGATGATGAGGATGAGGATGATGAAGCCGTACTTGAGCCGTGCCCCATGGCTCTGAGCACCCCTGTGCCTGCAGCTGCCGGCACTGCTTGGGGCCAGGAACAGGAGCAGGGGAGGATGAGGAGGAGCAGCAGAAGCAGAGGAAGGAGCAGGATGAGGATGATGATGAAGATGAAGATGATGAAGAAGCCGTACCTGAGCCGAGCCCCATGGCTCTGAGCAGCCCCTGCGCCTGCAGCTCCCGGTACTGCTCGGGGCCAGGGACAGGAGCAGGAGCAGAAGCAGAGGAAGGAGCAGCAGCAGCAGCACTAACAGCACTATGATGATGATGATGATGACGATGATGATGATGAAGATGCCGTACCTGAGCCGTGCCCCGTGGCTGTCAGCAGCCCCTGCGCCTGCAGCTCCCGGTACTGCTTGGGGCCAGGAACAGGAGCAGGGGAGGATGAGGAGGAGCAGCAGAAGCAGAGGAAGGAGCAGGATGATGAGGATGAGGATGAAGATGATGATGAAGCCGTACCTGAGCTGTGTCCCGTGGCCCTGAACAGCCCCTGCGCCTGCAGCTCCTGGTACTGCTCGGGACCAGGAACAGGAGCAGGAAGGAGCAGAAGCAGCAGCAGCAGCACTAGCAGTAGCAGTATGATGATGAAGATGAGGATGATGAAGATGCCGTACCTGAGCCGAGCCCCGTGGCCCTGAGCAGCCCCTGCGCCTGCAGCTCCCGGTACTGCTCGGGGCCCAGCCCCGCGGCCCGTGCCGACAGCAGGAAGAGGAAGGCGGGGTCCCCGGCGCGGCGGATGCCGTAGGAGCCCAGGCTGCGGCCGTCCTGGCACAGGCTCTGCCCGATGATCCAGCGCTGCGCCAGCGGGTGGAACCCGTACTCACGGAACACCTGGGGGGGGGGATCGGGGTGAGACCTGAGAGAGACTGGGGGAGCCCTGAGAGAGCCCTGAGAGAGCCCTGAGAGAGCCCTGAGAGATCCCTGAGAGAGCCCTGAGAGATCCCTGAGAGATCCCTGAGAGAGCCCTGAGAGAGCCCTGAGAGATCCCTGAGAGATCCCTGAGAGAGCCCTGAGAGAGCCCTGAGAGAGCCCTGAGAGAGCCCTGAGAGATCCCTGAGAGAGCCCTGAGAGAGCCCTGAGAGATCCCTGAGAGAGCCCTGAGGGAGCCCCGAGAGATCCCTGGGGGAGCCCTGAGAGAGCCCTGAGAGAGCCCTGAGAGAGCCCTGAGAGATCCCTGGGGGAGCCCTGAGAGAGCCCTGAGAGATCCCTGAGAGAGCCCTGGGAGAGCCCTGAGAGAGCCCTGAGAGATCCCTGAGAGAGCCCTGAGAGAGCCCTGAGAGATCCCTGAGAGAGCCCTGAGAGAGACTGGGGGAGATCCCTGAGAGAGCCCTGAGAGAGCCCTGAGAGATCCCTGAGAGATCCCTGAGAGAGCCCTGAGAGATCCCTGAGAGATCCCTGAGAGATCCCTGAGAGAGCCCTGAGAGAGCCCTGAGAGAGCCCTGAGAGATCCCTGAGAGAGCCCTGAGAGATCCCTGAGAGAGCCTGGGGGATCCCTGAGAGAGCCCTGAGAGATCCCTGAGAGATCCCTGAGAGAGCCCTGAGAGAGCCCTGAGAGATCCCTGAGAGAGCCCTGAGAGAGCCCTGAGAGATCCCTGAGAGAGCCCTGAGAGAGCCCTGAGAGAGCCCTGAGAGAGCCCTGAGAGAGCCTGGGGGATCCCTGAGAGAGCCCTGAGAGATCCCTGAGAGATCCCTGAGAGAGCCCTGAGAGAGCCCTGAGAGATCCCTGAGAGAGCCCTGAGAGAGCCCTGAGAGATCCCTGAGAGAGCCCTGAGAGATCCCTGAGAGATCCCTGAGAGATCCCTGAGAGAGCCCTGAGAGAGCCCTGAGAGAGCCCTGAGAGAGCCCTGAGAGAGCCCTGAGAGATCCCTGAGAGAGCCCTGAGAGAGCCCTGAGAGAGCCCTGAGAGATCCCTGAGAGAGCCCTGAGAGAGCCCTGAGAGATCCCTGAGAGAGCCCTGAGAGAGCCCTGAGAGATCCCTGAGAGAGCCCTGAGAGAGCCCTGAGAGAGCCCTGAGAGAGCCCTGAGAGATCCCTGAGAGATCCCTGAGAGAGCCCTGAGAGATCCCTGAGAGATCCCTGAGAGAGCCCTGAGAGAGCCCTGAGAGATCCCTGAGAGATCCCTGAGAGAGCCCTGAGAGAGCCCTGAGAGAGCCCTGAGAGATCCCTGAGAGAGCCCTGAGAGAGCCCTGAGAGATCCCTGGGAGAGCCCTGAGAGAGCCCTGAGAGAGCCCTGAGAGATCCCTGAGAGAGCCCTGAGAGATCCCTGAGGGAAACTGGGGGAGATCCCTGAGAGAGCCCTGGGAGAGCCCTGAGAGAGCCCTGAGAGAGCCCTGAGAGATCCCTGAGAGAGCCCTGAGAGATCCCTGAGAGATCCTGAGAGATCCCTGAGAGAGCCCTGAGAGATCCCTGAGAGATCCCTGAGAGAGCCCTGAGAGAGCCCTGAGAGAGCCCTGAGAGATCCCTGAGAGATCCCTGAGAGATCCCTGAGAGATCCCTGAGAGATCCCTGAGAGAGCCCTGAGAGAGCCCTGAGAGAGCCCTGAGAGATCCCTGGGGGAGCCCTGGGGGAGCCCTGAGAGATCCCTGAGAGATCCCTGAGAGAGCCCTGAGAGAGCCCTGAGAGATCCCTGAGAGAGCCCTGAGAGAGCCCTGGGGGAGCCCTGGGGGAGCCCTGAGAGAGCCCTGAGAGAGCCCTGAGAGATCCCTGAGAGAGCCCTGAGAGATCCCTGAGAGAGCCCTGAGAGATCCCTGGGGGAGCCCTGAGAGATCCTGGGGGAGCCCTGAGAGAGCCCCGAGAGATCCCTGAGAGATCCCTGGGAGATCCCTGAGAGATCCCTGGGGGAGCCCTGAGAGAGCCCTGAGAGATCCCTGAGAGATCCCTGGGAGATCCCTGAGAGATCCCTGGGGGAGCCCTGAGAGAGCCCCGAGAGATCCCTGAGAGATCCCTGGGAGATCCCTGAGAGATCCCTGAGAGAGCCCTGAGAGAGCCCTGGGAGATCCCTGAGAGATCCCTGGGAGATCCCTGAGAGATCCCTGAGAGAGCCCTGAGAGAGCCCTGGGAGATCCCTGGGAGATCCCTGGAAGATCCCTGAGAGATCCCCGAGAGAGCCCTGAGAGAGCCCTGAGAGATCCCTGAGAGAGCCCTGAGAGATCCCTGAGAGATCCCTGGGGGAGCCCTGAGAGATCCCTGAGAGAGCCCTGAGAGAGCCCTGAGAGATCCCTGAGAGATCCCTGGGGGAGCCCTGAGAGAGCCCTGAGAGATCCCTGAGAGAGCCCTGAGAGATCCCTGAGAGAGCCCTGAGAGATCCCTGGGGGAGACTGGGGGGTCCCAGATCCTGAGGAGATCCCAGGGAGAGCCTGGGGGGATCCTGGGGGATCCTGGGTAGAGCCTGAGAGAGATCCTGGGGGATTGAGGAGATTGTGGGGGATCTGGGGAGAGCTGGGGGGATCCAGGGGATCCCAGATCTGGAGGAGATCCCAGGGAGAGCCTGGGGAGAGCTGGGGAGATCCCGGGGGCATCATGGGGGATATCCTGGGGGATCCTGAGGAGAGCCTGGGAGATCCTGGGACAGTTCCCAGGAGATCAGGGAGAGCCTGGGGAGATCCTGAGAGAGATCCTGAGAGAGATCCTGAGAGAGATCTGGGGAGATTGTGGGGGATCCCAGCAGATCTGGGGAGATCCAGGGATGGAGCCTGGGAGATCCCAGGGGAACTCCTGGGAGAGTTCCCAGGGAGAGCTGAGGAGATGCTGAGGGAGATCCTGGGGGAGATCCCACAGGAGAGCCTGGGGGATCCTGGGGGGATCCTGGGACAGATCATGAGGAATCCTGGCAGAGCCTGGGGAGATCTGGGGAGAGATCCTGAGGAGATCCCAGGGGAGATCATGGGGAGATTCTGGGGACTCCCTGGGAGAGATCCCAGGAGATCTTGGGGACATCCTGGGGGAGATCATGGGGGCGATCCCAGGGAGATCTGGGGGGATCATGAGGAGATCATGGGGCAGATCCTGAGGAGATCCCAGGGGAGATCATGGAGAAGGTCCCAGGCAGATCTGGGGGGATCCTGGGGGATCCCAGGAAAGATCATGGGGAGATCCCAGGGAGATCTGGGGGGATCATGAGGAGATCATGGGGCAGATCCTGGGGAGATCTGGGGACACTGTGGGCAGACTCCAGGTGACCCCAGGTGTCCCAGGTGACACCAGGTGACCCCAAATTACCCCAAATGTCCCAGGTGACCCCCAGGTGACCCCAGGTGTGCAGGGTGACCCCATCCCCTCCAGGTGACCCCAGATGACCGCCAGGTGATCTGCCAGTGACCCCAGGTGAGCCCAGGTGTCCCCAGGTGATCCCATCCCCTCCAGGTGACCCCAGATGACCCCCAGGTGACCCCAGGTGATTTCCCAGTGTCCCCAGGTGACCCCAGGTGATCCCATCCCCTCCAGGTGACCCCAGATGACCCCAGGTGACCCCATCCCCCCAGGTGTCCTCACCCCCCCCTCCAGGTGACCCCCAGTGACCCCTAGGTGACCCCAGTGTCTCCAGTGACCCCAGGTGTTGCAGGTGACCCCCAGCTGACCCCAGTGACCCCAGGTGATCCCCAGATGACCCCCAGTGACCCCAGCTGTCCCCAGCTGTCCCCAGGTGTCCCCAGGTGATCCCCAGATGACCCCCAGTGACCCCAGCTGTCCCCAGGTGACCCCAGGTGACCCCAGCTGTCCCCAGCAGACCCCAGGTGACCCAGGTGACCCCAGGTGTCCCCAGGTGTCCCAGTGACCCCCAGGTGACCCCAGTGACCCCAGGTGACCCCAGGTGTCCCCAGGTGACCCACCTGCTCCTTGAGGGTGCCGATGGTGAGGTGTGGCTGCACGCGCAGGGTGATGCTGGCTGAGGAGGTGGCGTCCTCCACCAACACCGGCATGCTGGGAACGGGGGGAGAGCTGGGATGAGACTGGGAACAGTGGGAGTGAGACTGGGAACAGTGGGAGTGAGACTGGGAACACTGGGAGTGAGACTGGGAACAGTGGGAGTGAGACTGGGAACACTGGGATGAGACTGGGAACACTGGGAGTGAGACTGGGAACACTGGGAGTGAGACTGGGAACAGTGGGATGAGACTGGGAACACTGGGAGTGAGACTGGGAACAGTGGGATGAGACTGGGAACAGTGGGAGTGAGACTGGGAACACTGGGATGAGACTGGGAACACTGGGAGTGAGACTGGGAACACTGGGATGAGACTGGGAACACTGGGAGTGAGACTGGGAACACTGGGATGAGACTGGGAACACTGGGAGTGAGACTGGGAACACTGGGAGTGAGACTGGGAACAGTGGGATGAGACTGGGAACACTGGGAGTGAGACTGGGAACAGTGGGATGAGACTGGGAACAGTGGGAGTGAGACTGGGAACACTGGGATGAGACTGGGAACACTGGGAGTGAGACTGGGAACACTGGGAGTGAGACTGGGAACAGTGGGAGTGA
Source organism: Catharus ustulatus (assembly GCF_009819885.2). Classification (NCBI taxonomy): domain Eukaryota; kingdom Metazoa; phylum Chordata; class Aves; order Passeriformes; family Turdidae; genus Catharus; species Catharus ustulatus. Next base: position 165,014,553 of record NC_046221.1, read on the forward strand.
CACTGGGAACACTGGGAGTGACACTGGGAACACTGGGAGGTGAGACTGGGAACACTGGGAGTGAGACTGGGAACAGTGGGAGTGAGACTGGGAACACTGGGAACAGTGGGAGACACTGGGAGGTGAGACTGGGCATAGTGGGCTGTGACAGTTCATACTGGGATGTATCACAGTTCATACTGGTCACACTGGGAGTGTCCCAGCCCATACTGGGAGTGTCCCAGTCCATACTGGTGGCCCTGGGATGTGTCCCAGTCCATACTGGGATGTGTCCCAGTCCATACTGGTCACACTGGGATGTGACACAGTTCATACTGGGAATGTCCCAGTCCATACTGGAAGGGTCCCAGTCCATACTGGTCACACTGGGAGTGTCCCAGTCCACACTGGTGGCAGTGGCAGTGTCACTGGTGGCAGTGTTGGTGTCACCGGTGGCAGTGTCGGTGTCACTGATGGCAGTGTCAGTGTCACTGGTGGCAGTGTCACTGGTGGCAGTGTCAGTGTCACCGGTGTCACCGGCAGTGTCACTGTCACTGACCTGATGTCGGCCCCGCCCTCGCTGTCCCTCAGGCTCACGCTCAGCTCCGCCTGGCGCCGCGCCAGTGCCACCGCCATCCGTGCTGCACACACCGTGTCACCCTGGGAGATGGCCCGGGACAGGGACAGTGCCAGCTCCTCTGGGGACACATGGGGACACCGTCAGGGACATGGGGACACACACACACACCGCCATCCGTGCCGCACACACCGTGTCACCCTGGGAGATGGCCCGGGACAGGGACAGTGCCAGCTCCTCTGGGGACACATGGGGACACCGTCAGGGACATGGGGACACACACACACACCGCCATCCGTGCCGCACACACCGTGTCACCCTGGGAGATGGCCCGGGACAGGGACAGTGCCAGCTCCTCTGGGGACACATGGGGACACCGTCAGGGACACACAGACAGACACACAGACAGACACACTGTGTCCCCAGGGGCAATGGCATGGGACAGGAACAGTGTCAGCTCCTCTGGGGACAGCACCCAGTGACACCCCAGAGAGGGAATGGGGACCTGAGCACACCAGGGCTGGCACCTAGACACCCAGAGAGGGAATGGGGACACCAGGTGACACCGGGGATGGCACCCAGAGATCCCCTGGGATGGGAATGGGGACACTGGGGACACCAGGGGTGGCACCCACAGCCACCTGGCTCAGCCCAGGGGACACTGGGGACACCAGAGGTGGCACCCAGTGACACCCCAGAGAGGGAATGGGGACCTGGGGACTCTGGGGGTGGCACCCAGGGACACCCAGAGCAGGAATGGAGACACTGGGGACACCAGGGGTGGCACCCAGAGATTCCCCAGGGTGGGACTGGGGACACCAGAGGTGGCACCCAGGGACACCCAGAGAGGGAATGGGGACACTGGGGACACCAGGGGTGGCACCCACAGCCGCCTGTCTCAGCCCAGGGACACAGGGGACACCAGAGGTGGCACCCAGGGACACCCAGAGAGGGAATGGGGACACTGGGGACACACCAGGGGTGGCACCCAGAGATTCCCCAGGGTGGGACTGGGGACATGGGGACACTGGGGACACCAGGGGTGGCACCCACAGCCCCCAGGGTGGGACTGGGGACATGGGGACACCCGGGGGGGACACCAGGGGTGGCACCCAGAGACCCCCTGGGATGGGAATGGGGACACTGGGGACACCAGGGGATACCGGAGATGGCACCAAGTGACACCCCAGAGAGGGAATGGGGACATGGGGACACCAGGGGACACCAGAGGTGGCACTCAGAGATCCCCAAGGTGGGAATGGGGACATGGGGACACTGGGGACACCAGAGGAGTGGCACCCACAGCTGCCTGGCTCAGCCCAGGGGACACTGGGGACAGGAGGTGACACCCGGGGGGATTTCAGGGAATGTCCCCCCCCATCCCCGCAGAGGTGGCACTTGGGGACATGGGGACATGGGGACAGGGTACCTGTCTGGGCCAGCTCCAGGATCTGCGCCTGCTCCGTGTCCTGCTCGGGGTCCTCGGGGGGTGGCACCGCCGATGTCCCCGTGTCACCCTCGGGGGCTGGGGGGGGACAGTGGGGACGGGGCTGGCACTGCTGGCACTGCTGTCACCAGCCCTGTCCCCGTGTCACTGTCCCCAACCCTGTCCTCAGCCCTGTGTCACTGCCCCTGTGTCACTGTCCCAGCCCTGTGTCACTGTCCCTGTGTCACTGTCCTCAGCCCTGTGTCACTGTCCCTGTGTCACTGCCCCTGTGTCACTGTCCCAGCCCTGTGTCACTGTCCCCAGCCCTGCGTCACTGTCCCAGCCCTGTGTCCCTGTCCCAGCCCTGTGTCACTGGCCCTGTGTCCCTGTCCCAGCCCTGTGTCACTGGCCCTGTGTCACTGTCCCCAGCCCTGTGTCCCTGTCCCAGCCCTGTGTCACTGTCCTTGTGTCACTGTCCCCAGCCCCGTGTCACTGTCCCTGTGTCACTGTCCCTGTGTCACTGTCCCTGTCCCCATCCCCGTGTCACTGTCCCTGTGTCACTGTCCCTGTGTCACTGTCCCCATCCTCGTGTCACTGTCACTGGGTCACTGTCCCTGTCCCCATCCCTGTGTCACTGTCCCTGTGTCACTGTCCCATCCCTGTGTCACTGTCACTGTGTCACTGTCCCTCTCCCCATCCCTGTCCCTGTGTCACTGTCCCTGTGTCACTGTCCCAGCCCCGTGTCCCTGTCCCCAGCCCTGTGTCCCTGTGTCACTGTCACTGTGTCCCTGTCCCCAGCCCTGTGTCACTGTCTCTGTGTCACTGTCCCCAGCCCCATGTCCCTGTCCCCATGTCCCCATGTCACTGTCCCCAGCCCCGTGTCACTGTCCCCACGTCCCTGTCCCCAATGTCCCAGTGTCTCATGTCCCCAATCTCCCAGTGTCCCCAGCCCTGTCCCCAATGTCCCCATGTCCCCATGTCCCAATGTCCCCATGTCCCCAGTGTCCCATGGCCCAATGTCCCAGTGTCCCCAATATCCCCATGTCCCCAGCCCTGTCCCCAATGTCCCTGTCCCCAGTGTCCCCAATGTCCCCATGTCCCCAATGTCCCCAGTGTCCCCAATGTCCCAGTGTCCCCATGTCCCCAGCACTGTCCCCAATGTCCCCAGTGTCCCCAATATCCCTGTGTGCCCAATGTCCCAGTGTCCCCATTGTCCCTGTCCCCAATGTCCCCATGTCCCCAATATCCCTGTGTCCCCAATGTCCCAGTGTCCCCATGTCCCAGTGTCCCCATTGTCCCCAGTGTCCCTGTTCCTGTCCCCATGTCCCCATGTCCCACCTCTCCGAGCCTCCCTGAGGGACCTGCTCAGCACCGTGTCCCCATGTCCCCAGACCTGTCCCCATGTCCCCAATGTCCCAATATCCCCAATGTCCCAGCGTCCCCAATGTCCCCAATGTCTCTGTGTCCCAGTGTCCCCAGTGTCCCCATGTCCCACCTCTCCGTGCCTCCCTGAGGGAGCTGCTCAGCACCGTGTCCCCATGTCCCCATGTCCCAATGTCCCAATGTCCCCAGCCCTGTCCCCATGTCCCACCTCTCCGAGCCTCCCTCAGGGAGCTGCTCAGCACCGTGTCCCCATGTCCCCATGTCCCAGTGTCCCCAATGTCCCCATGTCCCAGTGTCCCCAATGTCCCCATGTCCCCATGTCCCAGTGTCCCCAATGTCCCCATGTCCCCAGTGTCCCCAATGTCCCCCATGTCCCCACCTCTCCGAGCCTCCCTGAGGGAGCTGCTCAGCACCGTGTCCCCAATGTCCCCAATGTCCCCAATGTCCCCATGTCCCCATATCCCCAATGTCCCCAATGTCCCCGTGTCCCCAATGTCCCCGTGTCCCCAATGTCCCCATGTCCCCGTGTCCCCATGTCCCCATGTCCCCAATGTCCCCAATGTCTCTGTGTCCCAATGTCCCCATGTCCCCAATGTCCCCAATGTCCCCACAGTGTCCCCATGTCCCCATGTCCCCACCTCTCCGAGCCTCCCTGAGGGAGCTGCTCAGCACTGTCCACCACTGCTGTGCCTCGCGCTCCTCGGGGAACCGCAGCGCCACCGTGCCCTCTGTCCCCGCTGTCCCCGCTGTCCCCGCTGTCCCCGCTGTCCCCGCGGGTGGCAGCTGCAGCTCGTGGCTCGTGGGGCCGCACACGCGGTACGAAACGTCCCGCAGGTCAAACTCGGCCAGGGGCTGCGGGGACAGGGACGGGGACAGGGACAGGGACAGGAATGGGGACAGAGGACAGGGATGGGGACAGGAATGGGACAGAGGACATGGGGACAGGGACATGGGACAGGGGACAGAGACAGGACAGAGAACACCAGCGGGGTCACCTCAGTGTCCCCACAAGCTCAGAACAGCCCCCGGCCCACTGGGGTGCCCCGGTCACTCTCGGGGTGCCCTGAGCCCCTCTCGGACGTGTCCCCATCCCTGTCCCTGGCCGGGGTGACACAGCCCGATCCCTAATGGAGATCCCGTCCCTCCCAAACCTCCCGGGACTCCCCAACCCCCGCGCCCCTCCCGAGGGGACAACCCCGGGGGTCGCGCCCCCCCAAAACTCCGCCACTCCCCCGGGAGCGGCTCCGGGGAGGCTCCGCCCCGTCCCCCTCCCCTCCCAGCCCCCGAGCCCCGGGGCGACCCCGCGGGCCCCTCCCCAGCCCCCTCCCCTTCCCCTTCCCCTCACCGCGCCGCCCCCCGCCTCCGGCAGCCGCAGGCCCAGGCGGAAGCGGCGCCGGCCGTCGGCTCCCGGTTGCACGCTGAGCTGCAGGCGGAGCGCGGCGCCGGCGGCGGGCAGGAGGCGGCAGGGCGCGGCCAGCTCGGCGCGGGCCGCCATCAGCACCGTGGGGGGCGCGGCTGCCGGGCCGGGCCCGGGCGCTCCGGGCGCCGCCATGGCGACCCCGCCACTTCCGGCCTCCCGCCCGCGCGGTCCGGCCGCCAAAGGGGCCGTTCCGGGGGAGCGCCGGGAAACGCGGCCCCGCGCGCGGGGGTTCCGCGGGAGGAGAGTTCCGCCGTGGGCACGCCCAAGGCCACGCCCCGCCCCGCCCCCGCGGTGATTGACAGCCGCTCTCCCCGTCTTTGTCCGCGCCAGCCAATCAGAGCGCCGAGCGCCCCCGCGGTGGGCGGGGCCGTGGGCTTTGCGCTGACTGACGTCGGGCTTGGCCAATGAACGGCTAGCTTGGCGGTGATTGACAGGTGTTCTCGCTAATGGGATCGCGGGCCGCGGGCGCCGCTCAGGCGGGGCGGGCGCGAGCGGGGCGGTGCCGCCGCTGTTGCCGTCCGGTGCCGCAGGAGAAGGTCGCCCGCTCGCCCGCTCGCTCCGGGGGACTCCCAGGATCTCGCTCAGCCGCTCCCGCCGTCCCGAGCACTCGGGGACATGTCGAGGTGGGCGGAAGCCCGGTGGGCCGGCGCCAGACGGCGGACGGCGGCCGCGGCACACTCGCCCTCCTCGAGCTTTCCCCGGAGACGCCTCCCTTTACACGCGCCCCGAGCTTGAAGGCGCTGCCACAGCGAGGAGGCACCGATAGGGAGCAGGACGCGCCGGTAAGCCCGCGCAGCCCGCCGCCCCCTCCCCTGCGCGCCCAGAAGCTGCGCGGACTACATCTCCCAGCGCGCCCCGCGCCGCCCAGGCGCGGCCTGGCACCGCGCGCGGCCGCGGGGCAGGATGGGAGCAGTAGTCCAGCAATGGTTGGGCTGGGCCGCTCGCGCGGGGCATGCCGGGAGCTGTAGTCCGTCAGTGCGTCGGTGCTATGCGCGGCGCGGGGCATGCCGGGAGCTGTAGTCCACCAGTGCGTCGGTGCTATGCGCGGCGCGGGGCATGCCGGGAGCTGTAGTCCAGCGCGCGGGGCACGCCGGGACGGCACTTCCTGTGGCGGCTTCCGGGAGCGGGGGAGACTTTTCCGCTTTTTCTGTTTTTCTTCCTCCTTTTTTTCTTTTTCTCCCTCCTTCTCCTCCTCTTTTTCCTCCTCTCCCTCTTCCTCCTCCCTCTCTGCTTCTCCCCCTGCCGCTGTCGCCATTTCCCCCCTTGCGGTGCCGCTTCTTCCCGTCTCCCTTTCAATTTTTCCTCTTTTTTCCCTCTGGAAATTCCCCTCGCTCACCTCTCCCGGTTTTGTGTGGGGAGCAGCCGCCGCACCGGGAATTCTGCTGGGAATCGCGCCGGGGATCGCCCCGGGAGCCGCCCCGGGAGGATGAAGCTGCTGGAGAATTCCAGCTTCGAGGCCATCAACTCCCAGCTCACCGTGGAGACGGGGGACGCGCACATCATCGGCAGGTGGGCGAGGAAAGGCTGGGAATTCTGGGCTGGGAAAGTTCTGAAAAATCTGGGAATTCTGCCCCGGAAAAAGTTCTGAAAAATCGGGGAATTCTGGCCCAGGGATCTGGGAATTCTGGGCTGGAAAAGCTCCGGGAATATGGGAATTCTGGGCCTGGAATCTGGAAATTCTGTGCCTGGAAAAGCTCTGGGAATATGGGGATTCTGCCCCCGAAAAAGTTCTGAAAAATCTAAGAAATCTGGCCCAGAAAAAGTTGTGAGAATCTGGGAATTCTGATCCAGGAATCTGGGAATTCTGTGCCAGAAAAAGTTCTGAAAAATCTGGAAATTCTGTGTCTGGAAAAAGTTGTGAGAATCTGGGAATTCTGCTCCTGGAAAAGCTCCAGGAATTCTGGCCTGGGAAAAGTTCTGGGATCCCAGGAGTCTTGGAATTGTGGCCCAGGAATCTGGGAATTCTGAACTTGGAAAAGCTCTGGGAATTTGGGAATTGTGCTTCAGAAAAAGTTCTGAAAAATCTGGGAGTTGTGACCCAGGAATCTGGGAATTGTGTCCCTGGAAAAGCCCTGGGAATTCTGTCCTGGGAAAAGTTCTGTGATCCTGGGAATTCTAGACCAGGAAAAGCTCTGGGAATCTGGGAATTCTGGGCCTGGAATCTGGAAATTCTGGGCCTGGAAAAGCTTTGGGAATTTGGGAATTCTGTCCCAGAAAAAGTTCTGAAAAATCTGGGAATTCTGACCCAGGAATATGGGAATTCTGGGCCTGGAAAAGCTCCAGGAATCTGGAAATTCTGGTCCAGAAAAAGTTCTGAAAAATCTGGGAATTCTGGACCAGGAAAAACTCTGGGAATCCCAGGAATTCTGTCCTAGGAATCTGGGAACTCTGCCCCAGGAAAAGCTCTGGAAATCTGGGAATTCTGTCCCTAGAAAAGTTGTGAGAATCTGGGAATTCTGCCCCAGGAAAAGCTCTGGGAATTGTGGAAATCTGGGAATTCTGTACCTAGAAAAGGTCCTGGAATGTGGGAATTCTGCCCTGGAAAAGCTTCAGGGATTCTGGAAATCGGGAAATTCTGGCCTGGGAAAAGTTGTGGGATCCCAGGAATGTGGGAATTCTACCCCAGGAAAAGTTCTGGGAATTTGGGAATTCTGTGCCTAGAAAAATTGTGAGAATTTGGGAATTCTGCCCCTGGAAAAGCCGCAGGAATCTGGAAATTCTGGACCAGGAAAATCTCTGGGAATGTGGGAATTCTGCCCCAGGAATGTGGGAATTGTGCCCTGGAGAAGCTCTGGAATTATCCTGGAATTATCCTGGAATTATCCTGGAATTGTTCTGGGATTATCCTGGAATTATCCTGGAATTATTCTGGAATTGTTCTGGAATTATCCTGGAATTATCCTGGGTTCCCCAGACTGTTCCAGGATTTTCCCAACTCCTGACTGGATCTGAGCCCTCTGTCGTGCTCTCAATCCTGATTTTTATCCCATTTTTATCCCATTTTTATCCCGTTTTTATCCCATCTTTATCCCATTTCCAGGGAATGTTGGGGCAGGGCTTGGAATTCCAGGGGAGCCCAGGGGCTTGGAGCTGCCTTGGGGATGTATTTTATTTTATTTTATTTTATTTTATTTTATTTTATTTTTTTAAATTTAATTTAATTTTATTTTTATTTTATCTTATTTTATGTTATTTTATTTTATTTTAATTTGTATTATATAGTATTGTATTATCACAGTTTATTTTGCCTTTCTTATTTTATTTTATCTCATCTGATTTTGCTTTATATTATATTGTTTTATCATATTTTATCTTTTTGCTTTATTTTGTTTTATTTTGTGTTACTATTTTGTATTATTTTATTTTGTGTTGTTGTATTTTATTTTATTTTAATTTATTTATTTTGTTTTATTTTTATTTTGTTTTGTCTTATATCTTATTTTATCTTTTTTATTTTACCTTATTTTGTTTTATTTATTTAATTTAATTTTTATTTTATTTTTTTATATTATCTTATATTTTTTCATCTTACCTTATCTTATTTTATTTTATGTTATATTATGTTTCCATATCTTGTTTTACCTTTTTTATCTTACTTTATTTAATTTTATTTTATTTTATTTTATTTTATTTTATTTTATTTTATTTTATTTTATTTTATTTTATTTGGATTTTGGAGGCAAGATCCACCTGTCCCAGTTTGTCCCAGTTTGTCTCAGGCTCCAGCATGAGAGGGGAAATTTGGGGTGAGAAATCCCAAAATGAGAAAGGAAATTTGGGATGAGGGGGATGGGAATTCCCTGCTTTTCCCACTTTTCCCACCCTTTTCCTGTGGTTTTTTCCCTATTTTGCCACATTTTCCCACCCTTTTCCCATTTTTTTCCCTCTGAGTTTCCTGTGCTTTCCTCACTTTCCCTCCCAGATTTCTTCCACTTTTTTTTCCACTTTTTTTTCCACTTTTTTTTCCACTTTTTTTTCCACTTTTTTCCACTTTTTTTCCACTTTTTTTCCACTTCTTTCCACTTCTTTCCACTTCTTTCCACTTCTTTCCACTTCTTTCCACTTTTTTCCTCACTTTCCCCCCACTTTTTTTCCTCTTTTTTTTCCCATTTATTTCCCTCTTTCTTCGCTCTTTCTTCCCTCTTTTTTCCTCACTTTTCCCCACACTTTTTCCCACACTTTTTTCCCCACTTTTTTCCTCTTTTTTCCACTACTTTTTCCACATTTCCCCCATCATTTTTCCCACATTTCCCCCACATTTCCCCCACATTTCCCCCACATTTCCCCCACATTTCCCCCACATTTCCCCCACATTTCCCCCACATTTTCCCCCCTTCCCCCCCCTTTTTTCCCCTTTTTTTTCCCCTTTTTTTCCCCTTTTTTTCCCCTTTTTTCCCCTTTTTTCCCCTTTTTTCCCCTTTTTTCCCCTTTTTTCCCCTTTTTTCCCCTTTTTTTCCCCTTTTTTTCCCCTTTTTTTCCCCTTTTTTCCCCTTTTTTCCCCTTTTTTCCCCTTTTTTCCCCTTTTTTCCCCTTCTTTCCCCTTCTTTCCCCTTCTTTCCACTTTTTTCCCCTTCTTTCCACTTTTTTCCCCTTCTTTCCACTTTTTTCCCCTTCTTTCCACTTTTTTCCTCACTTTCCCCCCGCTTTTTTTCCTCTTTTTTCCATTTATTTCCCTCTTTTTTCCCTCACTTTTTTCTCTCTCTTTTTTCCCTCACTTTTTTCCCTCACTTTTTCCCTCACTTTTTTCCACACTTTTTTCCACACTTTTTTCCACACTTTTTTCCACACTTTTTTCCACACTTTTTTCCACACTTTTTTCCCACTTTTCCCCCCTCATTTTTCCCACTTTTTTTCCCAACTTTTTTCCACTTTTTTCCTTTTTTCCACATTTTTTACTTTTCCCCCCCTTTTCCCCCCCCCTTTTTTCCCCTTTTTTCCGCTTTCCCCCCCTTTTTTCCCTTTTTTCCCACTTTTTCCCTCATTTTTTCCCATTTTCCCCACTTTTTTACCCAATTTTTTCCCGTTTTTTCCCCACTTTTCCCCACTTTTTTCCCCATTTTTTTCCACTTTTTTCCTAATTTTTTCCCATGATTTCCCCACATTTTCCCCATGTTTCTCACACATTTTTCTCATGTTTTCCACCCATTTTTTCCCATGTTTCTCACACATTTTTTCCCATGTTTTCCCTACATTTTTCCCATGTTTCCCAAATATTTTTTCCAATGTCTCTCACTCATTTTCCCCATTTTTCTGTGTCCCAGGATCGAGAGCTACTCGTGCAAGCTGGCTGGCATTGACAAGCAGCTCTTCAAGCAGTTCTGCCAGGAGGGACAGCCCCACGCCCTGGAGGCACTGTCCCCTCCCCAGACCGGGGGCGTGGGCACTGGGAGGTACTGGGAGCACTGGGAGCACTGGGACAGGGCACTGGGAGTGATGGGAGTGATGGGAATGGGCACTGGGAGTGATGGGAGTGATGGGAATGGGCACTGGGAGCACTGGGAGTGATGGGAATGGGCACTGGGAGTGATGGGAGTGATGGGAATGGGCACTGGGAGTGATGGGAGTGATGGGAATGGGCACTGGGAGTGATGGGAGTGATGGGAATGGGCACTGGGAGTGATGGGAGTGATGGGAATGGGCACTGGGAGTGATGGGAGTGATGGGAATGGGCACTGGGAGCACTGGGAGTGATGGGAATGGGCACTGGGAGTGATGGGAGTGATGGGAATGGGCACTGGGAGTGATGGGAGTGATAGGAATGGGCACTGGGAGTGATGGGAGTGATGGGAATGGGCACTGGGAGTGATGGGAGTGATGGGAATGGGCACTGGGAGTGATGGGAGTGATGGGAATGGGCACTGGGAGCACTGGGAGTGATGGGAATGGGCACTGGGAGCACTGGGAGTGATGGGAATGGGCACTGGGAGCACTGGGAGTGATGGGAATGGGCACTGGGAGCACTGGGAGTGATGGGAATGGGCACTGGGAGCACTGGGAGTGATGGGAATGGGCACTGGGAGTGATGGGAGTGATGGGAATGGGCACTGGGAGCACTGGGAGTGATGGGAATGGGCACTGGGAGTGATGGGAGTGATGGGAATGGGCACTGGGAGGTACTGGGAGCACTGGGAGCACTGGGACAGGGCACTGGGAGCACTGGGAGTGATGGGAATGGGCACTGGGAGGTACTGGGAGCACTGGGAGTGATGGGAATGGGCACTGGGAGTGATGGGAATGGGCACTGGGAGTGATGGGAGTGATGGGAATGGGCACTGGGAGTGATGGGAATGGGCACTGGGAGTACTGGGAATGGGCACTGGGAATAATGGGAATGGGTACTGGGAGTACTGGGAATACTGGGGACTGGGAATAACGGGAATGGCATTGGGAATGGGCACTGGGAATACTGGGAATAATGGGAGTACTGGGAATACTGGAAATTACAGGAATGAGCGCTGGGAGTACTGGGAATACTGGGGACTGGGAACAATGGGAAAGGGCTCTGGGAATACTGGGAGTACTGGGAATGGCACTGGGAATAATGAGATGGATACTGGGAGGGGACACCCTGGTGACGAGGACAGTCCCCTCAGTGACACAGTGACACCAGTTTGTGTCCCAGACAGGGCAGGGGACACCCCGGTGACGAGGACAGTCCCCTCAGTGACACAGTGACACAGTGACACCAGTTTGTGTCCCAGACAGGGGAGGGGACACCCCGGTGACGAGGACAGTCCCCTCAGTGACACAGTGACACCAGTTTGTGTCCCAGACAGGGGAGGGGACACCCCGGTGACGAGGACAGTCCCCTCAGTGACGCAGTGACACAGTGACACCAGTTTGTGTCCCAGACAGGGGAGGGGACACCCCGGTGACGAGGACAGTCCCCTCAGTGACACAGTGACACCAGTTTGTGTCCCAGACAGGGCAGGGGACACCCCGGTGACGAGGACAGTCCCCTCAGTGACACGTGCAGCCGCAAGACGCTGTTCTATCTCATCGCCACCCTGAACGAGGCGTTCCGGCCCGACTACGACTTCAGCGCCGCCAAGAGCCACGAGTTCAGCAAGGAGCCCAGCCTGAACTGGGTGAGCACTGGGAGGGACTGGGATAAACTGGGAGGGACTGGGATGGACTGCGATGGGACTGGGATTAACTGGGATGGGACTGGGATGGACTGGGATGGGATGGGATGGGGTGGGAGCACTGGGAGGGACTGGGAACACTGGGAGTCACTGGGATGGGACTGGGAGAGACTGGGATGGGATGGACTGGGATGGGACTGGGAGCACTGGGAGTCACTGGGATGGGATGGGATCTCAGGCCAGCCCCACTCCCCTCTGTCCCTGTTCCCGTTTCTATGTCCCACATCCCAATCCCAAATCCCCAATCCCACATCCCAATCCGAAATCCTACATCCGAATCCCAATCCCAAATCCACATCCCAAATCCCAATCCCAAGTTCCCAAATCCCAAATTTCCCATTATTCCAGGTGGTGAATGCTGTGAACTGCAGCCCAATCCGAGTCCCTAATCCCAATTCCAAATCTCATATTTTCCCCGTTTATCCCAGGTGGTGAACACTGTGAACTGCAGCCCAATCCCAATTCCCCAATCCCAATCACCAATCCCATATTTTCCCATATATTTTCCCATTGTTCCAGGTGGTGAACGCGGTGAACTGCAGCCCAATCCCATATCCCTGATCCCATATCCCAATCCCATATTTTCCCATATTTTTCCCCGTTTTCCCAGGTGGTGAACGCGGTGCACTGCAGCCCAATCCCATATCCCCAATCCCATATCCCACATCCCAAATCCCATATTTTCCCCCATTATCCCAGGTGGTGAACGCGGTGAACTGCAGCGCAATCCCCGATCCCAGTCCCAATTCCCCAATCCCAATCCCATATTTTTCCCATTTTCCCAGGTGGTGAACACGGTGAACTGCAGCCCAATCCCCAATCCCAATCCCCAATCCCAATCCCATATTTTTCCCCGTTTTCCCAGGTGGTGAACGCGGTGAACTGCAGCCCAATCCCTGATCCCAATCGCAATTCCCCAATCCCCAATCCCATATCCCAATCCCAATCCCCAATCCCATATTTTCCCTGTTTTTATCCCAGGTGGTGAACGCGGTGAACTGCAGCCCAATGCCATATCCCTGATCCCATACCCCAATCCCATATTTTCCCGTATTTTTCCCAGGTGGTGAACGCGGTGAACTGCAGCCCAGTCCCAAATTTCCCGTTTTTCCCGTTTATCCCAGGTGGTGAACGCGGTGAACTGCAGCCCAATCCCCAATTCCCCAATCCCAAATCCCATATTTTCCCCATTATCCCAGGTGGTGAACGCGGTGAACTGCAGCCCAATCCCATATCCCTGATCCCATATCCCAATCCCATATTTTCCCCCTTTTCCCAGGTGGTGAACGCGGTGAACTGCAGCCCAATCCCATATCCCCAATCCCCAATCCCATATTTTCCCCTGTTTTTATCCCAGGTGGTGAACGCGGTGAACTGCAGCCCAATCCCATATCCCAAATCCCAAATCCCCAATCCTGTTTTCCCAGGTGGTGAACGCGGTGAACTGCAGCCCAGTCCCATATCCCAAATCCCATATTTTTCCCCGTTATCCCAGGTGGTGAACGCGGTGAACTGCAGCCTGTTCTCGGCCGTGCGCGAGGATTTCAAGGCGCTGAAGCCGCTGCTGTGGGACGCGGTGGACGAGGAGATCTGCCTGAGCGAGTGCGACATCTACAGGTGCGGGAATCGGGATTTTCCATGGGATTCTGGAATTTTCCTGGGAATTCCGGGAGTTTCCATGGGATTCTGGGATTTTCCTGAAGAATTCCAGGAGTTTCCGTATAATTCCAGGAGTTTCCATGGGATTCTGGGAGTTTCCATGGAATTCTATGATTTTCCTGGGAATTCCAGGAGTTTCTGTGGGATTCCAGCCCTTTTCTGGGGAATTCCACAAGTTTCCATGGAATTCTGGGAGATTCCATGGAATTCCGGCCTTTTCCTGGGAATTCCGGGAGTTTCCATGGTATTCTGGGAGTTTCTTGGCAATTCTGTGATTTCCCAAGGAGTTCCGGCTTTTTCCGGGGAATTCCAGGATTTTTGTTGCTATTCTGGGAGTCTCCATGGAGTTCCAGGAGTTTCCTGGGAATTCCAGGAGTTTCCTGGGAATACCAGGAGTTTCCTGGGAATTCCAGCCCGTTTCTGGGGAATTCTGGGATTTCCCATGGAATTCCGGGACTTTCGTGGGAATTCCTGCCTTTCCCGGGGAACTCAAACCCTTTCCTGGGAATTCCATGAGTTTCCATGGAATTATAGGGCTTTCCTGGGAATTCTGGAATTTTCCATGGAATTCCGGCATTTTCCTGGGGAATTCCAGGAGTTTCCATGGAATTCCAGGATTTCTCATGGAATTCCAGCCTTTCTTGGGAATTCCAGCCTTTCTTGGGAATTCCAGCCTTTTCCTGAGGAATTCCTGGATTTTCCTGAGGAATTCCATGATTTCCCATGGAATTCTAGCCTTTTCCTGAAGGATTCCAGGAGTTTCCATGGAATTCCAGGATTTTTCGTTGACTTCCACCCCTTCCATTTGGAATTCCCAGCAGCTCTGCAATTCCCAACTCTTTTGGAATTCCCCACCCCTGGAACTCCCAACCCCTGGGAATTCCCAAATTCTTTGGAACTCCCAACCCGTGAAATTCTCAACTCCGGGAATTCTCTGGAATTCCAAACCCTGGGAACTCCCAACCCCCTGGAACCCTCTGGAATTCCCATCCCCTGGAACTCCCAAATCCCCTGGAATTCCCAACCCCTGGAGTTCCTGACTTCTCTGAAATTCCCAACCCTTGGAACTCCCAACTCTGGGAATTCCCAAATCCCCTGCAGTTCCCAAATCCCCTGGAATTCCCAAATCTCCTGGAATCCTCTGTAATTCCCAAATCCCCTGGAATTCCCCAATCCCCTGGAATTGTCTGTAATTCCCAAATCCCCTGGAATTCCCCAATCCCCTGGAATTGTCTGTAATTCCCAAATCCCCTGGAATTCCCCAATCCCCTGGCATTCTCTGGAATTCCCAAATCCCCTGGAATTCCCCAATCCCCTGGAATTGTCTGCAATTCCCCAATCCCCTGGAATTGTCTGCAATTCCCCAATCCCCTGGAATTGTCTGCAATTCCCCAATCCCCTGGAATTGTCTGCAATTCCCCAATCCCCTGGAATTGTCTGTAATTCCCCAATCCCTGGCATTCCCACTCCCTGCAGCTACAACCCCGACCTGGCGTCGGATCCCTTTGGCGAGGACGGGAGCCTCTGGTCCTTCAACTACTTCTTCTACAACAAGCGGCTCAAGAGGATCGTCTTCTTCACCTGCCGCTCCATCAGGTGGGACACGGGAATGCAGGGAATTCCGGAATTCTGGGGGGGTTCTGAGGGGATTCTGGGGGGATTCCTGAGGGGATTCACTGGGGGGATTCCCAGGAATTCTGGGGGATATTTCTGAGGGGATTCACTGGGGGGAATTCTGGGAATTCAGGATATTCCTGAGGGGATTCTGGGGGAATTCCCAGGAATTCTGGAGGGATTCCTGAGGGAATTCTGGGTGGGGTTCCCTGCAATTCTGGGTGGATTCCTGAGGAGATTCCTGAGGAGATTCCCTAGAATTTTGGGGGGATTCCTGAGGGGATTCCAGGGGGAGTCCCTGGAATTCGGGGGGAGATTCCCTGGAATTCTGGGGGCATTCCTGAAGGGATTCACTGGGGCGATTCCTGAGGAAATTCTGGGGGGATTCCCTGGAATTTTGGGGAGATTCCTAAGGCGATTCCCTGGAATTCTGGGGGTTATTCCTGAGGGGATTTCTGAGGAGGTTCTCTAGAATTCTGGGGGATATTCTTGAGGAGATTCCCTGAGGCGATTCCTGAGGGAATTCATGGGGAGATTACTGAGGGGATTCCATAGAATTTTGGGGGTTATTCCTGAGGAGATTCTGGGGGGATTCCTGAGGGGATTCTCTGGAATTCTGGGGGGGTTCCTTGGAATTCTGGGGGGATTCCTCAGGGGATTCCTGGCATTTCTGGGACATATTCCTGAGGGGATTGCCAAGGGGGTTCCCTGGAATTCTGGGGGGGTTCCAGGGAATTCTGGGGGGGACTCCTGAGGGAATTCTGGGGGGATTCCTGGGAATTTTGGGGGGATTCCTCAGGGGATTCCTGAGGAGATTCCCTAGAATTTTGGGGGGATTGTTGAGGGGATTCCTGGGAATTCATGAGGGGATTCCCTGGAATTTTGCAGGTTATTCCTGAGGGGATTCCCTTGGGGAATTCTCAGGAATTCTGGGGGATATTTCTGCGGGGATTCACTGGGGGGATTCCCTATGGGATTCCTGGGATTTCTGGAAGTTATTCCTGAGAGGATTCGCAAGGGGATTCTCTGGAATTCTGGGGGTGGTCCAGGGAATTCTGGGGGGATTCCTGAGGGAATTCTGGGAGGGGTTCCCTGGAATTCTGGGGGTTATTTCTGAGGGGATTCCTGAGGAAATTCCCTAGGATTCTGGGGGGATTCCTGCAGGGATTTCCTGGAATTCTGGGGGGATTCCTTAGGGGATTTTGGGGGAGTTCCCCGGGAATTTTGGGAGTTATTCCTGAGGGGAATTCCCTGAGGGATATTCCCAACAGGATTGAGTGGAATTCTGGAGGTATTCCCAAGGGGGTGCCTGAGGGGATTCCCGAGGGAATTCACTGGAATTGTGGGAGTGTTCTCAAGGGGATTCATTGGGATGCTGGGGGATATTCTTGAGGGGATCCCCCAGAACTCCAGGGGTGTTTCCAAGGGGATCCTCCAAAACTCCAGGGGCCGTCCCCACGAGATTCCCTGAAATTCCAGGGGTGTTCCCAAGGGAGTCCCTCAGAACTCCAGGTGTGTTTCCAAGGGGATTCCCTGGAATTCCAGGGGTGTTCCTGAGGGGATTCCCCAAAATGCCAGGGGCCTTCCCAAGGGGATTCCCTGAAATTCCAGGGCTATTCCCAAAGGGATTCTGCAGAATTCCAGGGATGTTCCCAAAGGGATTCCACAGAATTCCAGGGATGTTCCCAAAGGGATTCCGCAGAATTCCAGGGATGTTCCCAAGGGGATTTTCCGGAATTCCGGGGGTGTTCCTGAGGGGATCCCCCAGAACGCCAGGGGCCTTCCCAAGGGGATTCCCTGAAATTCCAGGGGCTGTTCCCAAGGGGATTCCCTGGAATTCCAGGGACCTTCCCAAGGGGATCCCCCAGAATTCCAGGAGGGTTCCCGAGGGGATCCCCCAGAACTCCAGGGCTGTTCCCAGTGGGATCCCCCAAAACTCCAGGACCATTCCCGAGGGTCTCCCCGCAATCCCAGCCCCCGGCTGAGGCCGTGCCCCCTCCCCCGCAGCGGCTACACCTACACCCGGCCGGACACCGGCACCGAGCTGGACATGGACCTGGGCGACACCGACACCGGCGCCGGCGGCAGCGGCGACCCCGAGGGCGGCGGCATCGAGGGGGACAGGTGGGCGGGGCTGGGGCTGGGTGGGCGGGGCTGGGTGGGCGTGGCTATGATCAGGTTTGGGTGGACATGGCCCCAGGACACAGGTGAGCTGTTCAGTGGGCGTGACTGTGTGGGCGTGGCCCCAGGACACAGGTGAGCTGTCTGGTGGGCGTGGCTGGGTGGTCAGGTTTGGGTGGGCGTGGCTGTGTGGGCGTGGCCCCAGAACACAGGTGAGCTGTCTGGTGGGCGTGGCTGTGTGGGCGTGGCCCCAGGACACAGGTGAACTGTTCGGTGGGTGTGGCTGTGTGGGCGTGGCCCCAGGACACAGGTGAGCTGTTCAGTGGGCGTGGCTGGGTGGGCGTGGCCCCAGGACACAGGTGAACCATCCCTGTCCCGTTGCAGGCTGCAGGTGATGTGCATGTGAGATTCCCGACCGGATCCAAGACACCGGGAACGGAACCGGCAACGGGAACAGAACCAGCAATGGGACTGGAAATGGACTGGGAATGAAACCAGCACTGGGAATGGGACTGGGAATGGAACCAGCACTGGGAATGGAACCAGCACTGGGAATGGGACTGGGAATGGGACTGGGAATGGAACCAGCACTGGGAATGGGACTGGGAATGGAACCAGCACTTGGAATGGGACTGGGAATCGTACCAGCACCAGGACCGGGAACCGAACCGGCACCAGGAATGGAGCTGGGAACCCAACCAGGACTGGGACTGGGAATGGAAATGGCACCAGGAACGAGAACGGGACTGGGAACGGAACCAGCACTGGTACTGGTACCAGTAAAGGAACTGGGAATGAAAACCAGCACCAGGACTGGGACTGGGAATGGAACCAGCAAGAGAACTGGAATTCCAGGCTGGAATCCCGAGTGAAATCCTGGAATTCCAGGCTGGAATCCTGAGCCAGCACCAGCACCTGGGTGAAATCCTGAAACAGCACCAGAACTGGGAATGGAACCAGCCCCAGGACTGGCACCAAGAATGCAACTGGGAATGGAACCAGCACCGGGACTGGGAGTGGAAATGGAACCAGTCCCGGGACTGGCACCGGGAAAGGAACTGGGAACGGAACCAGTCCTGGGACTGGAACTGGGAATGGAACCAGCACCGGGACTGGGACTGGGACTGGGAATGAAACCAGTCCTGAGACTGGAACTGGGAATGAAACCAGCCCCGGGACTGGCACCAAGAATGCAACTGGGAATGGAACCAGCACCGGGACTGGGAATGGAAATGGAACCAGTCCTGGGACTGGGAATGGAAATGGAACCAGTCCCGGGACTGGCACCAGGGAAGGAACTGGGAACAGAACCAGTGCTGGGATTGGGACTGAGAATGGAACCAGCCCCAGGACTGGGAATGGAACCAGCACCAGGACTGGCACCAGGAAAGGAACTGGGAATGGAACCAGCCCTGGGATTGGGACTAGAACAGAACCAGCACCAGGACTGGGACCAGGAAAGGAACTGGGAATGAAACCAGCACCAGTACTGGGACTGGGAATGGAACCAGTCCTGGGATTGGCAACCAAAGCAGCACTGGAACCGGGAATGGAACTGGGAATGGAACCAAGAATGGAACCAGGAACAGAACTGGGAATGGAACTGGGAATGGAACCAAGAGCAGAACTGGGAATGGAACCAGGAACAGATCTTGGAAAGGAGCCGGCCCTGCCCCAGCACCGCTGGTCCTTCCTGAGCCGTGTGCCCCCGGTGTCACGGTGTCCCCCCAGTGTCACGGTGTCCCCATGTCCCCCCTGGACTCTGGAGCCCCCCCAGGAATCCCGGAGCTCCGGAACCGCCGCCGGAGCCGGGAGCTCCGGGAAGCTTCGCTGCACTTTATGGCTCCTGCCCTCGGCTGCACTGACCCCTGTCCCGCCTGCCCGGGCTCCTGACGGGCTCTGTCCGTCTGTCCGTCCGTCCAGCCCGGCACTGCCCGGGGGGAAACCCCAAAATCCCAAATCCCACCCCAAAACCGCCCCCCTTCCCCTGTCCCCACCCCGAGTCCGTGTGTTTCAAGAGTTTGGCTTTGCTCTCTGCCTGCTGCAGCTCTGCTTTTCCTGCTGGGACCTCACCTGGCCAGGTGGGGGTTTGGTGTCCCCAGGGTTTGGTGTCCCCAGGGTTTGGTGTCCCCAGGGTTTGGTGTCACTGAGGGTTTGGTGTCACCGAGGGTTTGGTGTCACTGAGGGTTTGGTGTCACCCAGGGTTTGGTGTCACCCAGGGTTTGGTGTCCCCACGGTTTGGTGTCCCCAGGGTTTGGTGTCACTGAGGGTTTGGTGTCACCCAGGGTTTGGTGTCACCCAGGGTTTGGTGTCCCCACGGTTTGGTGTCCCCAGGGTTTGGTGTCACCGAGGGTTTGGTGTCACTGAGGGTTTGGTGTCCCCAGGGTTTGGTGTCACCAGGGTTTGGTGTCCCCAGGGTTTGGTGTGCCCAGGGTTTGGTGTCCCCAGGGTTTGGTGTCACTGAGGGTTTGGTGTCCCCAGGGTTTGGTGTCACTGAGGGTTTGGTGTCACTGAGGGTTTGGTGTCACCCAGGGTTTGGTGTCACCCAGGGTTTGGTGTCCCCAGGGTTTGATGTCCCCACCTGCCCCTCCCTGGGATCCAGGATCAGGATCAGGGGATCCCATCTCCTGTGGGATCTGGGGATGGGATTTCCCGTCTTATTTGGGATCAGGATCAGGGATCAGGGGCATCCCACCTGCACCTCCTTTGGGATCAGAATCGGGGATCCCACCTGCACCTTCTGTGGGATCTGGGTCAGGATCAGGGGGATCCCTTCTCCTTTGGGATCTGGGAGTGGGATTCCTCATCTCTTTTGGGATCCAGGATCAGGGGGATCTCAGCTGCACCTCCCTTGGGATGTGAGATCAGGATCAGGGAGTCCCACATGGAACTCCCCTGGGATCTGGGATTTGGATCAGGATCAGGGAGATCCCATCTGCACCTCCTCTGGGATCCAGGATCAGGATCAGGGGATCCCATCTCCTTTGGGATCTGGGGATGGGATTTCCCATCTCCTTTGGGATCTGGGGATGGGATTTCCCATCTTTTTTGGGATCTGGGATCAGCACCTCCCTTGGGATCCAGGATCAGGGGATCCCATCTCCTTTGGGATCTGGGGATGGGATTTCCATTTCTCTTGGGATCTGGGATCAGAGGGTCCCACCTGTCCCTCCCTGGGAATTGAATCCCAGTGGAATTCTGGAGCACGTGGGGGTCCCTCTCCCATCCTGAGGGGGCTCTGGAGCAGGGGGACCCCATTGGGATCCCGGATCCGGATCTGGGGGGGTCCCACCTTCCCCCCTGACCCCATTGGGATCCCGGATCCGGATCTGGGGGGGTCCCACCTTCCCCCCTGACCCCATTGGGATCCCGGATCCGGATCTGGGGGGGTCCCACCTTCCCCCCGACCCCTCCAGTGCAGATTCCAGGCTCTGGTTCCCTGTTCCCACTCTGGATCCGGGGTCCTGCTGGCCACGCACAAGGAGGGGCCACAGAGCCCCCCAAACCCCCCTCAGGGATCCCCCAAAATCCTTCATAGGATCCCCCAAAACCCCCCTCAAGGATCCCCCAAAACCCCCCTCAGGGATCTCCCCAAACCCCTCATAGGATCCCCCAAAATCCTTCATGGGATCCCCCCCCAAATCCCTCAGGGATCCCCCAAAATCCTTCATGGGATCCCCCAAAACCCCCCTCAGGGATCCCCCAAAATCCTTCATAGGATCCCCCAAACCCCTCATGGGATCCCCCAAACCTCTCAGGGATCCCCCAAATCCTTTATGGGATCCCCCCAAAATCCCTCATCCCTTTATCCCTTTATTCTCTGCTTTCTTTATCCTCTGCTTCATCTCTTTTTTCTTTATTTCTTTATCCTCTGCTTTATCCTTTTATTCCCTGCTTTATCTCTTACTCCTTTATCTCTTTATCCTCTACTTTATTTCTTTATCCTTTGCTTTATCTTCAATTCCTGTATCTCTTTATCTACTTCATCCTTTTATCATCTACTTTATCTCTTTATCCTCTGCTTTATCTCTTTATCCTCTGCTTTATCTCTTATTTCTTTATTTCTTTATTTCTTTATCCTCTACTTTATCCTTTTCTCCTCTGCTTTATCTCTTTATCCTCTGCATCATCTCTTATTTCTTTATTTCTTTATTCTCTACTTTATCTCTTTATCCTCTACTTTATCTCTTATTCCTTTATTTTTTTATCCTCTACTTTATCCTTTTATCCTCTGCTTTATTTCTTTATTCTCTGCATCATCTCTTATTTATTTCTTTATTTCTTTATTTCTTTATTTCTTTATTTCTTTATTTCTTTATTTCTTTATTTCCTTATTTCTTTATTTCTTTATTTCTTTATTTCTTTATTTCTTTATTTCATTTCTATATTTCTTTATTCTCTACTTTACCTCTTTATCCTCTGCTTTGTCTCTTATTCCTTTATCTTTTATCCTCTGCTTTATTTCTTTATCCTTTGCTTTATCTTCAATTCCTTTATCTCTTTATCTCCTACTTTATCCTTTTATCCTCTGCTTTATCCTTTTATCCTCTGCTTTATCCTTTTATCCTCTGCTTTATCTCTTATTTCTTTATTTCTTTATCCTTTGCTTTATCTCTTATTCCTTTATCTTTTATCCTTTATCTTTTTATTCCCTGCTTTATTTCTTTATCCTCTGCATCATCTCTTATTTCTTTATTTCTTTATTCTCTACTTTATTGTTTTATTCTCTGCTTTATTTGTTTATCTTCTACTTTATTTCTTTATCCTCTGCTTTATTCCTTTATCTTCTACATTATCTCTTATTTCTTTATTTCTTTATCCTCTGCTTTATCCTTTTATCCTCTGCTTTATCTCTTAATTCTTTATCTCTTTACCCTCTACTTTATTTCTTTATCCTCTGCTTTAACATCAATTTCTCATCTTACTGTTTTATTTTCATTTTTTTGGGTGGTTTGGGTCCCTCCAGGCCCTTGCCCAAAGTCACCAGAACAGGATCAGGTAGAGAAAAATGAGAAGAAAACTCCTGGGTTTAGCTAAATCTGAAAATAATAATTATTGTAGGGATTTTAAACCCAAAATTTGTGTGTCCAGGACGGGGAGAACCTTCCTGGGATGGAAAGAGAAGAGCTCTGGGAATTGTGTGGGATTCAGAGAAAAGGGAAAAACAGTTCTGTACTGGAAAAATAGAGGAAAAATCCCAGTTAGAAACAGAACCAGGGTGGGTTTAGGTCGGGTTTTGGTGTCTCAGGGCGGGTTTAGCTCAGGTTTTGGTGTCTCAGGGTGGGTTTAGCTCAGGTTTTGGTGTCTCAGGGTGGGTTTAGCTCAGGTTTTGGTGTCTCAGGGTGGGTTTAGGTCGGGTTTTGGTGTCTCAGGGTGGGTTTAGCTCAGGTTTAGGTGTCTCAGGGTGGGTTTAGCTCAGGTTTTGGTGTCTCAGGGTGGGTTTAGCTCAGGTTTTGGTGTCTCAGGGTGGGTTTAGCTCAGGTTTTGGTGTCTCAGGGTGGGTTTAGGCTGGGTTTTGGTGTCTCAGGGTGGGTTTAGGTCGGGTTTTGGTGTCTCAGGGCGGGTTTAGCTCAGGTTTTGGTGTCTCAGGGTGGGTTTAGCTCAGGTTTTGGTGTCTCAGGGTGGGTTTAGCTCAGGTTTTGGTGTCTCAGGGTGGGTTTAGCTCAGGTTTTGGTGTCTCAGGGTGGGTTTAGCTCAGGTTTTGGTGTCTCAGGGTGGGTTTAGCTCAGGTTTTGGTGTCTCAGGGTGGGTTTAGGTCGGGTTTTGGTGTCTCAGGGTGGGTTTAGCTCAGGTTTTGGTGTCTCAGGGTGGGTTTAGCTCAGGTTTTGGTGTCTCAGGGTGGGTTTAGGTCGGGTTTTGGTGTCTCAGGGTGGGTTTAGCTCAGGTTTTGGTGTCTCAGGGTGGGTTTAGCTCAGGTTTTGGTGTCTCAGGGTGGGTTTAGGTCGGGTTTTGGTGTCTCAGGGTGGGTTTAGGTCGGGTTTTGGTGTCTCAGGGTGGGTTTAGTCACTCCCAGTGCTCCCCCAGAGCTTCCCAGTCACTCCCAGTGCTCCCCCAGTGCTTCCCAGTCACTCCCAGTGCCCTCCCAGTGCTCCCCCAGTCACTCCCAGTACCCTCCCAGTAACTCCCAGTGCTCTCCCAGTCATTCCCAGTGCCCTCCCAGTCACTGTGAGTGTTCCCCCAGTGGTTCCAAATCACTCCCAGTGTCCTCCCAGTGCTCTTCCAGTGCTTCCCAGTCACTCCCACTGCCCTCCCAGTCATTCTCAGCACCCTCCCAGTCACTCCCAGTCATTCCCAGTGCCCTCCCAGTCACTGTGAGTGTTCCCCCAGTGACCCAGTCACTCCCAGTGCCCTCCCAGTCATTCTCAGTCACTCCCAGTGCTCTCCCAGTGCCCTTGCAGTCACTCCCAGTGCTCTCCCAGTGCTTCCCAGTCACTTCCAGTGCCCTCCCAGTCATTCTCAGCACCCTCCCAGTGCTCCCCCAGTCACTCCCAGTCACTCCCAGTGCTCCCCCAGTCACTCCCAGTGCTCCCCCAGTCACTCCCAGTTTTGTTGCTCTGGCTCGCTGGGCTGGGGGGGTGGGGCGGGGACACCCTAAAAATACCCGGGGTGGGGGAGGGGAGGGGGGGGGCTGGCTCGGGGCCCGATCCTGGCTAAAAAAAAACCTGGAGAGGTCACGTGACCCCGGGGTGGGGGAGGGGAGCAGCTCCGGGACCCCGCGGCCACCACGGGGGGAGGTAACGGGGAGGGGACACCGGGGGGACACCGGGGGGACACCGGGGATTGGGGTCTGGGGGGCACCAAGGGAACGGGGAGTGGCACTGGGGGACACTGGGGGACACTGGGGGAGGGGAATGGGATCAGGAACAGGATTTGGGGGCCTGGGAGGGCATTGGGACCGTGGGAATGGGATTGGGGTCATGGGAGTGACCCCAGGGTTTGGGGTCTTGAAGGGACACCAGGGGGGACATGGGACCGTGGGAATGGGATTGGGGTCATGGGGGGACAATGGGAGTGACCCCAGGGTTTGGGGTCTTGAAGGGACACCAGGGGGGACAAAGGACCATGGGAATGGGATTGGGGTCATGGGGAGGATTGTGAGTGACCCCAGGATTTGAGATCTTCAAGGGACACCAGGGGGGAGATGGGACCATGGGAATGGGATTGGGGTCTGGGGGGCACCAAGGTGGGGACAGGGGACTGGGAGTGGCACTGGGGGACACTGGGGGACACTGGGGGAGGGGAACGGGATCAGGAACAGGATTTGGGGGCCTGGGAGGGCATTGGGACCGTGGGAATGGAATTGGGGTCATGGGAGTGTCCCCAGGATTTGGGGTCTTGAAGGGACACCAGGGGGGACCTGGAACTGTGAGGGTGGGATTGGGGTCATGGGAGTGACCCCAGGGTTTGGATTGGGGTCTTGGAGGGGCATTGAGGGGGGACACAGGACCATGGGAATGGGATTGGGGTCATGGCAAGGGACTGGGAATGACCCCAGGATTTGGGGTCTTGAAGGGACACCAGGGGGGACCTGGAACTGTGAGGGTGGGATTGGGGTCATGGGAGTGACCCCAGGGTTTGGATTGGGGTCTTGGAGGGGCATTGAGGGGGGACACAGGACCATGAGGGTGGGATTGGGGTCATGGGGTGGGACAATGGGAGTGACCCCAGGATTTGGGGTCTTGAAGGGACACCGGGGGGGGACACAGGACCATGGGAATGGGATTGGGGTCATGAGGGGACAATGGGGATGACCCTGGGATTTGGGATCTTGAAGGGACACCGGGGGGGACATGGGACTGTAAGGGTGGGATTGGGGTCATAGGATGGGACCAGGAGTGACCCCAGGGCTTGGATTGGGGTCCAGGTGGGCAGTGGAGGGGTCAAGAGATTTGGGGTCAGGGGCTAACTGGGGGACACTGTCAGATCCCCTCAGTGTCCCCTGTGTCCCCTCAGTGTCCCCCCTGTGTCCCCCCAGTGTCCCCCCTGTGTCCCTCTGTGTTCCCCCAGTGTCCCCCCAGTGTCCCCCCAGTGTCCCCCCAGTGTCCACACAGTGTCCCTCAGTGTCCCTCAGTGTCCCCAGTGTCCCCCAGTGTCCCCCACCCTGGAACCATCCCATGGCCTCCCTCTCCACGGACCCGCTGTCGCTGACCCTGGCAGTGCTGGCGATCACCGCGGCCACCACGGCCACCCCCAGTGCCACCAGTGCCACCAATACCACCCCCGTGGTGGTGCCCCTGGACTTGGTCCCCGACTCCTTCGATGACCGGTACCGGGGCTGCGGCCGCGCCATGGCCGCGGCGTTGCCGGCCCTGAACCGCTCCGAGCTGCGGCGGGGCGGTCACTTCGCCGAGGCCTGGGCTCTGGCCGCGGCCGAGTGGCGCGTCCGGCCGTCCTCTGTGTCCCCTCTGTCCCCAGCCCAGGCCATGGCCCTGCTGGCCTACACAGCACCGGTGCCGTTACACCGGATATTCAACGCCGCCGTGCGCACGGCCGGCCGCTCCCGCCAGGAATACCGGGACAATTTCCACTTCAAAACGCTGCATTTCCTGCTGACTGACGCGCTGGCCGCGCTGAGGGCCGCACGGGGACCGCGGTGTCACCGCGTGTTCCGGGGGGTCACCGGGGTCCGGTTCGAGGCGCGGCCGGGCCGCAGGGTCCGGTTCGGTCACTTCGCGTCGGCGTCGCTGCGGCGGGAGAGCGCGCGGGGCTTCGGCACAGACACGGCCTTCGAGGTGCGCACGTGCGAGGGCGCGGCCGTGCGCGAGTTCTCCTTCTTCCCGCACGAGGACGAGGTGCTGATCCCGCCCTTCGAGACCTTCGAGGTCACCAATGTCACCGAGGGCGGGGACACGGCGTGGATCGAGCTGCGCCACGCCGGGACCTGGAGCAAGTACAACTGCGAGTGGCTGCGAGGTGACGGCGCGCGGGGGGCGGGGACAGCAAGGGGGGATGTCACAGGGGGTGGGGACAGTGAGGGGACGTCACAGGGGGTGGGGACTCTGAGAGGTGATGTCACAGGGGTGGGGACACTGAGGTGACGTCACGGGGGCAGCGAGGGGTGACGTCACAGGGGGCGGGGACAGTGAGGGGTGATGTCACAGGGGTGGGGACATTGAGAGGTGATGTCACAGGGGGCGGGGACAGTGAGGGTGATGTCACAAGTGTGGGGACACTGCAAGGTGACATCACACAGGGGTGGGGACACAGAGAGGTGACATCACAGGGGATGGGGACACCGCAGGGTGTTGTCACAGGGGACGGGGACAGTGCGGTGATGTCACAGGGGGTGGGGACACTGAGGTGATGTCACAGGGGGTGGGGACACTGAGAGGTGACATCACAGGGGGTGGGGACACTGAGGTGATGTCACAGGGGGTGGGGACTCTGAGGTGATGTCGCAGGGGGTGGGGACACTGTGGGATGATGTCGCAGGGGGCAGGGACTCTTCAGGGTGACGTCCTAGGGGTGGGGACACTGAGGTGATGTCATGGGGGTGGAGACATGGTGAGGTGATGTCACAAGTGTGGGAACACAGAGGTGATGTCACAGGGGGCGGGGACACTGAGGTCACATCACAGGGGGCAGGGACACTGAGGTGATGTCATGGGGCGGGGACACTGAGGTGACATCACAGGGGGTGGGGACTCTGAGGTGATGTCACAGGGGGTGGGGACACTGAGGTGTCGCAGGGGGCAGGGACACTTCAGGGTGACATCCTGGGGGTGGGGACACTGAGGTGACATCATGGGGGTGGAGACATTGTGAGGTGATGTCACAGGGGGTGGGGACACTGAGGTGACATCACAGGGAGTGGGGACACTGAGGTGACATCACAGGGGGTGGGGACATGGTGAGGTGATGTCACAAGTGTGGGAACACAGAGGTGACGTCACAAAGGGCAGGGACACCATGGGGTGATGTCACACAGGGAGCAGGGACACCGCGGGGTGACATCACACAGGGGGCGGGGACAATGAGGTAATGTCACAGGGGGTGGGGACACTGCGAGGTGACATCACAGGGGGACATTCCCTAGGGGGACACGGGGACACCCAATGAGGGTTGGGGACAGGGACACCCAGTGCTGGGGACAGGGATGGAGCCTCCCACAGGGATGGGACAGGGACAGGGATGGGACAGGGCCACCCCCAGTGCTGACGCTGTCCCCTCCCCTCAGCAGAGCAGCGCTGTGGGGACAGGCCCTGCGTGTTCGATGAGGGTGAGCTGGTACCCCTGACCCCTGTGTCACCCCTGTGTCACCCCTGAGTCACCCCTGTGTCACCCCTGTGTCACGCCTCTGTCACCCCTCCCTGTGGCCCCCCTGGCACCCCCAAACCATGGCCACCCCTCCTTGTCACCACTGTCCCCTCCTCACGGATCCCCCCTGTCACCCCCAACCCCGTCATGGCCCCCCCTTGTCACCACTGTCCTCCACTCATGGCCCCCTTGTCCCCTGTGTCACATTGTGACCCCTCTGACACCCCATGACCCCCTGACCCCCTCGAACCACCCTCAGGGCTCCTCCTGTCCCCTCTGTCCCCCCCTCTCTGTCCCCCGTGTCCCCCCCAGCCCCCTCTGACCCCCCTCTGTTCCCTCCCCCCAGGCAGGACCATCGCCCCCCTCGGACGGCTCCTCTTGGCCACTGCAGCCCTGGCGGTGGCCACCGGGGTCCTCTAAGCCACCATGGCCACCAGCGGTCATTGTGGTCACCGTGGTCATTGAAGCTGCTGGCATGGCCCCCAAGCCACGGGGCCACCAAGGCCACTGAGGTCCCCAAAGCCTCCATGGCCACCATGGCCACTGTGACTAGCAAGGTCACCAAGGCCACTGAAGTCTCCAAAGTCACCATGGCTACTGTGACTAGTAAGGCCACTCTGGCCACTGTGACTAGCAAGGTCACCATGGCCACTGAGGCCTCCAAAGCCACCATGGCCACCATGGCCACTGTGATAAGCAAGGCCACCAAGGTCATTGAGGTCTCCAAGGCCACCATGGCCACTGAGGTCTCTGAGGCCACCATGGCCACTGTGACTAGCAAGCCACCAAGGTCACCATGACCACTGAGGTCCCCAGAGCCTTCATGGCCCTTGTGGCCACTGTGACTAGCAAGGACACCAAGGTCACCAAGGTCACTGAGGTCTCCAAGGCCACCATGGCCACCATGGCCACTGTGACTAGCAAGGTCACCATGGCCACTGAACTCTCCAAGGCCACCAAGGTCACTGAGGTCTCTGAGGCCACCATGGCCACCGTGGCTACTATGACTAGCAAACCACCAAGGTCACCATGGCCTCTGAGGTTCCCAAAGCCACCATGGCCACCCTGGCCACTGTGACTAGCAAGGACACCAAGGTCACTATGACTAGCAAGCCACCATGGCCACCATGGCCACCGTGACTAGCAAGGCCACCATGACCATGATGGCCACTGAGGTCTCGGAGGCCATCATGGCCACCATGGCCACTGTGACTAGCAAGGCCACCAAGGTCACTGAGGTCTCCAAGGCCACCATGGCCACCGTGGCCACCAAGCCACACAAGGGAGGTGACAGCAGTGGAGCCACCGGTGCCACCAGGACTTTGGGACAAGAGAGGGGACAGGCGGACCCTGAACTTCACTTTTTGGAGTTTTTTTCCCTCCCTTCCCAAAAATTTTAATTTATCATTAAACTGGATTTGCCTCAATCCGCGAGTTTTCCTCTCATTTTAGCGCTCGGGAGGAGGAGGAGGAGGAGGAAGGGCAGGGGTGGGACTGAGAGCTCTGAAGGTCTTGTCCCAAATTCTCCTGGAATTCCAGGATTTCCTGCAGGCAGGAGGAAGAGGAGGAAGAGGAGGAAGAAGAAGAGGAAAGTTTTAATAATTTACCAAAATATGAGGATTGGCCTAAAACCAAAACCCAACTGTGATGGACAAAAAAACTCTTTAACAATTTAAATTAATATTTCTATTTTTTAATTTAATATTTATATATTTTTATATATGTCTGTATTTATATATTTATATATCTGCATATTTAGATTTACATAAATTCATATTTACATTCTATATATGAATATATATTCATATTGATATTATATGTATTAATATTTAGATCTTTATATATTATTTACATTTCTCTATATGAATATATATTAATATTTAGATTTTACATAGTAATATATTATATAGTAATATTTATAGTTTTATATATTCATGTTTATATTCTTATATATTAATATTTATATTTTTATATATTCGTATTTAGATTTTACATATTAATATATTATATCTAGTAATATATATTTTACATATTAATATTTAGATTTTATATATATTCGTATTTAGATTCTATATATTAATATTTAAATTTTATCTATTAATATTTTATTATATATTGATGTATATTATATATTCTTATTTAGATTATGTATATTCATATTCTATATTCATATTTGCAATCTTATAATATTTATATTTTATATATCTTCATATTTATATTTATATTTATATATACACGCAGTTATATTATTATATATTCATATTTATATATTTTATATATCCATATTTATATATTTATATATCTTAATATTTAGATTTCTCAATCTTAATATTTAGATTATGTATATTTATATTTTGATTTTATATATACATATATTTATATTTTAATATATATTTTATATATTAATATTTAGATTTTATATATACACATTTTATATTATATTTTTATATATTCATATTTATATTTATAAATTAATATTTATATTTTTATATACATTCACATTTATATTTTCTATATTAACATTTATATTTTATATATTAAATTTCTCTTTAATTCAGTTGCGTGGAGTAACCCCCCAAAACTCACAGCAAAATCACCAAGACAATTATTGGCAAAAGGAAATAAAACAGGAAGCGAAATATCAGAAAGTTAGAAATGCAATATTAGAAATATTGGAAATTTAAATAGAAATTGAGATAGAAATGTAGATAGGAATTTAAATAGAAATTTAGATAGAAATTTTAATAGAAATTGAAATAGAAATTTAGATAGAAATTTTAATTGAAATTGAAATAGAAATTGAAATAGAATTTGAAAAAGAAATTTAGATTGAAATTGAAATAGAAATTCAAATAGAAATTTAAATAGAAATTGAAATAGAAATTTAGACAGAAATTTAAATAGAAATTTAAATTGAAATAGAAATTGAAATATAAAATATATAAAAATAGAAATTAAAACATTTCCATATTCGTAACTCCATCACTGACTTTTAGGACAGCTCCAGTTTTGTCCTTCTGTGAATTTGAAAAAGTTTCTGGTTGCAATTCTTCTTTTCCATCGCACAGCTGAGCAAACATAAAAATTATTTAAGTCAAACCTGGTTTCTTCTAACAAAATTTTAATTATTTTCATTGATTATAATTAATTATCTTTAAATTCTTTTCAGCAAGGCTTACCTAGCCATCTGCTTTTAATTAACTCTAGTAAATTAGTAAAAAAATCTAGTAAAATAACTAATTTTAAATTAGGATAGTAATTCTGTCAGATTTGTGGTTCAGATCCTGGGTTTTACCTCAACCCACAAATTCTTGGTTCAATTTTCTCTCCTCTCTCTTTTCCCTCGGTGATTTTTGATGGGTGATCTCTCCCGGGTTTTATCTCACCCCACAAATTCTTGGTTCCATTTTCTCTCCTCTCTCTCCCCCCTCGATGATTTTTGATCGGTGATTTTGATTATTTTCATTGATTATAATTAATTAACTTTTAATTCTATTCAGCAAGGTTTACCTAGTAATATTATTATAATTAACTCTAGTAAATAACTAATTTTAAATTAGAATTGTAATTTCTATCGGATTTGTGGTTCAGATCCTGGGTTTATCTCACCCCACAAATTCTTGGTTCCATTTTCTCTCCTCTCTCCTCTGCAGAGGGGAGCGGCTGAGGGGCTTTGCTGATCCTGCCCCAACACAACACCTGAAAAAGGAATTTCACTCCTAGAGGCGAGGCCTGGATAGAGCTGAGCAGATTGAAAATTAAAATTAATTAAATTAATTAAAAATAAAGGGAGTGATAACTCCCAATAACCAGGCACACCCCGGCTGAGGCTGCAGTTGGCGAAGGAGAGAAGCAGCAGCGTCTGGGGTTACAAAACAGGGTTTGATAAAAGGTATCTGTTCTATCACCATCTGTTGAGGGTGGGGCAGTGATCCTGATCTCTGTGGGAGATATTCTACTAATGGCCATGTTTTATAAACCAGGCAGGGCATTGTTCTTTATCTTTTCACAACCCACCCTTCCTCCAGCCAGTCATTTTCTGCTCATGGCCATTGAGTCACTGTGTGACTGATAAAATTACTGCATCCCATTGGGAGTTGCTCCAGCCAGGGGGAAGAGCCCAACATTTCTTACCAAGATAAAAACAGAGGTTTTGGGACACTAAGGGAGCCCCTTTCTCCTCTGGACTCCAGAGGAAAACCGGATTTCTCCACATCACCACTGGAACTTTAGAGGGAAACTGCACCTTGTACAGGAGCACTGCTCCAACTGAGCCACATCTGTCACTACAGGAGGATGCAGCCACCATGGAATGGGACTGCTGCCAACACCCTGCCTGACGGGTGTCAGGCTGTACTCTGACTGTGTCAGGGTTTGGGGTTTGTTTCTTTGTAGTGCTGTATTTCTATTTTAATTTCCCTAGTAAAGAACTGTTATTCCTAATTCCCATATCTTTGCCTGAGAGCCCCTTGATTTCAAAATTATAATAATTTGGAGGGAGGGGTTTACATTCTCCATTTCAAAGAGAAGCTCCTGCCTTTCTCAGCACACACCTGTCCTCCAAACTGGGACAATCATCCAAGCTCTGGGGAGTCAATGGCATGGAGAGAGGTCATCCCCGGGGATGTCACCTGGTAGGGGACCCCATTTGGTGTCTGGGGTGTGACAGCAACCCAGTGAGCAGTGGGGAGAGGGACTGGGGGCACGGGGGATGTGGGACCATGGGGGGTGAGAAATAAGAGAGAGAACAGAAAGTTTCAGTTCCCCTGAAGGAGCTGGATGGGGCTGAAAGATGAACAAGTACAAAAATACAAAAGGATGTAAAAGTGGGGACACCGCAGAGCAAAGGTGGGTGGAGCTGATGGTGAAACAGATGAATTGACATGGTTTTTGTCACGTTCTGTAACACAGAAGCGGCAGCACCGACCAAAAGCAAAAGGTTGAGGTGAGGCAATGCAGGATATTGGGGCACTCAGTGAAAACCACATCCTGCCATCCCTCTTATGGTTCCCGCGGGGAGTAAAATTCTCACCTAAAAGAGGCGGAGCCATGTAAATTATATATGGGTCTGAGTTTGCTAAGCAGCCCAATTTAATGAATATTTATAATTAGGGTGGATAAATACCCAGTGGAAAAGCCCCCCTGAGCTGCAGGAGCAGGAGAGATCCGCTGTGAGTCCGAGCTGATCAAGAATTCCGGCTCTCTGGTACCTCCAGCTGTGCCAGGGAGTTCACTCCGACTGATTTCGGTATCAGGGGCTGGGGGGACACTGGGGACGCTTGGGGGGAACAGGAGACTGTGGGATTGGGGTCTAGGGGGCACTGGGGGTGTGATGGTACTGGGATTGGGGTCATGGGATGCTCTGGAGGAAAGTGAGGGGGGACACGGGATGGTGGGAGTGGGATTGGGGTCATGGGGGGATGGGACACACTGTGGGGGTAGGGGGTGATGCCCGGATTTGGGTTGAGGTTCTGGGGTGACAGCAAAGAAATTGGGGACTGGGAATGGGATTGGGGTGTGGGGACAGGCTGAGGGGAACACTGAGGAGCTCAGGGAGTGACCCCAGGATTTGGGCTGGGGTCCTGGGGGGGGTGAAGGGAATTGTAATCATGGGAGTAGGATTGGGCTTCTGGGGGGGCTGGGGTGCTGTGGGATTGGGGTCCGTGGGGGACATTGGGGACGTTGGGGAGGCAAAAGTAACCCCAGGATTTGGGATCAGAAATTCCAGACATGTGCAGGGGTCCCCTGACCAGGAGTGCCTCCCTTCCCCTGGGCTGACCCCACTGCCCTCCCCAGTCCCTCACTGAGGAACCCTCCTCTGTCTCCTCCATGTCCCCCAGTGTCCACACTGCTCCTTGTGGCCTCTTCCCTCCATGGCCCTCCTGGCTCTCACCCTGGCACTGCTGGCAATGACCGTGACCACCGTGGCCATAACATTGAAACCCCTGGACATGGCCCTGGACTCTTTCGATGACCAGTACCAGGGCTGTGTCCCTGCCATGAGGGCAGAGCTGCCAGCCCTGAACTGCTCCGAGTTCGAGAACAATCCTCTCTTTGCCAAGGTCTGGCCAAAAGCCGTGGCAAAGTGGCAGAGTGAGGGGTCCCCTGTGTCCCCTCTGTCATCCTCAGCCCAGGCCATCGCCATCATGGCCTACACCATGAGTGACCTGTACAGGAGGTTCAACAAAAAAGTGCGAGAGGCTGGGCGCTCCCCCCAGGAATACCGGGACAATTTCCACTTCAAAACTCTGCATTTCCTGCTGACCAACGCCCTGGCCACGTTGAGGGCTGCTCAGGGGCAGCAATGTCGCTGGGTGTACCGAGGGGTGCGCATGTACAAGTTCAAGGCAAAGGTTGGTGACATCGTCCGCTTTGGTCAATTCGCATCATCAACAATTCACAAAAATGTCAGCAAAAAATTCGGGACCACCACGATGTTCAAGGTGAAGACGTGTCAGGGTGCAGACATCCAGGCTTACTCCTATTATTCCGATGAGGCAGAGGTGCTGATCCCACCCTTCGAGGAGTTCAAGGTCACCAAAGTCATTGAGAAAGGGGAGAAGGTGGAGATCCACCTCGACTCCATTGGGACCTACAGCAAATACAACTGCGAGTGGCTGAGAGGTGGGGACAGCCTGGGGCCATGGGGACACCCACTGGGGCCATGGGGACACCCCCTGGGACCATGGGGACAGCCTGGGGCCATGGGGACACCCACTGAAGCCATGGGGACACTCTTGATGAGGCACAGGGGACAATGATACTGGCTGGGATGGGGGACATGGACAGGGGCACCCTCTGCGTCTGTGGGGACATTGACACCCTGTGCAGGGGCCATCAAGCCTGGGGACATGAAGGAGCTCAGTGGGCATGGGGACAGGAACATCCATGACAGGGCACTGGGACAGGGACCCCCAAATCTAGGAGGGGACAGGGATGGGGAAACCCCTGCCAGGAGATGACTGGGACAGGGACAGGGACATGCCCATTCTGACCCTGTCCCTCCTCTCCACAGACAGTGC
This sequence comes from Catharus ustulatus, assembly GCF_009819885.2. Lineage (NCBI taxonomy): Eukaryota > Metazoa > Chordata > Aves > Passeriformes > Turdidae > Catharus > Catharus ustulatus. The sequence continues at coordinate 165,049,156 of NC_046221.1, forward strand.
TGTGGGGACAGCCCCTGTGTGCTGAACTTGGTGGGCAGGGACCCCAAATGGCACCCCATGAACCCCTGGCACCCCCTGTCCCCTATCACCCCTCACTCCCACCAGGACCCTCCTGACCTCCCTGGTCCCTGCACCCCCTGATGCCCCCTCCCAACCCTGTCACTGTCACCTCATTGTCCCCCATCTCTCCTATTACCCCTTGCCCCCATTATGGCTGTTCCCTGACCCCTTACTCCCCCACGGTCACCCTGAACTCCCTCTTTGTCCCCCAGATGGGAGTGTCCCCAGGGCCCCTGCCATCTTGGAGGACTCCTCCTGGCCACCACAGCCCTGGCAGCGGCCACTGGTATCCTCTGAACCACGACGCCACCAAGGTCACCGAGGTCACTGTGGTCACTGTGGCAACCATGACCACCGTGGCCACCTGAGGGCAGCGGTAAAGAAGAGACGGGGTCTCCATGCTGTGCTTGAATTAGGCCATGAAGCCGTTCATTGACACACAAAGCAGAGTTTATACACTTTTGCAGCTATTGCTAAAAATAGCCACCAATAACGTTCCTGTAACCAGGCTCCATTGCTCACTCGTAGCTAAATAACATTGCTCCATCTCTGCCTCGCTTTAAGCTAACCAGGCACATGCAGTAATTCCCGGGATTCCCCACAAAGCTGCACACTCAGCACCTCGGACAGAGCACTTTCTCATCTCTTACATTCCTTCTTCAAAATCCCGCTTACTCTTGCCAAGGCTTGTGGCTGCTGTGGCCAGCACATCCTTGTCAGTTGTGAGGAGCTGAGCCGTGCTCGCAGTTCTGCTCTCTGGTTGTATTCCCACATCTCCCCCTTTCTGTTCCACCAAAGTTCTTTGTTGACTGTTGGGGGAGTTTTACTCTTTCTCCTTGGTGGAGAATTTTCCCATTATCGTGCTAAGGAAGTCTGCCGGGTGCCTCCCTCATCTTTTAATTGCTCAAGACCAAAGGGATGGGTGGGGGTTGTCTCCCTCGCTCAGTTGCTGGTGGGGTTTAGGGGGCCTGAGAGGCTGGTTGTGTTTTTTTCTTCCTTGGAACGCTCTCTCCAGTCGGAACGCTACAGGAGGAGAGAGGTTTTGTCTGCGGTCGGATTTGCCCTGCACCCTGCACTGCTACACCCTCCTGCCTCTGAGACCACTGCTGAGAACCGGGACACAACAGTGAGCGGGGAGTTCTTCCTTCACCCTTCTCCCACCTGGGTCATGGCCCTGCCGTCTCCACCTCCCTGCTCCCGCCTGCTGCTACCACGGTTGCGAAGGGTCTGTCCTGCTCTTCACTGGGACTGCACAGAGGAGAAGAGTGTCTGCAACTGAAAAAGGGACTGGGACTGAATTTTGTTCTGTTTTGTCGCTGATTTTTTCATAACTGAGGTTGTTCTTGTTTGTCCTGCAGATATATCAGTAAAGAACTGTTATTCCTAAACCCACGCCTTTGCCGAAAAGCCCCTTAACTTCCAAATCATAATAAATTAGAAGGAGGAGATTTTCACTCTGCATTTTAGGAGGAGCCCCTGCCTTTTTCTTGGCAGTACCTGTCGCCCAAACCTACAGGGATGTCATCTGGTACGGGACCCCATTTGGTGTCTGGGGTGTGACAGCAACGCAGTGAGCAGTGGGGAGTGGGACTGGGGGCACTGGGGGGATGTGGGACTGTGGGATTGGGGTCCTGGGGGGTGAGAAATAAGAGAGAGGACAGAACATTTTAGTTGACCTGAAGGTGCTGGACAGGGCTGAAAGATGAAATAGCAGAAAAATATAAAAGAATGCAGAACTTTGGGCACAGTAGGGTAAATGTGTCTGGAGCCTGTGGATAAAGAGATAAAGGGAACTCCAGAGAGGGGTTTTGGCAAGTTCTGTAATACAGAAGCCACAGTGCTGGCCAAAAGTCAGAGGACAAGGCGAGTGATCGAAGATATTGGGACACTCAGTGGAAACCACGCCCTGAAGCCCCATTTTGTGACACCAGAGCAGTAAAATTCTATTCTAAAAGAGGCAAAGCCAGGAAAATTGCTGTTTCTGTTCCAGATGAGAATCCCATTTTAATGAATATTTAAAATTAGAGTGGATCAATTCCTCTTGGCAAAGCCCCCCTGAGCTGCAGGAGCAGGAGAGATCCGCTGTGAGTCCAAGCTGATCAAGAATTCCGGCTCTCTGGTACCTCCAGCTGTGCCAGGGAGTTCACTCCGGCTGATTTGGGTGTCAGGGGCTGGGGGGACACTGGGGACACATGGGAAGGACAGGGGACTGTGGGATTTGGGTCTAGGGGGGCACTGGGGGTGTCATGGGAGTGGGATTGGGGTCATGGGGTGCTCTGGGGGAAAGTGAGGGGGGACACAGGATGGTGGGAGTGGGATTGGGGTCTTGGGGGGCTGGGACACACTGTGGGGGTAGGGGTTGATGCCCAGATTTGGGTTGAGGTTCTGGGGTGACACCAAAGAAATTGGGGACTGGGAGTGGGATTGGGGTGTGGGGACAGGCTGAGGGGAACACTGAGGGGCTCAGGGAGTGACCCCATGATTTGGGCCGGGGTCCTGGGGAGGCTGAGGGGAATGGTAATCATGGGAGTGGGATTGGGCTTCTGGGGGTGGGGGCATGGTCCTGTGGGATTGGGGTCCCTGGGGGCTGGGAGACGTTGGGGAGACATAAGTAACTCCAGGATTTGGGATGAGAGAGCCCAGACACGTGCAGGGGTCTCCTGACCAGGAGTGCCTCCATTCCCCCTGAGCTGACCCATTGCCCTCTACAGTCCCTAACTCAGGAACCTTCCCTGTGTCACTTCCATGTCCCCTCTATGTCCCCTCAGTGTCCCTTCTGTGTCCTCTCTGTGTCCCCCAGTGCCCACACTGCTCCCTGTGGCCTATCCTCTTCATGGCCCTCCTGGCTCTCACCCTGGCACTGCTGGCAATGACCGTGGCCACCCAGGTCATAACGGTGCCCCTGGACATGGCCCCGGACTCCTTCGATGACCAGTACCAGGGCTGTGGCCCTGATATGAAGGCGGAGCTCCCGGCCCTGAACCGCTCCGAGCGCAAGAACAATCCTCTGTTTGTCCGGGCCTGGCCAAAGGCTGTGGCAGAGTGGCAGAAATGGGGGTCCCGTGTGTCCCCTCTGTCGTCCCCAGAGCAGGCCATCGCCATCATGGCCTACTCCATGAATGTGTCCATCATGGGCCAATACCTCTATGAGGAGTTCAACAAGGAAGTGAGAGTGGCTGGGCGCTCCTCCCAGGAATACCGGGACAATTTCCACTTCAAAATTCTGCATTTCCTGCTGACCGACGCCCTGGTCACGCTGTGGGATGCTCAGGGGCAGCAATGTCACTTGGTGTTCCGGGGGGTGCACAAAATCAAGTTCAAGGCAAATGTTGGAGACATCATCCGGTTCGGTCAATTCGCGTCGTCGTCTGTTCGCAAAGATGTCATCAAAAGATTTGGGAACACCACAGTGTTCCAGGTGCAGACGTGTCACGGCGCAGACATCCAGGCATTCTCCGATATTCCCAAAGAGGCGGAGGTGCTGATCCCACCCTTTGAGAAGTTCAAGGTTACCAAAGTCATTGAAGATGAGGAGAAGGTGGAGATCCACCTCAACTCCATCGGGACCTACAGCACATACAACTGCGAGTGGCTGAAAGGTGGGGAAAGCCTGGGGCCATGGGGACACCCCCTGGGACCATGGGGACACCCACTGGGACCATGGGGACACCCCTGATGAGGCATAGGGGACAGTGACACTGACTGGGGATGGGGGACATGTACAGGAGTACCCACGGTGTGTGTGGGGACAAGGACACCCTGTACTGGGGACAGCAAGCCTGGGGACATGAATGCGCACTGTGGGCATGGGGACAGGAACATCCATGACAGGGCACAGGGACAGGGACCCCCAAATCTGGTCCAGGACAGGGATGGGGAAACCCCTGCCAGGAGACGACCGGGACAGGGACACCCCCATTCCGACCCTCTCCCTCCTCTCCACAGACAGTGCTGTGGAGACCAGCCCAGTGTGCTGGACGTGTGTGGCCTGGGACCCCCCATGGCACCCCATGAACTCCTGTCATACCTTGTCCCCTGCCACCCCTTAACCCCCTGATGCCCCCTCCCAACCCTGTCACCTGTCACTCGCAGTTCTGCTCTCTGGTTGTATTCCTACATCTGTCCCTTTCTGTTCCACCAATAGGATTCTCTTTGTTGATTTATCAATCAGTCTCTGAATACATTGCAAGATACAAGGCAAAAGTATTGCTAGAAGCAGCAACGTAGCAAAAATATAAAATCCTGTTTTCACTGAATGTTTAATCCAGGCAGTGAATCCCCATCCTCTGAGTGTGTGTCCATGTTGGAGTCAGTGAGACAAGGGCCTGCCTGTATCCTTCAGGCAGAAGCCAGAGGGCAGGAATTGAATTAAAGCCCTTGGATGGATTGAAACATGTTAAGCCACCCACACACAGAATGGGAGTTTAGGTAAAAGAATAAGTTTGAGTGTACAGTAATTTCACGAATACAAGCCGCACTGAGTATAAGCCGCATCTCTGGGTGTTGGCAAATATTTTGTTCTTTGTGCATAAATAATCCGCACCTGAGTAAAAGCCGCTCTGTCGTTCGCAGCGAGGACCCGCGTGCAACAAAGTTGCCACTTTGTAACAGAACCGCGGCAGGGCGGGGTTTACTGGCTCGGCTCGGGCTGAGCAGGCTTGGCCCACTCGGGGCTGCCGACGGGGCCAGGTGGCCCAGCTCGGTGGGGCCGCTTGGCGGCGCCACTCGAGGCCAGCCGCTGCCTCTGGGCTCGGTCGCCCTGGCCCGGCGCTGCCCCGTGGTGGCAGGCAGGGACAGAGCACCCCGCCTCCTCCCCGAGCCACGGCGATGGTGGCACGGGGCCCCCGCCTTCCCCCCGAGCCGCGGCAATGGCGGCACGAGGCCCCCCCCGTCTCTCCCCCGGGCTGCAGCAGAGGAGGGAAGGAGAGAGCTCTCCCTCCTCTCTCCCCGCCCCCCGTACTGCCTGCAGGGAACCAGGCTCCACCCGCGGTGCAACAGAGTAACAATTTGTAACAATCGCGAAATGCCGGCTTTTACTGGCAGTTGCTCGCCTCGGCACCCTGGCTGGCACTTCTGAGGTTGTAAATGTCAGAAAAGTATTCACATATTAGCCGCTCCTGAGTATAAGCGGCATTTCTGGTTTGGGAGCAAAATCTTAGACAAAATGGTGCGGCTTGTATTCGTGAAATTACTGTAAGTTTAGATGTAAGTTTGAGTTTTAGGATAAATAAGTAAGTAAATCAGTAAGTCAGTAAGTTTCAGTGAGAACTGTAGTGTTTTCAGTAAGCAAAAGGTGCAGATACCAGAGTAGAAGAACAAGTTCTAGTAAAGGATATCAAACACACTGATGTTTTCAATAGAGGCTCTGGAAGCTCCTTGCTAGACTCTACTTAGACAAAACAGAACTCCAGTGAGAATATTGCTCACATTTTTCAGACAGAACAAGATCGATTACATACGTAGTTTATATGTATCCTAGCATGTTAAGAAATTGGAATTCTCATAGGTTGAGAGGTTGTGGTTTGAATTTACGTGTTAGCTTGTTGGAAAAATCCTATATAAGGTTAGGTACTAGGGAGAGTTAGTGCTTTATGCCATTGCTTTTTGCCATTACTTTTTGCTTTTCCCACTGCATTTTTGCCATTGCTTTACTGTGCCTGCCAGCGTCTCCAGCACCTGAGAAGAAGATCGGAGCTCCGGTGACAACACCAACCTCTCTGGGACACCCAGGGATGGCTCCTGCTTTTGTTTGGGACTTTATGCTAAAACTTAACGTGGACTTTAACGTCTGTGACTGTGCCTTTGAAGACCGATGCGCTTTTACAATAAAAAAACCTTTTTAGCAATTACTAGCTGCTTTAATCATTTAGAGATAACCCGGCACGAAAAGTGCAACAAAAGCACCGGAGTGGGGGGGTAACCCCACATGTCCATGGCAGTCGTTATCACACACAACTCTGAGTTTGGTGACACTGTCTCGGAGGGGCTGTGTGCTAACATGGATAGATTGAGAGTGATCACAAATGTTGATGCAGCACAAACCTTCAAAATCCTCACAGTCATGGCCAGGTGCTGAAAGCAAAAAATCAACAGCAGCTCTGTACTGTAGTGCAGCATGCCTGACACTATCAACATCTGTTAATAAACCTGTTAGAGCACAGCTAGTGGCATCACTTTGTTTTGCAAACCAACGGCCAAGGTTATTTCGGGTTTTCAGTGCGTGTGCCGTTCCAGTGGATGGGATCATTGAGGCAAATATTCGAGCTTCAAGGTTCCAAAATTCCCCATTGTCGTCACAGTCTGGGCTATCGGTACAGGCGCTGCGCTTGGCTCGCACGGAGCTGTGCAGAGCTGTTGGATTATGGTGTAAAGAGTGAACCATGGTCAGTCGACCAAATGTGCAAGGCCCTCTTTAGCCTTTCCTGGGATCCCTTTCCAGGCTCTATTTCCACATATCAAAAAGATGTTATCTGTTGGAGTCAGTGACTTGGGGGTCTCTCTGAATTTTTCAAAGAGAAATCGCAGTGCAGGGATTGAATTAAAACCTTTGAATGGATTGAGGTGTGTTAAGCCACTCACACATAAAGTAGAGGTGTAAGTTGAAGTTTTAGGATAAGTAAGGTAGTGAGTAAGTTTTAGAATGAGCTTTAAGTGCTTCTAGTGAGTAGAAGGTCTCAGATGCCAGAGTGGAAGTGCGAGTTGTACTGAAGGTTGAAAAGCATAACTATCTAATTTTATAAATAAATGTGTATCATTTGAAATATTGTTAATTGTTGTATCTAAATTGTGCCTAATTATAAGTCTCTAGTTTTAATACATTTAGAGTTAAACGTCCATTTCCTCGAATAATTTCAAACAAAGCATGAGTTTGTATTTTGACAGGTAAATACCAACAAAGTAAAACCCATATAAAAAATGCAACTCAAATGTAAAAATACACTAAACATTCTAGAAGTAAAAAAAACCTCACATAAATGAAAATTACAAGGACTCCAGATTGTCTCTATTTTACCTGCAAAAAAATGTAAACTTTCGATTTTAAGTGTGGAAATCAGTAACATTGAATGTTTTTTTCTTAAATACCATTTTAAAAAAATTTAAAGTTCAAATATATGTTATGCTTCTACTTTTACTTTGTTTACTTTCAGCAGTACAGCTTTACCAATTAAGCGACCAGGGCTGAAAGATGAACTGGCAGAAAAATATAAAATGATGTAAAAGTGGGGACAGAGTAGGATAAACGTGGCTGGAACCTGAGGATAAACAGATAAAGGGAACTCCAGAGAGGGGTTTTGGCAAGTTCTGTAGTACAGAAGCCACAGTGTTGGTAAAAGGAGATAGGACAAGGCGAGTGATCGAAGATATTGGGCCACTCAGTGGAAACCACGCCCTGAAGCCCCATTTTGTGACACCAGAGTAGTAAAATTCTATCTTAAAAGAGGCAGAGCCGGGAAAAGTGCTGGTTCTGTGTCAGCTAAACAGCTCATTTTACTGAATATATATAATTAGAGTGGATAAATAACCCGTGGCAAAGCCCCCCTGAGCTGCTGGAGCAGGAGAGATCCGCTGTGAGTCCGAGCTGATCAAGAATTCTGGCTCTCCGGTACCTCCAGCTGTGCCAGGGAGTTCACTCTGGCTGATTTGGGTGTCAGGGGCTGGGGGGACACAGGGGACACTTGGGAGGGAACAGGGGACTGTGGGATTGGGGTCTGGGGGGGCACTGGGGGTGTCATGGGAATGGGATTGGGGTCATGGGGTACTCTGGGGGAAAGTGAGGGGAGACACGGGATGGTGGGAGTGGGATTGGGGTCATGGGGGGTTGGGACACACTATGGGGGTAGGGGGTGATGCCTGGATTTGGGTTGAGGTTCTGGGGTGACGCCAAAGAAATTGGGCACTGGGAGTGGGATTGGGGTGTGGGGACAGGCTGAGAAGAGCATTGAGGGGCTCAGGGAGTGACCCCAGGATTTGGTCTGGGGTCCTGGGGTGGCTGAGGGGAATTGTAATCATGGGAATAGGATTGGGCTTCTGGGGGGGGTTGTGGTACTGTGGGATTGGGGTTCATGGGGGGCTGGGGGATGTTGGGGAGGTAAAAATAATCCCAGAATTTGGGATCAGGGACCCCAGGCATGTGCAGGGGTATCCTGGCCAGGAGTGCCTTCCTTCCCCTGGACTGACCCCACTGCACTCCCCAGTCCCTCACTGAGGAACCCTCTCAGTGTCCCCCCTTGTGTCCTCCCATTGTCCCCCCAGTGTTGCCTCTCTGTCCCCTCTGTGTCCCCCAGTGTCCACACTGCTCCATGGCCCTCCTGGCTCTCACCCTGACACTACTGGCAATGACCGCGGTCACCGAGGGTATAACGATGAAGCGCCTGAACATGGCCCCAGACTCCTTCGATGACCAGTACGAGGGCTGTGGCCCTGCCATGAGGGCAAAGCTGCCAGCCCTGCTCCACACTGAGTTCCAGAAGAATCCTCTCTTTGCCCAGGTCTGGCAAAATGCCGAGGCAAAGTGGCAGAGTAAGGAGTCCCCTGTGTCCCCTCTGTCGTCCCCAGCCCAGGCCATCGCCATCATGGCCTACACCATGAATGATCTGTACAAGGAGTTCAACGACCAAGTGAGAGTGGCTGGGCACTCCCCCCAGGAATACCGGGACAATTTTCACTTCAAAACTCTGCATTTCCTGCTGACCGATGCCCTGGTCACGCTGAGGGCTACTCAGGGGCAGCAATGTTACTGGGTGTACCGGGGGGTGCACGACATCAAGTTCAAGGCAAATGTTGGGGACATCGTCCGGTTCGGTCAATTCGCGTCATCGTCTCTTCGCAAAAATGTTGCCGAAGTATTCGGGACCACCACGGTTTTCAAGGTGCAGACGTGTCACAGTGCATACATCCAGGCATTCTCCTATATTCCCAGAGAGGCGGAGGTGCTGATCCCACCCTTTGAGAAGTTCAAGGTCACCGAAGTCATTGAAGATGAGGAGAAGGTGGAGATCCACCTCGACTCTATCGGGACCAACAGCGCATACAACTGCGAGTGGCTGACAGGTGGGGACAGCCTGGGGCCATGGGGCCAGCCTGGGGCCATGGGGACAGCCTGGGGCCATGGGGACACCCACTGGGGCCATGGGGACACCTCTGATGAGACACAGGGGACAATGACACAGACTGGGGATGGGGGACATGGACAGGAGTACCCACGGTGTGTGTGGGGACAAGGACAGCCTGTGCTGGGGACAGCAAGCCTGGGGACAGGAATGTGCACAGTGGGCATGGGGACAGGAACATCCATGACAGGGCGCAGGGACAGGGACCCCCACATCTGAGAGGGGTTGGTGACGGGCATAGCTGTGCCAGGGGAGGACAGGGACAGGGACGGTGACAAGGCCACCCCCACTGCGACTCTGTCCCTCCTCTCTACAGGCAGTGGAAGGGGACAGGCCCTGTGGGCTGGATGCGGATGGGCTGGGACCCCCCATAGCATCCCTGTCACCTCCTGTCACCCCCTGAATGCCTGCCACCCCTTGTCACCCTGAACCCTGTCCCCTCCCTCCCACCATGACCCTCCTGACCATCCTGGCCCCCTGCAACCCCCTCATGCCTTCCCCAGTCTGTCACTGTCACCTCATGTCCCCCATCTCTCCTGTCTCCCCTAGCCCCTGTTATTGCTGTCCCCATCCCCCTCACTCACCCATGGTCACCCTGACCCCCTTCTTTGTCCCCCAGGTGGGAGCATCCCCAGGATCCCTACCAGCTCAGAGGACGATCACCAAGGCCACCAGGACAGCCAGACAAACAAGGCCACCAAGGATACCAAGGCCACCACGACCACTATGGCCGCCTTGGCCATCATGGCCTCCATGTGGTCGCTGTGGCCACCACTGGCACTGTGACCACTGCAGCCACCACAGCCACTCTGGCCACCATGGTCACTGTAAGCACCAAGGCCACTGTGACCACCATGATCACCAAGAATCCCAGAGCCACAAGGCTACCACAGCCACTGTGACCACTGTGGCCATCAAGGCCATTGTGCAAAAGATTTCTCTTCAATAATTGTATCAAAATATTTGTATCAAAACAATTCTATTAAATAATTATTTCAAAACTATTTTATTAAATAATTGTATCAAGTTGATTGTATTGAACAATGCTAATAAATTTTTCTATCAACACAATTTCATTAAATAATTGTATCAAAACAAAGCAAGTGGCGCCCGAACAGGGACCTCTGCTCAGGGTTTCCTGGAGAAGCGACTCCTGACGCATCAGGTGCAGGACAAAAGTCACTATTGGGTTGCTGCTTCCTTAAAAACCCCTCACGTTTTAGTGAGGGCAATCCAAGGTGTGACCGGGACCCTCCACTCAACACCTGGGAGAAAAATCCCAAGGACTGGTGAAGGGGTTGAGCACCTGCCCAGCAGTCTTGAGTTGACCCATTGGGCCTCCCCTGCCCAAAGAGAAATCGTAAGTTGGAATCAATATTGGGGATTGTGCTCTGATTTAATTATATATATGGGTCTTTTCCTTTAATTTTCCCTTTTACCCCTGGGCATGGGAATGTAGCTCCAGGATGGGAAACGAACTCATCCACCCTATGCTTGGCCCTCCTGAGAGAGGCAACTATTACCAACGATTGACCACTCTGGGTCCTTCCATCCTGACCCATTCTGGGATTTTGGGATTCTGGGAGTTGTGGTTCAGGAATTGCCCACTGGAGAGCAGCAGTGAGAGCAAGAAATCAGCTCCAGTTCTGGGTGCCACCAGCAGGGGCAGCACGAGCCTGCCCCGGAGACTTGGGAATGGTTCGGGATGGAGCGACCTTAAAGCACGTCCGGGGTCAGCCCTGCCAGGCCAGGGACATCTTCCCCTGGGCCAGGCCGCTCCAGGGCCCGTCCAGCCTGGTCTGGGACACAGCCAGGGACGGGGCAGCTGCAGCTTCTCTGAGCAGCCTGTGCCAGGCCATCACCACCCTCACAGGGCAGGAGATTATAGGAAGATGAGCGATGATGTCCGTGAAAAACGACTCAGTGGGTCGGGGTCTTAAGGAGTCTTCAAGATGGGTCTTGATGTCTCCACATGAGAAGACGTGAAGTTTGTCACAGTACCCAGGTGATTTCACCCAAGAGTTTGAACTCCCAAACTTTGGGGTGATAGGAGAGTTGGGTCCCACAAAGTCTACTGCATAGTCCTGACAGCATGAACTTTTGTCAGGAACCGTCAGGGGATCGGTGGCAACCCTGTGCACTCTGGCAACGCCCGCCTGCCGGTCGCCCTTCATATGGGGAAAAAGGCTTTGGAGCACGGGGAGAGGAAGGACGGCAAGGGATTTTTAACTGAGGACTCGAACCGGAAATTTTCCTGAATTTTTCAGTTAACTAAACAAGAATGTGAAAGAGAAGGATAAATAAAGTTAATGATAAATTACCCTCAGCCTGAACGTGATACAACCTCTTCCCTAAGCTGTCCCAAAAAGAATTCAAAAAGCCAGAATCCCCTGTAGTTTTAGGGAAGTATTTAAAAATCCAATGATCAAATTTTTAAGATTCCCCTTAGAAAACTTAAATTCCCCCGATGTTCAGGGGCACCAAAACTTGGTAATGGATGCCTCTGTCAGGAGGGCTAAACTTAGGGCAACTCAGCTCATTACGCATCCTCGAGAATCATTCCCATGCCCTTAAGTAAAAGGGAAAATGAAAGGAGAACTACCAAATATGTATTTAAGTCAGAGCACCATCCCCAATATTGATTCCAACTTACAATTTTTCTTGGGGTACTGGAGGCCCATTGAGTCAAGTCAAGACTGCTGGGCAGGTGCTCAACCCCTCCACCAGTCCTCGGGATTCTTCTCCCAGGCATTGAGTGGAGGGTCCTGGTCCCCCTTGGATTGCCCTTGCTGAAATGTGAGGGGATTTTAGGGAAGCAGCAACCCAGAAGTGACTTGTGTCCTGCAGCTGATGCGTCAGGAGTCGCTTCTCCAGGGACCCCCAAGCAGAGGTCCCTGTTCGGGCGCCACTCACTGCAGAGGGCGGTGCCCAAGGTGCTGTGACTGCCCTGGAGAAGCGTTTTTATAAAGACGTGTTCTGGGGGGCACAGGCACACTCGCCTCACCGCTGGGATCATCAGTTCCTTGGTGAGAAGCGCTTTTGGGGGATGCAGAACCAAGACGGGGTCTTTTTGTGGGGTTCTATAGAGAAACTTTATTGGGTCTTTCGGTTCCAGGGATGAAAGAAGCCCGGGAAGTCAGAGGGAGCCTGAGGGGTTATATGGGAAAGGCAGGGGTGGGGCAGAACACCCAGCAAATCCTATGAGGGTACAGAGGTGGAGCAAGACGGGAGGGCAAAGAGGATACAGAGAATGTGCAGAAGGTGCAAGGCATGCTGGGGTGGGTTTTGTGTCTCTATCACATCGAGGGGTTTGGCCCCCTCAGGGCCTTTCTCCAGGGTTGTACCTTAAAGCTTTTGGCCTTCAAGTCTCGTCCCTCCACTGGAGCACAGACTCCCTGCACCGGGAGTGACATTGAGCCCTGCTGGAAAATTGTCGGTTTGTGCTGGCTTTGACAGAGTTATTTAATGGATCTGTTTTGATAGAATAAGTTAATGGAATTGTTTTGATGCATTTAATAAATGGGACGGTTTGGACAGAATTATTTAATAGAATTCCTTAGATGGAATAATTTAATAGAATTATTTTGATAAAATTAATTTGATCCAATTATTTAATAGAATTGTTTTGATAGAATAATTTACAGTAATTTCACGATTATAAGCCGCACCATTTTGACTAAAATTTTGGTCCGAACCCAAAGTGCGGCTTATAATCAGGTGCGGCTTATATAGGGACAAAGAATGAAAAAGTTGCTGTTTTAGTTTGGAGGACAGGTGTCTGCTGAGAAAGGCAGGAACTTCTCTTTGAAATGGAGAATGTAAACCCCCTCTCTCCAAATTATTATAATTTTGAAATCAAGGAGCTTTCAGGTAAAAATATGGAAATTAGGAATAACAGTTCTTTTCTAGGGAAATCAAAATAGAAATACAGTACTACAAAGAAACAAACTCCAAACCCTGACAAAGTCAGAGTACAACCTGACACCCCGTCAGGCAGGGTGTTGGCAGCAGTCCCATCCCATGGTGGCTGCATCCTCCTGCAGTGACAGATGTGGCTCAGTTGGAGCAGTGCTCCTGTACAAGGTGCAGTTTCCCTCTGGAGGTCCAGCGGTGATGTGGAGAAATCCGGTTTTCCTCTGGAGTCCAGTGGAGAAAGGGGCTCCCTTAGTGTCCCAAAACCTCTGTTTTTATCTTGGTGAGAAATGTTGGGCTCTTTCCCCTGGCTGGAGCAACTCCCAATGGGATGCAGTAATTTTATCAGCCACACAGTGGGACTCAATGGGCCATTAGCAGAAAATGACTCGCTGGAGGAAGGATGGGGTGTGAAAAGATAAAGAACAATGCCCCACCTGGTTTCAATGGATGACCCATTAGCTGATTATCTGCCATTGAGATAAGGATCACTGCCCCACCCTCAACAGATGGTGATAGAACAGATACCTTTTATCACACTCTGTATTGTAACATGCGGCTTATAATCAGGTGCGGCTTATATATGGACAAAGAACAAAAAGTTGCTGAAACCCAGAAGTGCGGCTTATACTCAGTGCGGCTTATAATCGTGAAATTACTGTAATGGAATTTTTACATACAATTGATTTGATACAATTATTTAATAGAATTACTTAAATGAATGATAAAAAAGAATTCTTATGATAGAATTTTTAAAATACATTTATTTAGTACAATTCTTTTGCACAATGGGCTTGGTGGCTACAGTGGTCACAGTGCCAGTGGTGGCCACAGTGACCACATGGAGGCCATGATGACCAAGGCGGCCATAGTGGTCGTGGTGGCCTTGGTATCCTTGGTGGCCTTGTTTCTGTGGCTGTCCTGGTGGCCTTGGTGATCGTCCTCTGAGCTGGCGGGGGTCCTGGGGATGTTCCCACCTGTGGGACAAAGAAGGGGGTCAGGGGGACCATGGGTGAGTGAGGGGTTGGGGACGGCCATAACGCAAGCTAAGGGTGACAGGAGAGATGGGGACCATGAGGGGACAGTGACAGGCTGGGGAAGGAACATGGGGGTTGCAGGGAGGTCAGAGGGGTCATGGTGGGAGTAGTGGGGACAGGGTCAGGGAAACAGCAAATGACAGGGGCTCAGGGATTGCCATGGGAGGTCCCAGCCCACCACATCCAGCACACAGAATCTGTCCCCACAGCACTGTCTGTGGAGAGGAGGGACAGGGTCAGAATGGGGGTGGCCCTGATACTGTCCCTGGTCCCTCCCAGATGGGGGGGTCCCCATCCCTGTACCGTGTCATGGGCATTCCTGTCCCCAGGCTTGGTGTACCCAGCACAGGCTGTCCTTGTCCCCACACACACTGTGGGTGCTCCTGTCCCTGTTCCCCATCCCCAGTCAGTGTCATTGTCCCCCGTGCCTCATCAGGGGTGTCCCCATGGCCCCAGGCTGTCCCCACCTTTCAACCACTCGCAGTTGTATTTGCTGTAGGTCCCGATGGAGTCAAGGTGGATCTCCACCTTCTCCCAATCCTCGATGACTTTGTTGACCTTGAACTTCTCGTAGGGTGGGATCAGCACCTTCTCCTGTGACGTATATTCAAAGTAAACTTTGATGGCCACACCATGACACGTCTGCACCTTGAACACTGTCGTGCTCGCCAGTCCTTTGTTGCCATCTTCGCAAAGTGTCGATGAAGCGAATTGACCCAACCGGACGACGTCGTCAACATTTGCCTTGAACTTGTACTTGTCCATCCCCCAGAACACACAGCGACATTGCTGCCCCTGAGCAGCCCTCAGCATGGCCAGGGCATCGGTCAGCAGGAAATGCAGGGTTTTGAAGTGGAAATTGTCCCGGTATTCCTGGGGGGAGCGCCCGGCCACTCTCACTCCATCATTGAACGGCTCATATAAGTCAATTATGTTGTAGGCGTTGACGGCGATGGCCTGGTCTGGGGACGACAGAGGGGACACAGATGACCCCCATCTGTGCCACCAGGCCTTGGCCTTTGGCCAGACCTGGGCCAGTAGGGAATTGTCCTGGAACTCAGAGCGGTTCAGAGCCGGCAGCTTCGCCTTCATGGCAGGGCCACAACCGTGGTACTGGTCATCAAAGGAGTCCGGGGCCATGTCCAGGGGCTTTTCCTCAATGGTCGTGGTGGCCACGGTCATTGCCAGCAGTGCCAGGGTGAGAACCAGGAGGGCCATGGAGGGGAGAGACCACAGGGAGCAGTGTGGACACTGGGGGACACAGAGGGGACACAGAAGGGAGACAGAGGTGACACAGGGAAGATTCCTTAGTGAGGGACTGGGGAAGGCAGTGGGGTCTGCCCAGGGGGAAGGGAGGCACTCCTGACCAGGTCCCTGATCCCAAATCCTGGGGTTACTTTTGCCTCCCAATGTCCCCCAGCCCCCAGGGACCCCAATCCCACAGCACCACAGCCTCCCCAGAAGCCCAATCACACTTCCATGATTACAATTCCCCTCAGCCTCCACAAGGACACTGGTCCAAATCCTGGGGTCACTCCCTGAGCCCCTCAGTGTTCCCCTCAGCCTGTCCCCACACCCCAATCCCACTCCCAGTCCCCAATTCCTTTGGTGCCTCCCCAGAACCTCAACCCAAATCTGGGCATCACCCCCTACCCTCACAGTGTGTCCCAGCCCCCCATGACCCCAATCCCACTCCCACCATCCCGTGTCCCCCCTCGCTTTCCCCCAGAACACTCCATGACCCCAATCCCACTCCCATGACACCCCCAGTGTCCCCCCAGCCCCTGATACCCAAATCAGCCGGAGTGAACTCCCTGGCACACCTGGAGGTGCCAGAGAGCTGGAATTCTTGATCAACTCGGACTCACAGCGGATCTCTCCTGCTCCTGCAGCTCAGAGGGGTTTTTCCACGGGGTATTTATCCACCCTAATTATAAATTTTCATTAAAATGGGTTTCTTAAGTAACGCAGGACCAGGGTTTTCTCTGTAAATAACTACTTGGCTCCGAGTCTTTGAGGGTAGAATTTTACTCTCCTGGGGAGCAATAAAAGGGGCTGCAGGATGTGGGTTTCTCTGCGTCCCTCAATATCCTGCATCACCTTGCCTTGAGCTTTCGCTTTTCGTCAGCGCTGCCACTTTTGTGTTACACAACTTGCCAAAAACATGACATGCCTTCATCTGTTTCTCCAGTAATTTTTTTAAGATGAGCAATGTTATTTAGATACTGTTGGGGAGAATGAAACAGGAAAACCTTATAAACATGATTGCCTGGCAAAAGATTTTGAGAATATGGAAATTATAAGTGAGAATGAAATGAAAGCCATCTTTGAGATGCCAAACCTTGGTTACTAAATGACTAGAAAACCATAGGATGGCCAGCTGAAATAATCTCCTCTTGACTGAACAATTCCCTCTGCCTGCAGACAGACACAAATGTCAGAGAAGAGCCTGCTGGCCTGGCAGAAGGGGCCTAAAGAGTCGTTTTTAGGGTTTAAAGTGTAGCACAGCATGGAAATGTAATGATTCTTATGGACTGTATGTAAATGCTATTGGATTTGTATCTTGTATTAGACTGGTTAGTGGAAATTAGAATATTCAGCACAGAAGAGGATTTATTGTATTGTAATGGGAACCTCGCTCTCTGAACTCTTGCCACCCTCTTACCTCTTTCTCTTGCCCCTTACTCTATCACCTTCCACTCTCTCACTGCCCTGCTCTGAGCAGCTCCAGGCAGGGCCCTTCCACCCACGCCCTTTGCAATAAACCACAAGTTCCCAGACCTGGCTTTAGAGATCTCTCTGTCTGTCCCGACCGTCCAGCCTGCCATCGCCTCCTACAGTCTCCTACAATTTGTCTTTACAAACGATCTGTGGATCTGCCGGTAGATAAAAAACAGCACTGAGAGATAAAAGAAACATTGGGATGGATTCCACCTGTTGTTGATTGGAAACAGTATTTGCCTCTACAAACAAACTGTAGGTTTGTTGAGAAATGAAATTAGATATCAAAAGATGAAAGGAACAATGAGGAAAAACCATAAATTCCATAAGAATTAAAAATGAAAAGGGAGGGTTATGGATCAGAGAGGAATCTCAGGTACCATGCATTCCAAGAAGTCTGTGCCTCTCAGGTACCTGAGCCAGTGCGGAGAGAGGGAAATGCCGTAGGGAAAATAGGATAAAAAGGGAGTCCGAGTCCTCCAAAAATTTGATCAACCCAGTGAGCAGTGGGGAGTGGGACTGGGGGCACTGGGGGGATGTGAGACCATGGGGCCGGGGTCCTGGGGGGTGAGAAATGAGAGAGAATAGAAAGTTTCAGTTCCCCTGAAGGAGCTGGATAGGGTTGAAAGATGGACTAGCAGAAAAATATAAAAGGATGTAAAAGTGGGGACACAGCAGGCAAAGGTTCCAGAGCCAGTGGAGAAACAAATGAACGGGAGCTGCAGTGGGATTTTTAGCAAGTTCCCTAACACATAAGTGCCAGCCCCAACCAAAAGCGAAACTTCAAGGTGAGGTGAGGCAGGATATTGAGGCACTCAGTGGAAACCACACCCTGGAATCTCATTATGTGACTCCACAGGGGAGTAAAATTCCATTTTAAAAGAGGCAGAGCCATACATGTTATTTACAGGGAAAGCCCTGGTTCTGCGTTTGCTAAGAAACCCATTTTAATGAATATTTATAATTAGGGTGGGTAAATACCCCGTGGCCAATTCCCCCTGAGCTGCAGGAGCAGGAGAGATCCGCTGTGAGTCCGAATTGATCAAGAATTCCGGCTCTCTGGTCTCTCCAGCTGAGTCAGGGAGTTCACTCCGGCTGATTTGGGTATCAGGGGCTGGGAGGACACTGGGGACACTTGTTGGGGACAGGGGACTGTGGGATTGGGATCATGGGCTGTCACTGGACTGGGATTGCGGTCTTGGAGTGGTCCAAAGGCAGCGATGGGCGACACAGGACTGTGGGAGTGGCAGTGGGGCACTGGGGGACACTGGGGGGGCAATGGGGACACTTGTGGGGGGCACTGGTGAGCACATGGGGGGCACAGGGGATTTCATTGCTTTCCTGTGAGGCCACCGGGGGTCCCTTGGGACTGGAAATGGGATTGGGGTGTGGGGGGGAACAAGGGTGACACTGGGGGACCCCAGGTCTTTGGTCAGGGTGCGGGGGGCAGGGGGGGTCACCAGGAGGGGTACAAGTGACTGGGACAGGGATTGGGGTCACAAAAGGCACTGGGAACACTGGGAGGGGGTACAGTGGGAGTGGGATTGGGGTGCTGGGGGCACTGGGGTTTCTGGAGGGGGATCAGGGAATGACCCCAGGATTTGGGATCAGGGTCCTGTAGAGGAGCTGAGAAGACAGCATGAGGGGGGATATAGGACTGTGGGAGTGGGATTGGGGTTCTGGGGGACACAGGGGTGGCTCCAAGAGTGACCCTAGCATTTGGGATCAGGGTCCCAGGACATGTCCAGGGGTCTCCTGGCCAGGGCTGCCTCCTCTCCCCAGGCTGACCCCACTGTCCCTCCCCAACCCCTCACCAAGGAAGCCTCCCCGTGGCCCCCCATGTCCCTCAGCATCCTCTGTGTCCCATCGGTGTCCCCTGAGATCCCTCTGTGTCCCTTCAGTATCTCCTATGTCCAATCAGTGTCCCCTTGCACCCCTCAGTGCCCCCTCAGCATCCCCTGTCTCCCTTCTGTGGCTCCTCTGTGTCCACCCTGTGTCCACTCTCTGTCTGGTCTGTGTCCACTCTGTGTCCACTCTGTGTCCCCCAGTGTCACCCAGTGGCCACCGTGGACTCTCCTCTCCTCACCATGGCCCCCCTGGCTCAGACCC
The DNA here is from genome assembly GCF_009819885.2 of Catharus ustulatus. Lineage (NCBI taxonomy): Eukaryota > Metazoa > Chordata > Aves > Passeriformes > Turdidae > Catharus > Catharus ustulatus. The sequence continues at coordinate 165,068,105 of NC_046221.1, forward strand.
AGGCACTGCTGGCAATGGCCGTGCCCACCGTGGCCATCCAAGTGGTGCCCCCGGACATGGCCCCGAAGTCCTTTGATGACCAGTACCTGACCTGTGCCGATGACATGGCCATGATGCTGCCAGACCTCAAGAGCACTGAGTTCTGCCAGAATGTCAAGTTTGCCCAACTCTGGCATAGGGCCTAGAAGTGGTTGCAGATGCAGGGGAGCCCCACGACCCCTCTGAGCCAGGACGAGGCCATCGCCCTCATGATGTACACCAGTCGGGGCGTGGACAGGAAGTTGAACGATGCCGTGCTGGAGGCTGGGAGCTCCCGCCAGCAATACCGGAACAACTTCCACTTCAAAACGCTGCATTTCCTGCTCACCCGGACCCTGCAGAAGCTCAGAGTCCCCAGCAAGTACCAGGACGTGTTCAGGGGGTGGTGTGGGCGCAAGTACGAGGTGAAGAAAGGTGAGAAAATTCGCTTCGGTCAGTTTGTGTCAACATCGCTGAGCCGCGAGGTCTCGGCATCGTTCGACACAGACACGATGTTCCACGTGCACACGTGCCACGGCGCCGACATCCAGAAATTCTCCAATGATCCCAACGAGAGGGAGGTGCTGATCCCACCCTATGAGATCTTTGAGGTCACCGAGGTCTCTTGGATCCTGCAAATGATGCACATCAAGCTGCGCTCCACCGGGAACTCCAGCAACTACAACTGCGAGTGGTTGCGAGGTGACATCACAGGGGGCAGGGACACTGTAGTTAATGTCACAGGGGGTGGGGACACTGTAGGTGACATCACAGGGGGATATTCCCTGGCCATATGGGGATGTTTAGTGAGGGTTGGGGACAAAGGTACCCACGACTGGGTACAGTGGACAGGGATCCTGTAATGGCCCCCTCTGGCTCTCACACCCTCAGGGCCCCCTACCCCTCCCCCCATGGTCCCCTAACCCCTCTCTTTGTCGCCCCAGGTGGGTCCCTCCCCAGGACCTCCCCCCACCTCTGGGGGCTTCTCCTGGCCTCTCTGGCCATGGCAGTGGTCACTGGAAGCCCCTGAGCCATGAGGCCACCAAGACCACAGTGACCCTGGAGACACATCCCCATGGAGGGGTTTGGCAGCGGCAATGGCACGGCCACCTCCTAAAGCTCCTTGGCTATCTCGCCTGATGGATCCAAAAACTGCAACTTGCTCACCTGGCCTATCAAAAGTTTATCAAAAATTTGATCCTTGCTCGCCTGGCATATCAAAAGTTTCCCAAAATTTGCTACTGGCTCGCCTGATGAATCCACTACAGCTCCTTTAGAGAATTTCCTGCAGGGCCCCTCACTTCCCAAAATAAAGCAGTTCCTGGAGCTTTTGTTAAAGGCAAATGAATGCTTTGTTTTCAAAACCTCGGTCTTCAAAGAGGCGATGTAGAAACATTCCTCCCTTTCTCTTCGTTCACTGCAACCCTGCACGAAGGACCTGGGCGAACTGGAACGTGTCCACGGCAGGGATGGAGCTGGGGAAGGGTCTGGAGCAGCAGGAGTGGCTTAGGGGGCTGCCTGGGGGCTGCTCAGGGCAATTAAAAAAGGATGAATGATCCGTTCAAAAAGTTCTAAAGTTCGTGATTGGAGGCAACAAAACAAAAGGAGCATTGGGAGGATAAAAAAGAAAAACAGAAAAAGAATGACAAGTAGAACAGAGCAAGGGGGATAGAGGCAGCAGCACACATTTATTTCTGAAAAATCCCGGTGTTTTGCTCAGGAAATTCTTTTTCTGCCCAAACCAGGGATTTTCCCTCGCTAGCCCGCACAGCTCTTGAGCTTGCCCTGGAGCTGCGCTTCGGGAATTGCCCACTGGAGGGCAGCAGTGAGAGCAAGAAATCAGCTGCACTTCTGTGTGCCACCAGCAGGTGGCAGCACGAGCCCGGCCCCGGGGCTCAGGAATTGTTCGGGATGGAGCGACCTTAAAGTGCGTCCGGGGCCAGCCCTGCCAGGCCAGGGACATCTTCCCCTTGGCCAGGCTGCTCCAGGGCCCGCCCAGCCTGGCCTGGGACACGACCAGGAATGGGGCAGCCACAGCTTCTCTGGGCAGCCTGTGCCAGGCCATCATCACCCTCAGAGGGCAGGAGTTTATAGGAAGATGGGCGGTGATGTCTGTGAAAAACGACTCAGTGTGTTGGGGTCTTTAGGAGGAACAGCTGTCAGAGACTTCAAGATGGGTGTTGATGTCTCCACATGAGAAGACGTGAAGTTTTTCACAGCACCCAGGTGGTTTCACCCAAGACTTTGAACTCCCAAAGTTTAGGGTAATAGGAGAATTGGGTACCCGCACAATCTATTGCATAACCCTGAGAGCCTGAACTTCTGTCAGGAGGCGTCAGGGGATCGGTGGAACCCTGTGCACTCTGGTGATGCCCACCTCACAACTGCACCTCATGTGGGGAAGAAGGCTTTGGAGCATGGGGAGAGGAAGGAGGGCAAGGGGTTTTTAACTGAGGACCTGAACCAGAAACTTTCCAGAATTTTTCAATTAACTTAGCAATAATGAGAAGGAGAAGAACAAATATAACAAGTGATATGTCTCCTCCCAAAAAGAATTCAAAAAACCAGAATCCAATATAGTGTTAGGGAAGTATTTAAAAATCCAATGAATAAAATGTTTAAGATTCCCCTCAGAAAACTTAAATTTCCCCCATTCATGTGTAGCACAACTTGGTAATCGGTGTCTCTCTCAGGAGGGCCAAGCTTACAGCGACTGAACTCGTTACCCATCCTGGAGCTTGGTTCCCATGCCCAGAAGTAAAAGGGAAAATGAAAGGAAAATACCCAAATATATAATTAATTCAGCACACAAACCCCAATATTGATTCCAACTAATGATTTTTCTTTGGGTTGGAGAGGCCTGTTGGGTCAACTCAGGATTTCTGGGTAGGTGGTCAACCCATCCACCAGTCCTCGGGATTCTTCTTCCCGGCATGGAGTGGATAGCCCACGCTAAAACGTGAGTGGTTTTTGGGGAAGCAGTAACCCAAAAGTGACTTGTGTCCTGCAGCTGATGTGTCAGGAGTCGCTTCTCCAGGACCCTCTGAGCAGAGATCCCTGTTTGAGCGCCACTTGCTGCAGAGAGCGGTGCCCAAGGGAGGCTGGTGTCATCACCGGAGCTCCGATCTTCTTCTCGGGTGCTGGGGACGCTGACAGGCACAGTAAAGCCATGGCAAAAATGCAGTGGGAAAAGCAAAAAGTAATGGCAAAAAGCAATGGCATAAAGCACTAACTCTCCCTAATACCTAACCTTAGATAGGATTTTTCCAACAAGCCAACACGTAAATTCAAACCACAACCTCTCAACCTATGAGAATTTTAATTTCTTAACACGCTAGGATACATATAAACTACGTATATGATCGATCTTGTTCTATCTGAAAAATGTGAGCAATATTCTCACTGGAGTTCTGTTTTGTTTATGTAGAGTCTAGGAAGGAGCTTCCGGAGCCTCTACTGAAAACATTAGTGTGTTTGTTATCTTTTACTAGAACTTGTTCTTCTACTCTGGTGTCTGCACCATTTACTCACTAAAAACACTACAGCTCTCACTGAAACTTACTGACTGACTTACTTACTTATTTATCCTAAAACTGAAACTTACATCTAACCTTTTACTCAAACTTATTCTTTTACCTAAACTCCCATTCTGTGTGTGGTTGGCTTAACATGTTTCAATCCATCCAAGGGCTTTAATTCAATTCCTGCACTCTGGCTTCTGCCTGAAGGATTCAGGCAGGCCCTTGTCTCACTGACTCCAACGTGGACACACACTCAGAGGATGGGTATTCACTGGCTGGACTAAGCATTTAGTGAAAACAGGATTTGATATTTCAGCTCTGTTACTGCTTCTAGCAATGTGTTTGCCTTGTATCTTGCAATGTGTTCAGAGACTGATTGCTAAATCAACAAAGTGAATGCTATTGGTGGAACAGAAAGGGGGAGATGTGGGAATACAACCAGAGCGCAGAACTGCGAGCACTGCTAAGCTCGTCACAACCGACAAGGATGTGCTGGCCACAGTAGCCACAAGCCTTGGTAAGAGTTAGCGGGATTTTGAAGAAGGAATGTAAGAGATGAGAAAGTGCTCTGTCCGAGGTGCTGAGCACGCAGCTTTGTGGGGAATCCTGGGAATTACTGCATGTGCCTGGCTAGCTTAAAGCGAGGCAGAGACTGAGCAATGTTATTTAGTTACGAGTGAGCAATGGAACCTGGTTACAGGAATGTTATTGGTGCGTTGTTTTTAGCAATGGCTGAAAAAGTGTATAAACTCTGCTTTGTGTGTCAATAAACGGCTTCACGGCCTAACGCAAGCACAGCATGGAGACACCGTCTCTTCTTTCCCATAGCCCTCAGGTGGCCATGGTGGCTGTGGTTGCCATAGTGACCATGCTGACCTGGGTGTCCTTGGTGGTCTCGTGGCTCAGAGGATCCCGGTGGCCACTGCCAGGGTTGTGGTGGCCAGGAGGAGTCCTGGGGATGCTTCCACCTGGGGGACAAAGAGTGGGGTCAGGCGGTTGCTGGATTGAGTTAGGGAGTGGGAGACGGCCATAACGGGGACTGGGGGTGACAGGAGAGATGGGGGCCATGAGGTGACAGTGACAGGGCGGGGAGGGGGCATCAAGGGGTGCAGAGACCTGAAAGATCAGGTGGGTCATGGTGGGAATGAAATGTGACAGAGCTCAGGGTGAGACAGGGGATCAGGAGGTGACATGTGGGGGGCCGGGCCCACCCACATCCAGCACCCAGGGGCTGTCGCCACAGCTCTGTCTGTGGAGAGGAGGGACAGGGTTGGAATAAGGGTGTCCCTGTCCCTCCCCCCTCCCAAATGTGGGGGTTCCCCTCCCTCTGCCCTGTACCCTGCACAGGATGTCCTTCTCCCCACACACACTGGGGGTGTCCCTGTCTCTGTCCCCCACGCACAGTGAATGTCATTCTCCACCGTCCCTCATCAGAGGTGTCCCCATGGCCCCAGGCTGTCCCCATGGCTCCAGTCTGTCCCCATGGCCCCAGGCTGTCCCCATGGCCCCAGTGGGTGTCCCCATGGCCCCAGTGGGTGTCCCCATGGCCCCAGGCTGTCCCCACCTCTCAGCCACTCGCAGTTGTATTTGCTGTAGGTCCCGATGGAGTCGAGGTGGATCTCCACATTCCTCTTGCCATCCTCAGTGTCATTGACATAGGTGACCTTGAACTTCTCGAAGGGTGGGATCAGCACCTCCTTCTCACTGGGAAATTTGGAGAATTCCTGGATTTCCACACCGTGACACGTCTGCACCTTGAAAACCGTGGTGCTCCCAAAATTTTTGCTGACATTTTCGCAAAGTGACGATGATGCGTATTGACCGAAACGGACGATGTTGCTACGATTTGCTTTGAACTTGTACTTGTTCACTCCTATAAACACACAGCGACATTGCTCTCCCTGAGCAGCTCTCAGTGTGGCCACAGCTTTGGTCAGCAAGAAATGCAGCGTTTTGAAGTGGAAATTGTCCCGGTATTCCTGGGGGGAGCGTCCGGCCACCCTCACTTGGTCGTTGAACTGCGTGTACAGATCATTCATGGTGTAGGTCATGATTGCGATGGCCTGGGCTCGGGACGACAGAGGGGACACAGGGGACCCTGCTTTCTGCCACTCTGCAAAAGCCTTTGCCCAGACCTGGGCGAACAGATGATTCTTGTGGAACTCAGAGCGGCCCAGGGCTGGCAATGCCTCCTCCATGGCAGGGTCACAGTCCTGGTACTGGTCATCGAAGGAGTCCAGGGCCGTGTCCAGGGACTTTTCCTTAATGGTTATTGCCAGCACTACCATGGTGGTGAGACCCAGGAGGGCCATGAATGTGAGAAGCAATAGGGAGCAGTGTGGACACTGGGGGACAGAGAGGGGACACGGGGAGGGTTCTTCAGTGAGGGAATGGGGAAGGCAGTGCAGTCAGACCAGGAGGAAGGGAGGCACTCCTGGTCAGGAGACCTCTGCACATGTCTGGGGTCCCTCATCCCAAATCCTGGGGTCACTTTTGCCTCCCCAACGTCCCCAGCCCCCAGGGATCCCAATCCCACAGTTCCACAGCCCCCCCAGAAGCCCAATCCTACTCCCATGATTACAATTCCCCTCAGCCCCACCAGGACCCCAGACCAAATCCTGGGGTCACTCCCTGGGCCCCTCAGTGTTCCCCTCAACCTGTCCCCACACCCCAATCCCACTCCCACTCCCCAATTTCTTTGGTGTCGCCCCAGAACCTCAACCCAAATCCGGGCATCACCCCCTACACCCGCAGTGTGTCCCAGCCCCCCATGACCCCAATCCCACTCCCACCATCCCGTGTCCCCCTCACTTTCCCCCAGATCTCCCCATGACCCCAATCCCAGTCCCATGACTCCCCCAGTGCCCCCCCAGATCCCAATCCCACAGTCCCCTGTCCCCCCCATGTGTCCCCAGTGTCACCCCAGCCCCTGATACCGAAATCAGCCGGAGTGAACTCCCTGGCACAGCTGGAGGTACCGGAGAACCGGAATTCCTGATCATCTCGGACTCACAGTGGATCTCTCCTGCTCCTGCAGCTCAGGGGGGCTTTGCCACGGGGTATTTATCCACCCTAATTATGAATATTCGTTAAAATCGACTTAACTGACACAGAACTAAGGCTCTTCCCGTAAATAATTTGCATGGCTCCACCTGTTTTAGGAAATACTTGTACTTTCCTGGAGAGTCAGTAAAGAGACCTCAGCTCATTGTTTTCAGTGTCCTGCATCCCCTGCCTTCAGTTTCACTTTTGACCACCACTGTTGCTTCTGTGTCACAGAACTTGCCAAAACGCCTTCCCTGGAGTTTCCTTTGTCTATTTTTTTCTGGGTTGCTGCTACCTTTGCCCTGTTGTTTCCTTGCATCCAATTTTTTAGTATTGTACTGCTAGTTCACCTCTCAGCCCTATCCAGCACCTTCAGGGGAACTGAAACTTTCTATTCTCTCTCTTATTTCTCTCCCCCAAGGACCACAATCCCAGGATCCAATGTCCCCCCAGTGCCCCCAGTCCCACTCCCCAGTGTTCACTGGGTTGCTCAAATTTTTGGAGTACACAGGCTCCCTTTTTATCCTATTTTCCCATCCACATTTCTCTCTCTCTTTCCCCATTGGTTGAGGTACTTGAGCAGTACAGACTTCCTGGAATGCCTGATACCTAAGATTCTCCTCTTGCTTTTAATTTTTAATTATATTGGAATAAACCACTTTTTCCCCATTGCTGCTTTCATCTTTCAATATTCAATTTAATTTCTCAGCAAACCTACAGGTTTTTTTGTAAAGGCAAATGTCTTCCTTTCCATTCATCAATCTGTGGAATCCTTCCCATTGTTTCTTTTCTCTCTCAGTACTTGTCTTATCTACCAGCAGATGCACAGTTTGCTTGTAAAGACAAATCATCATTCCTCTCAATCCCTCCTCTTTTTGTTCTAATAATTGTCTTTACAAATTCTATTTATCATTGACTTGCTTTCCTGTTCCTTGGTCTTTTTTTTTTTTGCAATTATTTGCAATGACGTAAATTTCTGTCCTTTCATAGCCGTAACTGGATCAGTAGCCACGGCTACTCACTGCATTCCGAAGCTCCCACATGAGGTTTCCTCCTGCAGATTACATCCCAGATCTGTTTGTTAGATCTGGACCAGACCCTATTCAAAAGGGTTTGAATTCTGTTCTGGTGTTGACACTTCCACTGATAGCCATGGACAACATGTGTCCTATTTGTGGAATTATCTCAGGGACAGCTTAAAAATAATTGGTCACAAAACTTCCCCTTCCCCACTGCTTTACAGCCTTCAAAATCCTTCTGGTAATTATGGAAGGAACACCTTACCCAGCTACCATTCATGAACTTAACATGAGTTGGGTTCCATCTGCCTTGATATCAGGAACAATCCTGAGGAGGGCAGTTGGGGGTCCAACAATCTGAACCCAAAGATCATGTTGGCTGGGAACCAAGAAAGCAGCCAGGATTTTTCTCAGGCTGCTCGAGTTTTCCCTCCAGGCTTCTCAAGGAGAGAAACCCAAAACAAAGACCAAACACCTGCAAGTGCATGTGTGGCACTGGTCACGGAGTGTGTTTCTAAAAGGGCTTCTCCTCTGTCCAGTGAACATTCTCTAAATTATTTTGCACAATGTATACTATTGAAACCCATGATTTCCTTGAATAAATGCTCCTTCTTCCTCCTGTAAGAAAGTCACCATTCTACTGTTTTTTTTTCACCGCTCGGAACCACATACAGTAACATTTGGAGGATTCCCCAGAGATATTAACATATGAAGGATTTCTCCGAGGCTGCTACTTGAATGGACGGGATGGCTTTAAGTGATCTCTGACCAATGAACATCACTGGGATAAACTCGGAGCTGAAAAGCCTGCAAAAATCAGGATGGACTCACCAAGGTCTGTCAAAAATCGGGGTACGACCCGTGCTAGATTCACCTAGCCCGAGCTGCACCACACAGACTGAAACCCAGCAAAGCAGGAGCAAGCTTGGGGCCAGGACCGGAGTTTAGGAACAGCCGGAATCGGAGCCATCTGGGACATCTCGGACACCCCCAACTACAGCAGGACAGGAGATCTGTGGGAATCGTCGGTCATCTCCTCTCCCACTGAGAGGGAATATATGAGTTTTTAGCTTAAATGCTCATTGGTTCATTTTTTAGAGAAGTGAACTCAAAGCTTTTGCTAGGAAGCAGCTCTCCTTTTAAACATGGGAACTCAACACTCCCGGGAGCGAGAAGATGCACTCTCAGCTCTGAGAGATGTTTTCACAGACTTAGACTGCACGGTAACTTTTCGCACGGGAAGTTTTCGCTTTCAAAATCTCCCATTTGTGGAGCTAAGATGACCCCCCCCACGGCCATTTGCACTTGGTTCTCCATTCATCCTTTCAACCCGACCCAAACTCTAGCGGTGCCAGAGGGGTGTGGAGGTTCCACTGTATCCCTAAAGCAGTCAGAACTCCTTGAAGAACTTTTCCTGCAAAATGAGTTCCCTGTCTGAGTCTATTGCTTCCACAATCCCATATCTTGGAATTATTTCCTCCAAAAACACTTTAACAACTGATCCTGTAGTTGCTGAAACGGCTGGAAATGCCTCTGGCCATGCTGTTAACTGACATACTATGACCAGAAGATATTTAGATCTTACCCCTTGGGGCATTTCAGTAAAATTCACCTGGCATCTCTGGAAAGGACGTACAGTCAAAGCCCTCCCTCCCCTAGCAAGTTTCTTTGGAACTCTCTTATTAATTTTAGCACAGATCAAACAACCCTCAATAGCTCGCTTTGCCGGAATAAAAAGCCCCACAGCAGCACTTTGAGGAAGGCTTCTGCCAGTTCTCTGAGCCCCAGTCATTCCCTTCATGAATTGTTTTAACAATTGCAAGGTCAGAGCTTTTGGTATCCACTGCTTACCATCCCTTGTAAACCACTTGTTTCCTCTTACCTCTGACCCAATCTTTTTAATTATCTCAAGTTCCTCTAGAGGAAAAGACAGTTTCTCTGGCAAGGTTTCAGTTACTGGGAGCAAGGGGAGGATCTCAGAGATTTCTGGCAACAATGTAGCTTTCCGAGCTTCTTCATCAGCCAGTCGGTTTCCTATTGCCTGATCCGAGCATCCTGCCTACTGCCCCTTAATGTGGATTATTGCCACCCTTTCCGGGAAATTCATGATCTGCAAAAGTGAGACATTCAGTTTTCATGAACTAACCTCTTTCCCTTGCAGTTTAATAAGCTTCTTTCTTCCCATATTTTTCCAAAACGCATCTATCACCACATATGCATATTTAGAATCAGTAAAAACTTTCACTGACTTGTCCTGCTGTAATTCACAGCCTCTGACAAGCAGATACAGCTCTGCTGTCTGAGCTGACCAGGTTTGGAGTAACTTCTCCCTTTCTTTAATTGCTTCCCCTTCACATCCTGTTAATTGTTTCCCTTCTAGAACCATTTTCCTGTTCCCCTTTTAAGAGAAAATCATCCACATACTACAACAAACCAGCTTCTGAGCGGGGAGTAAAGTCTATTAATATTTTCTGCAGCTTTCCCAAACAAACCAGTGACCCTGTATATCCCTGGGGACGACTGTCCATGTCAATTGTTGTTTTACCATTTCCCTCTTCCCTCCTGTTCTCACTCAAAGGCAAAAAGCTGTTTACTGTCTTCTGAAAGCATCCTCCAAATCGAGTACAGAATGATACTGATGCGAAGAAGGGATCTGATTCAAGAGAAATTTCAGACCATGACTCTCCTCCTTCCCTCCTTTGGGACCTGACTTTTCCCTTTGTCTGACCTCGGTGTTTTCGTGCCGTTTCTGTGCTTATCTTCATCTTGGTGCTCTTCTTTCGTGCAGGAGAGAGAACAAAGTGTCTGCAAGTCTCATTCTAGGCAGTGAAAGGGTTCATCCTATGCCTGGGCAGCGGATGGTTCTGTGATCTCTTCCAGGTTTGGTGTCTGGATCTATTCACAATAAAGTGTTTTTCAAGGCTGCTGTGGGGGTGGGCTGGGTTTGTAAGGCCCAGCCATAAAGTGGTGATGACTTTTCTGGCTCCATGGAAATTTTCTGGTGTTTGCTGCATTCAATTCCAGCAGGGAAGGATGTGGGGCATTGCCAGAACAGGGCCCAGTTGTCTCTCCCCCAGGCTGTATGGGTGTACAATTTCCCATATTGCAGGGGAATAAAAGATTGGAACTGCAAAAGTCAGCATAGGGAGGTAGTTGGGGGAAGGTCCTGGCCAGCAAGCACCTTGCTGTCCTGTCGAGGGTAGAGAGGGAATCGGGAGGTGTCAGGGGATCGGTGGCAACCCTGTGCACTCTGGCAACGCCCGCCTGACAATCGCCCCTCATGCGGGGAAGAAGGTTTGGGAGCACAGGGCGGGGAAGGAGGGCAAGGGGTTTTTAACTGGGGACCCAAACCCAAAACTTTCCCTAATTTATCAATTAACTTAACAATAATGTGAAAGAGAGGAATAAATATAGCAACAGGTAAGTCTCCCTCAGCCTGAACATTACACAACTTCTTCCCTACACTGTGCCAAAAAAATCAAAAATCCAGAATCCCCTATAGTGTTAGGAAAGTATTTTAAAATCCAATGTACAAAATCTTTAAGATTTCCCTTAGAAAACTTCAATTCCCCCAATTCAAGGGTACCACAAGTTGGAAATGGATGCCTCTCTCAGGAGGGCCAAGCTTCGGGTGACTGAGCTTGTTACCCATCCTGGAGCTTCGTTCCCATGCCCAGAGGTAAAAGAGAATATTAAAGGGAAAGACCCAAATATATAATTAAATCAGAGGGTAAGCCCCTATATTGATTCTAACTTATGATTTTTCTTTGGGTAGGGGAGGCCATTGGGTCAACTCAAGACTTCTGCGCAGGTGCTCAACCCGTCGACCTGTCCTCAGGATTCTTCTCGCAGGTCTTGAGTGGAGGGTCCTTGCCTGTCCACCCATGGATTGCCCTTGCTAAAATGTGAGGGGTTTTTGGGGAAGCAGTAACCCAAAATGACTTGTGTCCTACAGCTGATGAGTCAGGAGTCGCTTCTCCAGGGACCCCCCAGCAGCGATCACTGTTGTTTTGTTTTGATACAATTATTTTATGAAGTTGTGTTGATAGAAAAAATCAATAGAATAGTTCTACACAATCAACTTGATACAATTATTTCATAGAATTGTTTTGATACAATTATTTAATAAAATTGTTTTGATACAATTATTTTGATATAATTATTTAAGAGAATTCCTTTGCACAATGACCTTGATGGCCACAGTGGCCACAGTGGCCACAGTGGCTGTGGTAGCCTTGCGGCTCCGGGATTCTTGGTGATCATGGCGGTCACAGTGGTCTTGGTGCTTACAGTGACCACGGTGACCAGAGTGCCTGTGGTGGTTGCAGTGGTCACAGTGCCAGTGGTGGCCGCAGTGACCACATGGAGGTCATGATGGCCAAGGCGGCCACAGTGGTCATGGTGGCCTTGGTATCCTTGGTGGTCTTGTTTCTCTGGTTGTCCTGGCGGCCTTGGTGATTGTCCTCTGAGCTGGTAGGGGCCCTGGGGATGCTCCCACCTGGGGGACAAAGAGGGGGGTCAGGGGGACCATGGGTGAGTGAGGGGGATGGGACAGCCATAATGGGGGGTAAGGGTGGCAGGAGAGATGGGGGTTCAGGGTCAGGAAGGTCAGGAGGGTCATGGTGGGAGGGAGGGGTGACAGGGGGTGACAGGGGGTGACAGGAGTTCATGGGGTGCCATGAGGTGGTCCTGGCCTATCCACAACCAATACACAGAGGGCTGTCCCCAAAGCACTGTCTGTGGACAAGAGGGACAGGGTCGGAATGGGGATGTCCCTGTCCCCTCCCAGATTTGGGGGTCCCTGTCCCTGTGCCCTGCCATGGATGTTCCTGTCCCCATGCCCACTGTGCTCATTCGTGTCCCCAGACTTGGCGTGCCCAGCACAGGCTGTCAATGTCCCCACACACGCCGTGGGTGCCCCTGTCCATGTCCCCCATCCCCAGTCAGTGCCATTGTCCCCTGTGCGTCATCACGGGTGTCCCCATGGCCCCAGTGGGTGTCTCCATGGGCCCAGGCTGTCCCCACCTCTCGCAGTTGTATTTGCTGTAGATCCCAATGGAGTCGAGGTGGATCTCCACCTTTTTCCCACCCTTGATGGCTTTGATGACCTTGAACTTCTCAAAGGGTGGGATCAGCACCTCCTTCTCACCGTGAAATTTTGAGAAGTTCCTGATGTACACGCCGTGACATGTCTTCACCTTGAATACCGTGGTGCTCCCAAATATGTGGGTGACACCTTCAGAGAGACGACAACGCGAATTGACCGAAGCTGACAATGTTGGAAATATTTGCCTTGAAATTGTATTTGTAAACCCCCAGCGGATCTCTCCTGCTCCTGTAGCTCAGGGAAGTTTTTCCACCGGGTATTTATCCACCCTAATTCTAAATATTCATTAAAATGGGCTTCTTAGCTGACACAGAACCATGGCTTTTCCCGTAAATAATTTGCATGGCTCCACCTGTTTTAGGAAATAATTTTACTGTCCTGGAAAATCAGAAAAGAGGCCTGAGGTCATTGTTTTCAATGTCCTGGATCACCGACCTTGAACTTCACTTTTAGCCACTGTTGCTGCTTCTGTGTTACAGAACTTGCCAGAAACCATTCACTGGAGTTCCCTTTGTCTATTTTTCTCTGGACTGTAGCTACCTTGGCCCTGTTGTTTCCTGACTTCCGATGTTTTTTGTATTTTACTGCTAGTTCACCTCTCATACTTATCCAGCACCTTCAGGGGAACTTTCTGTTCTCTCTCTCTCTTATTTCTGAACCCCCAAGACTCCAGTCCCACGGTCCCACATCCCCTCCATTACCCCCAGTTCCACTCCCCACTGCTCACTGGGTTGATCAAATTTTTGGAGGACTCAGACTTCCTTTTTATCCCAATTTCTCGACCGCATTTCCCTCTCTCTTTTCCCACTGGCTCAGGTACCTGAGAGGCACAGACTTCTTGGAATGCATGATACCTGAGATTCCCCTCTGATCTATAACCCTCCCTTTTCATTTTTAATTCTTATGGAATTTATGGGTTTTCCTCATTGTTTCTTTCATCTTTCGATATCTAATTTCATTTCTCAACAAACCTACACTTTGTTTGTAAAGGCAAATACTGTTTCCAATCAACAACAGGTGGAATCCATCCCAATGTTTCTTTTATCTCTCAGTGCTGTTTTTTATCTACCAGCAGATCCACAGCTTGTTTGTAAAGACAAATTGTAGGAGACTGTAGGAGGCGATGGCGGGCTGGACGATGGGGACAGACAGAGAGATCTCTAAAGCCAGGTCTGGGAACTTGTGGTTTATTGCAAAGGGCGTGGGTGGAAGGGCCCTGCCTGGAGCTGCTCAGAGCAGCGCAGTGAGAGAGTGGGTGGTAATAGAGTGGGCGGCAAGAGAAAGAGGTAAAAGGGTGGTAAGAGTTCAGGGAGTGAGGTTCCTATTACAATACAGTAAATCTTCTTCTGTGTTGAATATTCTAATTTCCACTAACCAGTCCAATACAAGATACAAATCCTACAGCATTTACATACAGCCCATAAGAATCATTACATTACCATACTGTGTTACACTTTAAACCCTAAAAACGACTCTTTAGGCCTCTTCTGCCAAGGTAGCAGGCTCTTCTCTGACATTTGGACCTGTCTGTAGGCAGAGGGAATTGTTCAGTCAAGAGGAGATTATTTCAGCTGGCCATCCTATTGTTTTCTAGTTATTTAGTGACTAAGGTTTGGTATCTCAAAGATGGCTTTCATTTCATTCTCGCTTATAGTTTCCATATTATCAAAATCTTTTGCCAGGTAATCATGTTTATAAAGTTTTCCTGTTTCATTCTCCCCAACAGTATCTAAATAATATTGCTCATCATAAAAAAATTACTGCAGAAACAGACGAAGGCATGTCATGTTTTTGGCAAGTTGTGTAACACAAAAGTGGCAGCGCTGACGAAAAGCGAAAGCTCAAGGCAAGGTGATGCAGGATATTGAGGGACTCAGAGAAACCCACATCCTGCAGCCCCTTTTATTGCTCCCCAGGAGAGTAAAATTCTACCCTGAAAGACTCGGAGCCAAGTAATTATTTACAGAGAAAACCCTGGTCCTGCGTTACTTAAGAAACCCATTATAATGAAAATTTATAATTAGGGTGGATAAACACCCAGTGGAAAAGCCCTCCTGAGCTGCAGGAGCAAAAGAGATCCGCTGTGAGTCTGAACTGATCAAGAATTCCGGCTCTCTGGTACCTCCAGCTGTGCCAGGGAGTTCACTCCGGCCCATTTCGGTATCAGGGGCTGGGGGGACACTGGGGACACTTGGGGGGAACAGGACAGTGGGATTGGAGCCTGGGGGGCACTGGGGGTGTCATGGGACTGGAATTGGGGTCATGGGGAGCTCTGGAACAAAGTGAGGGGGGACACG
Organism: Catharus ustulatus; assembly: GCF_009819885.2. Lineage (NCBI taxonomy): Eukaryota > Metazoa > Chordata > Aves > Passeriformes > Turdidae > Catharus > Catharus ustulatus. The sequence goes on from NC_046221.1 coordinate 165,083,112, forward strand.
GGATGGTGGGAGTGAGATTGGGGTCATGGGGGGCTGGGACACACTGTGGGTGTAGGGGGTGATGCCCAGATTTGGGTTGAGGTTTTGGGGAGGCACCAAAGGATTTGGGGACTGGGAGTGGGATTGGGGTGTGAGTACAGGCAGAGGGGAACACTGAGGGGCTCAGGGAGTGACCCCAGGATTTGGGCTGGGGTCCTGGGGGGACTGAGGGGAAATGTGATCATGGGAGTGGGATTGGGCTTCTGGGGGGGTGCCGTGGTGCTGTGGGATTGGGGTCCCTAGGGTCTGGGGGACGCTGGGGAGGCAAAAGTGACCCCAGGATTTGGGATCAGGGACCTCGGCCATGAGTGCCTCCCTTCCTCCTGGGTTGACCCCACTGCCCTTCACAGTCTCTCACTGAGGAACCCTCCCAGAGTCACCTCCATGTCCCCTCTGTGTCCCCTCAGTGTCCCCCAGTGTCCACACTGCTCCCTGTGGCCTCACCCCTCCATGGCCCTCCTGGCTCTCACCCTGGCACTGCTGGCAATGACCGTGGCCACCATGGCCACCACGATGAAGCACCTGGACATGGCCCTGGACTCCTTCGATGACCAGTACCAGGGCTGTGGCCCTGCCATGAAGGTGAAGCTGCCGACTCTGAACCACTCTGAGTTCCAGAACAATTCTCTGCTGGCCCAGGTCTGGCCTTCTGCCATGGCCTGGTGGCAGAGATGGGGGTCCCCTGTGTCCCCTCTGTCGTCCCCAGACCAGGCCATCGTCATCAACGCCTACAACATAATTGACTTGTACGAGTCGTTCAACGATGAAGTGAGAGTGGCCGGGCGCTCTCCCCAGGAATACCGGGACAATTTCCACTTCAAAACGCTGCATTTCCTGCTGATCGATGTTCTGGCCATGCTGAGGGCTGCTCAGGGGCAGAAATGTCGCTGAGTGTTTTGGGGGATGGACAAGTACAAGTTCAAGGCAAATGTTGACGACGTCGTCAGGTTGGGTCAATTCGTGTCATCGACTCTTTGCGAAGATGGCAATGAAAGATTGGGGAGCACCACAGTGTTGCAGGTGCAGACGTGTCATGGTGTGGCCATCAAAGTTTACTTTGAATATACGTCACAGGAGAAGGTGCTGATCCCACCCTTCGAGAAGTTCAAGGTCACCAAAGTCATCCCAAAAGGGGAGAAGGTGGAGATCCACCTCGACTCCATTGGGACCTACAGCAAATACAACTGCGAGTGGCTGACAGGTGGGGACAGCCTGGGGCCCTGGGGACACCCACTGGGGCCATTGGGACACTCTTGATGAAACACAGGGGACAGTGACACTGACTGGGGATGGGGGACAGGGACAGGGGCACCTATGGTGTATGTGGGGACAAGGACACCCTGTGCTGGGGACACCAAGTCTGGGGACAGGAATGCCCATAACAGGAAACAGGGATGGGGACCCCCACATCTGGTAGGGTACAGGGACAGGATCAGGGCCATCCCCATTCTGACCCTGTCCCTCCTCCCCACAGACAGTGCTGTGGGGACAGGCCCTGTGTGCTGGACGTGATGGGTTGGGACCCCCCATAGCAATCCCTTAGACCCTGTCACTTGCTGTTTCCCCGACCCTGTCCCCACTACTCCCACCATGACCCTCCGAACCTTCCTGGCCCCTGCACCCCCCCATGTCCTTCCCCAGCCTGTCACTGTCACCTCATGGCCCCCATCTCTCCTGTCACCCTTAGCCCCCATTATGGCCATCCCTGACCCCCTCACTCGCCCAGGGTCACCCTGACCCCTCTCTTTGTCCCCCAGGTGGGAGCATTACCTGGACCCCCGCCAGCTCAGAGGACGATCACCAAGGCCACCAGGACAGCCCGAGAAACAAGGCCACAAAGACTACCAAGGGCACCACGGTCACTATGGTCACCTTGGCCATCATGGCCTCCATGTGGTCACTGTGGCCACCACTGGTACTCTGACCACTATGGCCACCAAGCTCATTGTGCAAAACAATTCTACTAAATAATTATATTTTAAAAATTCTATCATAAAAATTCTTTTTCATTATTCAATCAAAATAAATCTATTAAATAATTGTATCAAATAAATTGTATCAAAAAATCCCATTAAATTATTCTATTTAAAAAATCCTTATTAAATAATTGGATCAAATTAATTTTATCAAAATAATTCTATTAAATTATTCCATCTAAGCAATTCTATTAAATACAGTAATTTCACGACTATAAGGCACACCCTTTTGACTAAAATTTTCCCTCGAACCCGGAAGTGTGCCTTATAGTCCGGAGCACCTTATCTGATGTACAAAGTTGCGAAATTTGACAAACTGGAAGTGTGAGCTGAGAGCCGTGGGGGGAGCCGGAAGTGCCACAGCAGCCGGCTCGGGGCGGGCCCGGAGGCCCGCGGCACTGCCCCTGCCAGGTAGAGGCGGGCCAGGGGGCCCGAGGCACTGCCCCTCTCCGGTCCAGGCAGTCCCAGGGCCCCATGGCTGCTGGGTGAATGTGGGCTAGGGGGGCCGCGGCACCCGCCTTCCTGGGTCCAGGCAGTCCCGGGAGCCCATGGCTGCCAGGTGAATGAGGGCAAGGGGGGCCGCGGCACCCCCATTCCCGGGTGGAAGCAGTCCCAGGAGCCCATGGCTGCCAGATGAAGGTGGGCTAGGGGCCCCGCGGCACCCCTGCTCCTGGGTCCAGGCAGTCCTGGGAGCTCACGGCTGCCGGGTGAATGTGGGCTAGGGGGGCCGCGACACCCCCCTTCCTGGGTGGAAACAGTCCTGGGGAGCCATGGCTGCCGGATGAAGGGGGGCTAGGGGGCCGGCGGCACCCCCACTCCTGGGGCCAGGCAGCCCCGGGAGCCCACGGCTGCCGGATGAAGGTGGGCTAGGGGGCCGGCGGCACCCCCGCTCCCAGGTGGAAGCAGTCCCAGGAGCCCACGGCTGCCGGGTGAATGCGGGCTAGGGAGCCCGCGGCACCCCCACTCCTGGATCCAGGCAGTCCCAGGGGCCCATGGCCGCCGGATCCAGGGTGGTTCGGTGGCTCGCGGCACCGCCCCTACTGGGTGGAGGTGGGCCCGGGGGCCAATGGCTGCCGGGTTGAGGCGGGGCCTCAGCCAGCAACTGCACGGGGTGAGCTCGGGGCGGGGCCTCGCTGCAAAAAAAACTGCACCTTATAGTCCGGTGCACCTTGTATGATCTACAAAGTTGCGAATTTTGCCGAATCTGGGGGGTGCGCCTTATAGTCCGGTGCGCCTTATGGTAGTGAAATTACTGTAACTCTATCCAAACTGTCCCATTTATTAAATGTATAAAAACAATTCCTCAAGTTATTCTATCAAAACAGATCCATTAAATAACTCTGTCAAATCCAGCACAGAGACAATTCTCCAGCAGGGCTCGATGTCCCTCCCTGTGCAGGGCTGTGGCCATCATACCTGTGGATGTCTGCACTTTTTTGGAGGGATGAGACCTGAAGGCAAAAAGCTTTAAGGTACAACCCCAGAGAAAGGCCCTGAGGTGGCCAAACACCTCAATGTGATGGAGACATCAAAAAACACCCCAGCATGCCTTGCACCTTCTGCACATACTCTGTATCCTGTTTGCCCTTCCCTCTTGTTCCGCCCCTGTACCCTCAGAGGATTTCCTGGTTGCTCTGCCCCACCCCTGCCTTTCCCATGTAACCCCTCTGGCTCCCTCTGACTTCCTGGCCTTCTTTCATCCCTGGGACAGCAAGACCCAATAAAGGCTCTCTGCTGAACCCCACACAAAGACTCTGTCTCGGTTCTGCATCCCCCAAAAGCGCTTCTCACCAAGGAACTGATAATCCCAGCGGTGAGACGAATGTGCCTGTGCCCCCCAGAACACGTCTTTATAAAAACGCTTCTCCAGGGCAGTCACAGCACCTTGGGCACCGCCCTCTGCAGCAAGTGGCGCCTGAACAGGGACCTCTGGGCATGGGAATGATTCTCGAGGATGGGTAATGAGCTAAGTTGCCCTAAGTTTAGCCCTCCTACAGAGGCACCTATTACCAAGTTTTGGTGCCCCTGAACATCGGGGCATTTAAGTTTTCTAAGGGGAATCTTAAAAATTTGATCATTGAATTTTTCAATACTTCCCTAAAACTACAGGAGATTCTGGCTTTTTGAATTCTTTTTGGGACAGCTTAGGGAAGAAGTCATATCATGTTCAGGCTGAGGGTAATTTATCATTAGATTTATTTATTCTTCTCTTTCACATTCTTGTTTAGTTAACTGAAAAATTGGGGAAAATTTCCGGTTCGGGTCCCCAGTTAAAAACTCCTTGCCCTCCTTCCTCCCCCCATGCTCCCAAGCCTTCTTCCCCACATGAGGGGCGATCGGCAGGTGGGCAGTGTCAGAGTGCACAGGGTTGCCACCGATCCTCTGACGCCTCCTGACAAAAGTTCGTGCTGTCAGGATTATGCAATAGACTTTGTGGGGACCCAATTCTCCTATTACCCCAAAGCTTGGGAGTTCAAAGTCTTGGGTGAAGTCACCTGGGTGCTGTAACAAAATTCATATCTTCTCATGTGGAGACCTCAAGACACTTTGAACACTCCTAAAAACCCCGACCCGCTGAGTGGTTTTTCAAGGACATCACCGCCCATCATCCTATAATCTCCTGCCCTGTGAGGGCGGTGATGGCCTGGCACAGGTTGCCCAGAGAAGCTGTGGCTGCCCCGTCCCTGACTGTGTCCCAGGCCAGGCTGGGTGGGCCCTGGAGAAGCCTGGCCCAGGGGAAGATGTCCCTGGCCTGGCAGGGCTGGCCCCGGACGCGCTTTAAGGTCGCTCCATCCTGAACCATTCCAGAGCCCCGGGGCTGGGCTCGTGCTGCCACCTGCTGGTGGCACCCGGAACTGCAGTTGATTTCCCACTCTCACTGCTGCCCTCCAGTGGGCAATTCCCGAAGCGCAGCTCCAGGGCAAGCTCAGGAGCTGCGTGGGCTAGGGAGGGAAAATTCCCTGGTTTGGGTGTATAAAGAGTTCCCTGAGCAAAGCACCGAGTTTTTTCAGAAATAAATGGGTGCTGCTGCCTCTGCCCCCTTTTCTCTATTCTACTTTTCATCCTTTTTCTGTTTGTCTTTTTTGTCCTCCCAATGCTCCTTTCATTTTGTTGCCTCCCATCACAAACTTTAGAACTTTTTGAACAGATCATTCAAAAAACGAGCAGCCCCGAGCAGCTCCCTCAGCAGCTCCTGCTGCTCCAGACCTTTCCCCAGCTCCACCCCTGCCCTGGACACGCTCCAACCCCTCCAGATCCTTTGTAAGGGACTGCAGTGAACGAAGAGAAAGGGAGGAACTTTTCTACATAGCTTCTTTGAAGGTCGAGGTTTGGAAAACAAAGCTTTCATTTGCCTTTAAGAAAAGCTCCAGGAACTGCTTTATTTTGGGAAGTGAGGGGCCCTGCAGGAAATTCGCTAAAGGAGCTGTAGCAGATTCATCAGGCGAGCCAGCAGCAAATTTTGGGAAACTTTTGATATGCCAGGCAAGCAAGGATCAAATTTTTGATAAACTTTTGACAGGCAAGGTGAGCAAGTCACAGTTTTTTGGATCCATCAGGCGAGGTAGCCAAGGAGCTTTAGGAGGTGGCCGTGCCGTTGCTGCTGCCAAACCCCTCCATGGGGATGTGTCTCCAGGGTCACTGTGGTCTTGGTGGTCTCATGGCACAGAGGCTTCCAGTGACCACTGCCATGGCCACAGTGGCTAGAAGAAGCCCCCAGAGGTGTGGGGAGGTCCTGGGGAGGGTCCCACCTGAGGGGATAAAGAGATGGGTCAGGGGGCCATGGGAGGAAGGACAGGGCTGACCATGGGAAGTTAGGAGGGTCAGGGGGTCATGGTGGGTGGGGGACAATGGGGTTAGGGGTTTAGGGGAGTCAGGGGGCCATAGGGCAAGGGACAGGGGTGACAGGGGTTCCATGGGGGGAGGGACAAGGGGGACAGGGGGGCCCTGATGGTGTGAGAGTCAGAGGGGGCCATTATGGGATCCCTGTCCCCAGCCATGGGTGCCCCTGTTCCCCCAACCCCAGGGGGTGTCCCTTTCCCCCTCACCTGGCACTAGTGTCCCCATCCCCTGTGCCCACCAAAGGCTGTCCCTGTCCTTGTTCCCAACACTGGGTGCCCACTGTGGGTGTTCCTGTCCCCTCTGGGCCATGGGTGTCCCCAGCACTGGATGTCCTTGTCCTCAGCCCTCACTGAGTATCCCTGTGTCCACAGGAACCATGCTCCTGTGACATCACCTCGCAGTGTCCCTGTGTCCCCTCAGGGAACACCCCCCCATGATGTATCCCCATGTCCCCTTAGGGAATGTCTCCCTGTGATATCACCCTCACAGTGTCCCTGCCCCTTGTGATGTCACCTCACAGTGTCCCCACTTCTGTGATGTCACCTGGCAGCCAGTCGCAGTCGCGGTTGCTGGAGTTCCTGGTGGAGTTCAGCTCGATGTTCATCGTGGCCCCTTCACACGTGACATTGGTGACCTTGAAGGTCTCGAAGGGTGGAATCAGCACCTCCTTGTGGTTGGAATTGAAGGAGAATTCCTGGATGTCAGCACCGTGGCACGTGTGCACGTGGAACATCGTGCGTGTCCCGTACCCCTCCGAGACCTCGCGGCTCAGTGACGTCGATGCAAAGTAACCGAAACGAACTTCGTCGCCTTTCTTCACCTTGTACTTTTTCCCACTCTCCCCCTTGAACACGTTTTGGCACTTGTTGGGGTCTCTGAGCTTCTGCAGGGCCCGGGTGAGCAGGAAATGCAGCATTTTGAAGTGGAAGTTGTTCTGGTATTGCTGGTAGGAGTACCCGGCCTCGTGCACTGCATTGTTGAACTCCTTGTGCACCTTCCCCATGGTGTACATCATGAGGGCGACGGCCTCATCCTGGCTCAGATGAGCATTGAGTCTCCCCCGCTTCTCCCACACGTCCCTGGCCTCAGACCAGTGCTGGGCAAACTCCTCATTCTGGAGGAACTCGGTGCATTTGAGTTCTGGCACCTTCTCGGTCATGTTATCGGCACAGGTCAGGTACTGGTCATCAAAGGAGTTCTGGGCCATGTCCAGGGGCACCGCTTGGATGGCCACGGCGGCCACGGCCGTTGCCAGCAGTGCCAGGGTCTGAGCCAGGGGGGCCATGGAGAGGAGAGCCCACGGTGGCCACTGGGGGACACAGAGTGGACACAGAGTGGACACAGAGTGGATACAGAGGAGTTGCAGAGTAGACACAGATGGGACACAGGGATGCTGAGGGGACAATAAGAGGTCCCAGGGGACACTGAGGGCACACTGATGGGACACAGGGGATGCTGAGGGACATGGGGAAGCTTCCTTGGTGAGGAGCTGGGCAGGGACAGTGAGGTCAGCCTGGGCAGGGGTGGCAGCCCTGGCCAGGAGACCCCTGGACATGTCCTGGGACACTGATCCCAAATCATGGGATCACTCCTAGAGCCTCCCCAGGGTCCCCAGTGTCCCCCAGAACCCCAACCCACTCCCACAGTCCTATATCCCCCCTCACGGTGTCTTCTCAGCTCCCCTGCAGGACCCTGATCCCAAATCATGGGGTCACTTCCTAAATGCCCTCCAGCAACCCCAGTGTCCCCCAGCACCCCAATCCCACTCCCAGTGTCCCCCCTCCCAGTGTTTCCCAGTGCCTCTTGTGACCCCAATACCTGCCCCAGACCCTTGTACCCCTCCTGGTAACCCCCCCTGCCCCCCAGCACCCTGACCCAAGGCCTGGGGTCCCCCAGTGTCCCCCTTGTTCCCCCCCACACCCCAATCCCATTCCCAGTCCCAAGAGACCCCCGGGTGGCCCCTCAGGACAGTGATCCGGTGCCATGTGCACCCCCAGTGGCCCCCCAGACCCCAATCCCACAGTCCCCTGCCCACCTGCTCCAAGTGTCCCCAGTGTCCCCCCAGCCCCTGATACCGTAATCAGTCGGAGTGAACTCCCTGGCACAGCTGGAGGTACCAGAGAGCCGGAATTCTTGATCAGCTCGGACTCACAATGGATCTCTCCTGCTCCTGCAGCTCAGGGGGGCTTTGCACAGGATTATTATCCACCCTAAATATAAAATATTATTAAAATGGGCTGCTTCACTATCACAGGGACAATGACTTTTCCCAGAAATAATTTGCATGGTTCCACCTCTTTTAGGAAATTATTCTATTGTCCTGGACTGGCGTAGAAGGGGATTCAGGCTGCGGTTTTCACTGAGTGTTCCAATATCCTGGATCTCTCAGCTCTGAGAGATGCTTTCACAGATTTAGACTGCACCCGAATTTTTGCACGGTAACCTTTCGCTCTCAAAATCTCCCCATTTGCGGCATAGGGCAGGATGACCCCCACCCCTCAGCTCAGCGGTCCCGAGCAGAGCCGCCCATGCTCTGTGTCCACAGGAGACTGTGAGGGCTTTGCCCACGCGTGCCCTGCTCTCAGCTGTGAGAGCCGCTGCTGGGACTGGGTGTGCGAGGATGGGATCGGTTCCTGCCTGCCCAGTCCCTGGCACCGTCACCGCAGCTGATCTCTGCGGCGCGGCAGCAGCGCGGAAAACGCTCTCTTTGTCTAGGGAGTGGCCGGTTCTTTGAACTGTGCTTTTACGGCTGAAGTGGAGCCGCACAGGGTTTCCCCTGCCCCTGGTGGGGAGTCCGCACTCCGTGGGGATGCAGGCAGCTGTCCCCACGTCTGCCAAAGTGGAGCATCTCCCGCCGGTGGAGACAATCGCGGCTCAAATCAACACTACGCTCGCAGCTGCTGCTTCCCCGGACGGTCCAAGGTTGCTGCTGGCGCTTGCTAGGGGAAGGCTCGTCCCCTCTCCTGGACAAGATGTGCAACCACTTCACCACCAGTGGTGCTTCTTTCCTCTCCTTAACCAGGACCAATCTCCTGGCTGGATGTTGTGAACAGCAAAGTCCCAAGGCAGAGTCTGTGCAAGCTGAGTTTCCTGTCAAAGAGATTTCACAAGAGACAGTATCTGAACCACAGATTGTTTCAAACATACATCACTTATCTCTATCCCTGCACTAGGCTGAGAATCGCAAGGGTAAGGAATTCCAAACATCAGTTCCAAGGGAGATCACTGAATATCTCCCCTGGGTCTGGTCCTTATCCTTGCCAAAGCCAGGGGCAGGAGCCGTACCCACAGCATCTTAGTTTGTATCACCAGCCTCAGAAGGTGTTTCTTTATTTCTCCATTCATCCTTTCAACCCTACCTGAACTCTGGGGGTGCCGGGGGTGTGGAGGTTCCACTGTATCCCTAAAGCAGTCAGAGCTCTTTGAAGAATTTTCCCTGTATAATGAGTTCCCCCGTCTGAGTCTATTGCTTCCACAAACTCGTATCTTGCAATTATTTGTTCCAGAAACACTTTAACAACTGATCCTGGAGATGCTGAAACAGTTGGAAATGCTTGTGGCCACGCTGTTAATTGACATACTATGACCAGAAGATATTTAAATCTTACCCCTCGGGGCATTTCAGTAAAATCCACCTGGCATCTCTGGGAGGGACGGATAGCCCAAGGTCTCCTTCCCCTGGCAAGTTTCTTTGGAACTCTCTTATTGGTTTGAGCACCAATCAAACAACCCTCAATAGCTCGTTTTGCCAGGCTAAAAAGCCCCACAGCATCACTTTGAGGAAGGCTTCTGCCAATCCTCAGAGCCCCAGTGACTCCCTTCATGAAATTGTTTGAACAACTGTAAGGCTAGAGCTTTGTGTAAACACTGCTTATCATCCCTTGTAAACAAATTGCTTCCTCTTTCCTCTTCCCCGGTCTTTTAAATTATCTCAAGTTCCTCTGATTCAAAGGACAGTTTCTCTGGCAGGGCTGCAGTCACTGGGAGCAAGGGGAGGATCTCAGAGATTTCTGGCAGCAATGCAGTTTTCCGAGCTTCTTCATCAGCCAGTCGGTTTCCTATTGCCTCATCCGAGCACCTTGCCTGATGTCCCTTAATGTGGATTATTGCCACCCTTTTTGGAAAATTCACCACTTCCAATATGCAAGAGGCCAAGTTTTCATGAGCTAACGTCTTTCCCCTGCAGGTTAATAAATTTCTTTCCTCCCATATTTTCCCAAATGCATGTATCACCCAATGTGCACATTTAGAATCAGTAAAAATATTTACTGACTTGTCCTGGTGTAATTCACAGCCTCTGACAAGCGGATACAGCTCTGCTGTCTCAGCTGAGCGGGTTTGGAATGACTTCCCTGTTTCTTTTAATTGCTTCCCATTCACATTTTATAAATTATTTCCCTTCTAGCACTGTTTTCCTGTTCCCCTGATGAGAGAAAATCACTAGCATACTACAAGCTAGCCCCTGAGTGTGGAGTGAACTCTATTAATATTTTCTACAAAGCTTGTCCAAACAAAACCAGTGACCCTGTATATCCCTGGGGAGGACTGTCCATTGTCAATTGTTGTTTTACTATTTCCCTCTTTCGTCCTGTTCCCACAAAAAGGCAAAATACTGTTTACTATCTTCTGTAATCAGACACCCCCAGAAAGCATCCTTCAAATCCAGTACAGAATAATTCTGATGTGAAGAAGGGATCTGATTCAAGAGAAATTTCAGACCATGACTCTCCTCCTGTGAGGTTATAAACCTCCAGTGCTCTCGATGCACCTTTTGGTCAGGTCTTAAATGATTAAAGCAACTGTAGTTGCTAAAAGGTTGTTTATTACAAAGTGCATCAGTCTTAAAAGCAAAGTCACAGTTGTTAAAGTCTATGCTAAGTTTTGTTACACTAGAGTCCCAAATCGAAGTAGAAGCTGCTCCTGTCAAGGTCCTGGGAAGCTGATGTTGCTGCAGCAGCTCCTGTCTTCTTCTCGGGTGATGAAGATGCTGGCAAGCAAAGCAATGGCAAAATGGAAAGCACTGGGAAAGCGATGGCAAAAAGCAAAAGCAAAGAGCAATGGTAAAATCACTGACTCTCCCTAATACCTGATCTTATATAGGATTTCTCCAACTAGCTAACACATGAATTCATACCACTGATACTTAACCTATTAGATTTTTAATTTCTTTACAAATTAGAATATGTATGAACCACGTATACAATTTATTTTGTTCTATCTGAAAAATGTAAGTAATATTCTCACTGGAGTTCTGTTTTGTTTTAGCATGGTTTTCCAACGAGGTTCTGGAGCCTCTACTGAAAACATCAGTGTGTTTGTTATACTTCACTAGAACTTGTTCTTCTGCTCTGGTATCTGCACCTTTTAATCACTGAAAACACTACAGCTCTCACTAAAACTTACTGACTTACTGACTTATTTTCTTAGTTATTTATCCTAAAACTCAAACTTACATCTAAACATATACGAAATTTATGCTTATGCTTTTACCTAAGCTCCCATTCTATGTGTGTGGGTGGCTTAACATGTTTCCATCCATCCAAGGGCTTTAATTCAATTCCTGCACTCTGGCTTCTGCCTGAAGGATTCAGGCAGGCCCTTGTCTCACCGAGTCCAACATGGACACACACTCAGAGGACGGGGACTCACTGGCTGGACTAAGCATTTAGTGAAAACAGGATTTTATATTTCAGCTATGTTACTGCTTCTAGCAATATGCTTGCCTTGTATCTTGCAATGTTCAGAGACTGATCGGTAAATCAACAAAGTGAATCCTATTGGTGGAACAGAAAGAACAGAAAGGAGGAGATGTGGGAATACAACCAGAGAGCAGAACTGCGAGCGTTGCTCAGCTCATCACAACTGACAAGGATGTGTTGGCCACAGCAGCCACAAGCCTTGGCAAGAGTAAGCGGGATTTTGAAGAAGGAATGTAAGAGATGAGAAAGTGCTCTGTCCGAGGTGCTGAGTGTGCAGCTTTGTGGGGAATCCCGGGAATTACTGCATGTGCCTGGTTAGCTTAAAGCGAGGCAGAGATTGAGCAATGTTATTTAGTTACGAGTGAGCAATGGAGCCTGGTTACAGGAATGTTATTGGTGCGCTGTTTTTAGCAATAGTTGAAAAAGTGTATAAACTCTGCTTTGTGTGTCAATAAACGGCTTCATGGCCTAACGCAAGCACAGCATGGAGACACTGTCTCTTCTTTCCCGCCGCCCTCAGGTGGCCATGGTGGCCATGGTTACCACAGTGACCTCAGTGACCTCAGTGACCTTGGTGGCCTCATGGCTCAGAGGATCCCAGTGGCCACTGCCAGGGCTATGGTGGCCAGGAGGAGTTCTCCGAGGTGGCAGGGAGCCCTGGGGATGGTTCCACCTGGGGGACAAAGAGGGGAGTCAGGGGGACCATGTGGGAGTGAGGGGTTGGGAACGGTTGTAATGGGGGCTTGGGGTGACAGGAGAGATGGGGTCCATGAGGTGAAAGGTGGCAGAGTCTGAAGGGGATCATGGGGGGTGTCAGGGTCAGGGAAGTTAGGGGGTTCCTGGTGGGAGTGAGGGGTGACAGGGGTGAGGGTGGCAGGAGGTGCCAGGGGTTCAGGTAGTGACAGGGGCTGACAGGGGATCAGGGGGTGCCATGTGGGGTCGCAGCCCACCCACATCCAGCACACAGGGCCTGTCCCCACAGCACTGTTTGTGGAGAGGACGGACAGCGTCAGAATGGGGGCATCCCTGTCACTGTCCCCTCCCTGATGTGGGCGTCCATGCCTCTGTGCCCTCTCATGGATGTTCCTGTCGCCATGTTCACTGTGGGTGTCCCCGGGGTTGGTGCCCCCAGCGCAGGGTGTCCTTGTCCCCACACATACCGTGGTTGTCCCTGTCCCCCATCCCCAGTGAGTGTCATTGTCCCCTGTGCCTCATCACGGGTGTCCCCATGTTCACTGTGGGTGTCCCCGGGGTTGGTGCCCCCAGCGCAGGGTGTCCTTGTCCCCACACATACCGTGGTTGTCCCTGTCCCCCATCCCCAGTGAGTGTCATTGTCCCCTGTGCCTCATCACGGGTGTCCCCATGGTCCCAGTGGGTGTTCCCATAGCCCCAGGCTGTTCCCACCTGTCACCAACTCAATGTTGTTTTTGCTGTTGGTCCCAATGGAGTCACCATGGATGTCCACCTTCTTACCTTTCTGGATGATGCCAGTGTCATTGAACTTCTCGAAGGGTGAGATCAGCACCTTCTCCTCCTCGGGAAATCCGGAGTATTCCTCGTTGTATTCACTGTCATACATCTGCATATGGAACACAGTGGTGGTCCCAAATCCATGGGTTTCACATTCACAAAGTGACAATGATGCAAATTGACCAAACCAGACGATGTCACCAGGCTTTGCCCCATACAGGTATTTGTCTGACCCCCAAGAAACACCGAGACATTTCTGCTCCTACTGAGCAACCGTCAGCGTGGCAGGGCATCGGTCAGCAGGAAATTTAGAGTTTTGAAGTGGAATTTTTCCCGTTTTCCCTGGGCAGAGCGCCCAGCCTTACTCACTTCGTCATACAAGTCATCGTCCTGTTCATCCATGATGGAGGATGGGATGTAGATGGCCTTGTCTGAGGACGACGGAGGGGACACAGGGGAGTGCTGACTCCTCAACTTGGCCATGTTCTCAGGCAAGCCCTGGGTGAACAGAGAATTGTTCTGGAGCATGGAGTTGTACAGGGCCACAGCCCTGGTAGTGGTCATCAAAGGAGTCCAGGGCCATGTCCAGGGGTCTCACCTCAACGGCCATGGTGGTCACGGTCATTGCCAGCAGTGCCAGGGTGAGAGTCAGGAGGGCCATGGAGGGGAGAGGCCACAGGGAGCAATGTGGGCACTGGGGAACACAGAGGTGACACAGGGAGGGTTCCTCAGTGAGGGACTGGGGAGGGCAGTGGGGTCAGCCCAGCGGGAAGGGAGGCACTCCTGGCCAGGAGACCCCTGCACATGTCTGGGGTCCCTCAACCCAAATCCTGTGGTCACTTTGGTCTCCCCAACACCCCCCAGTCCCCACGGACCCTAATCCCAATCCCACAGGACCACAGCCCCCCAGAATCCCAATTCCACTCCCATGATTACAATTCCCCTCAGCCCCACCCAGGACCCCAGCCCAAATTCTGGGGTCACTCCCTGAGCCCCTCAGTGTTCTCCTCAGCCTGTCCCCACACCCCAATCCCACTCCCTGTCCCCAATTTCTTTGGGGTCACCCCACAACCTCAACCCCAATCTGGGCATCACCCCCTACCCCCACAGTGTGTCCCAGTCCCCCATGACCCCAATCCCACTCCCACCATCCTGTGTCCCCCCTCACTTTCCCCCAGAGCTCTCCATGACCCCAATCCCACTCCCATGACACCCCCATTGCCCCCCAGACCCCAATCCCACAGTCTCCTCTTCCCCCCCAAGTGTCCCCAGTGCCTCCCCAGCCTCTGATACCAAAATCAGCCGGAGTGAACTCCCTGGCACAGCTGGAGGCACCAGAGAGCCGGAATTCTTGATCAGCTCAGACTCACAGCGGATCTCTCCTGCTCCTGCAGCTCAGGGGGGCTTTTCCACAAGGTATTTATCCACTCTAATTATAAATTTTCATTAAAATGGATTTCTTAAGCAATGCAGCACTAGTGCTTTCTCTGTAAAAATTTACTTGACTCCGCGTCTTTCAGGGTAGAGTTTTACTCTCCTGGGGAGCAATAAAAGGGGCTGCAGGATGTGGGTTTCCCTGAGTCCCTCAATATCCTGCATCACCTTGCCTTGAAGCTTTCGCTTTTCAGTCAGCGCTGCCACTTTTGTGTTACACAACTTGCCGAAAACATGACATGCCTTCATCTGTTTCTCCAGCAATTTTTTTTAATGATGAGCATATGTTATTTAGATACTGTAGGGGAGGATGAAACAGGAAGACTTTATAGACATGATTGCCTGGCAAAAGGATTTTGAGAAGTATGGAAATTATAAGTGAGAATGAAATGAAAGTCATCTTTGAGATAGCCAAACCTTAGTTACTAAATAACTAGAAAACAATAAGATGGTCAACTGAAATAATCTCCTCTTGACTGAAAAATTCCTTCTGCTTGCAGACAGGTCCAAACGTCAGAGAAGACCCTGTTAGCTTGACAGAAGAGGCCCAAAGATTCGTTTTTAGGGTTTAAAGTGTAACAGAGCATGGTAATGTAATGATTCTTATGGACTGTATGTAAATGCTGTAGGATTT
Organism: Catharus ustulatus; assembly: GCF_009819885.2. Taxonomy (NCBI): domain Eukaryota; kingdom Metazoa; phylum Chordata; class Aves; order Passeriformes; family Turdidae; genus Catharus; species Catharus ustulatus. The sequence continues at coordinate 165,098,204 of NC_046221.1, forward strand.
GTATCTTGTATTAGATTGGTTAGTGGAAATTAGAATATTCAGCACAGAAGAAGATTTATTGTATTGTAATGGGAACCTCACTCTCTGAACTCTTACCACCCTCTTACCTCTTTCTCTTGCCCCTTACTCTATCACCCCCCACTCTCTCACTGCCCTGCTCTGAGCAGCTCCAGGCAGGGCCCTTCCACCCACGCCCTTTGCAATAAACCACAAGTTCCCAGACCTGGCTTTATTGATCTCTCTGTCTGTCCTGACCGTCCAGCCCACCGTCGCCTCCTACAGTCTCCTACAATTTGTCTTTACAAACGAGCTGTGGATCTGCTGGTAGATAAAAAACAGCACTGAGAGATAAAAGAAACATTGGGATGGATTCCACCTGTTGTTGATTGGAAACAATATTTGCCTCTACAAACAAACTGTAGGTTTGCTGAGAAATGAAATTACAAATCGAAAGATGAAAGAAACAATGAGGAAAAACCATAAACTCCATAAGAATTAAAAATGAAAAGGGAGGGTTATAGATCAGAGGGGAATCTCAGGTACCATGCATTCTAAGAAGTCTGTGCCTCTCAGGTACCTGAGCCAGGGGGGAAAGAGAGAGGGAAATGCGGCCGGGAAATTGGGATGAAAAGGAGGTTGCATCCTCCAAAAATGTGACTCCACAGGGGAGTAAAATCCCATTTTAAAAGAGGCAGAGCCATACATGTTATTTACAGGGAAAGCCCTGGTTCTGCGTTTGCTAAGCAGCCCATTTTAATGAATATTTATAATGAGGGTGGATAAATACCCAGTGGCAAATTCCCCCTGAGCTGCAGGAGCAGGAGAGATCTGCTGTGAGTCCGAGCTGATCAAGAATTCCGGCTCTCTGGTACCTCCAGCTGTGCCAGGGAGTTCACTCTGACTGTTTTCGGTATCAGGGGCTGGGGGGACACTGGGGACACTTGGTGGGGACAGGGGACTGTGGGATTGGGGTCTGGGGGACACTGGACTGGGATTGTGGTCTTGGAGTGGTCTAAAGGCAGCGATGGGCAACACAGGACTGTGGGAGTGGCAGTGAAGCACTGGGGGGCACTGGGGGGCACTGAGGGACACTGGGGGTGCTGGGGGCACTAGGGAGCACATGAGGGGCACATGGGATTTCATTGCTTTCCTGCGAGGCCACCGGGGGTCCCTTGGGACTGGAAATGGGAATGGGGTGTGGGGGGGAACAAGGGCGACACTGGAGGACCCCAGGCCTTGGGTCAGGGTGCTGGGGGGCAGGGGGGTCACCAGGAGGGGTACAAGGGACTGGGGCAGGGATTGGGGTCACAAGAGGCTCTGGGAAACACTGGGAAGGGGGACAGTGGGAGTGGGATTGGGATGCTGGGGGCACTGGGGTTTCTGGACGGGGATCAGGGAATGACTCCAGGATTTGGGATCAGGGTAGAGGAGCTGAGAAGACACCGTGAGGGGGGATATAGGACTGTGGGAGTGGGATTGGGGTTCTGGAGGACACCGGGGAGGCTCCAAGAGGGACCCTAGCATTTGGGATCGGTGTCCCAGGACATGTCCAGGGGTCTCCTGGCCAGGGCTGCCTCCTCTCCCCAGGCTGACTCCACTATCCCTCCCCAGCCCCTCACCAAGGAAGATTCCCCATGGCCTCCCATGTCCCTCAGCATCCTCTGTGTCCCATCGGTGTCCCCTGAGATCCCTCTGTGTCCCTTCAGTATCTCCTATGTCCAATCAGTGTTCCCTTGCACCCCTCAGTGCCCCCTCAGCATCCCCTGTCTCCCTTCTGTGTCTCCTCTGTGTCCACTCTGTGTCCACTCTCTGTCTGCTCTGTGTCCACTCTGTGTCCCCCAGTGTCCCCCAGTGGCCACCGTGGACTCTCTTCTCCATGCCCGCCCTGGCTCAGACCCTGGCACTGCTGGCAATGGCCGTGGCCACCGTGGCCATCCAAGTGGTGCCCCTGGACATGGCCCAGAAGTCCTTTGATGACCAGTACCTGACCTGTGCCGATGACATGGCCACGATGCTGCCAGACCTCAAGAGCACTGAGTTCCGCCAGAATGTCAAGTTTGCCCAGGTCTGGCATAGGGCCCAGAAGTGGTTGCAGATGCAGGGGAGCCCCACAACCCCTCTGAGCCAGGACGAGGCCATCGCCCTCATGATGTACACCAGTCGGGGCGTGGACAGGAAGTTGAACGATGCCGTGCTGGAGGTTGGGAGATCCCACCAGCAATACCGGAACAACTTCCACTTCAAAACGCTGCATTTCCTGCTCACCCGGGCCCTGCAGAAGCTCAGAGTCCCCAGCAAGTGGAAATTTCGCTTCGGTCAGTTTGTGTCAACATCGCTGAGCCGCGAGGTCTCGACGTCGTTCGACACAGACACGATGTTGCACGGGCACACGTGCCACGGTGCCGACATCCAGAAATTCTCCTACGATCCCAGCGAGAGGGAGGTTCTGATCCCACCCTATGAGACCTTTAAGGTCACCGAGGGCTCTTGGATCCTGCAAATGATGCACATCAAGCTGCGCTCCACCGGGAACTCCAGCAACTACAACTGCGAGTGGCTGCAAGGTGACGTCACAGGGGGCAGGGACACTGTAGGTGATGTCACAGGGGGTGGGGGCACTGCAAGGTGACATCACAGGGGGATATTCCCTGGAGATATGGGGACGTTTTGTGAGGGTTGGGGACAAAGGTACCCACAGCTGGGTACAGTGGACAGGGATCCTGTAAAGGCCCCCTCTGGCTCTCACATCCTCTCAGCCCCCTACCCCTCCCCCCATGGTCCCCTAACCCCTCTCTTTTACCCCTCAGGTGGGTCCCTCCCCAGGACCTCCCCCCACCTCTGGGGGCTTCTCCTGGCCACTGTGGCCATGGCAGTGGTCACTGGAAGCCCCTGAGCCACGAGACCACCAAGACCACAGTGACCCTGGAGACACATCCACATGGAGGGGTTTGGCAGCGGCAATGGCACAGTCACCTCCTAAAGCTCCTTGGCTATCTCGCCTGATGGATCCAAAAACTGCTGCTTGCTCACCTGGCCTATCAAATGTTTATCAAAAATTTGATCCTTGCTCGCCTGGCATATCAAAAGTTTCCCAAAATTTGCTACTGGCTTGCCTGATGAATCCACTACAGCTCCTTTAGAGAATTTCCTGCAGGGTCCCTCACTTCCCAAAATAAAGCAGTTCCTGGAGCTTTTGTTAAAGGCAAATGAATGCTTGGTTTTCAAAACCTCGGTCTTCAAAGAGGCGACGTAGAAACATTCCTCCCTTTCTCTTCGTTCACTGCAGCCCCTCATGAAGGACCTGGAGGGGCTGGAGCGTGTCCACTGCAGGGACGGAGCTGGGGAAGGGTATGGAGCAGCAGGAGCCACTGAGGGGGCTGCTCAGGGGGCTGCTCAGGGCAATTAAAAAGGGATGAATGATCCGTTCAAAAAGTTCTAAAGTTCGTGATTGGAGGCAACAAAACAAAAGGAGCGTTGGGAGGATAAAAAAGGAAAACAGAAAAAGAATGAAAAGTAGAACAGAGCAAGGGGGTCAGAGGCAGCAGCACACACTTATTTCTGAAAAAACCCGGTTTTGCTCAGGAAATTCTTTTTCTGCCCAAACCAGGGGATTTTCCCTCGCTAGCCCACACAGCTCCGGAGCTCGCCCTGGAGCTGCGATTCAGGAATTGCCCACTGGAGTGCAGCAGTGAGAGCGGGAAATCAGCTGCAGTTCCGGGTGCCACCAGCAGGCGGCAGCACGAGCCAGGCCCCAGGGCTCGGGAATGGTTTGGGATGGAGCGACATTAAAGCGCATCCGGGGCCAGCCCTACCAGGCCAGGGACATCTTCCCCTGGGCCAGGCTGCTCCAGGGCTCGCCCAACCTGGCCTGGGACACGACCAGGGATGGGGCAGCCACAGCTTCTCTGGGCAGCCTGTGCCAGGCCATCACCACCCTCACAGGGCAGGAGATTATAGGAAGATGGGCGGTGATGTCCCTGAAAAATGACTCAGTGCATCGGGGTCTTTAGGAGTGTTCAAAATGGGTCTTGATGTCTCCACATGAGAAGACATGAATTTTGTCACAGCACCCAGGTGGTTTCACCCAAGACTTTGAACTCCCAAAGTTTAGGGTAATAGGAGAATTGGGTCCCCACAAAATCTATTGCATAACCCAGAGAGCCTGAACTTCTGTCAGGAGGCATCAGGGGATCGGTGGAACCCTGTGAACTCCGGTGATGCCCACCTCACAACTGCACCTCATGTGGGGAAGAAGGCTTTGGAGCATGGGGAGAGGAAGGAGGGCAAGGGGTTTTTAACTGAGGACCCGAACCAGAAACTTTCCACAATTTTTCAGTTAACTTAGCAAAATGTGAAGGAGAAGAACAAATATAGCAAGTGATATGTCTCGTCCCAAAAAGAATTCAAAAAACCAGAATCCAATATAGTGTTAGGGAAGTATTTAAAAATCCAATGAACAAAATATTTAAGATTCCCCTCAGAAAACTTAAATTTCCCCCATTCATGTGTAGCACAACTTGGTAATCGGTGTCTCTCTCAGGAGGGCCAAGCTTACGGAGACTGAACTCGTTACCCATCCTGGAGCTTGGTTCCCATGCCCAGAAATAAAAGGGAAAATGAAAGGAAAATACCCAAATATATAATTAATTCAGTGCACAAACCCCAATATTGATTCCAACTTAAGATTTTTCTTTGGGTAGGGGAGGCCTGTTGGGTCAACTCACGATTTCTGGGCAGGTGGTCAACCCATCCACCAGTCCTCGGGATTCTTCTTCCCAGCATGGAGTGGATAGCCCTCGCTAAAACGTGAGTGGTTTTTGGGGAAGCAGCAACCCAAAAGTGACTTGTGTCCTGCAGCTGATGTGTCAGGAGTCGCTTCTCCAAGAACCCCTGAGCAGAGGTCCCTGTTTGGGCGCCATTCGCTGCAGAGGGCAGTGCCCAAGGTGCTGTGACTGCCCTAGAGAAGCATTTTTATAAAGACGTGTTCTGGGGGGCACAGGCACACTTGCCTCACTGCTGAGATCATCAGCTCCTTGGTAAGAAGCACTTTTAGGGGATGCAGAACTGGGACGGGATCTTTGTGTGGGGTTCTGCAGAGAGCCTTTATTGGGTCTTGATGTTCCAGGGATGAAAGAGGGCCAGGAAGTCAGAGGGAGCCAGAGGGGTTATATGGGAAAGGCAGGGGTGGGGCAGAACAACCAGCAAATCCTCTGAGGGTACAGGGGCGGAGCAAGAGGGGAGGGCAAACAGGATACAGAGAATGTGCAGAAGGTGCAAGGCACACTGGGGTGGTTTTTGTGTCTCCATCACATTGAGGGGTTTGGCCACCTCAGGGCCTTTCTCCAGGGTTGTACCTTAAACATTTTGGCGTTCAGGTCTCGTCCCTCAAAAAAAGCGCAGACATCACCAGGTGTGAGGGCCACAGCCCGGCACAGAGAGTGACATCGAGCCCTGCTGGAGAATTGTCTCTTTGTGCTGACTTTGACAGAATGATTTAATGGAATTGTTTTGATATAATTATTAAATGGAACTGTTTGGACAGAATTATTTAATAGAACAGCTTGGATAGAATAATTTAATGGAATTTTTAAATACAATTGTTTTGATACAATTATTTAATATAACAGTTTTGATATAATAATTTAACAGAATTGTTTTGATATAATTGATTTCATAGAATTACTTAGTGGAATTGATTTGCGCAATGGGCTTGGTGACCACAGTGGCCAGAGTGGCTGTGGTAGCCTTCATGCTCAGGGATTCTTGGTGATCATGGTGGTCACTGTGGCCTTGGTGCTTATAGTGACCACGGTGGCCAGAATGGCTGTGGTGGCTGCAGTGACCACATGGAGGCCATGATGGCCAAGGTGGCCATAGTGGCTGTGGTGGTTGCAGTGGTCACAGTGCCAGTGGAGGCCGCAGTGACCACATGGAGGCCATGATGGCCAAGATGGCCATAGTGGCCGTGGTGACCTTGGTAGGCTTTGTGGCCTTGTTTCTTGGGCTGTCCTGTGGGACTTGGTGATCGTCCTCTGAGCTGGCGGGGGTCCTGGGGATGCTCCCACCTGTGGGACAAAGAAAGGGGTCAGGGTGACCATGGGCAAGTTAGGGGGTCGAGGACAGCTGTAACGGGAGCTAGGGAGAGATGGGGGCTGTGAGGTGACAGTGAAAGGCTAGAGGGGGGAGCAGGGAGTGGTGCAGGGGCCAAGGAGGTCAGGGGGTCATATTGGTAGTGAGGGGTGACAGGGGACAGGGCGACAGGGATGACAGAGTGTGGCAGGGTATCAGCGGATGCCCTGGGGGCTCCTGACCCACCCATGTCCCGCACACAGGGCCTGTCCCCACAACACTGTCTGTCGAGAGGAGGGCCAGGGTCAGAATGGGGGTGGCCCTGATCCTGTCCCTGTCCCCTTCCAGATGTGGGGGTCCCCATCCCGGTTCCCTGTCATGGACATTCCTGTCCCCGGCACAGGATGTCCTTGTTCACACACACACCTTGGGTGCCCCTGTCCCTGTCCCCCATTCCCAGTCAGTGCCATTGTCCCCTGTGCCTCACCAAGAGTGTCCCCATGGCCCCAGTGGGTGTCCCCAAGGCCCCAGTCTGTCCCCACCTTTCAGCCACTCGCAGTCGTATTTGCTGTAGGTCCCGATGGAGCCGAGGTGGATCTCCACCTTCTCCCAAACCTCGATGACTTTGGTGACCTTGTACTTCTCAAAGGGTGGGATCAGCACCTCCTCCTTATAGGAATTTCTGAAGAATGCATTGATGTACGCACTGTGACACGTCTGCACCTTGAACACTGTGGTGTTCCTAAACCCTCTGATGCCACTTTTACAAAGGGACAATGACAAAAAACTGACCGAACCGGACGATGTCCCCAACATTTGCCTTGAACTTGTACTCGTCCACCCCCGAAACACCATAGCGACATTGCTGCTCCTGAGCATCCCACAGTGTGACCAGGGCATCGGTCAGAAGGAAATGCAGCGTTTTGAAGTGGAAATTTTCCCGGTATTCCTGGGGGGAGCGCCCAGCCACTCTCACTTGGTCATTGAACTCTTTATGAAGGTCATCCATGGTGTAGGTGAGCATGGCGATGGCCTGATCTGCGGACAGATGGGACACACGGCCCACCTGCCTCTGCACTTGGCCTTGGCCTTTGGCCAGATCTGGGCAAAGAGAGAATTCGTCTGGAATTCAGAGTGGCTCAAGGCTGGCAATGCCTCCTCAATGTCATGGCTACAGTTCTGGTACTGGTCATCAAAGGAGTCCAGGGCTGAGTCCAGGGCCATGTCCAGCGGCTTTTCCTCAATGGCCGTGATGGCCATGGTGATTGCCAGCAGTGCCAGGGTGAGAGCCAGGAGGGCCATGGAGGGGAGAGGCCATAGGGACCAGTGAGGAAACTGGGGGACACAGAGGGGACACAGAGGGGACACGGGGAGGGTTCCTCAGTGAGGTACTGGGGAGGGCAGTGGGGTCAGTCCAGGGGAAGGGAGGCACTCCTGCCCAGGAGACCCTGCACATGTCTGGAATCCCTCATCCCAAATCCTGGGGTCACTTTTATCTCTGCAACATCCTCCAGCCCCCCAGGGATCCCAATCCCAAAGTACCACAGCCCCCCCAAAAGCCCAATCCTACTCCCATGATTACAATTCCACTCAGTCCCACCAGGACCCCGGCCGAAATCCTGGGGTCACTCCCTGAGCCCCTCAGTGTTCCCCTCAGCCTGTCCCCACACCCCAATCCCACTCCCAGTCCCCAATTTCTTTGCTGTCACCCCACAACCTCAACCCAAATCCAGGCATCACCCCCGACCCCCACAGTGTGTCCCAGCCCCTCATGACCCCAATCCCACTCCCACCATCCCATGTCCCCCATCACTTTCTCCCAGAGCACCCCATGACCCCAATCCCAGTCCCATGACACTCCCACTGCACTCCCAGTCCCCAATCCCACAGTCCCCTGCCCCCCCCAAGTGTGCCCATTGTCCCCCCAGCCCCTGATACCGAAATCAGCCGGAGTGAACTCCCTGGCACACCTGGACGTCCCAGAGAGCCGGAATTCTTGATCAGCTCAGACTCACAGTGGATCTCTCCTGCTCCTGCAGCTCAGGGGGGCTTGGCCACGGGGTATTTATCCACCCTAATTATAAATATCCATTAAAATGAACTTCTTGGCTAACACACAACCCACACTTCTCCTCACTCTAACTCTTTTAAGATAGAATTTTACTGCTCTGGCGTCACAAAATCGGGCTTCAGGGCGTGGTTTTCACTGAGTGCCCCAATATCTTCGATCACCTGCCTTGTCCTCTGACTTTTGGCCAGCACTGCGACTTCTGTATTACAGAACTTGCCAAAACCCCTCACTGGAGTTGCCTTTATCTGTTTCTCCACCAGCTGCAGCAACGTTTATCCTGCTCTGCCCCCACTTTTACATCATTTTATATTTTTCTGCCAGTTTATCTTTCAGCCCTGGTTGGTTAATTGGTAAAGCTGTACTGCTGAAAGTAAACAAAGTAAAAGTAGAAGCATAACATATATTCGAACTTTTAATTTCTATTTTTAAAGTATTATTTAAGACAAAAATTTTCAGTATTACTGATTTCTACACTTAAAGTTTACAATTTTTTGCAGGTAAAATAACCACAATCTGGAGTCCTTGTAATTTACATTCATGTGGGCTTTTTTTACTTCTAGGATGCATTTTTACATGAGGGGTTCCTTTTTAAATAGCGTTTTACATTCTTTGTTGGAATTTACCTGTAAAAATAAAAACAAACTCTTTGTTTGAAATTATTAGAGGAAATGGACATTTAATGTTATATGTAGGAAAAGTAGAAACTTATAATTGGGCATAATTTAGATACAGCAATTAACAATGATTAAAATGATAGACATTTACTTATAAAATTAGATAATTATGTTTTTCAACCTTCACTAGAACTCGCACTTCCACTCTGGCATCTGAGACCTTCTACTCACTAAAAGCACTTAAAGCTCATTCTAAAACTTACTCACTACCTTATTTATCCTAAAACTTCAACTTACACCTCTACTTTATGTGGGAGTGGCTTAACACACTTCAATCCATCCAAAGGCTTTAATTCAATCCCTGCACTGTGATTTCTCTCTGAAAAATTCAGAGAGACCCCCAAGTCACTGATTCCAACAGATAACGTCTTTTTAATACGTGGAAATAGAGCCTGGAAAGGGATCCCAGGAAAGACTAAAGAGGGCTTTGCACATTTGGGCCGACTGACCATGGTTCACTCTTTACACCATAATCCAACAGCTCTGCACAGCTCAGTGCGAGCCAAGCGCAGCGCCCGTACCGATAGCCCAGATTGTGACGACAATGGGGAAACTTGGAACCTTGGAACTCGAATATTTGCCTCAATGATCCCATCCACTGGAACGGCACACGCATTGAGTACTGAAAATAACCTTGGCCATTGGCTAGTTAGCTTAAAGCAAGGCAGAGATTGAGCAATGTTATTTTGTTACGAGTGAGCAATAGAGCCTGGTTACAGGAATGTTATTGGTGCGCTATTTTTAGCAATAGCTGTAAAAGTGTATAAACTCTGCTTTGTGTGTCAATAAATGGCTTCATGGTCTAACGCAAGCACAGCATGGAGACCCCGTCTCTTCTTTACCGCCGCCCTCAGGTGGCCATGGTGGCCATGATTGCCACAGTGACTACAGTGGTCTGGGTGACCTTGGTGGTTTCATGGCTCAGAGGATCCCAGTGGCCACTGCCAAGAGTCCGGTGGCCAGGATGAGTTTTCCGAGGTGGCCAGGTGTCCTGGGGACGCTCCCACCTGGTGGACAAAGAAGGGGGTCAGGGGGACTATGGCGGAGTGAGGGGGTTGGGGACGGCCATAATGGGGCTAGGGGTGACAGGAGAGATGGGAACCATGAGGTGTCAGGGGGTTCCAGGGGGTGCTAGGGGGTGTCATTGCATCATCTGGGGCCATGGGGATGACATGGGGTGACAGGGGATCAGGGGGTGCCATGAAGGGGTCCTGGCCCACTAGCGTCCATCACACAGGGCCTGTCCCAACAGTACTGTCTGTGGAGAGGAGGGACAGGGTCAGAATGGGTGTGTTACTGTCCCCTCCCAGATGTGGTGGTCCCCATCACTGTTCTTTATCACAGGCATTCCTTTCCTCAGACTTGTCCGCAGCACAGGCTGTCTTTTCTCCACAACACCCTGGGTGCCCCTGTCCTCCACCCCCAGTCAATGTCACTGTCCCCTGTGCCTCAGCATGGGTGTCCCCATTGCCCCAGTGGATGTCCTCATGGCCCCCACCTGTCACACACTCGCAGTTGTATTTTCTGTAGGCCCCGATGTATTCAAGGTGGATCTGCTTGTTCTCCCCACCCCCGATGACTTTGGTGACCTTGAACTTCTCAAAGTATGGGATCAGCACCTCCTTCACAAAGGGATTTTTAAAGAATTCCATGATGTACACGTCCTGGCACATCTGCACCTTGAACACCGTCGTGGTCCCAAATCCTTTGCTGACATTCTTGCAAAGCCTCGATGACGTTAATTGACCAACCCGGGCAATGTCGTCAACATTTTCCTCGAACTTACAGTTGTACACCCTCCGGATCACACAGCGACATTTCTGCTCCTTCCATGCAGCCATCAGCATGGTGAAGGTGTCATTCAGCAGGATTTTGAATTTGTCCTGGTATGCCTGACGGGAGTGCCCGGTCACTTCGATTTTGTTGTTGAACTCCTTGTACAGGTGAATTATGTGGTCGGCCATGATGGCGATGGCCTGGTCTGAGGATGACAGACGAGACACAGGGGACCACTGAATCGGCCCCATGCCCACGGCCCAAGGTCTGTACTTGCTGAACAGAGAATTGTTCTGGAACTCAGAGTGGTCCAGGGGTGGTAATACCCCCTCCATGGCACAGCTGCTCTTCTGGTACTGGTCATTGAAGGAGGCTGAGGCCATGTCCAGGGGGCTCACCTCATTGGCCGTGGTGGCCACGGTCATTGCCAGCAGTGCCAGGGTGAGAGCCAGGAGGGCCATGAAGGGGAGAGGCCACAGGGAGCAGTGTGGGAACTAGGGGACACAGAGGGGACACGGAGGTGACATTGCAAGACTTTGGAAAAGCAAAAGTAACCCAGGGATTTTAGATGAGGGACCCTGGACATGTCCTGGGGTCTCCTGACCAGGAGTGCCACCCTTCCCCCTTGGCTGACCCCACTGCCCTCCCCAGCCCCTCACTGATGAACCCTCCCTGTGTCACCTCCGTGTCACCTCTGTGTCACCTCCGTGTCACCTCTGTGTCATCTCCGTGTCCCCTGAAAGCCCCCCAGCCCCCCACAGACCCCAATCCAGATCCCACCGTATCATGGCACTTCTAGAAACCCAATCCCACTCCCACGATTACGATTTTCCTCAGCGCCCCCAGCTCGCAAGGAAAACTCCTGGGGTCACTCCCTGGGCCCCACAGTGTTCCCCTCAGCCTGTCCCCACACCCCAATCCCACTCCCAGTCCCCAATTTCTTTGGTTTTCACCTCAGAACCTCAACCCAAATCCGGGCATCACCCCCTACCCCCACAGTGTGTCCCAGCCCCCCATGACCCCAATCCAACTCCCACCATCCCGTGTCCCCCCTCACTTTCCCCCAGATCACCCCATGACCTCAATCCCACTCCCATGACTCCCCCATTACCCCCCCAGATCCCAATCCCACAGTCCCCTGTCCTCTCCAAGTGTGCCCAGTGTCCTCTCAGCCCCTGATACTGAAATCAGCTGGAGTGAACTCCCTGGCACACCTGGACTCTCTGGAGTACCTCCAGAGAGCCGGAATTCTTGATCAGCTCGGACTCACAGTGGTTCTCTCCTGTTCCTGCAGCTCAGGGGGATTTTGCCACAGAGTATTTATCCATTCTAATTATAAATATCCATTAAAATGGGCTGCTCACCTGACACAGAACCAGCGCTTTTCCTGGCTCTGACTCTTTTTAGATAGAATTTTATTGCTCTGACATCACTAAATGGGGTTTCCGGGCGTGGTTTCCCCTGAGTGCCCCAATATCTTCGATCACTCTCCTCGTCCTATCTCTTTTGGCCAGCACTGCAGCCTCTGTGTTAGAGAACTTGCCAAAATCTATCTCTGGAGTTCCCCTTATCTCTTTCTTCATAGCTTCTAGCAACATTTACTCTGCTGTGTCCCTGCTTTTACATCATTTTAAACTTTTCTGCTAGTTCACTTCTCAGACCTATCCAGCACTTTCAGGGGAACTGAAACTTTCTGTTCTCTCCCTTATTTTTCAGCCCCCAGGACCACAATCCTAGGATCCCATGTCCCCCCACTGCCTCCCGTCCCACTCCCTACTTCTCACTGGTTTGCTAAAATTTTTGAAGGACACAGCATCCTTTTTATCCCAATTTCTTGGATGCATTTCCCTCTCTCTTTCCTCATTGCCTTAGGTACTTGAGTGGTGCAGACTTCCAGGAATGCCTGATACCTGAGATTCCCTTCTCCCTTTTAATTTTTAATTCTTATGGAATAAAACTTTTTTTCCCCATTGCTACTTTCATCTTTCCATGTCCAATTTCATTTATCTGCAAACCTACAGTTTGTTGGTAAAGGTAAATATTTTTTCCATTCATCAATCTGTGGAATCCATCCCATTGTTTCTTTTCTCTCTCGGTACTTGTTTTATCTACCAGCAGATCCACAGCTTGTTTGTAAAGACAAACCTCTCATTCCTCTTTTAGTTGTTTTACTAATTGTCTGTACAATCTTTAGTTATCATTGACTTACTTTCCCTTTGCTTGGTCTTTTTTTGGTTTTGCAATTATTTGCAGTGACATCAATTTCTGTCCTTCTGTAGCCATCTCTGGATCAGAAGCCAGGGCTACTCCCTGCATTTCCAAACTCCCACATGAGGTTTCCTCCTGCAGTTACATCCCAGATCTGTTTTCTTAGATCTGGACCAGAACCTATTCAAAATTTTGAGTTCTGTTCCCACTTCCACTGATAGTCACAGACAACATGTGTCCTACTTGTGGAATTATCTTGGGGGTAGCTTAAAATAAGGGTAAAAAACTTCCCTTTCCCCACCGCTTTACAGCCTTCAAAATCCTCTGGTAATTATGGAGCACATTACCCAGTTACCATTCATGAGCTTAACATGTGTTGGATTTCATCTGCCTTGATATCAGGAACAATCCTAAGGAGGGAAGTTGGGGCTCCAACAATCTGAACCCAAAGATCATGTTGACTGGGAACCAAGAAAGCAGCCAGGATTTTTCTCAGGCTGCTCGAGCTTTGCTCCCAGGCTTCTCAAGGACAGAAACCCAAAACAAAGACCAAACACCTGCTAGTGTGCGCATGGCGTTGGTCACGGAGTGTGTTTCTAAAAGGGCTTCTCCTCTGTCCAGTGAACATTCTCTAAATTATTTTACACTCCTAGCTTTTGCTGGGAAGGAGTTCTCCTTTTAAAAATGGGAACTCACCACTCCCGGGGGCAAGAAGATGCACTCTCAGCTCTGAGAGATGCTTTCACAGATTTAGACTGCACCCAAATTTTTGCAGGGGAACTCTCTGTTCTCAAAATCTCCATAGACAATGACCGTAATTAGCATATCAACACACCTAGCCCGGTGATCTCTATGACCGATGGACTGGAAGGGGAAGAGATCATCATCATCATCATCATCATCATCATCATCGGACGGGAAGAAATCATCGATGAAATACCTGCCAAAGTACCAATCACCTCCGATAGCTCCCATAAGCGAGAAGACAGCACTTCATTACACATCAATGTGGAGCAGACACAGCCTTCATCAGCATGCAGGAAGGACTTTTGTCCAGGGTAGCACCAGAAAAGGATTTAATTTAAATATGAGAATTTGCAGCAGAAACAAGGAAATTCTTGCCTCCGACCAGGAAAAACTGCATAAATTTGGACTCTCCGAAACAGCAGGGTGTGAACACAGGGGGGTCTGATGCAATAGAGGTCAGATCAGCGTGTGTGTCCACCCAGTGCCGACCCCAGGCTTGGGAATGTCGTGTTTTCGCTTGTGGCTTCCCAGGACCGTATTTTCGGTCGCAAAAATAAAAATTGCTGTTTTGTTATTTAGTTCGGCTTGATTTGGTTATTATCTATAACACTCCTAAAGATCCTGACCCACTGAGTCGTTTTTCACGGACATCACCGCCCATCTTCCTATAAACTCCTGCCCTGTGAGGGGGGTGATGGCCGGGCACAGGCTGCCCAGAGAAGCTGTGGTTGCCCCGTCCCTGGCCGTGTCCCAGACCAGGCTGGGCGGACCCTGGAGCAGCCTGACCCAGGGGAAGATGTTCCTGGAAGGCAGGGCTGGCCCCGGACGCGCTTTAAAGTTGCTCCACCCTGAATCATTCCGAGGCCCAGGGCTGGGCTCGTGCTGCCCCTGCTGGTGGCACCCAGAACTGCAGCTGATTTCCCGCTCTCACTGCTGCCCTCCAGTGGGCAATTCCCGAACCACAACTCCCAGAATTCCACAATCCCAGAATGGGTCAGGATGGAAGGAGCCAGAGTGGGCACCTGCTCCAAGCTCCCAGCTCAGGCAGCGTCATCCTGAACACAGGATTGGGTCCAGAGCAGAACAGAACTAGACACAGCGCTGGACAGAGCTGGACACAGCACTGGGCAGAGCTAGACTCCCCATGGAATTGCTTTGATATAATTAATTTAGGGAACTGTTTGGATACAATTTACTTGAAACAATTATTTAAGAGAATTTATAGGATACAATATTTTAAATATATTCATTTTATATAATTATTCTGCACAATGGCCTTGGTGGCTGCAGTGGTCACAGTGGCTGTGGTAGCCTTGTGGCTCAGGGAGTCTTGGTGACCATTGTGGTCACAGTGCCAGTGGTGGCCACAGTGACTTCCTGGAGACCATAGAGACCAATGTGGCCATAGTGGCAGTGGTGGTCTTGGTAGCCTTGATAACCTTGTTTCTCTGGCTGTCCTGGTGGTCTTGGTGATCATGGTGGCCACAGTGACTCTGGTGACCTTGGTGACTTCAGGGCTCAGAGGATCCCGGTGGCCACTGCCAGAGTTGTGGTGGCCAGGAGGAGTCCTCCAATGTGAAAGGGGGCCCTGGGGACGCTTCCACCTAGGGGATGAAGAGAAAGGTCAGGGGGACCATGGGGGAATGAGGGGGTTGGTGATGGCCGTAATGGGGTCTAGGGGATGACAGAAGATGTGGGGTCCATGAGGTGGAAAGTGACAGAGTCTGGCGGGGAGCATGGGGGGTGCCAAGGCCAGGGAGGTCAGGGGGCCTCTGGTGGGAGTGAAGGGTGACAGGGATGAGGGTGGTAGGTGGTTACAGGGGTTCAGGCGGTGACAGGGGATCAGGGGGGGCCATGTGGGGTCCCAGCCCACCCACGTCCAGCACACAGGGCCTGTCCCCACAGCACTGTCTGTGGAGAGTAGGGACAGGGTCAGAATAGGGGCATCCCTGTCCCTGTCCCCTCCCTGATGTGGCGGTCCAGGCCTCTGTGCCCTCTCATGGATGTTCCGGCCATCACGCCCACTGTGGGCGTCCCCGCACTTGGTGTCCCCAGAACAGACTGTCCTTGTCCCCACACACACCGTGTCTGTCCCTGTTCCTGTCCCCCTGCCTCAGTGAGTGTCATTGTCCCCTGTGCCTCGTCAGGGCTGTCCCCATGGCCCCAGGGGGTGTCCCCATGGTCCCAGGCTGTCCCCACCTTTCAGCCACTCGCAGTTGTATTTGCTGTAGGTCCCGATGGAGTTGAGGTGGATCTCCACCTTCTCCCCATCCTCAATGATGTTGGTGACATTGAACTTCTCGTAGGGTGGGATCAGCACTATAACATTGTTGGGAGCTCCAGTGAATGTGCTGATGTCCGCGCCGTGACACGTCTGCACCTTGAACACTGTGGGGGCTGGCACACTGCCGTCAATTAAACCCCATGACTGCGCAAAATGACCAAACCGGAAGATGTCACTGGCATTTCCATAGAACTTGTAGTTTGCCAGGTAGGTCACACCCTGACATTTCTGCTCCTTCTGAGCGTCCCACAGCATGGCCACGGCTTTGGTCAGCAGGAAATGCAGCGTTTTGAAGTGGAAATTGTCCCGGTATTCCTGTGGGGAGCGCCCGACAATGCTCACGTTCGCATTGAAATAGTCGTGCAGGTTAGGCGCCACATAGGCCATGATGGCAATGGCCTGGTCTGAGGACAAAGGGGACAGAGGTGACCCCACTTTCTGCCACTCTGCCACAGCCATTGGCCAGACCTCAGCGAAAAGAGGATTCTTCTCAAACTCAGAGTTGTTCAGGGCAGGCAGCTCCGCCTCCATGGCAGGGCCACAGCCCTGGTACTGGTCATCGAAGGAGTCCAGGGCCATGTCCAGGGGCTTTTCCTCAATGGCTGTGGTGGCCACGGTCATTGCCAGCAGTGCAAGGGTGAGAACCAGGAGGGCCATGGAGGGGACAGGCCACAGGGAGCAGTGTGGACACTGGGGGACACAGAGGGGACATGGAAGTGACACAGGGAGGGTTCCTCAGTGAGGGACTGGGGAGGGCAGTCGGGCCAGCCCTGGGGGAAGGGAGGCAATCCTGGCCAGGAGACCCCTGATAATGTCTGGGGTCCCTTATTCCAAATCCTGGAGTTACTTTTGCCTGTCCAATATCCCCCAGACCCCAGGAACCCCAATCCCACAGCACCACGGTCCCCCCAGAAGCCCAATCCTACTCCCATGATTACAATTCCCCTCAGCCCCCCCAGGACCCCAGCCCAAATCCTGGGGTCACTCCCTGAGCCCCTCAGTGTTCCCCTCAGCCTGTCCCCACACTCCAATCCCACTCCCAGTCCCCAATCTCTTTGGGGTCAACCCAAATCCGGGCATCACCCCCTACCCCCACAGCGTGTCCCAGCCCCCCATGACCCCAGTCCCACTCCCACCATCCCATGTCCCTCCTCACTTTCCCCCAGAGCACCCCATGACCCCAATCCCAGTCCCATGACACCCCGAGTATCCCCCAGACCCCAATCCCACAGTCCCCTGCCCCCCCCAAGTGTCCCCAGTGTCCCCCAGCCCCTGTTACCCAAATCAGCCGGAGTGAACTCCCTGGCACAGCTGGAGGAACCAGAGAGCCGGAATTCTTGATCAGCTCGGACTCACAGCGGATCTGTCCTGCTCCTGCAGCTCAGGGGGACTTTGACACCAGGTATTTATCCACCCTAACTGTAAATATTCATTAAAATGGGCTGCTTAGCTGACACTGTACAAGCATTTTCCCGTAAATAATTACTTGGCTCAGCCTCGTTTAAGATAAAATTTTATTTCTCTGGAGTCATAAAATGTGGCGTTCTTTTCACTGAGTGCCCCAATATCCTCATCCCCTGGCCTTGAACTTTCACTTTTGGTTGGTGCTGCCGCTTCTGTGTAATAGAACGTACCAAAAACCCTTCAGTGGAGCTCCCTTTATCTCTTTCTCCAGCAGCTCCAGCCACGTTTATGCTCTTGTGACCCCACTTGTACATAATTTTCTATTTTTCTGCTAGTTCATCTTTCAGCCCTATCCAGCACCTTCAGGGGAACTGAAACTTTCTATTCTTTCCCTTATTTCCCACCCCCCAGGACCGCAATCCCACGGTCCCACATCCCCCCAGTGCCCCCAGTCCCACTCCCCACTGCTCACTGGGTTGCTGTCACACCCCAGACACCAGATGGGGTCCCCTACCCGATGACATCACTGTAGGCACTCCGAGCCTTGGGATGATCTCTTGGGGCACTGCCTGAGTGGCTTCCCGGGCCATGTTGGTGTGGCAGGAGAAGTTCTGGTCCCCAAAAAAAGCATTCACCAACAGCAGGAGATACCTGAACGCTTCCTGGCGTGGTAGCTCAGAAAATCCATTTTCCTGCAATCCCTGGGAGCGTTTCATCTTCCAGCGATCTCTGGGGGTGATGAGACTGAGCTCGAAGGGTTAATTTATCAGCAATTAACACCAGGTGCTTTATTGCCAGGCTTTTTCCCCTCCAGATTTGGCAATCCCCGAGCTGCTGTGCCCTGGGCTGTGGCACGGCCCCTTCTTTGGGTGCTGTCGAGGAGGGACAACATTTCCTGTTTATGTTTAAACATAGATCCCTGTGTTGAGAATTCTCTGCCCGGCTGCAAGTTCCGCTGGAGATGCGCAGACCCTTGACGTGCCCTGAGAATTTCCTGAGGGACTCCACACTTCACCGGCTCTCTGCGGGGTGAGACAAGGATGGACTGCAGGAAATTCAAGGTATTTGCTGATTGTCGTGGATTTTCTTTCTGCTCTTGGTTCAGTGACTCCCGTAAGACACGTGTGACAATTCACGCATGGCACTGGAGCATGGGTGAAATTCGCGACGTTGAAATTCAGAGGTTGGAGTCCTTTAGGGGTTAGAGTGCCCTAAAGGAAGTCTGATGGCTTTAGGTATTGGCCCAGGTCTTGGAATTTATGGTGTGATTGTTCTATGTGTCAATTTGTGCCTTCTGTACAGGACTGGTGTTTCTTGTCCTTGTGTCTGTCAATAAGATTTAATTTCTTTCCCGTGCATCTGTCAAATGGTTTTAGACTTGATCCACCTCGTCTTCTGTTCCCATAGCAGTTCGGGAGAGGGTGGTTTGTGCTGGGCTGGATGGTGTGATCCTGTTGGATCCCACAAATCTGGGCATTTTGAGCTCTCTGTGCTGTCAGGCACTGACCCCTAGGAGAACACTGATTTTGACCTGAAGCCTTGGAGAAGGCTTCTAATTTTGAGTGGTGAAGTTAAAATCATGGGTGTGTAGTTAATTAAAAATAAGTGATTTCACACGGTAAAGGGTTTTAAATTTCAGGTTTTTATAGTGTATTAATAAGTATAAGAGAAGATGTAAGATTTTAAATGTTGTCTTTTTCAATGTACATCTTCCTTCTTTTCATGAGTTTCAAGCAACTGTTTGTGGTTGGTCAGTCAGTGTCCCACCAAGAGTCATGGGAATTTAGTTATTGAATTAAAAGTGAAAATAATACAGATGTTATTTCTCTATTGGATTGTTTAGCTTTAAGAGACCCTATAGCAGCTGGATCTGTCTCCATTTTCCTCACTTTTAGCAGGTAGCTGGAAGCGCTGCTTGAACTTTCTGTACTTTTTGATAAGATTTAATAAAGAACCAAGCCTGAACACGAGAAAATCCATTACCTTGGTGTGTTTGTTTATCCCGCCTCTGAGTGGAAACAGGAAGGACGAAGACAAACCACAAATTAAGTAGTGCAAAACTCTCACCACTGTTACATGATCCTTTCCTGTTAATTGCTCGTCAGTGCCACAAACGCCGGCACTGGTGCAGGTCAGAACTCAGATTCCCAATCTGTGCTTGGTGCAGTGTCTGTGGAATGAGAGTTAAGAAAGGAACACAAGTGATAATTTTCACTGCAAAGTGAGGGTGTCTGGATAGAGCCAGGAGTAGGCAGCACCGGCAGCAAGGAGATTATCAAAGAGTCCCCTGGGGTGAAGTTTGGCACATTGGAAAGATTTGGGAGAGGTCCCTGGAGGTAATTTGAAGAAAAGGGATTTAATAGAATATTGTAATCTGTGGTGGCTACTATGTAAATTAGGAAATGAGGAAAAGTGGCCTGTAAACGGGACCCTACAATATAATACTCTTTTGCCTTTAATGTTCTTTTTAAGAAGAGAAAACCAATGGAACAAAACCAAGCCTGAATGACAGAGAGGATGTGGTATTACTTTACCCCCACAAGATCCCTTAATTTTGCTTCTAGAGAAGGATGGAGGTAAAAGAAAAATGAGAAGGTGTTGTTGTGCAGGTAGTAAAGGTCAGAGATGTCTTAAGCTGAGTGACAGGGAAGAAGAAGACAGTGAGATTGATATTTAAAATTACAATTTAATCTCCTCAGGAGAGCTCTCTTCTACTTAGCCAAAGTAGTGTGCACCTAGTGTGCACTGAGCTATGATTTTACAAGGGTAATTAGCCCCTCATTTTATGGCGCTTTACCTATATGCAACATCTCTCCTGGTCCTGCAGCTCAGGGGGAGTTTTGCCACTTGGAATCTCTCCACCCTCATTTTACATATTCATTAAAATGAGTTTCTTACCTAACACAGAACCAGCACTTTTCCCGTAAATAATTAGCGTGGCTCTTCCTCTTTCAGGAAATAATTTTTATTGTCTTGGGGAGTCATAAAAATGGGGTCCCTGGGTGTCATTGTCACTGAGTGCCCCAATATCCCAGATGACCTTGCTTAAATCTTTGGCTTTTGGCAGGCACTGCCGTTTCTGTGTTACAGAAATTTTCAAAAACCCCACTGGAGCTCCCTTTGACTCTTTCTCCTCTGGTTCCAGCCACGTTTATTGCCCTGTGAAAATACTTTTCCATCTTTCTATTGTTTTTGCTTTTGTCAGTCTTTAAGCTCTTCCCAGCACCTTCAGCATATGGGGGAAAGCCCTGCTAAGAACGACCAAGTGTCCACAGAGAAGCCTTGAAACTGTATTTGAATAAAGGGACAGAGTTCCCACAGCCATGGCCCTGTGGGGTTTCTCTCTCAGGGTTCCAGAAGGAGCAGCCTCTGTTTATCCCAAACTCGCATCTGCACGTTGCCCTCTTCCTTTCCCCATTGCTCAGGCACCAAAAGGTGCAGCCTTCCCAGAACACCTTCCCCACATCCCCCTGGGACCTGGCATTTCCCCCAAAGTTCAGAAGTTCAGGCTGTCTGGGTTATGTAACAGATTTGGTGGGGTCCCACTTCTCCTATTACCCCAAAGTTCAGGAGTTCAAACTCTCTGGTGCAACCACCTGGGATCTGTGACAACTTAATGTCTTCTCATGTGGAGACATCAGGACCCATCTTGAAGACACTGACAACCGTTTCTCCTAAAGACCTCGACCCACTGAGTTGTTTTTCACGGACATCACCGCCCATCTCCCTATAAACTCCTGCCCTGTGAGGGTGGTGATGGCCTGGCACAGGCTGCCCAGAGAAGCTGTGGCTGCCCCATTCCTGGCTGTGTCCCAGGCCAGGCTGGGCAGGCCCTGGAGCAGCCTGGCCCAGGGGAAGATGTCCCTGGCCTGGCAGGGCTGGCCCCGGACGCGCTTTAAGGTCGCTCCATCCCAAACCATTCCCGGGCCCTGGGACCAGGCTCGTGCTGCCGCCTGCTGGTGGAACCCGGAACTGCAGCTGATTTCCTGTTCTCACTGCTGCCCTCCAGTGGGCAATTTCTGAACCGCAACTACCAGAATCCCAAAATCCCAGAGTGGGTCAGGATGGAAGGAGCCAGAGTGGGCACCTGATCCAACCTCCCAGTTCAGGCAGCATCATCCTGAACACAGGATTGGGTCAGAGCAGCCCAGAACTGGACACGGCACGGGGCAGAGCTGGACACATCACTGGACAGAACTGGACACAGAACTGGACAGAACTGGACACAGCACTGGACAGAACTGGACATGGCACTCCCGACGTGCCTCACTGGGCAGGGCACAGGGGCACGGTCACTCTGATTTCCAGCCCTGCTCCTCCCAATGCCCCCTTGTGTATCACCTGACCCTGGGAATGTCCAGTCCCCTCTCAGACAGAGATTCCTGTCCCGTTTTTCTGTTGGGAATGAAATGGGTGTGAGGTTCCTCCCTTGGGAAGGGGGTGCTCCCCAAGAATCCTCCACCAGGCCGAGAGGAAGAGACGCTGCCATGGATGTGAGTGTGGGGAGTGACATCGAGCCCTGCTTGGGAATTGTCTCTTTTTGTTGCTTTGGCAGAATTATTTAATGGATCTGTTTTGATAGAGTAATTTAATGGAATTGGTTTAGATACAATTTATTTGATACAATTATTTAACGGAATTGTTTTGATAGAAGAATTTAATAGAATTTATTTAATAGAATTTATTTGATACAATTTTTTAACAAAATTGTTTTGATAGAAGAATTTAACAGAATTTATTTGATACAAGTTTTTTGATGCAAGTATTGTATTCTTATATATGTTTTGCACAATGGTCTTGGTGGCAGTGCTGGTCACAGTGGCTGTGGTAGCCTTGTGGCTCAGGGACTCTTGGTGATCATTGTGATCACAGTGGCCTTGCTGCTTTAAGTGACCATGGTGGCCAGAGGAGTTGTGTTGGTTGTAGTGTTCACAGTGCCAGTGCTGGCTGCAGTGACTACATGGAGGCCATAGTGGCCAAGGTAGCCATAGTGGCAGTGGTGGCCTCGGTAGTCTTGGTGGTCTCGTTTCTCTGGGGGTCCTGGTGGAATTGGTGATTGTGGTGGCCAATGTGACCCTGGTAACCTTGGTGGCTTCGTGGCTGAGAGGATCCTGGTGGCCACTGTCAGGGCTGTGGTGGCCAGGAGGAGTACTCCAAGGAGGCAGGGGCCACTGGGGACAGTCTCACCTGGGGGACAAAGAGGAGGTCAGGGGGACCATGGGGGAGTGAGGGGCCAGGGATGGCCATCAGAGGGGCTAGAGATGGCAGAAGAGATGGGGACAATGAAGTGAGAGGTGGCAGGGGTCAGAGTGACAGGAGGTGACAGTGGGTCAGGAGATGCCATGGGGGGGTCACAGAATACCCATGTCCAGCACACAGGGCCTGTCCCCACAGCACTGTCTGTGGAGAGGAGGGACAGGGTCGGAACTGGGGTATCTCCATCCCTGTCCCCTCCCAGATATGGGGATCCCTTTCCCTGTGCCCTGTCATGGATGTCCCTGTCCCCACGCCCACTGTGCACATTCCTGTCCCCAGACCTGATGTCCCCAGCACAGGGTGTCCTTGTCCCCACACACCATGCATGCTGCTGTTCTTGTCCCCCATCCCCAGTCAGTGTCATTGCCCCTCTGCCTCATCATGGGTGTCCCCATGGCCCCAGACTGTCCCCATGGCCCCAGTGGGTGTCCCCATGGCCCCAGTGGGTGTCCCCATGGTCCCAGGTTGTCCCCACCTGTCAGCCACTCGCAGTTGTATTTGCTGTAGGTCCCAATGGAGTCGAGGTGGATCTCCACCTTCTCCCCATCCTCGATGACTTTGGTGACCTTGAACTTCTCGTAGGGTGGGATCAGCACCTCATCCGCCTCGGGCAATTCGCCAAAAGTCTTGATGTCCACACCATGACACGTCTGCACCTGGAACATCGTGGTGTTCCCTAATTCTTCAGCGACAGATTTGGAAAGCGACGATGACAGAAATTCTCCAAATCGGACGATGTCCCCAGGCTTTGCCTCGTATCGTATGTAGTCCATCCCCCAGAACACCAAGTGACATTTCTGCCCCTGAGCAGCCCTCAGCGTGGCCAGGGCGTCAGTCAGCAGGAAATGCAGAGTTTTGAAGAGGAAATTGTCCCGGTATGCCTGGCGGGAGCGTCCGGCCACTCGCACTTCTTCATTGAACTGATCACCCTGGTAAAGCATGGTGCAGGCCATGACGGCGATGGCCTGGTCTGGGGACAAGAGAGGGGACACAGGGGACCCCCGACTCCACCACATGTCCCTGGTAATAGTCCACAGCTTGGCAAAATGGGGATTGTTCTGGAACTCGGAGTGGTTCAGGGTAGGCAGCTCCGCCTCCATGGATGGTCCACAGCCCTGGTACTGGTCATCGAAGGAGTCCAGGGCCATGTCCAGGGGCACTGTTATGGCCATGGTGGCCACGGTCATTGCCAGCAGTGCCTGGGTGAGAGCCAGGAGGGCCATGGAGGGGAGAGGCCACAGGGACCAGTGTGGGCACTGGGGGACACAGAGGGGACACAGAGGGGACACGGTGAGGGACTGGGGAGGGCAGTGGGGTCAGCCCTGGGGGAAGGGAGGCACTCCTGGCCAGGAGACCCCTGCACATGTCTGGGGTCCCTTATCCCAAATCCGAGGGTTACTTTTACCTCCCCAGAGTCCCCTCAGGCACCCCAATCCCACAGTGCCATGGCCCCCCAGAAGCCCAATCCTACTCCCATGATTACAATTCCCCTCAACCCCCCCAGGACCCAGGCCCAAATCCTGGGGTCACTCCCTGAGCCCCTCAGTGTTCCCCTCAGCCTATTCCCACACCCCAATCCCACTCCCAGTGTGTCCCAGCCCCCCACGACACCAATCCTACTCCCACCATCCCGTGTCCCCCCTCACTTTCCCCCAGAGCACCCCATGACCCCAATCCCAGTCCTGTGACTCCACCAATGCCCGCAGACCCCAATCCCACAGTCCCCTCCTGTCCCATCCCCTGTCCCCCCCAAGTGTCCCCAGTGTCCCCCCAGCCCCTGATACCCAAATCAGCTGGAGTGAACTCCGTGGCACACCAGGAGGTTCCAGAGAGTCGGAATTCTTGATCAGCTCAGACTCACAGTGGATCTCTCCTTCTCCTGCAGCTCACGGGGAATTTGCCACAGGGTATTTATCAACCCTTATTTAAACATTCATTATATTGGTTGTTTAACTGACACAGAATAAGCATTTTCCCGTAAGTAATTACTTGGCTCAGCCTCGTTTAAGATAAGATTTTACTGCTCTCGAGTCATAAAATGCAGCATGGTTTTCCCTGAGTGTTCCAATATCCTGAATCACCTCGCCTTGAACTTCCGCTTTTGCTCGGTGTTGCTGCTTATGTTTTACAGAACGTACCAAAAACCCTTCAGTGGAGCTCCTTTTATCTGCTTCTCCATGGGCTCAGCCACGCTTATCATGCTGTGTTCTCACTTTTACATCCTTTTATGTTTTCTGCTAGTTCATCTTTCAGCCCTATCCAGCACCTTCAGGGGAACTGGAATTTTCTGTTCTCTCTCTTATTTCTCAACCCCCAGGACCCCAATCCCACGGTCCCAAATCCCCCCAGTGCCCCCAGTCCCACTCCCCACTGCTCACTGGGTTGCTGTCACACCCCAGACACCAAACGGGGTCCCCTGTCAAATGACATCCGTGTAGGCACCCCGAGCCTGAGGATATCTCTTGGGGCACTGCCTGGGTGGCTTCCCTGGCCATGTTGGTGTGGCAGGAGAAGTTCTGGAGCCCAAAAAAAGGGCTCCACCAACACCAGGAGATACCTGAACCCTTCCTGCTGTGGTAGCACAGAAAATCCATTTTCCTGCAATCCCTGGGAATGTTTCCTCTTCCAGAGATCGCTGGGGGTGATGGGACTGAGCTCGAAAGGTTAATTTAAAACAGACCTGGCACTGTTCTGGAACAGACCTGACAGTTCTCTCCTGGGGACACTGAGTGTCTGAGGCTGCACACCAGTCCCCATCCCATGGACTCCCCAGATCCCGGCTGGTGCTTCTCTCCTTCACCAACTGCAGCACTCACCCACCCTCTTTATTTAATAAGCAGCCAATTTTTAATCTTCCCAGCTCTATCCATGCCTCACCTCTGGGGGTGAAATATCTTTATCAGGTGTGAGGTTACACCTCCGGTGCTCTTAGGCAGCAAGTTCATCGGGTAATCTTAAATGAGCAAGCAGTTAATAGTTGCTATGAAGCACAGTTTGGACGGTAGTAATGTCAGCATTAAAGCAAATAAAAGCAGAGAGAATGGCCGCAGCAGGGGCAGAAGCGGAGTTAGAATCAGGCAACCCTGCGGCTGTTTTTCCAGCATTTGCGCGAGAGTTCTTTAGGGGGAAGATACGGTAAGCCCGTCCTTACCATCAGCACTGCCCAAAACAGAGTTGCAGGCTCTGCAGGTAGTCTGGAGCGATGAAGGCGTGGTCTTGCAGTCCGTGTCAAGCCCAGAAAAAATGGAACTAGATACTTCCTTGTCCGCGCCAGCTTCGGGACTGCCCACCGAGTGTCCTGTGGTGTCCCTTTAGGAGTTAATAACAACCCTCGGGGACAGATTTTTTCCTCCTCTGCCGCCTTCGCCGGCTGGCTAGAGCTCAGGCGCAGCATTCAGATGCTGATCGTGGTTATTCTTACGCTGAGCGCTCGAATTGTGCCGAGAAGGGAGAGCGCGGGGAGCAGGAAAGAGAGCTGGATGAATTAAGAGCTTTGATTGATGAGCCGGTCAGAGAAAGAGAAAGAACACGGCCGAAGGGAGGGGGAACACTGGCTCCGCCACGAGAGCTGCGCACCACGGTAGCGAATTCTCGGATCGCAGCGTCAGTGAGGAGTGAGGGTCCGGTTCTGGAGAGAGAGCACTCCCGAGAGACGGCCCGTGAGTTCCGATCCATACCGAGGGATGCGGGGAATGTCTGACGCTTTGGCTCGCTCCAGCAGTTTGGAGAGCGCACGGCGGCGGGGAGAAGATCGGAGCCCGGAGCGGAGGGGAGATTCTCCCACTGTAAACTACCGAGCAGCTCCGCACCTGAGAGCAGCACCTGGGGGTGAGAAATAAGAGAGAATAGAAAGTTTCAGTTCCTCTGAAGGTGCTGGATAGGACTGCAAGATGAAACAACAGCAGAAAAATACAAAAGAGTGTAAAAGTGTGCACAGACCATGATAAACGTGGCTGGAGCCAGCGGAGAGGCAGATAAAGAGAAGTCAGGAGCTTCTGAGAATTCTGTAAGAGAAGCGGAAGCGAAAGTTCCGTTCAAGTGATAACGACATTGCGGAAGTCAGGAGCAATGGCTGCCTTAAAACAGGTTTAGCGCGCGGGAATCAATCTTTAAAGAGGATGAGCCAGGACACATGTTGGTCCGCTACTAGGCAAGAAGCTCATTTTACTGAATATTTATAATTAGGGTGGATAAATACGCAGTGGAAAAGTCCCCCTGAGCTGCAGGAGCAGGAGAGATCCGCTGTGAGTCCGAGTTGAACAAGAATTCCGGCTCTCTGGTACCTCCAGCTGTGCCAGGGAGTTCACTCCTGCTGATTTCGGTATCAGGGGCTGGGGGGACACTGGGGACACTGGGGGGGGGGGCAGGGGAGTGTGGGTTTGGGGTATGGGGGGCACTAGGGGTGTCATGGGAGTGGGATTGGGGTCATGGGGTGCTCTGGGGCAAAGTGAAGGGGGACACGGGATGGTGGGAGTGGGATTGGGGTCATGGGGGCTGGGACACACTGTGGGGGTAGGGGGTGATGCCCGGATTTGGGTTGAGGTTCTGTGGTGACACCAAAGAAATTGGGGACTGGGAGTGGGATTGGGGTGTGGGGACAGGCTGAGGGGAACACTGAGGGGCTCAGGGAGTGACCCCAGGATTTGGTCTAGGGTCCTGGTGGGGCTGAGGGGAATCACGGGAGTAGGATTGGGCTTCTGGGGGGGGGCTGTGGTGCTGTGGGATTGGGGTTCCTGGGGGCTGGGGCACCTTGGAGAGGCAAAAGTAATCCCAGGATTTTGGATGAGGGACCCTGGACATGTGCATAGGTGTCCTAGCCAGGATTGCCTCCCTTCCCCCTGAGCTGACCACACGGGTGTTTATGCCCCAGTCCCTCACTGAGGAAACCTCCCCGTGTGACCTCGGTGTCCCCTTTGTGTCCCCCAGTTTCCTCACCTCCCTGTCCCCTCTCTGTCCCCCAGTGTCCACACTGCTCCCTGTGGCCTCTCCCCTCCATGGCCCTCCTGGCTCTCACCCTGGCACTGCTGGCAATGACCGTGGCCACCAGGATCATTAAGGAAAAGCCCCTGGACATGGCCCTGGACTCCTTCGATGACCAGTACCAGGGCTGTGGCCCTGCCATGAAGGAGGCATTGCCAGCCTTGCACCGCTCCGAGTTCCAGAAGAATCCTCGCTTCGCCAAGTACTGGTCTGCGGCCGTGGCAGAGTGGCAGAAATTGGGGTCCCCTGTGTCTCCTCTGTCATCCTCAGACCAGGCCATCGCCATCAGGGCCTACACCTCGATTCTCCTGCACGTGTACTTCAACGACAAAGTGAGAGTGGCCGGGCACTCCCCCCAGGAATACCGGGACAATTTCCACTTCAAAACTCTGCATTTCCTGCTGACCGATGCCCTGGCCACGCTGAGGGCTGCTCAGGGGCAGCAATGTCACTTGGCGTTCCTGGGTGAGCACTTCATACGGTACAAGGCAAAGCCTGGGGACATCGTCCGCTTCGGTGAATTCGCGTTGGCATCGCGCTGCAATAGCAGCTTCCACACGTTGAGGACCCCCACGGTATTCAAGGTGCAGACGTGTCACAGCGCGGACATCAATGCATTCACTGGAAATTTCTACATGGATGAGGTGGTGATCCCACCCTTTGAGAAGTTCAAGGTCACCAAAGTCATTGAAGATGTGGAGAAGGTGGAGATCCACCTCAACTCCTTCGGGACCTACAGCAAATACAACTGCGAGTGGCTGACAGGTGGGGACAGCCTGGGGCCTTGGGGACAGCCACTGGGGCCATGGGGACACCCCTGATGAGGCACAGGGGACAATGATACTGGTTGGGGATGGGGGACAGGGACAGGGCCACCCACGGTGTGTTTGGGGCAAGGACACCCTGTACTGGGCACACCAAGTCTGGGGACACAAATGAGCACAGTGGGCATGGGGACAGGAACATCCATGACAGGGCAGAGAGAAAGGGACACCCAAATCTGGTCGGGGACAAGGACACCCGCATTCCGACCCTGTCCCTCCTCTCCACAGACACTGCTGTGGGGACAGGCCCTGTGTGCTGGATGTTGGTGGGTGGGACACCCCATGGCACCCCCTGATCCACTGTCTCACCCTGTCACACTGTACCCCATGGCCCCCATCTCTTGTGTCGCCCCCAGCCCCTGTTATGGCCACCCCTGACCCCCCTCTTTGTCCCCCAGGTGGGAGCATCCCCAGGACCCCCTTTCACATTGGAGGACTCCTCCTGGCCACCACAACCCTGGTAGCAGCCACCGGGATCCTCTGAGCCATGAAGACACCAAGGTCACCAGGGTCACTGTGGCCACCATGATCACCAAGACCACCAGGACTGCCAGAGTAACGAGGTCATCAATGCCACTGCAGCCACTACAGCCACTCTGGCCACCATGGTCACTGTAAGGACCAAGGCCACTGTGACCACCATGGTCACCGAGACTCCCTGAGCCACAAGACTGCCACGGCCACTCCAGCCACTGTGGTCACCAAGGTCATTGTGCAGAAAAATTATATAAAATAAATATATTTGAAATATTGTATCATATTAATTCTCTTAAAAAATTGTTTAAAAAAAATTCTGTCAAAAGAGTTCCCTAAATTATTTGCATCAAAGCAATTCCATGGGGTGTCTGGGTCTGTTCAGTGCTGTGTCCAGTTCTGTCCAGTGCCGTGTCCAGTTCTGGGCTTCTCTGGACCCAATCCTGAGCTGGGAGGGTGGACCAGGTACCCACTCTGGGCCCTTCCATCCTGACCCATTCTGGGATTTTGGGATTCTGGGAGTTGTGGATTGGGAATTGCCCACTGGAGGGCAGCAGTTAGAGCAGGAAATCAGCTGCAGTTCAAGGTGCCACCAGCAGGTGGCAGCACGAGCCCGGCCCCGGGGGCTCGGGAATGGTTCGGGATGGAGCGACCTTAAATCGCGTGCGAGGCCAACCCTGCCAGGCCAGGGACATCTTCCCCTGGGCCAGGCTGCTCCAGGGCCCGCCCAGCCTGGCCTGGGACACGGCCAGGGACGGGGAAACCACAGCTTCTCTGGGCAGCCTGTGCCAGGCCATCACCACCCTCACAGGGCAGGAGATTATAGGAAGATGGGTGGTGATGTCCATGAAAAGTGACTCAGTGGGTCGGGGTTTTTAGGAGTGTTCAAAATGGGTCTTGATGTCTGCACATGAGAAGATGCGAAGTTTGTCACAGCACCCAGGTGGTTTCACCCGAGAGTTTGCGTGGGATACTGGTGAAAACCAGGGAAAGGTGCAACTTGAGTTTTCTCAAGCTACTCAAAGGAAAGAGACGAGAAAGAGTTAATAACAGAGATGAGCACCTGCTGTTGACAGAGTAGGATGCGTGAGAGATATGATGTTTGGGTGAAAGCATGTTTGCAAGGGCTGTCACCTTCCTTGGACCAATCAGTTTGACTTTATCCTGGTTCCGTGATCTAGTCTATAAAAGTGTGATTACTTCTATAACAAATTCCATTTTTTTGCCTATGAAGGAAGCCGTGTGTTGCTAAATATTTTTACCACTCCTAGCACTACAGCAATAACTTTGCATTTCTAAACTTTAAGGTAATAGGAAAATTGGGTCCCCAGAAAGTCTATTGCACAACCCTGACAACCTGAACTCCTGTCAGGAGGTGTCAGGGGATCAGTGGAACCCTGTCCACTCTGGCAACGCCCACATGAAAATCACCCCTCATGTGGGGAAGAAGGTTTGGGAGCACGGGGGGAGGAAGGAGGGCAAGGGATTTTTAACTGAGGACCCAAACTAGAAACTTTCCCCAATTTTTTATCTAACTTTACAATAATGTGAAAAAGAGGAATAAATATAGCAACTGATAAGTCTCCCTCAGCGTGAATATGGTACAACTTCTTCCATACCCTGTGCCAATAAGAATTCAAAAAACCAGAATCAACTGTAGTGTTAGGAAAGTATTTAAAAATCCAATGAACAAAATTTTTAAGATTCCCCCTAGAAAACTTAAATTCCCCCCGATGTTCAAGGCACCAAAACTTGGTAATGGATGCCTCTGTTAGGAGGGCCAAGCTTAGGGTGACTGAACTCGTTACCCATCTGGGGACTTCATTCCTGTGCCCAGAAAGAAAAGGGAAAATTAAACAAAAAGACCTAATTTAAGTCAGAGCACAATTGCCAATATTGATTCCAACTTACGATTTCTCTTTGGGCAGGGGAGGCCCATTGAGTCAACTCAAGACTTCTGGGCAGGTGCTCAACCTGTTGACCTGTCCTCTGGATTCTTCTCCCAGGTAATGAGCAGAGGGTCCTGGTTACACCTTGGAGTGCCCTTGGTAAAATGTGAGGGGTTTTGGGGGAAGCAGCAACCCAAAAGTGACTTGTGTCCTGCAGCTGATGCATCAGGAGTCGCTTCTCCAGGGACCCCCGAGCAGAGGTCCCTGTTCGGGCGCCACTCGCTGCAGAGGGCGGTGCCCAAGGTGCTGTGACTGCCCTGGAGAAGCGTTTTTATAAAGACGTGTTCTGGGGGGCACAGGCACACTCGCCTCACTGCTGGGATTATCAGTTCCTTGGTGAGAAGCGCTTTTGGGGGATGCAGAACCGAGACGGGGTCTTTGTGTGGGGTTCTGCAGAGATGCTTTATTGGGTCTTGCCACAAAAGAGTGCCAGGGACTGGACTGATTTGAAAGCAAAACCAGTGAGGGACTCCAAGTCAGAAATAAAATTTAATAGGAAAAAAAAAGAAAAAAAAATAAAATATATTCAATAGTAGAAAAGAAAAACTCTGGCAGGATCAGAATCCAACTTGACACTCCTTCTGTTAGGGTGGTGGTTGCAGTCCAGGTGAAGTGTTCTTGTTGAAGTTGTGATCCTGTAGAATGGTCTGGTAGCTCATGGAAAGCTGCGGAAAAGGCTGCTCTGATGTTCCAAATCTCAGTTTTTATCTGGGTAGGAAATGCTTGGCTCCTGCCCCTGGGTGGAGCATCTTCCCATGGCATGATGGAATTTTATCAGTTGTACAGTGGGACTCACTGGCCCATGATCAGGAGAGATCTCCTGGAGGGAGAAGGGGTCTGGAAAAGATAAAGAACATTGTCCCCCAGATTTTAACAGCTGGCCCATCAGGAGATATCTCCCACAGAGATAAGCATCACTGTCCCACCTGGTTTATAAAACATGGCCCATTAACAACTCGAGGATGACCTCCCACCTGTTGGTATCTATTCCCCCCACCCTGTCTTTCTCTCTGTCCCTCTCCCCTTTTACTTCATTTCCCTTTTCCTCTCTCTCTCCCCTATCATAAACTAAGCTGTTGGCACTGAATAAAGTGCATTGTTGCTTGCTGTAGAAGAAAACTTGAGTCCCTCGCTGTTTGTCTTTTGCACCCTGGGATCAAACGAACCATCGCGACTCCCGTGCGTGTTGAGCAGATTGTGACACCTGTTAATTGCTCGTTAGTGCTGCAAACGCCAGCACTGGTGCAGGTCAGAACTCAGATTCCCAATGTGTGCTCGGTGCAGTGTCTGCAGAATGAGAGTTGAGAAAGGAACACAAGTGATAATTCTGGCTGCAAAGTGAGGGTGTCTGGTACTCAAAGATGACCCCAATGTCGGCATCTCCCAAGGGATCTCCAGACTTGAACAAAGCCCTTGGAGCTTTTTGTGTATCAAAGACAGCACCCAAAATGTGGGACGCTTGTTAGAACAACTCAATCACAAAACAACTGTGAGATGCAGCAGTGACTGTTCTCCTCACCCAGGGACCATGAAATTCAATCTGAGACAGAAGTTTGTGGTAGATACTTTGCTCACCGCAACCACAGGATGTGAAACCAAGGGTGGAGCTCACAGTGCCACAAATAGCTCTGAAAGGGGCAGCAGGAGAAAGAGCAAACAGAGGAACTCACTTGAGATCTGCTTTGGGCATTGCTCATGCACATGCAGATACATGGAAAGAAAGAAATCCATTCCCAGCACAGGGATCTATGATTAAATATGAACAGGAAATATTGTCCCTCCTCAACAGCACCCAAAGAAGGGGCCGTGCCACAGCCCACGGCACAGCAGCTCAGGGATTGCCAAATCTGGGGGGAAATAGCCTGGCAATAAAGCACCCTGGTGTTAATTCTTGATAAAGGAATTTCACTCCCAGAGGTGAGGCCTGGATAGAGCTGGGCAGATGGAAAATTGGCTGTTTATGGAAAAGGTCCCAATAAGAGGGTGGGTGGGTGATAACTCCCAATAACCAGGCCAGGCCCACCCCGACTGAGGCTGCAGTTGGTGAGGGAGAGAAGCACCAGCCAAGCTCTGGGGAGTCCATGGGATGGGGACAGGTTATCCCCAGGTTTGGGGTGCCTGCAGGGATGTCATCGGGTAGGGGACCCCATCTGGTGTCTGGGGTGTGACAGCAACCCAGTGAGCAGTGGAGAGAGGGACTGGGGGCACTGGGGGGATGTGGGACCGTGGGATTGGGGTCCTGGGGGGTGAGAAATAAGAGAGAGAACAGAAAGTTTCAGTTCCCCTGAAGGTGCTGGATGGGACTGAAAGATGAAACAATAGCAGAAAAAGATAAAAGGATGTAAAAGTGGGGACAGCACAGGGCAAAGTTGACTGGAGCTGATGGCAAAACACATTAATTGAAATAATATTTTTGTCATGTTCTGTAACACAGAAGATGCCGCACCTACCAAAAGCAGAAGTTCAAGGCGAGGTGATGCAGGATATTTGGGCACTCAGTGAAAATCACACCCTGCAGTCTCTTTTACGGCTCCCTCGGGGAGTAAAATTGTCACCTAAAAGAGGCAGAGCCATGCAAATTATTGACGAGAAAAGCCTGGGTCTGTGTTTGCTAAGAAGCTCATTTATTGAACATTTATAATTAGGGTGGCAGAGCCCCCCAGATCTGCAGGAGCAGGAGAGATCCGCTGTGAGTCTGAGCTGATTAAGAATTCCAGCTCTCCGGTCCCTCCAGCTGTGCCAGGGAGTTCACTCCGGCCCATTTCGGTATCAGGGGCTGGGAGGACACCGGGGACACTGGGGGGGACAGGGGACTGTGGGATTGGGGTCTGCGGGGGGAACTGGGGGTGTCATGGGAGTGGGATTGGGGTCATGGGGTGCTCTGGGGGGAAGTGAGGGTGGACACTGGATGGTGGGAGTGGGATTGGGGTCATGGGAGGGCTGGGACACACTGTGGGGGTAGGGGATGATGCCTGGATTTGGGTTGAGGTTCTGTGGTGATACCAAAGAAATTGGGGAGTGGGAGTGGGATTGGGGTGTGGGGACAGGCTGAGGGGAACACTGAGGGGCTCAGGGAGTGACCCCAGCATTTGGGCTGGGGTCCTGGGGAGGCTGAGGGGAATTGTAATCATGGGAGTAGGATTGGGCTCTTGGGGGGGCTGTGGAAATGTGGGATTGGGATTGGGGTCCCTGGGGGCTGGGGGACGTTGGGGCAGCAAAAGTGACCCCAGGATTTGGGATGAGGGACCCCAGAAATCTGCAGGAGTCTCCTGGCCAGGAGTGCCTCCCTTCCCTGGGCTGACCCCACTGCCGTCCCCAGTCCCGCACTGAGGAACCTTCCCAGTGTCACCTCTGTGTCCTCTCAGTGTCACCTCTGTGTCCCCTCTGTGTTCCCCAGTGCCCACACTGTTCCCTGTGGCCTCTCCCCTCCATGGCCCTCCTGGCTCTCACCCTGGCACTGCTGGCAATGACCGTGGCCACCATGACCATTGAGGAAAAGCCCCTGGACATGGCCCTGGACTCCTTCGATGACCGATACCAGGGCTGTGTCCCTGCCGTGAAGGCGGTGCTCTCAGCCCTGAACCGCTCTGAGTTCCGGAAGAATCCTCTGTTCGCCCAGGTTTGGCCAAAGGCCGTGGCCGAGTGGCAGGAGAAGGGGTCCCCTGTGTCCCCTCTGTCGTCTCCAGACGAGGCCATCGCCATCATGGCCTACACCATGGATGAGTCCATCATGCGCCGACGTCTCTATAAGCAGTTCAACAAGGAAGTGCGAGAGGCCGGGCGCTCCCCCCAGGAATACCGGGACAATTTCCACTTCAAAACTCTGCATTTCCTGCTGACCGACGCCCTGGCCACGCTGTGGGATGCTCAGGGGCAGAAATGTCGCTGGGTGTACCGGGGGGTGCACGACATCAAGTTCAAGGCAAATGTTGGTGACATCGTCCGGTTCGGTCAATTCACATCATCGTCAATTTGCAAAGATGCCACCCAACCATTTGGGAGCACCACAGTGTTCAAGGTGGAGACGTGTTATGGAGCGGACATCCAGGAATTCTCCTATTTTCCCAATGAGGAGGAGGTGCTGATCCCACCCTACGAGAAGTTCAAGGTCACCAAAGTCATCCCAAAACCGGAGAATGTGGAGATCCACCTCGACTCCATCGGGACCTACAGCAAATACAACTGTGAGTGGCTGAAAGGTGGGGACAGCCTGGGGCCATGGGGACACTCTTGATGAGGCACAGGGGACAATGACACTGACTGGGATGGGGGACATGGACAGGGGCACCCATGGTGTTTGTGGGGACAAGGACAGCCTGTGCGGGGGACAGCAAGTCTGGGGACAGGAATGAGCTCAGTGGGCATGGGGGCAGGAACATCCATGACAGGGCACAGGAACAGGGACCCCCACATCTGGGAGGGATTGGTGACGGGGATAGCTGTGCCAGGGGAGGACAGGGACAGGGACAGTGACAGGGCCACCCCCACTGCGACCCTGTCCCTCCTCTCTACAGGCAGTGGCAGGGGACAGGCCCTGTGTGCTGGATGCGGATGGGCCGGGAACCCCCATTGCACCCTTATCCCCCCCTGAACACCTGCCACCCCCTGTCACCCTGACCCCTGTCCCCTCCCTCCCACCATGACCCTCCTGACCATCCTGGCCTCTGCACCCCCTCATGCCTTCCCCTGTACACTGTCACCTCACGACCCCACATCTCTACTGTCACCCCTAGACCCTGTTATGGCTATCCCAGTCCCCCTCACTCACCCATGGTCCCCCTGACCCCCTTCTTTGTCTCCCAGGTGGGAGCATCCCCAGGACCCCCGCCAGCTCAGAGGACGATCACCAAGGCCACCAGGACAGCCAGAGAAACAAGGCCACCAAGGCTACCAAGGCCACCACTGCCACTATGGCTGCCTTGGCCATCATGGCCTCCATGTGGTCACTGTGGCCACCACTGGCACTGTGACCACTGCAACCACCACAGCCACTCTGGCCACCGTGGTCACTGTAAGCACCAAGACCACTGTGACCACCATGGTCACCAAGAATCCCGGAGCCACAAGGCTACCACAGCCACTGTGACCACTGTGGCCATTGTGTAAAAGATTTCTCTTCAATAATTGTATCAAAATATTTGTATCAAAACAATTCTATTAAATAATTCTTTCAAAACAATTCTATTAAATAATTGTATCAAGTCGATTGTATTGAACAATGCTAATAAATTTTTCTCTCAACACAATTTCATTAAATAATTGTATCAAAACAAAGCAAGTGGTGCCCGAACAGGGACCTCTGCTCAGGGCTCCCTGGAGAAGCGACTCCTGATGCATCAGCTGCAGGACACAAGTCATTTTTGGGTTGCTACTTCCCCAAAAATCCCTCACATTTTAATGAGGGCAATCCAAGGTGTGACCGGGACCCTCCACTCAACACCTGGGAGAAGAATCCCAAGGACTGGTGGAGGGGTTGAGCACCCACCCAGCAGTCTTGAGTTGACTCAAGGGGCCTCCCCTGCCCAAAGAGAAATCATAAGTTGAAATCAATATTGGGGATTGTGCTCTGATTTAATTATATATTTGTGTCTTTTCCTTTCATTTTCCCTTTTACCCCTGGGCATGGGAATGTAGCTCCAGGATGGATAACGAGCTCAGTCACCCTATGCTTGGCCCTCCTGAAAGAGGCATCCATTACCAAGTTTTGGTGCCCTTGAACATCGGGGGAATTTAAGTTTTCTAAGGGGAATCTTAAAAACTTTGTTCATTGGATTTTTAAATACATTCCTAACACTACAGGGGATTCTGGTTTTTCGAATTCTTTTTTGGACAGCTTAGGGAAGAAGTTGTATCATGTTCAGGCCGAGGGAGACTTATCAGTTGCTTTATTTATTCCTCTCTTTCACATTATTGCTAAGTTAATTGAAAAATTGTGGAAAGTTTTGGTTTCGCGTCCTCAGTTAAAAACCCCTTTCCCTGCTTCCTCCCCCTGTGCTCCCAAACCTTCTTCCCCACATGAGGGGTGATTCTCAGGTGGGCGTTGCCAGAGTGCACAGGGTTGCCACTGATTCCCTGATGGTTCCTGACAGAA
Organism: Catharus ustulatus; assembly: GCF_009819885.2. NCBI lineage: Eukaryota > Metazoa > Chordata > Aves > Passeriformes > Turdidae > Catharus > Catharus ustulatus. The sequence continues at coordinate 165,135,011 of NC_046221.1, forward strand.
GTTTAGGCTGTCAGGGTTATGAAAGAGACTTTGTGGGAACCCAATTCTCCTATTACCTGAAATTTTGGGAGTTCAAACTCTCGGGTGAAACCACCTGGGTGCTGTGAAAAACTTCACGTTTTCTCATGTGGAGAAATCGAGGCCCACTTTGAGTCCTCCTAAAGACCCCGACCCCCTGAGTCATTTTTCACGGACATCACCACCCATCTTCCTATAAACTCCTGTCCTGTGAGGGTGGTGATGGCCTGGCACAGGCTGCCCAGAGAAGCTGTGGCTGCGCCGTCCCTGGCCGTGTCCCAGGCCAGGTTGGGCAGGCCCTGGAGCAGCCTGGCCCAGGAGAAGATGTCCCTGGCCTGGCAGGGCTGGCCCCGGACGCGCTTTAAGGTCGCACCATCCCAAACCATTCCTGAGTCCCGGGGCCGGGCTGGTGCTGCCGCCTGCTGGTGGCACCCGGAACTGCAGCTGATTTCCTGCTCTTACTGCTGCCTTCCAGTGGGCAAGTTCTGAACCACAACTCCCAGAATCCCAAAATCCCAGAATGAGTCAGGATGGAAGGACCCAGAGTGGGCACCTGGTCCAACCTCCCAGCTCAGGCAGCGTCATCCTGAACAAAGGATTGGGTCCAGAGCAGCCCAGAACTGGACAGGGCACTGGGCAGAGCTAGACTTCCCATGGAATTGCTTTGATACAATTAATTTAGGGAACATTTTGGATACAATTGATTTGAAACAATTATTTAAGAGAATTAATATGATACAATATTTCAAATATATTTATTTTATATAATTGTTCTGCACAATGGCCTTGGTGGCCACAGTGGCTGGAGTGGCTGTGGTAGTCTTGTGGCTCAGGAAGTCTCGGTGACCCTGGTGGTCACAGTGGCCTTGGTCCTTACAGTGACCATGGTGGCCAGAGTGGCTGTGTTGGCTGCAGTGGCATTGATGACCTCGTTACTCTGGCAGTCCTGGTGGTCTTGGTGATCATGGTGGCCACAGTGACTCTGGTGACCTTGGTGTCTTCATGGCTCAGAGGATCCTGGTGGCTGCTGCCACGGCTGTGGTGGCCAGGAGGAGTCCTCCAATGTGGCCGGGGGCTCTGAGGACAGTCCCACCTGGGGGACAAAGAGGGGGGTCAGGGGGACCATGGGGGAGTGACGGGGTCAGTGGTGGCCATAACGGGGGTAGGGGCGACAGGAGAGATGGGGGCCATGGGGTGACAGTGTGACAGGGTGAGACAGTGGATCAGGGGGTGACATGGGGTGTCCCAGCCACCAACATCCAGCACACAGGGCCTGTCCCCACAGCAGTGTCTGTGGAGAGGAGGGACAGGGTCGGAATGCGGGTGTCCTTGTCCCTGACCAGATTTGGGGGTCCCTTTCCCTGTGCCCTGTCATGGATGTTCCTGTCCCCATGCCCACTGTGCTCATTTGTGTCCCCAGACTTGGTGTCCCCAGCACAGGGTGTCCTTGCCCCAAACACATTGTGGGGGGCCCTGTCCCTGTCCCCCATCCCCAACCAGTATCATTGTCACCTGTGCCTCATCAGGGCTGTCCCCATGGCCCCAGTGGGTGTCCCCATGGCCCCAGGCTGTCCCCACCTGTCAGCCACTCGCAGTTCTATTTGCTGTAGGTCCCGAAGGAGTTGAGGTGGATCTCCACCTTCTCCTCATCTTCAGTGACTTTGGTGACCTTGAACTTCTCAAAGGGTGGGATCACCACCTCATCCTTGTAGAAATTTCCAGTGAATGCATTGATATCCGCGCTGTGACACGTCTGCACCTTCAATACCGTGGGGGTCCTCAACCTGTGAGTGTTGCTATTGCAGCGCGATGCCAACGCGAATTCACCAAAGCAGACGATGTCCCCAGGCTTTGCCTTGTACCGTATGTAGTGCTCACCCAGGAACGCCAAGTGACATTGCTGCCCCTGAGCAGCCCTCAGCGTGGCCAGGGCATCGGTCAGCAGGAAATGCAGCGTTTTGAAGTGGAAATTGTCCCGGTATTCCTGGGGGGAGCGCCCGGCCACTCTCACTTTGTCGTTGAAGTACACGTGCAGGAGAATCGAGGTGTAGGCCCTGATGGCGATGGCCTGGTCTGAGGATGACAGAGGGGACACAGGGGACCCCCGCCTCTCCCAAGCAGCCACGGCCTCAGACCAGTACTTGGCGAAGCGAGGATTCTTCTGGAACTCGGAGCGGTGCAAGGCTGGCAATGCCTCCTTCATGGCAGGGCCACAGCCCTGGTACTGGTCATCGAAGGAGTCCAGGGCCATGTCCAGGGGCTTTTCCTTAATGATCCTGGTGGCCACGGTCATTGCCAGCAGTGCCAGGGTGAGACCCAGGAGGGCCATGGAGGGAAGAGACCACAGGGAGAAGTGTGGACACTGGGGGACACAGAGGTGACACTGGGAAGGTTCCTGAGTGAGGGACTGGGGAGGGCAGTGGGGTCAGCCCAGGAGAAAGGGAGGCACTCCTGGCCAGGAGACCCCTACACATGTCTGGGGTCCCTCATCCCCAATCCTGGGATCACTTTTGCCTCCCCAATGTTCCCCAGCCCCCAGGAACCCCAATCCCAATCCCATAGTTCCACAGCCCCCCCAGAAGCCCAATCCTACTCCCATGATTACAATTCCCCTCAGCCCCACCAGGACCCCAACCCAAATCCTGGGGTCACTCCCTGAGCCCCTCAGTGTTCCCCTCAGCCTGTCCCCACACCCCAATCCCACTCCCAGTCCCCAATTCCTTTGGTGTCACCCCAGAACCTCAACCCAAATCCAGGCATCACTCCCTACCCCCACAGTGTGTCCCAGCCCCCCCATCACCCCAATCCCACTCCCACCATCCCGTGTCCCCCTCACCTTCCCCCAGAGCTCTCCATGACCCCAATCCCAGTCCCATCACACCCCCAGTGCCCCCTCAGACCCCAATCCCGCAATCCTCTGTCCCCCCCCCAAGTGTCCCCAGTGTCCCCCAGCCCCGATACCCAAATCAGCCGGAGTGAACTCCCTGGCACAGCTGGAGGTACCAGAGAGCCGGAATTCTTGATCAGCTCGGACTCACAGCGGATCTCTCCTGCTCCTGCAGCTCAGGGGGCCTTTTTCACCGGGTATTCATCCACCCTAATTATAAATATCCAGTAAAATGAGCTTCTTGCCTAGTAGCGGACCAACATGTGTCCTGGCTCATCCTCTTTAAAGATTGATACCCGCGCGCTAAACCTGTTTTAGGGCAGTCCTTGCTCCTGACTTCCGCAATGTCGTCATCACTTGAACGGAACTTTCGCTTCCGCTTCTCTTACAGAATTCTCAGAAGCTCCTGACTTCTCTTTATCTGTCTCTCCACTGGCTCCAGCCACGTTTATCATGGTGTGTGCACATTTTTACACTCTTTTATATTTTTCTGCTGTTGTTTCATCTTGCAGTCCTATCCAGCACCTTCAGAGGAACTGAAACTTTCTATTCTCTCTTATTTCTCACCCCCAGGTGCTGCTCTCAGGTGCGGAGCTGCTCGGTAGTTTACAGTGGGAGAATCTCCCCTCGGCTCCGGGCTCCGATCTTCTCCCCGCCGCCGTGCGCTCTCCAAACTGCTGGAGCGAATCAAAGCGTCAGACATTCCCCGCATCCCTCGGTATGGATCGGAACTCACGGGCCGTCTCTCGGGAGTGCTCTCTCTCCAGAACCGGACCCTCGCTCCTCACCGACGCTGCGATCCGAGAATTCGCTACCGTGGTGCGCAGCTCTCGTGGCGGAGCCAGTGTTCCCCCTCCCTTCGGCCGTGTTCTTTCTCTTTCTCTGACCTGCTCATCAATCAAAACTCTTAATTCATCCAGCTCTCTTTCCTGCTCCCCGCGCTCTCCCTTCTCGGCACAATTCGAGCGCTCAGCATAAGAATAACCACGATCAGCATCTGAATGCTGTGCCTGAGCTCTAGCCAGCCGGCGAAGGCGACAAAGGTGGAAAAAATCTGTCCCCGAGGGTTGTTATTAACTCCTAAAGGGACACCACAGGACACTCGGTGGGCAGACCCGAAACTGGCGTGCACAAGGAAGTATCTAGTTCCATTTTTTCTGGGCTTGGCACGGACTGCAAGACCGCGCCTTCATCGCTCCGAACTGCCTGCAGAGCCTGCAACTCTGTTTTGGGCAGTGCTGATGGTAAGGACGGGATTACCCTATCTTCCCCCGCAAAGAACTCTCACGCAAATGCCGGGAAAACAGCGGCAGGGTTGCCTGATTCTAACTCCGCTTCTGCCCCTGCTGCGGCCGTTCTCTCTGCTTTTATTTGCTTTAATGCCGGCATTACTATAGTCCAAACTGTGCTAAGTCCTTTGGTGTCTCTCGAGCCATCGCTCATGGCATCCCAAAGATTCTCACCCAGTCTTTAAGGATACGGAAAACACTTCTAGGGGTAGCAAAAAATCCTTTGTCCTGACCCCACATCAGAAACTTTTTTAAACCCTCTGAGTCACGTTTGACTTCTCTCATAGAGAGGATACGCTGGAGGACGTGTAACATTGCCTGTTCTTCTTTCAACAGAGCTTTCCCCATCCTCCAGCCCCGGTCACTCACCTTATTATCGGAGTTCTTCTTCGCCGTGCAGCACACGCGCTGTTCTCGGAGCTTTTCTCAGGATCCTCTCGGTCCCGTGCCCCGCGGCTTCCTTCTGAGAGGAACGCTGGATTTGTCTTTACAAACAAACTGTGGGTCTGCTGGTAGATAAGACTAGCACTGAGAGATAGAAGAAACAATGGGATTGATTGCACTGAATTATGAATGCATAAAGATATTTGCCTTTACAAACAAACTGTAGAAATGAAACCGGGCATTGGAAGATGAAAGAAACAATGGGGAGGAAAACTGTGAATTCCGTAAGAATTAAAAATTTAAAAGGCGGGTTATACATTAGAGGGAAATCTCAGGTATCAGGCATTCCAGGAATTCTGTGCCTCTCAAGTGCCTCAGCCGATGGGGAAAGAGAGAGGGAAATGCGGCCGGGAAAACAGGATAAAAAGGAGGCTGCGTCCTCCAAAAATCTGAGAGACCCCAGGGGAATGCCCCATGGCCTCTCCCTTTATTCGAGTAAAGCAAAAGGGACTCCTCCGTCTCCTTTTTGGACATAAACTTCTGGTGTTTGTGGATTAATTTTCCTGACAATTCTGGGGCGCTCGTCCGGGATATTTCCACCGTCTGGGACCACAGGCAGAGCTGGAGGCGCCTCACCCAGTTCGGGTGATGAGCTCCCCTTGGTGCCGGCTGGCACCGGGCCATCGATTGGGTTCCCGAGACTGTCCAGGAGACAGACGAGTGGCGGACCAGAGGGGTCCGTGAAGAGTCCACAGGGAAGGACCACTGGAAATCTCACTGGTGAGTAAAATGGGATCTTTGGGGAGCAAACCTGGGAGGGCACTCAGGGAGGGTTGCAAGGGTAAAGCCGGGAAGGGGCCCCGGCAAAAGGGATGATGATCCCATAACACTCCTGGAGAGTCCCCTGGGGAGAATGCTGAGGTCTTGGCATAGATTGTATATTCACCCAGAGGTAACTATGGAAATGATGGCAAAATATTGTTATTTTGTGTGGCCAGAGTATAAGTTGGCAAAGGGGCTTGTGGAAATGTTATGGAAAAGATAAAATTCATTTGTGTTGAATTCTGTGGAGATATTTAGAGGAGAATTGGAAAGGATAAACTGAAAGGGAATGTGGATTAATGTGGGTTAGACAAGCAACAGGAGAAATCTGTGTGTTAAGAAAGGGAGAAGAGGAAAAAGGGGAGGAAGAGGAGAATGGTGAGGATTGGGATGTTTTTCAGCACCGTCCCCCGTCTTCTCCTCCAGTGTTGCCAGCTGACCCAGGGCCAGCTGCAGGCCCCCGGTATCCTCCACTTCCAGAGCAAAGGGGGCAGGAAAATGTTATTCCTACGGCCCCACCTGAAATTAATGATGGTATAGGGGGAGTGGAGCAGCGTGTTGTATCACCCCCTAGAACTAGAAGAGGAACTCAGTTCAGGACATCAGAAGCCCCCCAAGAAACAGGGACACACCAGATGCCACTCCGACAAGTTCCTTTGGGGGGTCAAGGGGGAGGATTTGGGTTTGTAATTGTGCCACTTACTACCCAGAATATAAGAGGATTGAAAAAGGAATTACCCCCATATTTCGACGATCCCATAGGGGTGGGGGAAAAGACAGAGGAATATTTGGGAAACGCAGATTATACATGGAAGGACTGGGATTTTCTTTGGGGAATTTTGTTTGGGACATCGGAGAAAATAATGATTTTGCAGAAAGCTCGGCAGCTGTGGGAGGATGAACACCCACAAGCAGCAGGGGGGAACTGGACCCAATGCACCTACAGGGGATGATGCCATCCCCCAGGCGGACCACAGTGGGACCCAAATAACCGGGCCAGTCTGGCTCAGCTCCGTGATTACCGTGCTTATCTGATCAGGGCAATCAAGTCAGCTGCTCCCAAAACTAACAACGTAGCTAAGGCGATGTGGTTAGAACAGGAGAAACAGGAAAGCTCCTCTCATTGGTTGGAGAGGATTGGGGATGCCTTGAGGAAGCACAGGGGGATGGATCCTGAGGGGCCAGCCTTTGACGCATTGCTGAAGGTACAATTTGTTCCGAAGGCCTGGCCTGATATAAGGACAGGAGTACAGAAGGATGAAGAGTGGCAGAATAAACCTTTGGAGGAATTGTTAGAAAAACACAGCAGATATATGTAAGAAGGGATGAGGAAAAGGCAAAGACTAAGGCGAAGATGATGGCAGAGTTTTTGTACTCCCCGAGGGGTCCAAGGGGTCCCCTGGGACAGAGAAGACAGGGTCAGCCACAAGGACAGAGGCATTCCTTCCTCAGCAGGGGAGAGCCAACGAAAACAGCGGTTGGGGAAGAACCAGAGTGCTATCTGCAAGGCAGAAGGGCATTGGAAAAATGAGTGCCTGCAGGAACAGCTGGATCCTCAGGAGGAGGAAGTCCATAGGATAATGGAAATGGATTGTTGGGGTGTCAGGGGCTGCTGTTATACCAGGGACCCACCGCTCAGGAGCCCTGGATAACTTTTAAGGTGGGTCCGGATGGAGAGGAGGTGTGTTTTCTGGTGGACACAGGAGCTTCTCGATCCACCTTAAATTTTATACCTAAAGGGGGGAAATGATCAAAAAGATCCTTGGCTATTCAAGGAATGAGTGGAAAAGATGAGCGAGTGTATTTCATTCAACCACTGTTAATTGATGTGGGAGATAGGTTTGAAATGCATGAACTTCTGTTTGTTCCCAACTGTGACTGTAATTTATTGGGGAGGGATTTGATGGCTAGTATGGGAATCCAAATTCATATTATAAAAAGTGACATGGAGTCCAAAACTGTGGTATCTTTGTGTAAAATGTCTGAGAAGGCTTATGCTGAAATAAATCCGGAAGTGTGGGCAGCTCCAGGGAAATATGGAAAACTAGACACAGAGCCTCTTCAAATTACTTTGAAACAACCAGACAAGCGGTGTCTAAAAAGCAATACTCTCCTTCAAGGGAGGAAAAGAAGGGGTTACAGCCTGTTATTGGGTCCCTGCTAAAAGCAGGTCTTTTGGAGTTGTGTATGTCTCCCTATAACACTCCTCTCCTGCCAGTTAAGAAACCAGATGGAACCCACAGAATGGTGCAGTATTTAAGAATAATAAACGAAATTGTCAAACCAAGGCACCCCACAGTTCAAGATCCATATACAATCCTGAATCAGAGCCCTTCTTCACATCAGAATTATTCTGTACTGGATTTGAGGGATGCTTTCTGGGGGTGTCCAATTACTGAAGACCATAAAAAGGATTTTACCTTTGAGTGGGAACAGGAGGAAGGAGGGAAAATGATAAAGCAACAATTGACATGGACAGTACTCCCTCAGGGATATACTGAGCCACCGGTTTTGTTTGGGCAAGCTTTGCAGAAAGAGAGTTTACTCCACCCTGAGGAGTTAAGTTGTTGCAGTATGCGAATCAGGGGAACAGGACAAGGTGGTTGAAGAAGCTACTGTAATGCTGCTTAATTTTCTTGCAAAAAAGGGACATAAAGTGTCCGAAAAGAAAGCGCAGTTAGTAGAAAGGGAGGTCAAATATTTGGGACACATTCTGACTGAAGGGTTGCGGTGTATTGATCCAGAAAGAATACAAGGGATTTTAGATGTACCATTAGCCCAGACAAAAAAGGAGTTATGGCAGTTTTTAGGGTTGGTGGGATACTGCAGAGATGGACCGAGGATTTCTCTGTTGTGCCCAAACCTTTATATAACTTTTTAACCCAAAGCAGTCCTAATGTCTTGGTATGGACACCAGAAGGGGAGCAAAGCTTTAGAAAACTGAAAGATAAATTGGTAAACGCACCAGTCTTAGCTCTTCCAGACGCAGAGAAGGAGTTTCAGCTGTATGTAGACGTTAAACTATATGTAGACGTTATAGCAATTTTGGCACAAGAGCATGCGGGAACACGAAGGTCTGTTGCCAGTTTTTCTAAGCTGTTAGACCCGGTGGCCAGAGGCTGCAGAACTGCGCAGCCACAGCTCTGATGGTGGCTGAAGCCCAAAAACTGACAATAGGAGTATATCTGATTGTTGAAGTTTCACATCAGATTAAAGCTTTGTTAACTGAAAGAGCCTCTAAGTGGATGAGGAGAGCTGGATTATTACAGTATGAATATTGTTTAATGGAGCAGGAAGATTTTGAATTTAGAGGTGGGGAAGATTTTAATCCGGCCTCCTGTTTGAATGGCCCTGAAGAAAAGAGGGGCCAAGATGAAAATCATGACTGCATTCAGGTTATAGATCTCCAAACCCGGGCTAGAAAAGATTTACGAGATACTCCCTGGCCTGAGGGAGAGAATATGTTCATTGATGGGCCTTCAAGAGTGATAAGGGGGAAAAGATTTACAGGATACTCTGTGGTGAATGGGAGGCAATTAAAGGAAGGGGGGAGGTTACCGCCCACCTGGTCAGCTCAGACAGCAGAGCTGTATGCGCTTGTCAGAGGCTGTGAATTACCCCAGGACAAGTCAGTGAATGTTTTTACTGATTCTAAATATGCACATGGGGTGATAGATGCCATTGGGAAACTATGGGAAGAAAGAAGTTTATTAACCTACAGGGGAAAGACGTTAGCTCATGAAAACTTGGCCTCTTGCACATTTGAAGTGGTGAATTTCCCAAAAAGGGTGGCAATAATCCAAATTCAGGGGTACCAGGCAGGGTGCTCGGATGAGGCAATAGGAAACCGACTGGCTGATGAAGCTCTGAAAGATGCATTGCTGCCAGAAATCTCTGGGATCCTCCCCTTGCTCCCAGTGACTGCAGCTCTGCCAGAGAAACTGTCCTTTGAATCAGAGGAACTTGAGATAATTAAAAAGAGTGGGGAAGTGGAAAGAGGTAGCAATTGGTTTACAAGGGATGATAAGCAGTGTTTACACAAAGCTCTGTCCTTACAATTGTTCAAACAATTTCATGAAGGGAGTCACTGGGGCTCTGAGGATTGGCAGAAGCCTTCCTCAAAACGATGCTGAGGGGCTTTTTAGTCTGGCAAAACGAGCTATGGAGGGTTGTTTGATTGGTGCTCAAACCAATAAGAAAGTTCCAAAGAAACTTGCCAGGGGAGGGAGGCCTTGGGCTGTCCGTCCCTCCCAGAGATGCCAGGTGGATTTTACTGAAATGCCCCGAGGGGTAAGATTTAAATATCTTCTGGTCATAGCATGTCAGTTAACAGCGTGGCAAGAAGCATTTCCAGCTGTTTCAGCATCTCCAGGATCAGTTGTTAAAGTGTTTCTGGAACAAATAATTCCAAGATATGGGATTGTTAAAGCAATAGACTCAGACAGGGAACGTATTATACAGGGAAAATTTTTAAAGGAGTTCTGACTGCTTTAGGGATACAGTGGAACCTCCACAACCCCTGGTACCCCCAGAGTTCTGGTTGGGTTGAGAGGATGAATGGAGAAATAAAGAAACACCTTCTGAGGCTGGTGATAGAAACTAAGATACCGTGGGTATGGCTCCTGCCCCTGGCTTTGGCAAGGATAAGGGCCAGACCCAGGGGAGATATTCAGAGATCTCCCTTGGAACTGATGTTTGGAATTCCTTACCCTTGCAATTCTCAGCCTAGTGGGGGGATAGAGATAAGTGATGTACAGTAATTTCACGATCATAAGGCGCACCAGACTATACAGCGCACTCTTTTTTGCCCGAAGATCCGTGCTTTGAGCAACAAAATAACAAATTAGTAACGGATTCTAGAGACCGTGGAGTTTACTGGCAGGTGCTCAAATTGAAAACATTTCAACAGATTGGTGTAACCTTTAAACACTGCCTCAAGTGCCCTCCCCATTCACAGGGCCTGGCACTCCCGCCCACCCCCGGCTGGTGAGGCGGGGCTCGGGGCGGCCACAGTTCACACCTCGGGGTTTCTGCGGTTCAGAGCGGCTCAGGACCGTGGGCGGCTCGGGGTGTCTCGGGGCCAGGCAGGCTCAGATCGGTCCTGCTTTTGCCCTGCCGGGGCCCGGCGAGCTCGGATCGGCCTCCCCGTCCCCTCTGCTGAGGCCATGCAGGCTTGGATCGGCCCCCACGCCCCCCTGCCGGGCTCGGGGCCACCCGTGGTGTGGGACTGCCCTCTCTCCCTGTGCGGCTGCTGCTGGCCGGGGGCTGCCCGGTCCCACCCATCCCACTTGGCTTGGCTCTTGGCTCACACTTCTGGGTTTGCAAATGTTGCAACTTTGTACATAATATTAGGCACACTGGACTATAAGGCGCACTTCCGGGTTCGGGGGGAAAATTTTAGTCAAAACGGTGTGCCTTATAGTTGTGAAGCAATCTGTGTCTCGGATACTGTCTCTTGTGAAATCTCTTTGGCAGGAAGCTCAGCTGGAACAGCCCCTGCCTTGGGACTTTGCTGTTCACAACATCCAACCAGGAGATTGGGCACTGGTTGAGGAGTGGAAAGAAGCACCACTGGTGGTGAAGTGGCTGCACATCTTGTCCAGGAGAGGGGACGAGCCTGCCCCTAGCAAGCGCCAGCAGCGACCTTGGACCGTCTGGGGAAGCAGCAGCTGCGAGCGTAGTGTTGATCTGAGCCGCGATTGCCTCCACCGGCGGGAGATGCTCCACTTTGGCGGACGTGGGGACAGCTCCCTGCATCCCCACGGAGTGCGGACTCCCCACCAGGCTCAGGGGAAACCCCTGTGCAGCTCCGCTTCAGCCGTAAAAGCACAGTTCAAAGAACCGGCCACTCCCTAGACAAAGAGAGCGTTTTCCGCGCTGCTGCCGCGCCGCAGAGATCAGCTGCGGTGACGATGCCAGGGACCGGGCAGGCAGGGACCGATCCCATCCTCGCACACCCAGTCCCAGCAGCGGCTCTCACAGCTGAGAGCAGGGCACGCGTGGACAAAGCCCTCACGGTCTCCTGTGGACACAGAGCACGGGCGGCTCTGCTTGGGATTGCTGAGCTGAGGGGTGGGGGTCATCCTGCCCCGTGCTGCAAATGGGGAGATTTTGAGAGCAAAAAGTTCCCATGCAAAAATTCGGGTGCCGTCTAAATCTGTGAAAGCATCTCTCAGAGATGAGAGTGCATCTTCTTGCCCCTGGGTGTGGTGAGTTCCCGTTTTTAAAAGGAGAACTCCTTCCCAGCAAAAGCTAGGAGTGCAAAATAATTTAGAGAATGTTCACTGGACAGAGGAGAAACCCTTTTAGAAACACACTCCATGACCAGCGTCACGTACACACTAGCAGGTGTTTGGTCTTTGTTTTGGGTTCTCTCCTTGGGAAGCCAGAGAGCAAAGCTTGAGCAGCCTGAGAAAAATCCTGGCTGCTTTCTTGGTTCCCAGCTAACATGATCTTTGGGTTCAGATTGTTGGACACCCAACTGCCCTCCTTAGGGTTGTTCCAGATATCAAGGCAGATGGAATCCAACACATGTTAAGCTCATTAATGGTAGCTGGGTAATGTGCTCCAAAACTACCAGAGGATTTTGAAGGCTGTAAAGCAGTGGGGAAGGATAAGTTTTTTGTGACCCCTTATTTTTAAGATGTCCCCAAGATAATTCCACAAGTAGGACACATGTTGTCTGTGACTGTCAGTGGAAGTGGGAACTGAACTCAAAAAATTTGAATAGGTTCTGGTCCAGATCTAAGAAAACAGATCTGGGATGTAACTGCAGGAGGAAACCTCATGTGGGAGCTTGGAAATGCAGGGAGTAACCCTGGCTACTGATCCAGAGATGGCTACAAAAGGACAGAAATTGATGTCACTGCAAATAAAATAACAATGGGGTGGATTCCACTGATTGTTGATTGGAAACAATATTTGCTTTTATCAACAAATTGTAGGTTCACTGAGAAATGAAATTGGACATTGAAAAATGATAGAAAGCATGGGGGGGAAAAAGAATCCATAAGAACGGAAAATTAAAAGGGAGGGTTATACATTAGAGGGGAATCTCAGGTATCAGGTGTTCCAGGAAGTCGGTGCCTCACAGGTACCTCAGCAATGTGGAAAGAGAGAGGGAAATGCGACTGGGAAAATGGGAGAAAAAGGAGTTTGTGTCCTCTAAAAATTTGTACAAATCAGTGAGCAGTGGGGAGTGGGACTGGGGGCACTGGGGGGAGTGGGACCGTGGGATTGGGGTCCTGGGGGATGAGAAATAAGAGAGAGAATAGAAATCGTCAGTTCCCCTGGAGGTGCTGGATAGGGCTGAGAGATGAACTTGCAGAAGGATGTAAAAGTGTGGACACAGCAGAATAAACATTGCTAGAAGCTATGGAGAAAGTGATAAAGGGAACTCCAGTGAGGGGAGTTTGGCAATTTCAGTAACACAGAAAAGGCAGTGCTGGCCAAAAGCGAAAGGTCGAGTGATCCAAGATATTGGGGCACTCAGAGACAACCAGGGCCTGAATGCCCTTCTTTGACTCTGCAGGACTGTATAAGTATTTCCTGAAAGAGGTGGAGCCATGCAAATTTTTTATCATAGAAGTGCTGGTTCTGTGTCAGATAAGCAGCCCATTTTAATGAATATTTATAATTAGGGTGGATAAATACCCCGTGCAAATTCCCCCTGAGCTGCAGGAGCAGGAGAGATCCGCTGTGAGTCCGAGCTGATCAAGAATTCCGGCTCTCTGGTACCTCCAGCTGTGCCAGGGAGTTCACTCCGGCTGATTTGGGTATCAGGGGCTGGGGGACACTGGGGACACTTGGGGGGGGACAGAGGACTGTGGGATTGGGGTCTGAGGGGGCACTGGGGTTGTCATGGGACTGGGATTGGGGTCATGGGGTGCTCTGGGGGAAAGTGAGGGGGGACACGGGATGGTGGGAGTGGGATTGGGGTCATGGGGGGCTGGGACACACTGTGGGTGTAGGGGGTGATGCCCAGATTTGGGTTGAGGTTCTGGGGTGAAACCAAAGAAATTGAGGACTGGGAGTGGGATTGGGGTGTGGGGACAGGCTGAGGGGAACACTGAGGGGCTCAGGGAGTGACCCCAGGATTTGGGCTGGGATACTGGTGGGACTGAGGGGAATTGTAATTATGGGAACAGGATTGGGGTTCTGGGGGGGCTGTGGAACTGTGGGATTTGGATTGGGTTCCCTGGGGGCTGGGGGACATTGGGGAGGCAAAAGTGACCCCAGGATTTGGGATGAGGGACCCCAGACATGTGTAGGGGTCTCCTGGCCAGGAGTGCCTCCCTTCCCCCTGGGCTGACCCCACTGCCCTCCCCAGTGCCTCACTGAGGAACCCTCCCTGTGTCCCCTCTGTGTCCCCCTCTGTGTCCCCTCTGTGTGCCCTCTGTGTCCTCCAGTGCCCACACTGTTCCCTGTGGCCTCTCCCCTCCATGGCCCTCCTGGCTCTCACCCTGGCACTGCTGGCAATGACCGTGGCCACCACGGCCTATGAGGAAAAGCCCCTGGACATGGCCCCGGACTCCTTTGATGACCAGTACCAGGGCTGTGGCCCTGACATGAAGGTGGAGCTGCCAACCCTGAACCACTCTGAGTTCCAGAACAATTCTCAGTTTGCCGAGCTGTGGAATCAGACCAGGGAAACATGGTGGAGAGAGGGGTCCCGTGTGTCCCCTCTGTCATCCTCAGACCAGGCCATTGCCATCACGGCTGGCACCATGCTTTACTGGGGTGGTAAGTTCAATGTGGAAGTGCGAGCGGCCGGCGCTCCCCCCAGGAATACCGGGACAATTTCCACTTCAAAACTCTGCATTTCCTGCTGACTGACGCTCTGACCACACTGAGGGATGCTTACAAGGAGCAGCAATGTCACTCGGTGTTCTGGGGGATGGACTACACACGGTACAAGGCGAAGCCTGGCGACATCATCCGTTTTGGTCAATTCGTGTTGTTGTCAGTTAGCAAATCTGTCGCTGAACTATTTGGGAACACCACGTTTTTCAAGGTGCAGACGTGTCACGGCGCTGACATTAAGGCATTTGCCAGATTTCCCAGTTTGCATGATGTGCTTATCCCACCCTTTGAGAAGTTCAAGGTCACCAAAGTCATCGAGAAAGGGGACAAGATGGAGATCCACCTCGACTCCATCGGGACCTACAGCAGAGGGCGGTGCCCAAGGTGCTGTGACTGCCCTGGAGAAGTGTTTTTATAAAGACGTGTTCTGGGGGGCACAGGCACACTCGTCTCACCGCTGGGATTATCAGCTCCTTGGTAAGAAGCGCTTTTGGGGGATGCAGAATCAAGACAGAGTCTTTGTGTGGGGTTCTGCAGAGAGCCTTTATTGGGTCTTGCTGTTCCAGGGATGAAAGAAGCCCGGGAAGTCAGAGGGAGCCAGAGGGGTTATATGGGAAAGGGAGGGGTGGGGCAGAGCAACCAGCGAATCCTCTGAGGGTACAGGGGCAGAGCAAGAGGGGAGAGCAAACAGGATACAGAGAATGTGCAGAAGGTGCAAGGCACGCTGGGGTGGGTTTTGTGTCTCTATCACATTGAGGGTTTTGTTGACCTCAGGGCCTTTCTCCTGGGTTGTACCTTAAAGCTTTTGGCCTTCAGGTCTCATCCCTCCAAATGAGTGCTGACATCCCTGGGTGTGAGGGCCATAGCCCTGCACAGGGAGTGACATCGAGCCCTGCTGGAGAATTGTCTCTGTGCTGGCTTCGAAAGAATTATTTAATGGATCTGTTTTGACAGGATTATTTAATGGAATTGTTTAGATACTTTTAATAAATTGAACAGTTTGGACAGAATTATTTAATAGAACTGCTTAGATGGAATAATTTAATAGAAATCTTTTGATACAATTGATTTCATCCAATTATTTAATAGAATTGTTTTGATAGAATAATTTAACAGATTTTTTTTATATATGTAATTGATTTCATAGAATTATTTAGTGGAATTGTTTTGCACCATGGCGTTGGTGATCTCAGTGGCCACAGTGGCTGTGGTAGCCTTGTGGCTCAGGGAGTCTTGGAGATCATGGTGGTCACAGTGGCCTTGGTGCTTACAGTGTCTCTGGCGGGCAGAGTGGCTGTGGTGGCTGCAGTGGCCACAGTGACCTCATGGAGGCCATAGATCCCAAGGTGGCCATAGTGGCAGTGGTGGCCTTGGCAGCCTTGGTGACCTTGATTCACTGGTGGTCCTATTGGTCTTGGTGATCATGGTGGCTGCAGTGACCTCGGTGGCCTTGGTGGCTTCATGGATCAGAGGATCTCGGTGGCCACTGCCAGGACTGTGGTGGCCAGGAGGAGTCCTGCAAGTTGGCCGGGGGCCCTGGGGATGCTCCCACCTGGGAGACAAAGAGGGGGGTCAAGGGAACCATGGGTGAGTGAGGGGGTCGGGGACTGCCGAAATGGGGGCTCGGGTCCCCTCATCCAAATTCCTGGGGTTACCTTTGCATCCCCAACATCCCCCAGCCCCCAAGGGACCCCAATCCCAATCCAAATCCCAATCCCACAGTACCACAGCCCCCCCAGAAGCCCAATCCTACTCCCATGATTACAATTCCCCTCAGCGCCCCAAGACCCCAGACCAAATCCTGGGGCCACTTCCTGAGCCCCTCAGTGTTCCCCTCAGCCTGTCCCAAGACCCCAGTCTCCTTTCCCATCCCCAATTTCTTCAGTGTCACCCCAGAATCTCACCCAAATCCGGGCATCACCCCCTACCCCCACAGTGTGTCCCAGCCCCCCATGACCCCAATCCCACTCCCATCATCCCGTGTCCCACCTCAGTTTCCCCCAGATCTCCCCATGACTCCAATCCCAGTTCCATAACACCCCCAGTGTCCCCCAGACCCTAATCCCACAGTCCCCTGTCCCCCCAGGTGTCCCCAGTGTTCCCCCAGCCCTTGATACCGAAATCAACTCCCTGGCACAGCTGGAGGTACCAGAGAGCCGGAATTGCTGATCAGCTCAGACTCACAGCAGATCTCTCCTGCTCCTGCAGCTCAGGGGTTTATTTTCAGGGTATTTATCCACCCTAATTATAAATATTCATTAAAATGGGCTGCTTGTCTGACACAGAACCGAGGCTTTCTCTAGAAAAAATTACTTGGCTCCGCCTCTTCTAGGATAAAATTTTTCTAATCTGGGGACCCATAAAAGGGACTTCAGGATGTGGTTTTCACTGCGGTTTTTATTGAGTTCCTCAAAGTCCTGTATCACCTCGTCTTCAGTTTTCACACTTGGTCAGCGGTGCCACTTCTGTGCTACAGAAGTTAACATACTACAATCCATCTAAAAACTTTAATTCAATCCCTGCACTCTGGTTTCTCTCTGAAAAATGCAAAGAGAGAACTGACTCATTGACTCCAACAGAAAAACATGCTAATATTTTCAGTGGAGGCTCCAGGAACGTAGTTCTAGACAGTGGTCTAGTAATAATATTGCTTACATTTTTCAGATAGAACAAGACAGGTCATATGTGTAGTCTATACATAGCCTGGTGCGTTATGAAACTGGAATTCTAATAGGTTAAGAAGTGGTGGTATGAGTTTGTGTCTTAGCTTGTTGGGAAAATTCAATGTAAGAACATGGATTGGGGAGAGCTGGTGCTTTTTGCCACTGTTTTTTGGTTTTTGTCTTTTGCCTTTTGCCATTGTATTGCTCACCACCATCATGAACATCCAAGAAGAAGACAGGAGCTGCCACAGCAACATCAGCTTCAGGGGATCTTAGCAGGAGGAGTTTCTACTTCTGTCTGGGAATCTATACCAAACTTAGCATGAACTTTAATATCTGTGACTTAACCTTTGAATCTGATGTGCCTTTGTAATAATCAGCCTTTTATCAACTATTCACTGCATGCTCATTGCGGCAAACATGATGAAGTTTGTGCCTAAGAGCACCAGGGGTCTAACCTCACACCTGATAAAGGAATTTCACCCCCAGAGGGGAGACCTGGATAGAGCTGGGCAGATGGAAAATTGGCTGTTGATGAAAAAGGCCCCAGTAAAGAGGGTGAGTGGGTGATAACTCCCAATAACCAGGCCAGGCCCACCCCGACTGAGGCTGCAGTTGGTGAAGGAGAGAAGCACCAGTCAAACTCTGGGGAGTCCATGGGATGGGAAGTGGTGTGCGGCCTCAGACACTCAGTGTCCCCAGGAGAGAACGGCCAGGTCTGTTCCAGAACAGTGCCAGGTCTGTTTTAAATTAACCCTTCGAGCTCAGTCCCATCACCCCCAGGGATCTCTGGAAGAGGAAACACTCCCAAGGATTGCAGGAAAATGGATTTTCTGAGCTACCACAACAGGAAGGGTTCAGGTATCTCCTGGTGTTGGTGGAACCTTCTTTGGGGATGCAGAATTTCTCCTGGCACACCAACATGGCCAGGGAAGCCACCCAGGCTGTGCCCCAAGAGATCATCCCCAGGCTTGGGTTCCCTACAGGGCCATCTGGTAGGGGACCCCATGTGGTATCTGGAGTGTGACAGCAACCCAGTGAGCAGTGGGGAGTGGGACTGGGGGCACTGGGGGGATGTGGGACTATGGGATTGGGGTCATGGGTGATCAGAAATAAGAGATAGAATGGAAAGTCTCAGTTCCCCTGAAGGTGCTGGATAGGACTGAAAGATGAAGCAATAGCAGAAGAAGATAAAAGGATGTAAAAGTGGGGACACCGCAGGGCAAAGGTGGCTGGAGCTGATGGCAAAACAGATAAATTGAACTCATATTTTTGGCAAGTTCTGTAACACCACATTGGCAGCGCTGACCAAAATCGAAAGCTCGAGGTGGGGCGATGCAGGATATTGGGGCACTCAGTGACCACATCCTGCAGCCCCTTTTATGGCTCTCATGGGGAGTAAAATTCACACCTTAAAGAGGCAGAACCATGCAAATTATTTATTGAAAAAGTCCTGGGTCTGTGTTTGCTAAGAAGCCCATTTATTGAACATTTATAATTAGGGTGGCAGAGCCTCCCGGAGCTGCAGGAGCAGGAGAGATCCACTGTGAGTCCGAGCTGATCAAGAATTCTGGCTCTCTGGTACCTCCAGCGGTGCCAGGGAGTTCACTCCAGCCAATTTCGGTATCAGGGGTTGGGGGGACAATGGGGACACTTGGGGGGGACAGGGGACTGTGGGACTGGGGTCTGGGGGACACTGGGGGTGTGATGAGACTGGGATTGGGGTCATGGGGAGCCCTGGGGGAAAGAGAGGGGGGACATGTGATGGTGGGAGTGGGATTGGGCTCCTGGGGGGCTGGGACACACTGTGGGGATAGGGGGTGATGCCCAGATTTGGGTTGAGGTTCTGGAGTGACACCAAAGAAATTGGGGACTGGGAGTGGGATTGGAGTGTGGGGACAGGCTGAGGGGAACACTGAGGGGCTCAGGAAGTGACCCCTGGATTTGGGCTGTGATCCTGGGTGGTGTGAGGAGAATTGCAATCATGGGAGTAGGATTGGGCTCCTGGGGGGCCATGGCACTGTGGGATTGGGATCGGGGTCCCTGGAGGGCTCAGGGATGATGGGGAGGCAAAAGTGACCCCGGGATTTGGGATGAAGAACCCTGGAGATGTGCTAGGCTCTCCTGGCCAGGAGTGCCTCCCTTCCCCCTGGGCTGACCCCACTGCCCTCCCCAGTCTCTCTCTGAGGAACCCTCTCTGTGTCCCCTCTGTGTGCCCTCTGTGTCCCCCAGTGTCCACACTGCTCTCTGTGGCCTCTCCCCTCCATGGCCCTCCTGGCTCTCACTCTGGCACTGCTGACAATGACCGTGGCCACCACAGACATTGAGGAAAAACCCCTGGACATGGCCCTGGACTCCTTCGATGACCAGTACCAGGGCTGTGGCCCTGCCATGAGGGCAGAGCTGCCAGACCTGAACTGCTCCGAGTTCCAGAATAATCCTCTCTTTGCCCAGGTCTGGCCAAAGGCCGTGGCAAAGTGGCAGAGTGAGGGGTCCCCTGTGTCCCCTCTGTCGTCCTCAGCCCAGGCCATCGCCATCATGACCTACACCATGAGTGACCTGTACAGGAGGTTCAACAAAAAAGTGCGGGAGGCTGGGCGCTCCCCCCAGGAATACCGGGACAATTTCCACTTCAAAACTCTGCATTTCCTTCTGACCAACGCCCTGACAACGTTGAGGGCAGCTCAGGGGCAGCAATGTCGCTGGGTGTACCGAGGGGTGCGCATGTACAAGTTCAAGGCAAATGTTGGTGACATTGTCCGCTTTGGTCAATTTGCATCATCAACACTTTGCAAAAATGTCAGTGAAGGATTCGGGACCACCACGATGTTCAAGGTGAAGACGTGTCATGGTGCGGACATCCAGGCATTCTCCGCACATCCCAAAGAGGAGGAGGTGCTGATCCCACCCTATGAGAAGTTCAAGGTCACCAGAGTCGTTGAGAAAGGGGAGAAGGTGGAGATCCACCTCGACTCCTCCGAGACCTACAGCAAATACAATTGCGAGTGGTTGAGAGGTGGGGACAGTCTGGGGCCATGGGGACACGCACTGGGGCCATGGGGACACCCACTGGGGCCATGGGGACACCCATGATGAGGCACGGGGGATGATGACTCACTGGGGATGGGGGACATGGACACGTGTTTGTGGGGACAAGGACAGTCTGTGCTGGAGACACCAAGTCTGGGGACAGGAATGCGCACAGTGGGCATGGGGACAGGAACATCCATGACACAGGGCACTGGGACAGGGATCCCCAAATCTAGGAGGGGACAGGGATGGGGAAACCCCTGCCAGGAGATGACCAGGACAGGGACAGGGACACCCCCATTCCGACCCTGTCCTTCCTCTCCACAGACAGTGCTGTGGAGACAGGCCCTGTGTGCTGGACGTGGGTGTGCTGGGACCCCCCATGGCACCCCATGAACCCCTGGCATCCCCTATTCCCTTTCAACCCTCACTCCCACCATGACCCTCGTGACCTCTGTGGTCCCTGCACCCCCTGATGCCCCCGCCCAAACCTGTCACTGTCACCCCATGACCCCCATCTCTCCTGTCATCCCTAGTCTCCGTTTTGGGTGTTCCTGACCCCCTCACTTTCCCATGGTCCCCCTGACCTCTCTCTTTGTCCCCCAGGTGGGAGTGTCCCGAGGTCCCCTGCCATCTTGAAGGACTCCTCCTGTCCACCACAGCCCTGGCAGTGGCCACCGGGATCCTCTGAGCCACGAAGCCACCAAGGTCACCGAGGTCACTGTGGTCACTGTGGCAACCATGGCCACCGTGGCCACCTGAGGGCAGCGGTAAAGAAGAGACGGGGTCTCCATGCTGTGCTTGCGTTAGGCCATGAAGCCGTTTATTGACACACAAAGCAGAGTTTATACACTTTTTCAGCCATTGCTAAAAACAGTGCACCAATAACATTCCTGTAACCAGGTTCCATTGCTCACTCGTAACTAAATAACATTGCTCAATCTCTGCCTCGCTTGAAGCTAACCAGGTACACGCAGTAATTCCCGGGATTCCCCACTAAGCTGCGCACTCAGCACCTCGGACAGAGCACTTTCTTATCTCTTACATTCCTTCTTCAAAATCCCGCTTACTCTTGCCAAGGCTTGTGGCTACTTTGGCCAACACATCCTTGCTGGTTGTGACGAGCTGAGCAACGTTCGCAGTTCTGCTCTCTGGTTGTATTCCCACATCTCCCCCTTTCTGTTCCACCAAAAGGATTCGCTTTGTTGATTTATCAATCAGTCTCTGAACACATTGCAAGATACAAGGCAAACATATTGCTACAAGCAGTAACAGAGCTAAAATATAAAATCCTGTTTTCACAAAATGCTTAATCCAGCCAGTGAGTCCCCATCCTCTGAGTGTGTGTCCATGTTGGAGTCAGTGAGACAAGGGCCTGCCTGAATCCTTCAGGCAGAAGCCAGAGTGCAGGAATTGAATTAAAACCCTTGGATGGATTGAAACATGTTAAGTCACCCACACGTAGAACGGGAGTTTAGGTAAAAGAATAAGTTTGAGTATAAGGTTACATGTAAGTTTCAGTTTTAGGATAAATAAGTAAGTAAATCAGTACGTCAGTAAGTTTCAGTGAGAACTGTAGTGTTTTTAGTGAGTAAAAGTTGCAGATACCAGAGTAGAAGAACAAGTTCTAGTAAAGGATATCAAACACACTGATGTTTTCAGTAGAGACTCCAGAAGCTTCTTGCTAGACTCTACTTAGACAAAACAGAACTCCAGTGAAAACATTGCTCACATTATTCAGATAGAATAAGATCGATCATATACGTAGTTTATATGTATCCTAGTGTTTTAAGAAATTGGAATTCTCATAGGTTGAGAGGTTGTGGTTTGAATTTATGTGTTAGCTTGTTGGAAAAATCCTATCTAAGATTAGGTATTAGGGAGAGTTAGTGCTTTATGCCATTGCTTTTTGCCATTACTTTTTGCTTTTTCCACTGCATTTTTGCCATTCCTTTTCTGTGCCTGCCAGCATCTCCAGCACCTGAGAAGAAGATCGGAGCTCTGGTGACAACACCAGCCTCTCTGGGACACCAGGGATGGCTCCTGCTTTTGTTTGGGACTTTATACTAAAACATAGCATGGACTTTAACGTCTGTGACTGTGCCTTTGAAGACCGAAGTGCTTTTATAATAAAAAACCTTTTTAGCAACTACTAGCTGCTTTAATCATTTGGAGATAACCCGGCATGAAGGGCGTGTCGTAAACACCGGAGGGGGGTAACCCCCACATGTCCATGCCAGCCGTTATCACACACAACTCCGAGTTTGGTGACACTGTCTAGGAGGGGCTGTGTGCTAACATGGATCGATTGAGAGTGATCAGAAGGTTGATGCAGCACAAGCCTTCAAAATCCTCACAGTCATGGCCAGGTGCTGAAAGCAAAAAATCAACAGCAGCTCTATCCTGTAGTGTAGCATGCCTGACACTATCAACATCTGTTAATAAACCTGTGAGAGCACAGTTAGTAGCATCAGTTCGTTTTGCAAGCCAACGACCAAGGTTATTTTGGGTTTTCAATGCGTGTGCTGTTCCAATGGATGGGATCATTGAGGCAAATATTCGAGTTCCAAGGTTCCAAGTTTCCCCATTGTCATCACAGTCTGGGCTATCGGTACAGGCGCTGTGCTTGGCTCGCACTGAGCTGTGCAGAGCTGTTGGATTATGGTGTAAAGAGTGAACCATGGTCAGTCGGCCAAATGCACAAGGCCCTCTTTAGCCTTTCCTGGGATCCCTTTCCAGGTTCTATTTCCACATATTTAACGGATGTTATCTGTTGGAGTCAGTGACTTGGGGGTCTCTCTGAATTTTTCAAAGAGAAATCACAGTGCAGGGATTGAATTAAAGCCTTTGAATGGATTGAGGTGTGTTAAGCCACTCACACATAAAGTAGAGGTGTAAGTTGAAGCTTTAGGATAAGTAAGGTAGTGAGTCCGTTTTAGAAAGAGCTTTAAGTGCTTTTAGTGAGTAGAAGGTCTCAGATGCCAGAGTGGAAGTGCGAGTTCTAGTGAAGGTTGAAAAACATAATTATCTAGTTTTATAAATAAATGTCTATCATTTTAATCGTTGTTAATTGCTGCATCTAAATTATGCCTAATTATAAGTTTCTAGTTTTCCTACATACAGCATTAAAAGTCCATTTCCTCGAATAATTTCAAACAAAGAGTTTGTTTTTTTTTTTACAGGTAAATTCCAACAAAGAATGTAAAACCCTATGTAAAAAAGTAAAAATGCATCCTAGAAGTAAAAAAACCCCACATGAATGTAAATTACAAGGACTCCAGATTTTGTTTATTTTACCTGCAAAAAATTGTAACCGTTAAGTGTAGAAATCAGTAATATTGAAAAATTTTGTCTTAAATAATACTTAAAAAAAGAAATTAAAAGTTCAAATATATGTTATGCTTGTATTTTTACTTTGTTTACTCTCAGTAGCTCAGCTTTACCAATTAACCAACCATAGGTGAAAGATAAACTGGTAGAAAAATATAAAATTATGTAAAAGTGGGGGCAGAGCAGGGTAAACATGGCTGGAGCTGGTGGAGAAACAGATAAAGGCAACTCCAGTGAGGGGTTTTGGCAAGTCCTGTAATGCAGAAGCCGCAGTGCTGGCCAAAAGTCAGAGCACAAGACGAGTGATCAAAGATATTGGGGCACTCAGTGGAAACCACGCCCTGAAGCCCGATTTTGTGACGCCACAGCAGTAAAATTCTATCTTAAAAGAGTTAGAGCGAGGAGAAGTGTGGGTTCTGTGTTAGCGAAGAAGCTCATTTTAAAGAATATTTCTAATTAGGGTGGATAAATACCCTGTGGCAAAATCCCCCTGAGCTGCAGGAGCAGGAGAGATCCGCCGTGAGTCCGAGCTGATCTGGAATTCCTGCTCTCTGGTACCTCCAGCTGTGCCAGGGAGTTCACTCCGGCTGATTTCGGTATCAGGGGCTGGGGGGGCACTGGGGACACTTGGGAGGGAACAGGAGACTGTGGGATTGGGGTCTGGGGTGGCACTGGGATTGTGATGGGCCTGAGATTGGGGTCATGGGGTGATCTGGGGCAAAGTGAGGGGGGACACGGGATGGTGGGAGTGGGATTGGGGGATGGGACACAGTGTGGGGGTAGAGGGTGATGCCCAGATTTGGGTTGAGGTTCTGGGGTGACACCAAAGAAATTGGGGACTGAGAGTAGGATTGGGGTGTGGGGACAAGCTGAGGGGAACACTGAGGGGCTCAGGGAGTGACCCCAGGATTTGGGCTGGGGTGGGGTTGAGGGGAATTGTAATCATGGGAGTAGGATTGGGATTCTGGGGGGGGCCGTGGTACTGTGGGATTGGGGTTCATGGGGGGCTGGGGAACGTTGGGGAGGCAAAAATAACCCCAGAATTTGGGATCAGGGAGCCCAGACATGTGTAGGGGTCTCCTGGCCAGGAGTGCCTCCCTTCCCCTGGGCTGACCCCACTGCCCTCCCCAGTCCCTCACTGAGGAACCATCCCAATGTCCCCTCTGTGTCCCCTTTGTGTCCCCCAGTGTCACCTCTATGTCCTCTTTCTGTCTCACAGTGTCCACATTGCTCCCTGTGGCCTCTCCCCTCCATGGCCCTCCTGGTTCTCACCCTTGCACTGCTTGCAATGACTGTGGCCACCACGGTCTATAAGGTGAAGCCCCTGGACATGGCCCCGGACTCCTTTGATGACCAGTACCAGAACTGCAGCCTTGCCATGGAGGCGGAGCTGCCGGCCCTGAACCGCTCCGAGTTCCAGAAGAATTCTCAGTTTGCCAAGCAGTGGCCTATGGCCAGGGACGTGTGGAAGTTTCGGGGGTCCCCTGTGTCCCCTCTGTCATCCTCAGCCCAGGCCATCGCCATCATGGCCTGCACCATGTTTGGCCAGTTCAATGGGGCAGTGAGAGTGGCCGGGTGCTCCCCCCAGGAATACCGGGACAATTTCCACTTCAAAACTCTGCATTTCCTGCTGACCGATGCCCTGGCCACACTGAGGGATGCTCAGGAGCAACAATGTCACTTGGTGTTCTGCGGGATGAAATCCACACGCTACGAGGCAAAGCCTGGCGACATCGTCCGGTTTGGTCACTTCATGTCATCGTCGCTTAACAAATCTGTTGCTGAAATATTCGGGAACACCACGGTGTTCCAGGTGCAGACGTGTCACGGCGTGGACATCAAGGCATTTTCCTTTCTTCGTGAGGTGCAGGAGGTGCTGATCCCACCCTTTGAGAAGTTCAAGGTCACCAAAGTCATCCCAAAAGGGAAGAAGGTGGAGATCCACCTTGACTCCATCGGGACCTACAGCAAATACAACTGCGGGTGGCTGAAAGGTGGGGACAACCTGGGGCCCTGGGGACACCCACTGGGGCCATTGGGACACTCTTGATGAAACACAGGGGACAGGGACACTGACTGGGGATGGGGGACAGGGACAGGGGTACCCACGGCGTGTGTGGGGACAAGGACATCCTGTGCTGGGGACAGTAAGTCTGGGGACAGGAATGCCCCTGACAGGTAACAGGGATGGGGAACCCCACATCTGGGAGGGGACAGGGACAGGATCAGGGCCATCTCCATTCCGACCCTTCCCTCCTCTCCATAGGCAGTACTGTAGGGACAGGCCCTGTGCACTTGACACTGGTGGGCTGGGACCCGCCATGGCAATCCCTTAGATCCTGTCACTGCTTCCTTGACCCTGTCCACACTACTCCCACCATGACCTGCCGAACCCTCTTTACCCCTGCACCACCCCCTGCTCCCCCTCCAA
The DNA here is from genome assembly GCF_009819885.2 of Catharus ustulatus. Taxonomy (NCBI): domain Eukaryota; kingdom Metazoa; phylum Chordata; class Aves; order Passeriformes; family Turdidae; genus Catharus; species Catharus ustulatus. The sequence goes on from NC_046221.1 coordinate 165,160,667, forward strand.
CCTGTCACTGTCACCTCATGGCCCCCATCTCTCCTGTCACCCCTAGCTCCCGTTATGGCCGTCCTCAACCCCTCACTCCCCCATGGTCACCCTGACCTCCCTCTTTGTCCCCCAGGTGGGAGCGTCCCCACAACCCCTGCCAGCTCAGAGGACGATCACCAAGGCCACCAGGACAACCCGAGAAGCAAGACCACAGAGACTTCCAAGGCCACCACTGCCACTATAGCTGCCTTGGCCATCATGGCCGCCATGGTCGCCTTGGCCATCATGGCCTCCATGTGCTCACTGCGACCACCACTGGCACTGTGACCACTGTGGCCACCAAGCTCATTGTGCAAAAGAATTCTACTAAATAATTATATTTTAAAAATTCTATCAAAATAATTCTATTAAATAATTGTATCACATAAATTGTATCTAAAAATTCCACTAAGTTATTCTATCAAAACAATTCTGTTAAATAATTGGATCAAATTAATTTTATCAAAAGAATTTTATTAAATTATTCCATCTAAGGAATTCTAGTAATTAACTCTCTCCAAACTGTCGCATTTGTTAAATGTATCAAAACAATTCCATTAAGTTATTCTATCAAAACAGATCCATTAAATAACTCTGTCAAAGCCAGCACAAACCGACAATTTTCCAGCAGGGCTCAATGTCACTCCCGGTGCAGGGAGTCTGCGCTCCTTTGGAGGGACAAGACCTGAAGTCCAAAAGATTTAAGGTACAACCCAGGAGGAAGGCCCTGAGGCAGCCAAACCCCTCGATGTGATGGAGACACAAAACCCACCCCAGCGTGCCTTGCACCTTCTGCACATTCTCTGTATCCTGCAAACCCCTCGATGTGATGGAGACACAAAAACCTCCCCAGCGTGGCTTGCACCTTCTGCACATTCTCTGTATCCTGTTTGCCCTGTTTGCCCTCCCCTCTTGCTCCACCCCTGTACCCTCAGAGGATTTGCTGGTTGCTATGCCCCACCCCTGCCTTTCCCATGTAACCCCTCTGGCTCCCTCTGACTTCCCGGCTTCTTTCATCCCTGGAACCGCAAGACCCAATAAAGGCTCTCTGTAGAACCCCACAAAAAGACTCCGTCTTGATTTTGCATCCCCCAAAAGCACTTCTCACCAAGGAACTGATGATCCCAGCGGTGAGGCAAGTGTGCCTGTGCCCCCCAGAACATGTCTTTATAAAAACGCTTCTCTAGGTAGTCACAGCACCTTGGGCACTGCTCTCTGCAGTGGGTGGTGCCTGAACAGGGACCTCTGCTTGGGGGTCCCTGGAGAAGCGACTCCTGATGCATCAGCTGCAGGACACAAGTCACTTCTGGGTTGCTGCTTCCCCAAAAAACCCCTCACATTTCAGCGAGGGCAATCCAAGATGTGACCGGGACCCTCCACTCAATGCCTGGGAGAAGAATCCCGAGGACTGGTGGATGGGTTGAGCACGTGCCCAGCAGTCTTGACTTGACTCAATGGGCCTCCTGTACCCCAAGAAAAATTGTAAGTTGGAATCAATATTGGGGATGGTGCTCTGACTTAAATATATATTTGGTAGTTCTCCTTTCATTTTCCCTTTTACTTAAGGATATGGGAATGATTCTCGAGGATGCGTAATGAGCTGAGTTGCCCTAAGTTTAGCCCTCCTGACAGAGGCATCCATTACCAAGTTTTGGTGCCCCTGAACATCGGGGGAATTTAAGTTTTCTAAGGGGAATCTTAAAAATTTGATCATTGGATTTTTAAATATTTCCCTAACACTAGAGGGGATTCTGGTTTTTTGAATTCTTTTTGGGACAGCGTAGGGAAGAAGTTGTATTGTGTTCAAGCTGAGAGTAACTTATCATTAGCTTTATTTATTCTTCTCTTTCACGTTCTTGTTTAGTTAACTGAAAAATTGGGGAAAATTTCCGGTTCGAGTCCCCAGTTAAAAACGCCTTGCCCTCCTTCCTCCCCCTGTGCTCCCAAGCCTTCTTCCCCATATGAGGTGCAGTTGTCAGGTAGGTGTTGCCAGAGTGCACAGGGTTGCCACTGATCCTCTGACGCCTCCTGACAGAAGTTCAGGCTGTCAGGATTATGCCATAGACCTTGTAGGGACCCAATTCTCCCATTACCCAAAGGTTTGGGAGTTCAAACGCTTGGGTGAAGTCACCTGGGTGCTGTGACAAACTTCACGTCTTCTCATGTGGAGATATCAAGACACTTTGAACACTCCTAAAAACCCTGAACCACTGAGCTGTTTTTCACGGACATCACCACCCATCTTCCTATAAACTCCTGTCCTGTGAGGGTGGAGATGGTCTGGCACAGGATGCCCAGAGAAGCTGCAGCTGCCCCATCCCTGGCCGTGTCACAGGCCAGCCTGGTCCAGGGGAAGATGTCCCTGGCCTGGCAGGGCTGGCCCCGGACGCGCTTTAAGGTCGCTCCATCCCGAACCATTCCCGAGCCCTGGGGCCAGGTTCGTGCTGCCGCCTGCTGGTGGCAACCGGAACTGCAGCTGATTTCCCATTCTCTCTGCTGCCCTCCGGTGGGCAATTCCCGAACCACAACTCCCAGAATCCCAAAATCCCAGAATGGGTCAGGATGGAAGGACCCAGAGTGGGCACCTGGTCCAACCTCCCAGCTCAGGCAGTGTCATCCTGAACACAGAATAGGGTCAGGAGCAGCCCAGAACTGGACACGGCACTGGACAGAGTTGGACACAGCGCCTTCTGTGTTACTGAAATTGCCAAACTCCCCTCACTGGAGTTCCCTCTATCTGTTTCTCCATAGCTTCTAGCAATGTTTATTCTGCTGTGTCCACACTTTTATATCCTTCTATGTTTTCTGCGAATTTAACTTTCAGTGCTATCCAGCACCTTCAGGGGAACTGACACTTTCTGTTCTCTCTCTTATTTCTCACCTCCCAGGACCCCAATCCCATGGTCCCATGCCCCCCCTCAGTGCCTCCAGTACCACTTCCCACTACTCATTTATTTGCACAAATTTTTGGAGGACACAAACTCCTTTTTATCCTGTTTTCCCATCTGCATTTCCCTCTTTCTTTCCACATTACTGAGGTACATGTGAGGTACCGACTTCCTGGAACACCTGATACCTGAGATTCCTCTGCAATGTATAACCCTCCCTTTTCATTTTTAGTTCTCATGGAATTTTTTTTTCTCCGTGCTTTCTTTCATTTTTCAATGTCCAATTTCATTTCTCAGTAAACCTACAGTTTGTTGGTAAAGGCAAATATTGTTTCCAATCAACAATCAGTGGAATCCACCCCATTGTTATTTTATGCTTGTCTTATCTACCAGCAGACTCACAGCGTGTTTGAAAAGACAAAACATTCATTCGTCTATATCCCTCCTCTATTTTTATTGTTTTAATAATTGTCTTTAAAAATTTTAGTTATCACTGACTTAACTTTCCTGTTCCTGGGTCTTTTTTAGTTTTGTAATTATATGTACTGAGAAAAATTTCTGTCCTTTTGTAACCATCTCTGGATCAGTAGCCACAGCTACTCCCTGCATTTCCCAGTTCCCACATGAGGTTTCCTCATGCAGTTACATCCCAGGCCTGTTTGCCCTGTCATCCCAGGTCTGCTTGCCAAAGTCAGGGGCAGGAGCCGTACCCACGGCATTAGTTTCTATCACCAGCCTCAGAAGCTGTTTCATTATTTCTCCATTCATCCTTTCAACCTGACCCGAACTTTGGGGGTGCCAGGGGGTGTGGAGGTTCCACTGTATCCCTAAAGCAGTCAGAACTCCTTGAAGAACATTTCCTGTAAAAGAAGTTCTCCTGTTTGAATCTATTGCTTCCACAATCCCATATCTTGGAATTATTTGTTCCAAAAATACTTTAACAACTGATCCTGGAGATGCTAAAACAGCTGGAAATGCTTCTGGCCACCCTGTTAATTGACATACTGTGAACAGAAGATATTTAAATCTTGCCGCTCGGGGCATTTCAGTAAAATCCACCTGGCATCTCTGGAAGGGACGGACAGCCCAAGGTCTCCCTCCCCTGGCAAGTTTCTTTGGAACTCTGTTATAGGTTTGAGCACCAATCAAACAACTCTCAATAGCTCGCTTTGCCAGAGTAAAAAACCCCACAGCAACGTTTTGAGGAAGGCTTCTGCCAATCCTCAGAGCCCCAATGACTCCCTTCATGAAGTTGCTTTAACAATTGAAAGGCCAGAGCTTTGTGTATCCAATGCTTACCATCACTTGGAATCCAATTGTTTCCTCTTTCCTCTTCCCCACTCTTTTTAATTATCTCAAGTGCCTCTGATTCAAAGGACAGTTTCTCTGGCAGAGCTGCAGTCACTGGGAGCAAGGGGAGGATCTCAGAGATTTCTGGCAACAATGCAGCTTTCCGAGCTTCTTCATCAGCCAGTCGGTTTCCTATTGCCTGATCCGAGCATCCTGCCTGGTGCCTCTTAATGTAGATTATTGCCACCCTTTTTGGGAAATTCACCACTTCTAATAGGCAAGAGGCCAAGTTTTCATGAGCTAACATCTTCCCCTGTAGGTTAATAAACTTCTTTCTTCCCATAGTTTCCCAAATGCAAGTATCACCCCATGTGCATATTTAGAATCAGTAAAAACTTTCACGGTCTTGTCCTGCTGTAATTCACAGCCTCTGACAAGCGGATACAGCTCTGCTGTCTGAGCTGGCCAAGTTTGGAGTGACTTCCCCCTTTCTTTTAATTGCTTCCCGTTCACATCTTATAAATTATTTCCCTTCTAGCACTGTTTTCCTGTTCCCCTGATAAGAGAAAATCATCCACATTCTACAACAAGCTATCTCCTGTGGTGGAGTAAACTCTATTAATATTTTCTGCAAAGTTTGCCCAAACAAAAGCAGTGACTCTGTGTATCCCTGAGGAGGACTGTCCATGTCAATTGTTGTTTTACCATTTCCCTCTTTCCTCCTGTTCCCACTCAAAGGCAAAATACTGTTTACTATCTTCTGTTATCGGACACCCCCAGAAAGCATCCTTCAAATCCAGTACAGAATAATTCTGATGTGAAGAAGGGATCCGATTCAAGAGAAATTTCAGATCATGACTCTCCTCTTGTGAGGTTGCAAACCTCTGGTGCCATGGATGCACCCTTCGTGTCGGGTTATCTTAAATGATTAAAGTAGCTGATAGTTTATAAAAGGCTGTTTATTACAAAGTGCATCAGGCTTAGAAGCAAAGTCACAGATGTTAAAGTCCATGGTAAGTTTTGTTACACAGGAGTCCAAAATAGAAGTAGAAGCTGCTCCTGTCAAGGCCCTGGGAAGCAGATGTTGCTGCAGCAGTTCCTGTCTTCTTCTCGAGTGATGAAGATGCTGGCAAGCAAAGCAATGGCAAAATAGAAAGCAGTGGCAAAGCGATGGCAAAAAGCAAAAGCAAAGAGCAATGGTAAAATCACTGACTCTCCCTAATACCTAATCTTATATAGGATTTTTGCAACTAACTAACACGTGAATTCAAACCACTGCTACTTAACCTATTAGATTTTTAATTTCTTTACAAATTATAATATGTATGAACCATGTTTACAATTTATTTTGTTCTATCTGAAAAATGTAAGTAATATTCTCACTGGAGTTCTGTTTTGTTTAAGCATTGTTTTCCAACGAGGTTGTGGAGCCTCTACTGAAAACATCAGCTTGTATGTTATACTTCACTAGAACTTGTTCTTCTACTCTGGTATCTGCAGCTTTTACTCACTAAAAATGCTACATATCTCACTGAAACTTACTGACTTACTGACATAGTTTCTTAGTTATTTATCCTAAAACTCAAACTTACATCTAAACATATACTCAAACTTATGCTTATGCTTTTACCTAAACTCCCATTCTGTGTGTGGGTTGCTTAACATGTTTCAATCCATCCAAGGGCTTTAATTCAATTCCTGCACTCTGGCTTCTGCCTGAAGGATTCAGGCAGGCCCTTGTCTCACTGACTCCAACATGGACACACACTCAGAGGTTTGGGCATCACTGTTCTGGATTAAGCATTTAGTGAAAACAGGATTTTATATTTCAGCTACGGTGCTGCTTCTAGCAATATGTTTGCCTTTTATCTTGTAATTTATTTAGAGACTGATTGATAAATCAACAAAGAGAATCCTATTGGTGGAACAGAAAGGAAGAGATGTGGGAATAAAACCAGAGAGCAGAACTACGAGCGCTGCTCAGCTCGCCACAATCGGCAAGTAACCACAAGCCTTGGCAAGAGTAAGCGGGATTTTGAAGAAGGAATGCAAGAGATAAGAAAGTGCTCTGTCCGAGGTGCTGAGCTCGCAGCTTTGTGGGGAATCCCGGAATTACTGCTTGTACCTGGTTAGCTTAAAGTGAGGCAGAGATTGAGCAATGTTATTTAGTTACGAGTGAGCAATGGAGCCTGGTTACAGGAATGTTATTGGTGTGCTGTTTTTAGCAATAGCTGAAAAAGTGTACAAACTCTGATTTGTGTGTCAATAAAGGGCTTCATGGCCTAACGCAAGCACAGCATGGAGACACCGTCTCTTCTTTACCGCCGCCCTCAGGTGGCCACGGTGGTCATGGTTGCCAAAGTGACCAGAGTGACCACAGTGACCTTGGTGGCCTCGTGGCTCAGAGGATCCTGGTGGTGACTGCCAGGGCTGTGGTGGCCACGGTCATTGCCAGCAGTGCCGAGGTGAGAGTCAAGAGGGGAGAAGCCACAGGGAGCAGTGTGGACACTGGGGGACACTGAGGGACAGAAAGGGGACACTGGGAGGGTTCCTCAGTGAGGGACTGGGGAGGGCAGTGGGGTCAGCCCAGGGGGAAGAGAGGCACTCCTCGCCAGGATACCCCTGCACATGTCTGAAATTTCTGATCCCAAATCCTGGAGTTACTATTTCCCTCCCAAAGCCCACCAGGCCCCCATGAACCCCAATCCCACAGCACCAAGGCTCCCCCAGAAGACCAATCCTACTCCCATGATTACAATTCCCCTCAGACCCCCAGGACCCCGGCCCAAATCCTGGGGTCACTCCCTGAGCCCCTCAGTGTTCCCCTCAGCCTGTTCCCACACCCCAATCCCAATCCCCATCCCCAATCTCTTTGGTGTCACCCCAGAACCTCAACCCAAATCCGGGCATCACCCCCTACCCCCACAGTGTGTCCCAGCCCCCCATGACCCCAATCCCACTCCCACCATCCCGTGTCCCCCCTCACATTCCCCCTGAACTCCCCATGACCCCAATCCCAGTCCTGTGACTCCCTCAGTGACTCCCTAGACCCCAATCCCACAATCCCCTGTCCCCCCCAAGTGTCCCCATTGTCCCCCCAGCGCCTGATACTGAAATGGGCTGGAGTGAACTCTGTGGCACAGTTGGAGGTACCAGAGAGCTGGAATTCTTGATCAGCTCAGACTCACAGCGGATCTCTCCTGCTCCTGCAGCTCAGGGGGACTTATCCACCCTAATTTTAAATATTCACTAAAGTGGACTGCTTCACTAACACAGAATCAATACATTTCCCATAAATAATTTGAATGTCTCTGCCTATTTTAAGATTGAATTTACTACTCTGGTATCACAAAATAGGACTTGAGGGTGTGGTTTCCCCTGAGTGTCCAGTATCTTGGATCACCCCCCTTGTCCTATCTCCTTTTACCAGCACTGTGGCTTCTGTATTACAGAACTTGCCAAAACCTGTCACTAGAGTTCCCTTTATCTGTTTCTCCAATGACTCTGGCCATGTTTATCCTACACTTTTACATTCTTTTGTATTTTTCTGACAGTACATCTTTCAGCCCTATCCAGCACCTTCCGAGGAACTGAAACTTTCTATTCTCTCTCCTATTTCCCACACATTATTTAACACATGTTAAGCTCATGAATGGTAGCTGGGTAAGATGTTCCTTCCATAATTACCAGGAGGATTTTGAAGGCTGTAAAGCAGTGGGGAAGGGTATGTTTTTTTACCCTTATTTTTAAGCTGCCACCAAGATAATTCCACAAGTAGGACACATGTTGTCTGTGACTATCAGTGGAAGTGGCAACATTGGAATGGAATTCAAAACCTTTTGAATAGGCTCTGGTCCAAATCTAACCAAACATCTGGGATGTAACAGCAGGAGGAAACCTCATGTGGGAGCTTGGAAATGCAGGGAGTAGCCCTGGCTACTGATCCAGAGTTGGCTACAAAAGGACAGAAATTGATGTCACTGCAAATAATTGCAAAAGAAAAAAAACACCCAGGAACAGGAAAGTAAGTCAATGATAACAAAGACAATTATTAAAACAATAAAAATAGAGGAGGGATTGAGAGGTATGACGGATTTGTCTTTACAAATAAGCTGTGCACTTGCTGGTAGATAAGACATGTACTGAGACAGAAAAGAAACAATGGGAAGGATTCCACTGATTGATGAAAGGAAACAAGACATTTGCCTTTACAAATATGCTGTAGGTTTGCATATAAATGATATTGGATATTGAAAGTTGAAAGAAATAATGAGGGAAAACCATAAAATCCATAAGAATTAAAAATGAAAAGGCAGGGCTTTACATTAGAGGAGAATCTCAGGTATCAGGCATTCCAGGAAGATTGTGAATCTCAAGTACCTCAACATATGGGGACAGAGAGAGGGAAATATGGTGGGAAAAATAGGATAAAATGGGAGTCTGAGTCCTCCAAAAATGTGAGCAAACCAGTGAGCAGTGGGGAGTGGGACTGGGGGCACTGGGGGGATGTGGGACCATGGGATTGGGGTCCTGCGGGGTGAGAAATAAGAGAGAGAACAGAAAGTGTCAGTTTCCCTGAAGGTGCTGAATAGGGCTGAGAGATGAACTTGCAGAAGGATGTAAAAGTGTGGACACAGCAGAATAAACATTGTTAGAAGCTATGGAGAAGCAAATAAAGGGAACTCCAGTGAGGGGAGTTTGGCAAGTTCAGTAACACAGAAGGAGCAGTGCTGGCCAAAACTGAAAGGTCAAATGATCCAAGATATTGGGGCACTCAGTGACAACCTGGGCCTGAATGCCCTGCTGTGACTCTCCAGGACTATACAAGTATTTCAAGAAAGAGGCGGAGCCATGCAAATTATTTATAATAGAAGTGCTGATTCTGTGTCAACCAAGTCGCCCATTTTAATGAATATTTATAATTAGGGTGGACAAATAACTGGTGGCAAAGCCCATGTGAGTTGCAGGAGCAAGAGAGATCCACTGTGAGTTCCAGCTGATCAAGAATTCCGGCTCTCTGGTACCTCCAGCTGTGCCAGGAAGTTCACTCCGGCCAATTTCGGTATCAGGGGCTGGGGGGACACTGGGGACACTTGGGGAGACAGGGGACTGTGGGATTGGGGTCTGGGGGGCACTGGGGGTGTCATGGGACGGGGATTGGGGTCATGGGGTGCTCTGGGGGAAAGTGAGGGGGACATGGGATGGTGGGAGTGGGATTGGGGTCATGGGGGGCTGGGACACACTGTGGGGGTAGGGGGTGATGCCCGGATTTGGGTTGAGGTTCTGTGGTGACACCAAAGAAATTGGGGACTGGGAGTGGGATTGGGGTGTGGGGACAGGTTGAGGAGAACACTGAGGAGCTCAGGGAGTGACCCCAGGATTTGGGCTGGGATGTTGGGTGGTGGCTGAGGGGAATTGTAATCATGGGAGCAGGATTGGGCTCCTGGGGGGCCATGGTACTGTGGGATTGGGATTGGGGTTCCTGGGGACTGGGGGATATTGGGGAGGCAAAAGTAACCTCAGGATTTCGGATGAAGGACCCCGGACATGTGCAGGTGTCTCCTAGCCAGGAGTGCCTCCCTTCCCCCTGGGCTGACCCCACTGCCCACCCCAGTCCCTTACTGAGGAATCCTCCCAGTGTCCCCTTTCTGTCCCTCAGTGTCACCTCTGTGTCCCCTCTGTGTCCTCTCTGTGTCCCCCAGCGTCCACACTGCTCCCTGTGACCTCTCCCCTCCATGGCCCTCCTGGCTCTCACCCTGGCTCTGCTGGCAATGACCGTGACCACCACGGCCGATAAGGTGAGACCCCTGGACATGGCCTCGGACTCCTTCGATGACCAGTACCAGGGCTGTGGCCCTGCCATGGAGGCGGAGCTACCAGCCCTGAACCACTCTGAGTTCCAGGACAATCCTCTGTTTGCTGGGATCTGGCCAGGGGCTGTGGAGATGTGGCAGAGTCGGGGGTCCCCTGTGTCCCCTCTGTTGTCCCCAGCCCAGGCCATCGCCATCATGGCCGGCATCAATAGGGATCTGTACGAGTATTTCAATGAGGAAGTGAGAGTGGCTGGGCGCTCCCCCCAGGAATACCGGGATAATTTCCACTTCAAAACTCTGCATTTCCTGCTGACCGACGCTCTGGCCACGCTGAGGGCTGCTCAGGGGCAGCAATGTCACTTGGTGTTCGGGGCAATGGACCACATACGCTACAAGGCAAAGCCTGCCGACATCGTCCGGTTCGGTCACTTTGTGTCATTGTCGTTTCTCAAAATTGGCCCCGAAACTTCCGGGAACAGCACGATGTTCCAGGTGAAGACGTGCCATGGCGCGGACATCGATGCATTCACCGGATTGTCCATTCATGATGATGTGCTGATCCCACCCTATGAGAAGTTCAAGGTCACCAAATTCATTGAGAAAGGGAAGGACGTGGAGATCCATCTTGTCTCCGTCGGGACCTACAGCAAATACAACTGCGAGTGGCTGAGAGGTGGGCACAGCCTGGGGCCATGGGGACAGACTGGGGCCATGGGGACACTTCTGAAGAGACACAGGGGACAATGACACTGACATCTTCATTCCGACCCTGTCTGCCCTCTCCACAGACAGTGCTGTGGGGACAGGCCCTGTGTGCTGGACATGGGTGGGCTGGGACCCTCCATGGCAGCCCCTGAATCTGTCGTTTGCTGTCCTGTCCTGTCATTTTCCCCTGTCCTGTCACCTTATGGACCCCATCTCTCCTGTCACCCTTTGCCCCAATTTTAGCCGTCCTCAACCCCTCACTCACTCATGGTCACGTTGACCTCCCTCTTTGTCCCCCAGGTGGGAGCATCCCCATGGTCCCCTGCCACCTCGGAGGACTCCTCCTGGCCACCACAGCCCTGGCACTGGCAACCGGCATCCTCTGAGCCATGAAGTCACCAAAGTCACCAAGGTCACTGTGGTCATTGCGGCCACCACAAACACCAAGACCACCAGGATAGTCAGAGTAACGAGGTCACAAAAGCTACCAAGGCCCCCACTGCCACTACGACCACCTTGGCCACCATGGCCTCCATGAGGTTACTGGGACCACCACTGGCACTGTGGTCACAGTGCCACAAGAACATTGTACAAAACAATTGTATAAAACACTTACATCAAAAAAATTGTAACAAATCAATTCCATTAAATTACTCTATCAAAACAATTGTGTTAAATACAGTAAGTTCACGAATACAAGCCGCACTGACTATAAGCCGCATCTCTGGGTGTTGGCAAATATTTCGGTTTTTGTCCATAGATAAGCCGCACACGAATATAAGCCGCTTTGTCGTTCGCAGTGAGGACCCGCGTGCAATTAGTAACAGAACCGCGGGAGGGCGGGGTTTACTGGCTGAGCTAAGGCTGTGCAGGCTCGGCCCGCTAGGGGCCGCTGATGGGGCCAGGTGGCCCAGCCCGGTGCTGCCGCTCGGGGCCGGCCGCCGCTGCCACTGGGCTCGGTCACCCCGGGTCGGCGCTGCCCCGCGGTGGCAGGCAGGGACGGAGCTTTCCCTGCTCCTACGGCAGCGGCGGCGGGCGGGGACGGAGCTTTCCCGCGCCCGTGGCGCCGGCGGCGGGCAGGGACGGAGTTTCCCCGCTCCTGCCGCGGCGGCGGCGGGCGGGGACAAAGCACCCCGTCGGCTCCCCGAGCTGCAGCAATGGCGGCGCGCGCTTCCCCCCCCTCCCCGGGCCGCAGCAATGGCGGCGCGGGCTTCTCCCCCCCCTCCCCGGGCCGTGGTAGGGGCGGCCCGGGTCCCCCCTCTCCTCCCTGGGCCGCAGCAATGGCGGCGCGGGCTTCCCCCCCCTCCCCGGGCCGCGGTAGGGGCGGCCCGGGTCCCCCCCCCCCGGGCCGCGGTAGGGGCGGCCCGGGTCCCCCCTCTCCTCCCCGGGCCGCGGCAATGGCGGCGCCGGGCCCCCCCCCGTCTCTCCCCTGGGCTGTGGCAGAGGAGGAAAGAGAGCTCTCCCGCCTCTCTCCCCGCCCCCCGTGCTGCCTACAGGGAGCCAGGCTCCACCCGTGGTGCAACAAAGTAGCGATTTGTAACAATCGCAAAATGCCGACTTTGCAGCTGCTCGGCTCAGCACTCTGGCAGGCACTTCTGAGGTTGTATTAGCCGCTCCTGATTATTAGCCGCATTTCCGGTTTAGGAGCAAAATCTTAGTCAAATTGGTGCGGCTTGTATTCGTGAAATTACTGTAATTGTATTAAATTATTTGTATCAAAACTAATCTATTAAATTATTCTATCCGAAGAGATCCATTAAATAATTCTACCAAAGCAGCAAAAAGAGACAATTCCCAAGCAGGGCTCGATGTCACTCCCCACACCCACACCCATGGCAGCGTCTCTTCCTCTCGGTCTCGTGGAGGATTCTTGGGGAGCACCCCCTTCACAAGGGAGGAACCTCACACCCATTTCAATCCCAGCAGGAATACGGGACAGGAATCTCTGTCTGAGAGGGGACTGGACATTCCCAGTGTCAGGTGATGCTCAAGGGGGCATTGGGAGGAGCAGGCTGGAAGTCAGAGGGACCGTGCCCCTGTGTCCTGCCCAGTGAGGCACATCGGGAGTGCCGTGTCCAGTTCTGTCCAGTGCTGTGTCCAGTTCTGCCAAGTTCTGTGTCCGGTTCTGTTCAGTGCTGAGTCCAGTTCTCCCAGTGCCGGGTCCAGTTCTGGGCTGCTCCGGACCCAATCCTGTGTTCAGGATGACACTGCCTGAGCTGGGAGGCTAGACCAGGTGCCCCCTCAGGATCCTTCCATCCTGACCCATTCTGGGATTTTGGGATCCTGGGGGTTGTAGTTTGGGGATTTCCCACTGGAGGGCAGCAGTGAGAGCAGGAAATCAGCTGCAGTTCCAGGTGCCACCAGCAGGCGGCAGCACAAGCCCGGCCCCGGGGCTCGGGAATGGTTCGGGATGGAGTGAGCTTAAAGCATGCCCGGGGCCACCCCTGCCAGACCAGGGACATCTTCCCCTGGGCCAGGCTGCTCCAGGGCCCGCCCAGCCTGGCCTGGGACACAGCCAGGGATGGGGCAGCCACAGCTTCTCTGGGTAGCCTGTGCCAGGCCATCACCACCCTCACAGGGCAGGAGTTTATAGGAAGATGGGTGGCAATGTCCGTGAAAAACGACTCCGTGGGTCGGGGTCTTTAGGAGAAATGGTTCTCAGTGTCTTCAAAATGGATGTTGATGTCTCCACATGAGAAGACATGAAGTTGTCACAGCACCCGGGGGTTGCATCAGAGAGTTTGAACTCCAAAGCTTTGGGGTAATAGGAGAAGTGGGACCCCACAAATTCTATCGCATAACCCAGACAACCTGAACTTCTGAACTTTGGGGGGAAATGCCAGGTCCAAGGGAACATGGGGCAGGTGGTTTGAAGCAAAACCATCTGGGATATTGGGGCACTCGGTGACAATGACACCCAGGGACCCCATTTTTATGACTCCCCAAGACAATAAAAATTATTTCCTGAAAGAGGAAGAGCCACGCTAATTATTTACAGGGAAAGTGCTGGTTCTGTGTTAGGTAAGAAGCCCATTTTGATGAATATGTAAAATGAGGGTGGAGAGATTCCACGTGGCAAAGTCCCCCCTGAGCTGCAGGACCAGGAGAGATGTTGCATGTAGGTAAAGCACCATAAAATGAGGGGCTAATTACCCTTGTAAAATCATAGTTCAGTGCACACTAGGTGCACACTACTTTGGCTAAGCAGAAGAGAGCTCTCCTGAGGCGATTAAACTGTAATTTTAAATATCAATCTCACAGTCTTCTTCTCTGTCTCTCAGCTTAAGACATCTCTGACCTTTACTACCTGCACAACAACACCTTCTCATTTTTCTTTTACCTCCATCCTTCTCTAGGGCCAAAACTAAGGGGTCTTGTTGGGGTAAAGTAATACCACACCCTCTCTACCATTCAGGTTTGGTTTTGTTCTATTTGTTTTCTCTTCTTAAAAAGAACATTAAAGGCAAAAGAGTATTATATTGTAAGGTCCCGTTTACAGGCCACTTTTCCTCATTCCCTAATTTACATAGTAGCCACCACAGATTATAATATTCTATTAAATCACTTTTCTTCAAATTGCCTCCACGGACCCCTCCCAAATATTTCCAATGTGCCAAACTTCACCCCAGGGGACTCTTTGACAATCTCCTTGCTCCCGGTGCTGCCCACTCCTGGCTCTATCCAGACACCTTCACTTTGCAGTGAAAATTATCACTTGTGTTCCTTTCTTTACTCTCATTCCACTGACACTGCACCAAACACAGATTGGGAATCTGAGTTCTGACCTGCACCAGGGCTGGCCTTTCTGGCACTGGCAAGCAATTAACAGGAAAGGATCATGTAACAGGGGTGAGAGTTTTACACTCCATAATTAGTTGTTTGTCTTTGTCCTTCCTGTTTCCACTCACAGTCGGGATAAACAAACACACCAAGGAAATGGATTTTCTCGTGTTCGAGCTTGGTTGTTTATTAAATCTTATCAAAAAGTACAGAAAGTTCAGCAGCACTTCCAGCTACCTGCTAGAAGTGAGGAAAATGGAGACAGATCCAGCTACTTTAAAGTCTCTTAAAGCTAAACAATCCAACAGAGAAATAACATCTGTATTATTTACACTTTTAATTCTATAACTAAATTCCCATGACTCTTAGTGTGACACTGACTGACCAACCAGAAACAGCTGCTTGAAACCCATGAAGAAAAGGAAGGAGTAGGAACATTGAAAAAGACAACACTCAAACCCTTCCATATTGTCTCATATTTATTACTATACTATATAAACCTGAAATTTAAAACCCTTTACCATGTGAAATCACACACTTTAAATTAACTACACACCCATGATTTTAACTGCATCACCACTCAAATTTAGAAGCCTACTCCAAGGCTTCAGGTCAAAAGCAGTGTTCTCCAGGGGGTCAGTGCCTGACAGCACAGAGAGCTCAAAACCCCCAGGTTTGGGGGATCCAACAGGATCACACGGTCCAACCCCACAGAATCCACCCCATCCTGATCCACCAAGGGAATGCAGGACGAGGTGGCACAATCCAAAATCCTTTTGACAGGAACAGAAGCATGAAACGAAATCTTATTGACAGAAATCCGGACAAGAAACATCAGTCATGTACAGAAGGCACAAATTCACATGTTGAACAATCACTGCCAAAATTCCAACACCTGGGACCATACCTAAAGTGATCAGACTCCCTTTATGGCACTCTAATCCCTAAAGGACTCCAGCCTGTGAATTCCAACGTTGGCAATTTCACCCGTGCGCCAGCGCCCTGCATGAGTCGTCACACGCATTTTACAGGAGTTACTGAAACAAGAGCAGAGGGAAAATTCACAACAATCAACAAATACCTTGAATTTCCTGCAGCCCATCTTTGTCTCCCCCCACAGAGAGCCGGTGAAGCACGGAGTCCCTCGGGAAATTCTCAGGGCACGCCAAGGGCCTGCGCATCTCCAGCGGACCTTGCAGCTGAGCAGAGAATTCTCTCCTACCTGGCTGGCCAACTGAATCCCAAAGCTGGGGAAGGAAATAAAACCTCTGAACCAGGACTCCCAGGGCCTCGTGCTGTTGTTGCCACACAAAAAGTTCCAAGGGCTTTGTTAAAGTCTGGAGATCCCATGGGAGATGCTGACATCAGGGCCCTCTTTCAGTTCTAGAATGCATGTCCTTCCTCAGGAGCCCAAACCAAAGCTCATTCTGGGGTCTCCTTTGTGGGGGGACGTCAGGAGACCTGTGGGGAAATTTTCAGAACAACGTGATTACAGAAGAACTGTGAGCTGCAGCAGTGACTGTTCTCCTCATCCTGGGGGTCAGGAAATTCAATTTGGAACTGAAGTTTGTGGTTTTGCTCTACAGTTTATACGCGTCTCACTGTAACCACAAGTAGATGTGGAACCAAGGGCGGAGCTCGCAGTGTCACAAAGAGCTCTACTACTGGAAATGATGAAGGAAAGGGAAGAAGAAGAAAGTAAAAAAGACCTAAGAACCTCCACCTTGTCCCATACCTATAACTATGTTCTAAAAATCCCAAATTCAAAACCTTTCTCCATATGAAATCACACACTTCTGCTCCAACTACACATCTGTGACTTTAACCCCATCACACAAATTTGGAAGGTTTTTCCAAGGCCTCAAGTCAAAAGCAGTGTTCTCCTGGGGATCAGGGTCAGAAAGCACAGAAAGTTCAAAACTCGCAGGTTTCTGGGTTCCCACATGGCAGCAGGAGAAAGAGCAAACACAGGAACTCATTTGAGATCTGCTTTGGGCATTGCTCGTGCACATGCAGGCACATGGAAAGAAAGAAATCCATTCCCAGCACAGGGATCTGTGATTAAATATGAACAGGAAATATTGTCCCTCCTCGACAGCACCCAAAGAAGGGGCCGTGCCACAGCCCAGGGCACAGCAGCTCAGGGATTGCCAAATCCGTTGGAGAAATAGCCTGGCAATAAAGCACCCTGGTGTTAATTGCTGATAAATTAACCCTTTCAGCTCAGACCCAGCACCCCCAGGGATCGTTGGAAGAGGAAACGCTCCTGGGGATTACAGGAAAATGGATTTTCTGAGCTACCACGTCAGGAAGTGTTCAGGTATCTCCTGGTGTTGCTGGAGCCCATTTTTGGGGTGCAGAACTTCTCCTGACACACCAACACAGGCAGGAAAGCCACCCAGGCAGTGCCCCAAGAGATCATCCCCAGGTTTGGGGTGCCTACAGGGATATCATTTGATAGGGGACCCCATTTGGTGTCTGGGGTGTGACAGCAACCCAGTGAGCAGTGGGGAGTGGGACTGGGGGCACTGGGGGGATATGGGACCGTGAGATAGGGGTCCTGGGGGATCAGAAATAAGAGAGAGAAGAGAAAGTTTTGGTTCCTCTGAAGGTGATGGATAGGGTTGAAAGATGAACTTACAGAAAACTAGAAAATTATGTAGAAGTGACGTCACAAGAGCATAAACGTGGCTGGAGCTGCTGGAGAAACAGATAAAGGGAGCTCCACTGAAGGGTTTTTGGCACGTTCTGTAACACAGAAGCGGCAGCACCGACCAAAAGTGAAAGTTCAAGGTCAGGGGATGAGGATATTGGGGCACTCAGTGAAAAGTATGCCACATTTTATGACTCCAGAGCAATAAAATTTTATCTTAAACAAGGCTGAGCCAAGTAATTATTGACGGGATAATGCTTGTACTGTGTCAGTTAAACAGCCCATTTTAATGAATATTTATAATTAGGATGGATAAATACCCGGTGGCAAAGCCCCCCTGAGCTGCAGGAGCAGGAGAGATCCGCTGTGAGTCCGAGCTGATCAAGAATTCCGGCTCTCTGGTTCCTCCAGCTGTGCCAGGGAGTTCACTCCGACTGTTTTCGGTATCAGGGGCTGAGGGGACACTGGGGACAGTTGAGGGGGACAGGGGACTGTGGGATTGGGGTCTGGGAGGCACTGGGGGGAGTCATGGGACTGCATTGCTTTCCTGAGGGGGCCCTGGGGGTCTCATGGGACTGGGAATGTTATTGTGGTGTGGGGGGGAACAAGGGGGACACTGGGGGACCCCAGGTCTTGGGTCAGGGTGCTGGGGGTCAGCAGGATCACCGGGAGGGGTACAAGGGACTGGGACAGGGATTTGGGTCACAAAAGGCACTGGGAACACTGGGAGGGGGGACACAGAACTATGGGAGTGGGATTGGGGTGCTGGGGGGGTTCTGGGGTTGCTGGAGGGGGGTCAGGAAATGACCCCAGGATTTGGGATCAGGGTCCTGTAGGGGAGCTGAGAAGACACTGTGAGGGGGGATATAGGACTGTGGGAGTGGGATTGGGGTTCTGGGGGACATGAGGGAGGCTTCAGGACTGACCCCAGGATTTGGGATTGGGGTCCCAGGACATGTCCAGGGGTCTCCTGACCAGGGTTGCCTCCCCTCCCCTGGCTGACCCCACTGTCCCTCCCCAGCCCCTCACCAAGGAAGCCCTCCCATGTCCCTCAGCATCCTCTGGGTCCCATCAGTGTCCCACCAGTGTCCCCTGGGACCCCTCAGTGTCTCTTCAGTGTCCCCTGTGTCTCATCAGAATCCACTTGTTGTCTCCTCTGTGCTCACTCTTTGTCCACTCTCTGTCCATTCTGTGCCCACTCTGTGTCCCATCAGTGCCCCCCAGTGGCCACCGTGGACTCTCCTCACCATGTTCCTCCTGGCTCAGACTCTGGCACTGCTGGCAGTGGCCCTTGTGGCCATCCAAGTGGTACCCCTGGCCATCGCCCAGAAGTCCTTTGATGACCGGCGCCTGGAGTGTAACCTTCGCCCGACCAAGGTGACGTCACAACCGAGGAGCATCGAGTTCCTGCAGAATGTCGAGTTTGCCCAGCTCTGGTCTGAGGCCAGGGCCGCCTGGCAGGCACGGGGGAGCCCCATGGCCCCTCTGAGCCAGGAGGAGGCCATTGCCCTCATGATGTACACCTCGGGGGATGTGCACAGGTCACTCAATGCGACCATGCACGAGGTCAGGAGCTCCCGCCAGCAATACCGGAACAACTTCCACTTCAAAACGCTGCATTTCCTGCTCACCCGGGCCCTGCAGAAGCTGAGAGACCCCAACAAGTGCCAGGACGTGTTCATGGGGATGAGGGGACTCCAATTCCAAGTGAAGCCTGGTGCCAGAGTTCGCTTCGGTGACTTTGAATCGGCGTCACAAAGCCACGAGGTCTCAGCCCAGTACGGCAATGACACGATGTTCTACGTGCACACATGCCACGGCGCCGACATCCAGAAATTCTCTAACAATACCAACGAGATGGAGGTGCTGATTCCTCCCTTTGAGGTCTTCGAGGTTGCCAATGTCACTCGGGAAGGGGACACGATGAACATCGAGCTGCGCTCCACTGGGAGCTACGACTGCGAGGAGGAGCCGACAGGTGATGTCAGGGGAGTGGGGACACTGTTAGGTGACGTCACAGGGGGCGGGGACGCAATGAGGTGATGTCACGGGGGACATTCCCTGAGGGGACAGGGGATGATCGGTGAGGGTTGGGGACAGGGACATCCCGTGCTGGGGACACTCCCTGGGATTGGGGGGACAGGGGCACCCATGGTTGGGCACAGGGACAGGGACCCTGTAATGGCCCCCTGTGGACCCCACACCCTCAGTGCCCCCCTGACCCCCTGTCCCTCCTCCCATGGCCCCTGACCCCTCTCTTTGTCCCCTCAGGTGGGTCGCTCCCCAGGACCTCCCCCCACCTCTGGGGGCTTCTCCTGGCCACTGTGCTCATGGTAGTGGTCACCGGAAGCCCCTGAGCCACGAGGCCACCAAGAACACAGTGACCCTGGAGGCCACTGTGGCCACCAAGATCATGAAGGCCACCAGGACCCCCAGAGAAATGAGGCCACCAACGCCGTTGTGGCCACCATGGTCACTGTGGCCACTGTGTCCCCTATGACCACTCTGGCCACTCTGGGCATTGGAACCACCATGATCACCATGGCCATTGTGGCCACTGTGGCCCATGAGGCCACCTTGGCCACCGTGATCAGTGTAACTACTGAGGCCACCATGGTCACCGTGGTTACAGGGTGACCAAGGGCACCGTGGCCATTGATTCCACTGTGGCCGCCGTGGTCACTGTGAGGAGGGGTCCATCCTGGGGTGGCCCCCCAAGAGCTGCCCGGTGAGGGAGCGGTGCCAGGGCAGCAGGAGCAGCACGGGGGGGCTGGAGCTGCCAGGACAGCGCTGGACAGACAGACAGCAGGGACCGGCCATCGCCTGGGCCAGCTGGGTACTTCCCATGGAGGGGTTTGGGAGAGGCAATGGCACGACCAGCTCCTAAAGCTGCTTGGCTACCTCGCCTGATGGATCAAAAAAATTGCTGCTTGCTCACCTGGAGTATCTGATGTTTATCAAAAATTTTATCTTTGCTCACCTGGCATATCAAAAGTTTCCCAAAATTAATTTTTACTCACCTGATGAATCTGCTCCAGATCCTTAATGCCTTTCCTGCAGGGCACCTCATTTCCCAAAATAAAGCAGTTCCTGCAACTTTTGTTAAAGGCAAGTGAAAGCTTTATTTTCCAAACCTCGACCTTCAAAGAAGTGATGGAGAATTGTTCCTCCCCTTTTCTTTGTTCACTGCAGCCCCTCATGAAGGACCTGGGGGGGTTGGAGTGTGTCCAGGGCAGGGATGGAGTTGGGTCTGGAGCAGCAGGAGCGGCTTAGGGAGCTGCTCAGAACAATTAAAAAAGGATGAATGATTCGTTCAAAAAGCTCCCAAGTTCCTGATGTTATAAATGTGAAACAAAAGTCTCAATTTTTAGCAAAATCTAGGTTGCTTTATTTTATATAGACAGAGCAAAGCAGCGCTGGGGAATGTGAGGGGTCACTGCCCACTCCAGGCTCCAGTGAATTTTGTTTTGCTTTTTCTTATAGTGTGGTCTCTCAGGGTAATCAATAATTTTTGGTTTTTTCTGTCCTAATTTTGCCAGGCAAGCAGTGGTGGCCGAAATAAACATCCATAAAATCTCTGGGAGTCAGTCCCATCGATAACCATCAGGTCTGGGTAGATAAAGCTGCCAGAAATCAGGAAGTTCTGGTCTTGTAGATAGGCATTCATTGATAAAACAAAGGCAGGAAATCTGATTTTGCAAAATCAATCAGACTATTGGAAAGTCTGATTTTACAAACTGGTAGCAGATACAAATTATTTAGAAACATAATATTCATAACGGGGGATTTAAAACAGAATGATTTAATCACATTTTTACTCTATCGAGTGTCACTTCAGACTTTTGTATTCTGTTTTATACAAACCTCAGTACTTCTGTGATTAACACAAATCTTTCATCAATTATCACACTGATTCGAGGCAACAAACTGAAAGAAGCATTGGGAGGATAAAAAAAATGAAAAACGGAAAAAGGATGAAAAATAAAATAGAGAAAAGGGGAGAGAGGCAGCAGCGCCAATTTATTTCTGAAAAACCTGGTGTTTCGCCCAGGAAAGACTTTTTTCTTTTTTGATTTTTAGCAAAGCAGGGGATTTTCCCTCGCTAGCCCGCACAGCTCCTGAGCTCGCCCTGGAGCTGCGCTTTGGGAGTTGCCCACCGGAGGGCAGCAGTGAGTCCAGGTCAGCTGCAGTTCGGGGAGCCACCAGCAGGCGGCAGCACGAGCCCGGCCCCGAGGCTTGGGAATGGTTCGGGATGGAGCGACCTTAAAGTGCGTCCGGGGCCAGCCCTGCCAGGCCAGGGACATCTTCCCCTGGACCAGGCTGCTCCAGGGCCTGCCCAGCCTGGCCTGGGACACAACTAGGGACAGGACAGCCACAGCTTCTCTGGGCAGCCTGTGCCAGGCAACCACCACCCTCACAGGGCAGGAGATTATAGGAAGATGGGCAGTGATGTCCATGAAAAACGACTCAGTGGGTCGGGGTCTTTAGGAGTCTTCAAAATGGGTCTTGATGTCTCCACATGAGAAGACAGAAGTTTGTCACAGCACCCAGGTGGTTTCACCCAAGAGTTTGAACTCCCAAACTTTAGGGTAATAGGAGAATTGGGTCCCCACAAAGTCTCTCATAACCCTGACAGCCTGAACTTCTGTCAGGAGCTGTCAGGGGATCAGTGGCAACCCTGTGCACTCTGGCAACACCCACCTGAGAATTGCCCCTCATGTGGGGAAGAAGGCTTGGGAGCATGGGGGAAGGAAGGAGGGCAAGGGGTTTTTAACTGGGCACCCAAATTGGAAACTTTCCCAAATTTTTCATTTAACTTAAATTAACGTGAAAGAGAGGAATAAATATAGCATCTGATAAGTCTCCCTCAGTTTGAACATGATACAACTTCTTCCCTACACTGTCCCAAAAAGAAGTGAAAAAAACAGAAACCCCTGTACTGTTAGGAAATTATTTAAAAATCCAAAGAAAGAAAATTTGTAGGATTCCTGTTAGATAACTTAAATTCCCCCCATTCAAGGGTACCAGAACTTGATAATGGATGCCTCTCTCAGGAGGACCAAGCTTAGGGTGACTGAGCTCATTGCCCATCCTGGAGCTTCGTTCCCATGCCCAGAAGTAAAGGGAAAATCAAAGGAAAAGACCCAAATATATAATTAATTCAGCACTCTGTCCCCAATATTGATTCCAACTTACGATTTTTCTTTGGGTAGAGGAGGCCCATTGGGTCAACTCAAGACTTCTGGGCAGGTGCTCAACCTGTTGACCTGTGCTCAGGATTCTTCTTGCAGGCATTGAGTGGAGGGTCCCGGTTGCCCCTTGGATTGCCCTCACTAAAACGTGAGGGGTTTTTGGGGAAGCAGCAACCCAAAAGTGACTTGTGTCCTGCAGCTGATGCGTCAGGAGTCGCTTCTCCAGGGAGCCCCGAGCAGAGGTCCCTGTTCGGGCGCCATTTGCTTTGTTTTGATACAATTATTTAATGAAATTGTGTTGATAGAAAAATTCAAAAGCATTGTTCTATACAATTGACTTGATACAATTATTTAATAGAATTGTTTTGATAGAATTATTTAATAGAATTTCTTTGATAGAATTATTTAAGAGAACTTCTTTGCACAATGGTCTTGATGGCCTCAGTGGCCACAATTCCTCTGGTAGCCTTGTGTTGGTTCAGGGATTCTTGGTGATCTTGGTGGTCACAGTGGCCTTGGTGCTTACAGTGTCCATGGTGGCCAGAGGGGCTGTGGTGGTTGCAGTGGTCACAGTGCCAGTGGTGGCCGCAGTGACCTCATGGAGGCCACAGAGGCCAAGGCAGCCATCGTGACAGCGGTGGCCTTGGTAGCCTTGGTGGCCTCGTTTCTCTGGCTGTCCTGGTGGCCTTGGTGATTGTCTGCTGAGCAGGCAGAGGCCCTGGGGATGCTCCAACCTGGGGGACAAAGACGGAGGTCAGGGTGACCTTGGGGGAGTGAGGGGGTCTGGGACAGCCATAATGGGGGCAAGGGGTGACAGGAGAGATGGGGACCATGAGGTGACAATGTGCAGGGGTGGGGCATGAGCAGGTGCAGGGGTCAGTGAGGTAGAGGGTCATGGTGGGAGTGAGGGGTGACGGGGACAGGGGACAGGGGGTGCCATGGGGGGTCCCAGCCCACCGACATCCAGCACACGGGGCCTGTCCCCACAGCACTGTGTGTGGAGAGGAGGGACAGGGTTGGAATGGGGCTGTCCCTGTCCCTGTCCCCTTCCAGATGTGCAGGTCCCCCTCCATGTGCCGTGTCCCCAGTCAGTGTCATTGTCCCCTGTGCATCATCAGGGGTGTCCCCATGGTCCAGTGGGTGTCCCCATGGCCCCAGTGGGTGTCCCCATGGCCCCAGGCTGTCCCTACCTGTTGGCGACCCGCAGTTGAATTTGCTGTGGGTCCCGGTGGTGTTGAGGTGGATCTCCACGTTGTTCCCTTTTGGGATGACTTTGGTGACAATGAACTTCTCATAGGGTGGGATCAGCACCTCCTTCTCATAGGGATATCTGGAGAATGCCTGGATGTCTGCACCATGACACGTGTGCACCTCAAACACCGTGGTGGTCCCAAAGAATTTGGCGATATTTTTGCAAATAGATGATGACGCAAATTGACCGAACCGGACGATGTCACCAACATTAGCGTGGAACAGGTAGTTTTTAACCCCCCGGATCACACAGTGACATTTCTTTCCCTGAGCGTCCCTCAGCTTGGCCAGGGCATCGGTCAGCAGGAAATGCAGCGTTTTGAAGTGGAAGTTCTGCTGATATGTCTGGGGGCAACGCCCGGCCTTGCGAACATTATCGTTGAACTCCTTGTACAGGTCACTCATGGTGTAGGCCATGATGGCGACAGCCTGGGCTGAGGACGACAGAGGGGACACAGGGGATCCCCGAATCTGCCAGTTTGCCACAGCCTTTGGCCAGACCTGGGCAAACAGGGAATTGCTCTGAAACTCAGAGTGGTTCAGGGCCGGCAGCTCCGCCTCCATGTCAGGGCCACAGCCCTGGTACTGGTCATCGAAGGAGTCCAGGGCCATGTCCAGGGGCTTTTCCTCATAGGCCATGGTGGCCACGGTGATTGCCAGCAGTGCCAGGGTGAGAGCCAGGAGGGCCATGGAGGGGAGAGACCACAGGGAGCAGTGTAGACACTGGGGGACATGGAAGTGACACAGGGAGGGTTCCTGAGTGAGGGACTGGGGAGGGCAGTGGGGTCAGCCCAGGAGGAAGGGAGGCACTCCTGGCCAGGAGACCCCTGCACATGTCTGGCGTCCCTCATCCCAAATCCTGGGGTCTCTTTTGCCTCCCCAAAGTCCCCCAGGAACCCAATCCCAATCCCACAAGACCACAGCCCCCCCCAGAAGCCCAATCCTACTCCCATGATTACAATTCCCCTCAGCACCCCAGGACCCCATCCCAAATCCTGGGGTCACTCCCTGAGTCCCTCAGTGTTCCCCTCAGCCTGTCCCCACACCCCAATCACACCCCCAGTCCTCAATTTCTTTGTCACCCCAGAACCTCAACCCAAATCCGGGCATCACCCCCTACACCCACAGTACGTCCCAGCCCCACCATGACCCCAATCCCATTCCCACCATCCCGTGTCCCTCTCACTTTCCCCCAGAGCACCCCATGACCCTAATCCCAGTCCCATGACACCCCCAGTGCTTCCCCAGACCCCAATCCCACAGTCCCCTGTCCCCCCCAGTGTCCGCAGTAACCCTCCCAGCCCCTGATACCCAAATCAGCCGGAGTGAACTCCCTGGCAGAGCTGGAGGCACCAGAGAGCCGGAATTCTTGATCAGCTCGGACTCACAGCGGATCTCTCCTGCTCCTGCAGCTCAGGGGGGCTTTGCCACTGGGTATTTATCGGCCCTAATTATAAATATTCATTAAAATAGGCTGTTGCTGACAGAACCAGGGCTTTTCCCGTAAATAATTTGCATGGCTCCGCCTCTTTTGGGATATAATTTTACTCCCGGCGGAGTCATGAAAGGGGATTCATGTTGCAGTTGTCACCTAGTGCCTCAATATCCTGATTGCCTTGCCTTGACCTTTTGCTTTTCGTCTGGCTTCTGTTACAGAACTAGCCAAAAACCCCTCACTGGAGTTCCCTCTATCTTTTTCTGCATCGGCTCCAGCCACCTTTGCCCTGCTGT
The DNA here is from genome assembly GCF_009819885.2 of Catharus ustulatus. NCBI lineage: Eukaryota > Metazoa > Chordata > Aves > Passeriformes > Turdidae > Catharus > Catharus ustulatus. Next base: position 165,185,991 of record NC_046221.1, read on the forward strand.
TTCCCCACTTTTACATTCTTTTATATTTTTCTGCTAGTTCATCTTTCAGCCCTATCCAGCACCTTCAGGGGAACAGATACTTTATATTCTCTTATTTCTCACCCCCCAGGACCCCAATCCCATGGTCCCACATCCCCCCAGTGCCCCCAGTCCCACTCCCCATTGCTCACTGGGTTGCTGTCACACCCCAGACACCAAATGGGGTCCCCTACCAGATCACATCCCTGCAGGCACTCCAAACCTGGGGATGATCTCTTGGGGCACTCCCTGGGTGGCTTCCCTGGCTGTGTTGGTGTGCCAGGAGAAGTTCTGCACCCCAAAAAAAGGGCTCCAGCAACACCAGGAGATACCTGAGCCCTTCCTGACGTGGTAGCTCAGAAAATCCATTTTCTGCAATCCCCGGGAGCCTTTCTTCTTCCAGTGATCTCTGCGGGTGATGGGTCTGAGCTCAAAGGGTTAATTTATCAGCAATTAACACCAGGGTGGTGTATTGCCAGGTTATTTCTCCCCCAGATTTGGCAATCCCCGAGCTACTGTGCCCTGGGCTGTGGCACGGCCCCTTCTTTGGGTGCTGCCGAGGAGGGACAATATTTCCTGTTCATATTTAATCACAGATCCCTGTGCTGGGAATGGATTTCTTGCTTTCCATGTGGCTCCATGTGCATGAGCAATGCCCAAAGCAGATCTCAAGTGAGTTCCTCTGTTTGCTCTTTCTCCTGCTGCCCCATCCAGATCTCTTTGTGACTCTGCGAGCTCCATCCTCGGTTTCACTTCTCTTTGTGGTTATGGTGATCAGAGCATCTACCACAAACTTCTGTCCCAGATTGAATTTCCTGGCCCCTTGGATGAGGAGAACAGCCACTGCTGCAGCTCACAGTTGTTCTGTGATCACCTCCTTCTGACAAGCATCCCACAGGTCGGGTGCTGTCTTTGATACACAAAAAACTCCAAGTGCTTTGTTAAAGTCTGGAGATCCCTTGGGAGATGCCGACGTCAGGGCCACCTTTGAATACCAGACACCCTCACTTTGCAGCCAAAATTATCATTTGTGTTATTTTTCAACTGTCATTCTGCAGACACTGCACCGACCACAGATTGGGAATCTGAGTTCTGACCTGCACCAGTGCCGGGATTTGCAGCGCTGAGGAACAATTAACAGGAAAGGATCACACGGTCCAGCCCTGCACAATCCACCCTGTCCTGATCCTCCAAGGGAACACAGGACGAGGTGGCACAAGCCAAGAACCTTTTGACAGACTCACAGGCAAGAAACACCAGTCATGTGCAGAAGGCACTAAATGACACGTACAACAATCAAACCCAAAATTCCAAGACCTGGACCAGTACCTAAAGTCATCAGACAGACGCTGATCCTGTCAAGGTCCCAGGATGTTGCTGCAGCAGCTCCTGTCTTCTTTGGGCAATGGTGATGGCAGCGAGAGAGCAGGAACAAAAGCAAAAGTCAAAGCAAAGCGAAGGCCAGAAGTGAAGTGCTCTCCCCAGTTCATAGATGCTTACATAGAGACGTCCCAACAAGCTAAGACACAAACTTGAACCACACTTCTTAACTGGTCAGAATTCCAGTTTCTTAGCACACCAGGTTATACATAAACTACACGTATGGCATATCATGTTCTAATTACAAAATATAAACAATATTCTTTTAATAATTTTATTATGTCTAAAACCATGTTCCTGGAGCCTCCATGGAAACACTGCTATGTAAAACTTCACTAGAACTCGCACTTCTACTCTGGCAACTCAGACCTTCTACTCACTAAAAGCACTTAAAGCTCATTCTAAAACTTACTGACGTACTTATCCTAAAACTTAAACTTGCACCTCTACTTTATGTGTGAGTGGTTTAGCACACTTCAATCCATTCAAAGGCTTTAATTCAATCCCTGCACTGTGATTTCACTCTGAAAAATTCAGAGAGACGGCCAACTCACAAACTTCATCAGATAACATCCGTTAAATATGTGGAAATAGAACCTGGAAAGGGATCCCAGGAAAGGTTAAAGAGGGCCTTGTACATTTGGCGGACTGACCATGGTTCACTCTTTACACCATAATCCAACAGCTCTGCACAGCTCAGTGCGAGCCAAGCGCAGCGCCCGTACCGATAGCCCAGACTGTGACGACAATGGGGAAACTTGGAACCTTGGAGCTCGAATATTTGCCTCAATGATCCTATCCATTGGAACAGCACACGCATTGAAAACCCAAAATAACCTTGGCTGTGGGCTTGCAAAACAAACTGGTGCTACTAGCTGTGCCCTAACAGGTTTATTAACAGATGTTGATAGTGTCAGGCATGCTACACTACTGTACAGAACTGCTGTTGATTTTTTGCTTTTAGCACCTGGTCATGGTTGTGAGGATTTTGAAGGACTGTGCTGCATCAACCTTTGTGATCACTCTCAATCTATCCATGTTAACACACAGCCCCTCCGAGACAGTGTCACCAAACTCAGATTTGTGTGTGATAACGACTGCCATGGACATATGGGGTTACCCCCTCGGTGCTTTTGTTGCACTTTTCGTGCTGGGTTATCTCTAAATGATTAAAGCAGCTCGTAGTTGCTAAAAAGGATTTTTATTGTAAAAGAGCATCAGTCTTCAAAGGCACAGTCACAGACGTTGAAGTCTAGGCTAAGTTTTAGCATAAAGTCCCAAAAAAAAGCAGGAGCCATCCCTGGTGTCCCAGAGAGGTTGGTGTTGTCGCCAGAGTTCCAATCTTCTTCTCAGGTGCTGGAGACACTGGCAGGCACAGAAAAGCAATGGCAAAAGTGCAGTGGCAAAAAGCAAAAAGCAATGGCAAAAAACAATGGCAAAAACCACTAACTCTCCCTGGTACCGAACCTTATATAGGATTTTTCCAACAAGTTAACACGTAAATTCAAACCACAACCTCTCAACCTATGAGAAATCCAATTTCTTAACATGCTCGGATACATATAAACTATGTATATGATCGATCTTGTTCTACCTGAAAACTGTGAGCAATGTTCTCACTGGAGTTCTGTTTTGTCTAAGTAGAGTCTAGCAAGGAGCTTCTGGAGCCTCTACTGAAAACATCAGTGTGTTTGTTAGCCTTCACTAGATCTGGTATCTGCACCTTTACTTACTGAAAACATTACAGGTCTCACTGAATCTTACTGATTTATTTATTTATCCTAAAACTCAAATTTACATCTAAACTTATACTCAAACTTATTCTTTTACCTAAACTCCCATTCTATGTGTGGGTGGCTTAACATGTTTCTATCCATCCAAGGGCTTTAATTCAATTCCTGCACTCTGGCTTCTGCCTGAAGGATTCAGGCAGGCCCTTGTCTCACTGACTCCAACCTGGACACACACTCAGAGGATGGGGACTCACTGGCTGGATTAAGCATTTTGTGAAAGCAGCATTTTATATTTCAGCTGCGGTGCTGCTTCTAGCAATATGTTTGCCTTTTATCTTTATCTTGTGTATTTAGAGACTGACTGATAAATCAACAAAGAGAATCCTATTGGTGGAACAGAAAGGGGGAGATGTGGGAATACAACCAGAGGGCAGAACTTCGAGCACTGCTCAGCTCGTCACAACCAGCAAGGATGTGCTGGCCACAGCAGCCACAAGCCTTGGCAAGAGTAAGCGGGATTTTGAAGAAGGAACGTGAGAGATGAGAAAGTGCTTGGTATGAGGTGCTGAGCTCGCAGCTTTGTGGGGAATCCTGGGAATTACTGCATGTGCCTGGTTAGCTTAAAGCGAGGCAGAGACTGAGCACTGTTATTTAGTTACAAGTGAGCAATGGAGCCTGGTTACAGGAATGTTATTGCTGGCTATTTTTAGCAATGGCTGAAAAAGTGTATAAACTCTGCTTTGTGTGTCAATAAACGGCTTCACGGCCTAATGCAAGCACAGCATGGAGACACCGTCTCTTCTTTACCGCCACACTCAGGTGGCCACAGTGGCCGTGGTTGTCACAGTGACCTCGGTGACCTCAGGGACCTTGGTGGCCGTGTGGTTTAGAGTGGCCACCTTGGCCACCATGGCCTCCATGAGGTCACAACCACTGGCGCTGTGATGACTGCAGCCACCACAGCCACCACAGCCACTTGGCCACAGTGCCACAAGGACATTGCGTGAAACAATTATATAAAATACTTACATTAAAAAAATTGTAACAAATCAATTCTATTAAATAGATCTATCAAAACAATTCTGTTAAATAATTGTATTAAATAAATTGCATAAAAACTAATATCTGAAATTATTCTATCAATACAGATTCATTAATTAATTCTACCAAAGCAGCAAAAAGAGACAATTCCCAAGCAGGGCTCGATGGCACTCCCCACCCCACACCCATGGCAGCATCTCTTCCTCTCAACCTCATGGAGGATTCTTCGGGGGCACCCCCTTCCCAAGGGAGGAACCTCACCTCCATTTCATTGCCAGTAGGAATATGCAACAGGAATCTCTATCTGAGAGGGGATTGGACATTCTCAGGGTCAGGTGATGCTCCGTGGGGGCATTGGGAGGAGTGGGGCTGGAAGTCAGAGTGGTTGTGCACCTGTGTCCTGCCCAGTGAGGCACATCGGGAGTGCCGTGTCCAGTTCTCCCCAGTGTTGTGTCCAGTTTGGTCCAGTGCTGTGTCCAGTTCTGCCAAGTTCTATGTCCAGTTCTCCCAGTGCTGTGTCCAGTTCTGGGCTGCTCTGGACCCAATCCTGTGTTCAGGATGACACTGCCTGAGCTGGGAGCTTAGACCAGGTGCCCGCTCTGGGTCCTTCCATCCTGACCCATTCTGGAATTTTGGAGTTATGGGATTTGCACTTCAGAAATTACCCACCGGAGGGCAGCAATGAGAGCAGGAAATCAGCTGCAGTTCCGGGTGCCACCAGCAGGCGGCAGCACGAGCCCGACCCCGGGGCTTGGGAATGGTTCGGGATGGAGCGACCTTAAAGCGCGTCCGGGGCCAGCCCTGCCAGGTCAGGGACATCTTCCCCTGGGCCAGGCTGCTCCAGGGCCCGCCCAGCCTGGCCTGTGACACGACCAGGGACGGGGCAGCCACAGCTTCTCTGGGCAGCCTGTGCCAGGCCATCACCACCCTCACACGGCAGGAGTTTATAGGAAGATGAGCGGTGATGTCCGTGAAAAATGACTCAGGGGGTCGGGGTCTTTAGGAGTGTTCAAAATGGGTCTTGATGTCTCCACGTGAGAAGACAGAAGTTTGTCACAGCACCCAGGTGGTTTCACCCAAGAGTTTGAACTCCCAAACTTTAGGGTAATAGGAGAATTGGGTCCCCACAAAGTCTCTTTCATAACCCTGACAGCCTGAACTTCTCTCAAGAGACATCAGGGGATCGGTGGTAACCCTGTGCACTCTGGCAACGCTCGCCTGAGAATCGCTCCTCAGGAAGGGGGAAGAAGGCTTGGAAGCACGGGGAGAGGAAGGAGGGCAAGGGGTTTTTAACTGGGCACCCAAATTGGAAACTTTTCCAAATTTTTCATTTAACTTAAATTAACGTGAAAGAGAGGAATAAATATAGCATCTGATAAGTCTCCCTCAGCTTGAGCATGATACAACTTCTTCCCTACACTGTCCCAAAAACAAGTGAAAAAACCAGAAACCCCTGTACTGTTAGGAAATCATTTAAAAATCCAATGAAGAAAATTTGTAGGATTCCTCTTAGATAACTTAAATTCCCCCCATTCAAGGGTACCAGAACTTGATAATGGATGCCTCTCTCAGGAGGACAAAGCTTAAGGAGACTGAGCTCATTGCCCATCCTGGAGCTTCGTTCCCATGCCCAGAAGTAAAGGGAAAATCAAAGGAAAAGACCCAAATACATAATTAATTCAGCATGCTGTCCCCAATATTGATTCCAACTTACGATTTCTCTTTGGGTAGAGGAGGCCCATTGGGTCAGCTCAAGACTTCTGGGCAGGTGCTCAACCTGTTGACCTGTGCTCAGGATTCTTCTCGCAGGCGTTGAGTGGAGGGTGCCGGTCACACCTTGGATTGCCCTCTCTGAAATGTGAGGGGTTTTTGGGAAGGCAGCAACCCAAAAGTGACTTGTGTCCTGCAGCTGATGTGTCAGGAGTCGCTTCTCCAGGGACCCTCAAGCAGAGGTCCCTGCTCGGGCGCCACTTGCTTTGTTTTGATACAAATATTTAATGAAATAGTGTTGATAGAAAAATTCAAAAGCATTGTTCTATACAATTGACTTGATACAATTATTTAATAGAATTGTTTTGATAGAATTATTTAATAGAATTTCTTTGATACAATTGTTTTGATACAATTATTGAAGAGAATTCCTTTGCACAATGGCCTTGATGGCCACAGTGGCTGTGGTAGCCTTGTGGCTCAGGGAGTCTTGGTGACCATGGTGACCACAGTGGCCTTGGTACTTACAGTGACCATGGTGGCCAGAGGGGCTGTGGTGGTTGCAGTGGCCAGAGTGCCAGTGGTGGCCACAGTGACCTCAAGGAGGCCATAGTGGCCAAGGTGCCCGCAGTGGTAGCCATGGTAACCTTGGTGACCTCGTTTCTCTGGCTGTCCTGATGATTGTGGTGACCACAGTGACCACAGTGACCCTGGTGACCTTGGTGACTTCGTGGCTCAGAGGATCCCTGTGGCCACTGCCAGGGCTGTGGTGGCCAGGAGGAGTCCTGCAAGGTGGTCGGGGGCTCTGGGGACGCTCCCACCTGGGGGACAATAAAGGGGGTCAGGGGGAGAATGGGGGGTGTGGGTTTTGGGGACGGCCATAACGAGGGCTCAGGGTGACAGGAGAGATGGGGGCCATGAGGTGACAGGAGGCATGGTGCTGGGGGTGCAGGGGACAGGAAGGTCAGAGGGGTCATGGTGGGAGTGAGGGGTGACAGGGTCAGGGTGACAGGGGGAACGTGGGGTGACAAGGGGTAATGGGATTTCAGGGGGTGCCAAGAGAGGGGACAGGGGGGACAGGGGTGATGTGGGGGAATCCCGGCGCACCCACATCCAGCACACAGGGCCTGTCCCCGCAGCACTGTCTATGGAGAAGAGGGACAGGATGGGAACTGGGGTGCCCCTGGCCTGTCCCCTCCCAGATGTGCAGGTCCCCCTCCGTGTGCCATGTCCCCTGTCAGTGTCATTGACCCCTGTGCATCATCAGGGGTGTCCCCATGGCCCCAGTGGGTGTCCCCATGGCCCCAGGCTGTCCCCACCTCTCAGCCACTCGCAGTTGTATTTGCTGTAGGTCCCGATGGAGTCGAGGTGGATCTCCACCTTCTCCCAATCCTCGATGACTTTGGTGACCTTGAACTTCTCAAAGGGTGGGATCAGCACCTCATCCTCGTTGGGAAAATCAGTGAATGTTTTGATGAACGCGCCGTGACACGTCTGCATCTGGAACACCATGGTGTTGTCGAATTGTTCAGTGACTGTTTTGTGAAGCGATGATGACACGAAGTGACCGAACCGGACGATGTTGCCAGGCTTTGCCTTGTACCTTATGTGGTCCATCCCCCAGAACACCAAGTGACATTTCTGCTTCTGAGCAGCCCTCAGCGTGGCCAGGGCGTCGGTCAGCAGGAAATGCAGCGTTTTGAAGTGGAAATTGTCCCGGTATTTCTGGGGGGAGCACCCGGCCACTCGCAATTCTTCATTGAACTGATCGCCTTGGTTAAGCACGGTGCCGGCCATGATGGCAATGGCCTGGTCTGGGGACAACAGAGGGGACACAGGGGACCCCCGACTCTGCCACCTTTCCCTGGCCAGATGCCACAGCTGGGCAAAATAAGAATTGTTCTGCAACTCGGAGCGGTTCAGGGCTGGCAGCTCCGCCCTCATGGCTGAGCCACAGCCCTGGTACTGGTCATCGAAGGAGTCCGGGGCCATATCCAGGGGTCTCAGCACATAGGCCGTGGTGGTCACGGTCATTGCCAGCAGTGCCAGGGTGAGAGCCGGGAGGGCCATGGAGGGGAGAGGCCACAGGGAGCAGTGTGGACACTGGGGGACACTGGGGGACACAGAGGGGACACAGAGATGACACTGAGGGGACACTGGGAAGGTTCCTCAGAGAGGGACTGGGGAGGGCAGTGGGGTCAGGCCAGAGGGAAGGGAGGCACTCCTGGCCAGGAGACCCCTGCACACGTCTGAGGTTCCTCATCCCGAATCCTGGGGTCACTTTTGCATCCGCAATGTCCCTCACGAATCCCAATCCCAATCCCACAGTTCCACAGCCCCCGCCAGAAACCCAGTCCTGCTCCCATGATCACAATTCCCCTCAGCACCCCCCAGGACCCCAGTCCAAATCCTGGGGTCACTCCCTGAGCCCCTCAGTGTTCCCCTCAGCCTGTCCCCACACCCCAATCCCACTCCCAGTCCCCAATTTCTTTGGTGTCACCCCAGAACCTCAACCCAAATCCGGGCATCACCCCCTACCCCTACAGTGTGTCCCAGCCCCCCATGACCCCAATCCCACTCCCACCATCCCGTGTCCCCCCTCACTTTCCCCAAGAGCACCCCATGACCCCAATCCCAGTCCCATCACACCCCAAGAGCACCCCATGACCCCAATCCCAGTCCCATCACACCCCCAGTGCCCCCCAGACCCCAATCCCACAGTCCCCTGTCCCCCCTCAAGTGTCCCCAGTGCCCCCCCAGCCCCTGATACCGAAATCAGCCGGAGTGAACTCCCTGGCACATCTGGAGGTACCAGAGAGCCGGAATTCTTGATCAGCTCGGACTCACAGCGGATCTCTCTTGCTCCTGCAGCTCAGGGCTCTCTGCCACCAGGAATTTATCCACTCTAATTATAAATATTCATTAAAATGGGCTGCTTGGCTAATACAGAGCAGGGCTTTTCCCGTTTTGTTTGCATGGCTCCGCCTCTTTCAGAATGGAATTTTACTCCCATGGAGAGCCATAAAAGGATCTTCAGGGAGTGGTTTTCCCTGAGTGCCTAAATATGTTGTATAACCTCGCCCATGTCTCCTTTGGCCAGCGCTACCAGTTACAGAGCTTGCCAAAATCCCCTCGCTGGAATGCTCCTCATCTGTTTCTCTTCCAGCTCCAGCCACATTTATCCTGCTGTGTCCCCACTCTGACATCTTTTTATATCTTTCTGCTCTTGTTTCATCTCTCAGCCCTATCTAGACTCTTCAGAGGAACTGGAACTTTCTATTATCTCTCTTATTTCCCATCCCCCAGGACCCCAATCCCACGGTCCCACATCCCCCCAGTGCCCCCAGTCCCACTCCCCACTGCTCACTGGGTTGCTGTCACACCCCAGACACCAAATGGGGTTCCCTATCAGATCACATCCCTGTAGGCACCCCAAACCTGGGGATGATCTCTTGGGGCACTGCCTGGGTGGCTTCCCAGGCCCTGTTGGTGTGGCAGGAGAAGTTCTGGACCCCAAAAAAAGGGCTCCACCAACACCAGGAGATACCTGAACCCTTCCTGCTGTGGCAGCTCAGAAAATCCATTTTCCTGCAATCCCTGGGAGTGTTTCCTCTTCCAGTGATCTCTGGGGATGTTGGGTCTAAGCTCAAAGGGTTAATTTATCAGGAATTAACACCAGGGTGCTTTATTGCCAGATTATTTCCCCCCCAGATTTGGCAATCCCCGAGCTGCTGTGCCCTGGGCTGTGGCACGGCCCCTTCTTTGGCTGCTGTCGAGGAGGGACAATATTTCCTGTTCACGTTTAATCGCAGATCCCTGTGCTGGGAATGGATTTCTTTCTTTCCATGTGCCTGCATGTGCATGAGCAATGCCCAAAGCAGATCTCAAGTGAATTCCTGTGTTGCTCTTTCTCCTGCTGCCACTTCCAGAGTTCTTCGTGACGCTGCGAGCTCCACCCTTGGTTCCACATCTTGTGGTTACAATGAGCAGAGTATAAACTGTATGGCAAAACCATAAACTTCTGTCCCAAATTGGATTTCCTGGTCCCCACGATTATGTGCCTGGCATATCAAAGGTATATTTAAAATTTGATTCTTGCTCACATGGAGTACCAAAATTTATCAGAAATTTGATTTTTCTCACCTGGCATATCAAAATTAGTAAAAAATTTGATGCTTGCTCGCCTCGCATATCACAAGTCTATCAAAAATTTTATTCTTGCTCACCTGGAGTATCAAAAGTTTATTATAAAATTGGTTTTTCTCACCTGGTGTATCAAAAGAAAATAAAAATTTTAGGCTTGCTCACCTGGAAAATCAAAAGTTTATTAAAAAATTGATTTTCACTCTCCTGGTGTATCAAAAATCTCCCAAAATTTGATTTTTGCTCGCCTGATGAGTCCACTCCAGCTCCTTTAGCACCTTTCCTGCAGATCCCCTCACTTCCCAAAATAAAGCAGTTCCTGCAGCTTTCGTTAAAGGCAAATGAAAACTTTGTTTTCCAAACCTCAATCTTCAAAGAGGGGATGGAGAATTGTTCCTCCCTTTTTTTTGTTCACTGCAGCCCCTCATGAAGGACCTGGGGGGGTTGGAGCGTGTGCAGGGCAGGGATGCAGTTGGGGAAGGGTCTGGAGCAGCAGGAGCGGCTGAGGGAGCTGCTCAGGACAATTAAAAAAGGATGAATGATCCATTCAAAAAGCTCCCAAGTTCCTGATGTTATAAATGTGAAACAAAAGTCTCAATTTTTAGCAAAATCTAGATTGCTTTATTTTATATAAGCAGAGCAAAGCAGTGCTGGGGAATGTGAGGGGTCACTGCCCACTCCAGGCTCCAGTGAATTTTGTTTTGCTTTTTCTTATAGTGTGGTCTCTCAGGGTAATCAATAATTTTTGGTTTTTTCTGTCCTAATTTTGCCAGGCAAGCAGTGGTGGCCAAAATAAACATCCATAAAATCTCTGGGAGTCAGTCCCATCAATAACCATCAGGTCTGGGTAGATAAAGCTGCCAGAAATCAGGAAGTTCAAGTCTTGTAGATAGGCATTCATTGATAAAACAATGGAAGGAAATCTGATGTTGCAAAATCAATCAGACTATTGGAAAGTCTGATTTTACAAACTGGTAGCAGATACAAATTATTTAGAAACATAATATTCATAACAGGGGAATTAAAACAGAATGATTTAATCACATTTTTACTCTATCGAGTGTCACTTCAGACTTTTGTATTCTGTTTTATACAAACCTCAGTACTTCTGTGATTAACACAAATCTTTCATCAATTATCACACTGATTTGAGGCAACAAACCAAAAGAAGCACTGGGACGATAAAAAAAAAGAAAAACAGAAAAGGGATGAAAAATAAAATAGAAAAAAACGGGAGAGAGGCAGCAGCACCAATTTATTTCTGAAAAACCTGGTGTTTCGCCCAGGAAAGACTTTTTTCTTTTTTGATTTTTCGCAAACCAGGGGAATTTCCCTCGCTAGCCCGCACAGCTCCTGAACTCGCCCTGGAGCTGCGATTCGGGAATTGCCCACCTGAGGGCAGCAGTGAGAGCAGGAAATCAGCTGCAGTTCCGAGTGCCACCAGCAGGCGGAAGCAAGAGCCCGACCCCGGGGCTCGGGAATGGTTTGGGATGGTGCGACCTTAAAGCGCGTCCGGGGCCAGCCCTGCCAGGCCAGGGACATCTTCCCCTGGGCCAGGCTGCTCCAGGGCCTGCCCAGCCTGGCCTGGGACATGGCCAGGGACGGGGCAGCCACAGCTTCTCTGAGCCAGGCCATCACAGGGAATATGGCGGTGACGTCACTCGCCATATCCGATCGGACCCTGCCCTCTGGCACTGGGAAGCCATTCCCCCTCTTCCTGGCACTCTCCGCACGTGTCTAAAGTCCCTCCCCAGCTTTGCTGGAGCTCCTTTAGCCGGCGGAAGGAGCTTTGATATCTCCCTGGATCCTTCTCCAGGCTGAGCAGCCCCAGCTGTCTCCACACCCCTCGAGCATCTCCGTGCCCTCCTCTGGACTCGCTCCCGCAGCTCCAATTTTCTCTGTGCTGGAGCCCGGAGCTGGCAGAGCGACCCCAGTGGGAATGGCTGATGGTGGGAAGGGCTCCGTGCCTGCCCCACTCCCACCCCAGAACCAACACCCTGGGGCTGTGGGACACGGGGACATTCAGAGCAGCACAGGGACACGGGGACAGCCCTGGGGCTGTGGGACATGGGGGACAGCCGGGGCAGGAGGCAATGCAAGGTCTTTGGGACACGGGGACAACCCTGGGGCTGTGGGACATGGGGACAGCCGGGGCAGCACGGGGACAGTGGGACACGGGGACAGCCCTGGGGCTTTGGGACATGGGGACAGCCGGGGCAGGAGGCAGTGCAAGGTCTTTGGGACACGGGGACAGCCAGGGCAGCACAGGGACACGGGGACAGCCCTGGGGCTGTGGGACACGGGGACTTTCAGAGCAGCACAGCGACATGGGGGACAAAGGGCCAGCCCCCGTGTGTGACACAAACATGGCCTCGGGGGTGGGACAGGGACAGCAACGACACGACAGGTGCTGGGGAGGGATTTACCAAAATAAACAAACGAGGCAGCAGGGTGGAATCCTGGGGGCAGGAGAGAGGAGAAGCTGCCAGGGCTGATCTGTTCTGCGGGAGGCGGCCCCGAGCCAGCAGCTGGGCTGGAAATCAGGGACAGGGGACAGGGAGGGACTGGGGAGAGGGACAGGGGACAGAGAGGGATTGGGGAGATGGACAGGGGCCAGAGAGGGACTGGGGAGAGGGACGGGGGACCTGGGGAGAGGGACAGGGGACAGAAAGGGAATTGGGGAGTCCTGAGAGAGGCACAGAGGTACCTGCGGAGAGAGACAGGGGACAGAGAGGGACTGGGGAGAGGGACGGGACAGAGAGGGATTGGGGAGAGGGACAGGGGACAGAGAGGGATTGGGAAGTTCTAAGAGAAGGGACAGGGAACAGAGAGGGACTGGTGAGAGGGACAGGGGACAGAGAAGGATTGGGGAGAGGGACAGGGGACAGAGAGGGACTCGGGGAGATGGACAGGGGACAGGGGGACCTCGGAAGAGGGACAGGAAACAGAGAGGGACCTGGGGAGTCCTGAGAGAGGGACAGGGGACAGAGGAATTGGGGAGAGGGACAGGGGACAGAGAGGGGCTGGGGAGAGGGACAGGGGACAAAGATGGACTCGGGGAGCCCTGGGAGAGGGACAGGGGACAGAGAGGGATTGGGGAGAGGGACAGGGGACAGAGAGGGACCTGGGGAGAGGGACAGGGGACAGAGAGGGACTGGGGAGAGGGACAGGGGACAGAGAGGGACCTGGGGAGAGGGACAGGGGGACCTGGGGAGAGGGACAGGGGACAGAGAGGGAATTGGGGAATCCTGAGAGAGGCACAGAGGTACCTGCGGAGAGAGACAGGGGACAGAGAGGGACTGGGGAGAGGGACAGGGGACACAGAGGGACCTGGGGAGAGGGACAAGGGAGAGAGGGACCTGTGGAGAGGGACAGGGGACAGAGAGGGATTGGTGAGAGGGACAGGGGACAGAGAGGGGCTGGGGAGAGGCACAGGGGACAGAGAGGGACTCGGGGAGTCCTGGGAGAGGGACAAGGGAGAGAGGGACCTGGTGAGAGAGGGACCTGGTGAGAGGGACAGGGGACAGAGAGGGATTGGTGAGAGGGACAGGAGACAGAGAAGGATTGGGGAGAGGGACAGGGGGACCTGGGGAGAGGGACAAGGGACAGAGAGGGATTGGGGAGAGGGACAGGGGACAGAGAGGGACCTGGTGAGTCGGGGGAAGATGAAATGCTGCAGCTGGAGCCCTGCAAACAGCACAGCAGGATGTGGAGCCCCAGGAGCAGGCTGGTGGGAGGTGTTGCCGGGGTGCTGCACCCCCCAGACCGCTCTGTGAGCCCAGAAATTCCATCAGACCCCAACGAGCTCCTGCGCCGAGCTCCTGCCGAGCTTATCAGAACGGTGTCTGCCCCCAGGAATTCCTGCCGGATAACGAGCTCCTCCTCCAGCAAACAGCCTTGGGAACTCATTTTTCTGGCCCGAAGGACAAGCCAAGTGGAACACTTTCGCTGTGGAACTTTCAGAGAGTTCCTGACTCAGACTGAGCTGGGATGGCAAACGACGGTGGCCAAAGTCCGCTCTGTGACCTGTGAACGCCCTCCTGAGAGCTCTGGAGCTCTCCTCACCCCTGGAGCAGAGCAGAGGCACCAGCCCCTCCCTGGGCCCTCCCCTGAGCTCCAGGATCATTTCTCACAGGTGTGAACCTGTCCCTGCACCTGTACGTGCCCTGTGCTCCTCCTGTGCCGGCAGCACCTGCACCTGCCTGCTGCCAGCTCCTCTGTGTGTGTGGGAGTGCAGCAAAAACTCTGGGAATGTTCCTGTTGGATCCTTCAGCCCTTTAGATCTGGGCTAAGTCAGGCTGGGCTCATTTAGGTTTAGACTGATTGATAGTAGTTTTTTTTTCTCTGTATGGTTTAATTGAGTGGGTAGCAGAGTGAGCTTTGCCAATGAACCTTGTGGTTTTGTTTTTATTTTAAACCTGCCTTTGTTGGTGCCACCTTAAAACCTTTAAAAGCCGCTCTTGAAACTCTCTAGCACAGGAGAGGCCTGGGAGCAGCAAAGGAAGAGCAGGGAATGTCTCTCCAGGGAGAACACGGAGACAGAAATATCAGCCAGGGCTGGCAGCTGCCAAGGAGAGGGGCAGGAGTTGCCAGGCTGGACTGGGCATCCAGGAATTATGGAATTGTTTGGGTTGGATGGAAAATCCTGAGCCCACCGGGTCCAGTGTTGCTCATGGCACCGCCAAGGCCACCCCAGACCGTGTCCCCAAGTGCCACACACAGATCTGTTAAATCCCCCCAGGGATGGGCACTCCAGCCCTGCCCAGGTAGCGCCTTTCCAGGAAGGAATTTTCCCAAATATCCAACCTAAACCTCCCCTGAGGCCGTTCCCCTTCCCCCATCACTTGTTCTCTCACCTGGATGTGTCCTGCTGGGGTCCCCCCTGAGCCTTCCTGTCCCCAGGCTGTCCCCTGTGGGGACACCAGGACACCCTGGGACGGAGCTGGAGCCGTGGGAGGTGAACAAGACAATTTATTAACAGCAGGACCAGGATGGGGCCTCGGCCACGCGGGGTCTGGGGGTGCCACAGGCAGGGACTGTGGCTCGGGGGCTCAGGGGTGGGGACAGGCAGGTGGCTGGAGTGGCTCTGGGGAACTGTCCGGGAATGGGCAGGGCTGGTGCCTGGGGGGGTCAGGGAGTGCCTCCACATGAGGACAGTGGCTCAGAGCAGGAGGGTGCCACAGGCTCAGGGGCTCTGGGGACAGACAGGGACAGTGGCTTGAGGGGTTCTGGTGGTACATCCACGTGGGGACGGCGGCTCGGGGTGTCTGGAGGTGCCACAGGCAGGGGCTGTGGCTCAGGGGGGTCTGCAGTGCTGCTGGCACTGCCCCTGCTCGTGGGGGGACGGGGAGGGGACAGGACAGGACACAGGGGGGTCCAAAGTGCTTCCAGTCCGCGTTCAACGCAAGGGGGAGGAGTATTCACAGCAGGGAGGAGCCCCCGGGGGCAGGAACCGGGGCCACGGGGGAACCGCGATGACAACGGCAACAAAACCGGGGAGGGGATCCCCAGTGGGCTGGGAGGGGATCCCAAACTGGGCTGGGAGGGATCCCAAACTGGGCTGAAGGGGATCCCAGCCAGGGAGGGGGGCTACTCCTTGGCCCTGCCGATGATGGCGAGGATGTAGAGGAAGATGTTGATGATGTCGGTGTAGAGGTTGAGCGCGGCGAAGATGTACTCCTCAGGGCTCAGGGCCAGCTGCTTGTTCCCCAGGATCAGCTGCGTGTCCACTGCCAGGAACTGCGGGATGGGGCGGGGTTGGGGGGCAGGAAGCACCTGCAGGTCCCAAACCCCCACCCCAAACCAGCCAGGCACCCACAGAACATCCTGCACCCTCCAGCCCAGCCCAATCCTGCGTGTCCCCACCGAGCTGGAGCAGCCAGGGGTGCTGGTGGCACTGCCCGCCCCTCAGCAACTGGGGACTTGGGGAGAGGAACAGGGGACACAGAGGGGACTGGGGACAGGAACAGGGACACAGAGGGGCCTGGGGAGAGGAACAGGGGACACAGAGGGACTTGGGGAGAGGAACAGGGGAGAGAGAGGGACCTGGGAATTCTGGGGACAGGAACAAGGGACAGAAAGTGACCTGGGGAGAGGTACACGGGACAGAGAGGGAGATGGGGAGTTTGGGGACAGGAACAGGGGACAGAGGGGCCTGGGGATTTTGGGGAGTGGAAGAGGGGACACAGAGGGAGATGGGGATTTTGAGAAGAGGAACAGGGGACACAGAGGGAGATGGGGAGTTTGGGGAGAGGAACCGGGGACACAGAGGGGCTGGGGAGAGGAACAGGGGACACAGAGGGAGATGGGGATTTTGGGGACAGGAACAGGGGACACAGAGGGAGATGGGGATTTTGGGAACAGGAACAGGGGACACAGAGGGGCCTGGGGAGTCCAGGGAGACTCACGCAGGTGAAGAGCAGGGCCCCCATGGAGGCGTAGACAATCTCCATGATGCGGTTCCGGATGAAGATGCAGAGGATGGCGAAGAGCATGAGCACAACGAGGCAGACCACGAGGACGCCCCGGCACGAGGTGAAGTCGTACTTAGTCTGTGGGGAGGGGGATTGAGGGGCTCAGAGCCCGGTGTGGAGCCCCCAGAGCCAGCAGGGACTCAGAGGGAGGGGTCATCACCCCGTTCAGACCCAACAGAGCCAGCAGGGAGCTGGGGGAGGGCTGTGCACCCTGCCTGGGGTGCAGAGGGATGAGGGGAGATCACACAGCCCCCCAGGAACCCAGCAGGGGATTGTACCCCCACTTGGAGCCCCCCAGGCAGGAGCAGGGGCTGACCTGCAGGGAGAAGATGACGACGGTGAAGCAGACGACGACGGTGATGCCGACAGCCATGATGACGGCCTCAGTGTCGTAGAAGCTGGCGATCATCCCCACCATGTAGGACAGGCTGACGGTCAGGATGGACTGGGAAGGCAAGGGGGGAACCCATCAGGCCTGTGTGCCCAGCCTGGCACCCCCAAACCCGCCGTGTGCCCCCCGGCTCAGCATCCCCCAACTCTCTGTGTGCCCCTGGCTCAGCACCCTCAAACCTTCCACCCCAGCACCCCCCCTGGCCCAGGGGATCCCCAGACTCATGGCAGCCCACCAGGGACACGAGGTTCCAGGGGTGCTTGCGGCGGAAGTCCCCGCAGCAGCTGAGGACGATGAGGGAGATGAAGAACACGGCGTAGGACACGTAGTACGTCCACACGTTGCGCTGCACGAAGCCCCGCACGCCTTTGACGAAGGTGAAGACGGTCACGAAGGCGAAGGTGACGGTCAGCTGCAGCGTCAGCACCAGGAACACCTGGGGACAGGTGGGGAGGGGTCACAGGGGGGGCCCCCGACGCCCCCAGGCCCCGCCCGGAGCCCCCCCGTGTCCCACCTTGCGGATGAAGGCCTGGCGGACGCTCTTGTCGTCCCAGTGCGCCGAAGGGAAGTCCTGGTTGTCATAGTAGGAGGGGGGCCCGTCCTCGTGGTAGGTGCTGTGCAGGGGGGCTGTGGGGAGGATGGGGGGGGGTCTCAGGAGCTCTGTGCCCCCCCAAATCCAGGTGTCACCCCTCCTAGGGTCACAGCCAGCGCCATCCCTGATGGGCACGGTCCCCAAACTGCCCCCCAGGATGTGTGGGGCAGGAGCCAGGACCCAAAGGGGTGTCCCTGCTGTCCCACTGGGGTCCCCTGAGCTGCCAGACCCCCCCCAAATGTCTGCACAGCCAGGGACAGCACTGCCAAAACAGGACCCCCCCTCCAAGGGAGACTCCCCAGGCTGCTCTCAAAGCCCAAAGCCCCGCACACCTGCAGCCGCCAGACTCAGAGAGGAGCCCGGGAGGGGGTCACACACACACTGGGGGTCCCCATTTGGGAGCCAGGAGGGTGACACACCCAATTTGGAGCTCACCATGGGGTCACACACCCCATTTGGAGCCTGGGAAGGGGTCACACAGCCCATTTGGAGCCCCCATCTGGGAGCCAGGAGGGTCACACACCCCATTTGGAGCCCCCCCACCCGCAGTACCCCCCCTCACCCCCTCCCCATTCCCGGTACTTACAGTCCTGGTCGCCAGGGACCATGGGCTGAGGCTGGGCATAGGGTGGCTGCCCATAGGGGCCCTGTGGGTACGGCCCGGGCGGGGGGTACGGCCCAGGGGGGTACGGCCCGGCAGGGGGGTACGGGGTCGGCGGGGGGTACGGCGCCGGGCCCTGCGTGAAGCCCGGCTGGGGGTAGGGGGCGGGGGTAAATTGGGGCTGGGGGTACGGGGCGACGGGGTAGGGGGGCTGGGGGTAGGCCGGTGGGGCCGTCGGGGGTTGCTGCCCCCCGAAGCCGTCGCTGGTCACCAGGAAACTCTTCTCGTGTGACATGGTGTCCCGCAGGCTGCGGCCGCCTCGGTGCTGCGGGTGAGGGGGACAGGGGGTTAGAGATGGTGGGGTCACCCCCCTGCTCAGCACCACTGTCACCCCACACTGCCAGCGTCCCCCTCCTCTTTGTCACCCCCAATTGCAGCCATCACACCCACTATGGCCATCACCCCCCATGGCCATCATCCCCCATGGCCATTAGCCCCTCGGCCATCGGCTCTCCAGCCATCACCCCCCATGGCCATCAGTCCCCCATGGCCATCACCCCCCCATGGCCATCAGTCCCCATGGCCATTACCCCCCATGACCATCAGCCCCCATGGCCATCAGCTCTCCAGCCATCACCCCCGGTGGTCCCGGCCGGTCCAGCACCGCAGAGGGGGGGTCCCGCCATGGGGGTGTCCCCGCCATCGGGGGGTCCCGTCCCGCTCCCCCCGCGCCCGCCCAAGATGGCGGCGGCGAGGCCGTTGCCATGGCAACACCCCCGGGGCAGGGGCGATTTCGCAGGTCCGGGCCGGCCTTGGGGGCTCGGCCACGGCCGCGGAGCGGTGTGCGGGGCCCGTTCCTGCCGGGATTACCGGCAGCGCTGCTGGGGCAGCTCCTGCGCCGCTTCACTGCCCCCGCTGGGCCGTCACCGGCAGCAGCGGCGTCCCGGCAGGCCCGGCGCCAGGCCCGGCCTCGGTCCCGCCGGGGCCGCCCCCGCTCCCGGAGCGCGGTTACAAAACCGGGCGATGCGGGAGCGGCGGCTGCGCCCTGTGCGGGGATCGCGGTGCCGGCTCCGGGGCCGTAGCGCTGCTGTGCTGGCGGCACCGCCGCTGTTGCAGTTCCGCAGCGGCCCCGGCCCGGCCAACGGGCAGCGCCGGCCGGTGGCGCAACCACAGCGGCCGCGTGACGGCCCCGGGGCTCGGCCCTGCGGCACCGGCACCGCGCGGGGGGCGCGTTTCGGGGGGCACGGCACGGGAGACACCCCGAGCGGGGTCAGGGCACCGCATGGGGGGCACGCTGCATGCGGCACCGGCTGTGGGGGCTCGGCGGGACCGCAGGGTGCGGGGGGGGTGTCCGCATCACGGATTGCGGGGATGCGGCGGGGGGGGCTCGGTGTGCATCACGGGGTGCGGGGGTGCCCGCAGCACGGCGTGCGGGCGGGACTTTGGGGGCGCGGGGGAGCCGGCAGCACGGCGTGCGGGGGGGCGCAGGGACACCCTGCGGGCGGCGTTGCGGGGGTGCAGGTGTTCCCGCATCACGGGGCTGCGGGGGTGCCGCTGCCCGCTCCCCCCCGCCCCGCTCCTCTCCGAGTCCCGTAAGCCGCTTTGCCCTGACGCTCGGTAAAGCCCCGACGCGGCCTATTTACGGCAGCAGCGAGCCTAATCCCCGAGCGCTGCCGCGGGGGGAGCAGCCTGGAGACCCCCGCCGTGCCCGCGGGGTCCCGCTCGGCCCCGCTACCCCCGCACCGCTACCCCGCTACCCCCCTGCTCGCACCGAACCCCGTGCGCTGCGGAATGCGGCAGCGGGAAGCGGCGGAGCGAACCGCGCTCGGGGGCGGCTCCGGGCCCTCCGCAGCCCCCGCTCGCCGCTCGCAGCCTCCGGCCGAGCGCCGGATCCGCCAAGCCCCCCGAATCCCCCCGACCCCCGCTCACCGGGCGGGCCGAGCTGCGCGGGGTCCGCTGGCTGCGCGCCTGTGGGCGGGACTGGGGGTGGGCGGGGTTTGGAGTGGGTGGGACTCGGGAGTGGGTGGGTCTCGGGGTGGGCGGGGCCTGAAGCAGGCGGGACTCTGGGGTGGGCGGGGCCCGCTGAGCGCAGCGTGCGTCACAGGAGGCGGGGCCTGGTCGGGGGCGGGGCCACGGGGGCCGCGCGGCGGAGCGCCCCCTGGTGGCGGCAGCGCGCACGCGGCGCGGGTGTCGCGCGTGGGGACGGTCACGCGCCCCCGGTCACGCGCCAGGGACCCCCGTCTGTCACCCTTGGGTGCCCGTGGCATTCCCGTGTGCCTCTGTCACCCGTGGAGCTTTGTCCGTGTCCCCTTGTCATGTCCAGGCTCAGTTCTGTGTCCACTGGTCACGCGTGGGGACGGTCACACATCCCTGGAAATGCCAAGGGACGGTCACGCATCCCCCTGTCTGTCACCCTTGGGTGCCCGTGGCATTCCCGTGTGCCTCTGTCATCCGTGGAGCTTTGTCCGTGTCCCCTTGTCACGTCTGAGGTCAGTTCCGTGTCCCCTGATCACTCGTGGGGACGGTCACACACAGTCACTTGTCCCCCTGTCACCCGTGTAGCTGTCCCCGCGTCCCCCGGCCATTCTCAGGCACGGATCCCTGTCACCCGCGGGGCTCTATCCGTGTCCCTTTGTCATGTCTGAGGTCAGTTCTATGTCCCCTGGTCACTCGTGGGGCCGGTCACGGCTCCCCCCGTCACGCACGTTGGACGGCCACTTGTCCCCCTGTCACCTGCGTAGCTGTCCCCGTGGCCCCGTGCCATTCTGGGTGACGGCCCTGCATACCCTGTCACCCGTGGGGCTTTATCCGTGTTCCCCTGTCACATCAGGGCTCAGTCCTGTGTCCCCTGGTCACTCGTGGGGCCGGCCATTCCCATGCACCTCTGTCACCCGAGGCGCTTTTTCCGCGTCCCCCCCGTCATATCAGCGTCCCCTGGTCACTCGTGGGGACGGTCATGCACGAGGGACAGCCACTTGTCCCCCTGTCACCCCTGGGGCTGGCCCCGTGTGGCTCCCCCTCCGAGCGCTGCTCACCCGCGCCCGTGTCCCGTGTCCCGCGTGGGGTCTGTCCCGTGTCCCGCGTGAGGTCTGTCCCGTGTCCCGTGTCCGTGTCCCCTCCCCAGCCCCGCCCCCCGCCCTCCCCTTCCCGTTTTGGCCCCGTTTCGGTTTCGGTTCTCGCCCGGGGCGGAGCCGCGCGGTCCGCGGTGCGTGGGGGGCCGTGCCCCGCGGGGTGGGGGGCCGTGCCCCGCGGGGTGGGGGGGCCGTGCCCCGCGGGGTGGGGGGGCCCTGCTGGGGTTTTTTTGGGGTCCCCGCGGGGCTGGAAGGGCCGGGGCGATCGGGGGGTCCTGTCCCGGGGTTGGGGGGGTACGGGAGGTGCGGGGGTGGGGGGAAACACGGACGTGGGGTGCGGGGACGGGGGTTGGGGTCACGCGTGGGGGGTGGGAGGTGCCAGCCCCAATGTGTGGGTGCTCCAGGATGGCAGGGGGGGTGCTGGAGGTGCAGGGGGTGCCCCCCGACGCCCCCGAGGAGCTGCTGATCCTGTACTTCGAGAGCCGGCGGCGCTCGGGGGGGGGCCCCGTGCAGAGCTGCCAGCGCCTTGGCCCCCTCCTCTTCCTCACCTTCGAGGACCCCCAGGGTAAGCGTGGGCAGGGAGGGGCGTCCCAGTTCCCACTGGGAGCACTGGGATGGGATTTGGGGTTCCCAGTCCCACTGGGAGCACTGGGATGGGGTGTGTGACCATCCCAGTCCCACTGGGAGCACTGGGACGGGATGTGTGACCATCCCAGTCCCACTGGGAGCACTGGGATAGGTGTGTGACCGTCCCAGTTCCACCTGGGAGCACTGGGATCGGGTGTGTGACCGTCCCAGTCCTACTGGGACCACTGGGATAGGATTTGGGGCTCCCAGTCCCACTGGGAGCACTGGGATGGGATTTGGGGTTCCCAGTCCCACTGGGATGGGGTGTGTGGGTTCCCAGTCTCACTGGGATGGGATTTGGAGTCCCCACTCCCACTGGGATCACTGGGATAGGATTTGGGGGTCTCAGTCCCACTGGGATCACTGGGATAGGATTTGGTGTTCCCAGTCCCACTGGGACCACTGGGATGGGGTGTGGAGTTCCCAGTCCCACTGGGATGAGGTGTGGGGTTCCCAGTCCCACTGGGATCACTGGGATAGGATTTGGGGGTCTCAGTCCCACTGGGATGGGGTTTTGGGTTCCCAGTCCCACTGCGATGGGATTTGGGGGGTCTCAGTCCCACTGGGATCACTGGGATGGGATTTGGAGTCCCCACTCCCACTGCGATGGGATTTGGGGGGTCTCAGTCCCACTGGGAGCACTGGGATGGGATTTGGGGTTCCCAGTCCCACTGGGATCACTGGGATGGGATTTGGAGTCCCCACTCCCACTGGGATGGTATTTTGGGTTCCCAGTCCCACTGGGAGCACTGGTGCTGTGCCTCCAGGGGTCCCAGGGGGTCCCAGGGGTGCTGGCTGAGCCCCCAGTGACCCCATTTCCCTCCACAGACGCACAGAATGTGCTGGCCCACGGCAGCCACAGGCTCGGGGGAGCTGAGCTGGGCGTGCGCCCGGCCCCCCCCTGGGACCCCACGCACCTTGTGCTGCACAGCCTCGACCCCGGGAGCCCCCCCGAGCCCCTGGACGAGCCCCTGGAGACCCTGCTGGGGGTCCCCCCGGGCAGTGCCACCCTGTGCCAGGGCTCTGTGCCCGGCTGGGGCCTGCTGCGCCTGCGGGACCCCCTGAGCCCCCCAGGTGGGACTGGGGGCCGTGGGGGGGACACGGGGGTGGGATGGGGACCTTGGGATGGGATGGGGATGTTGGGGTTTGGACAGGGACACCAGGGGTGGGATGGGGACACCAGGATGGGATGGGGATGTTGGGGTTTGGACAAGGACACTGGGGTGGGATGGGGACACCAGGGATGGGATGGGGACACTGGGGTGGGATGGGGACACTGGGGGTGGGATGGGGACATTGAGGGTGGGATGGGGATGTTGGGGATGGGATGGGGACACCAGGATGGGATGGGGACATTGGGATGGGATGGGGATGTCAGGGGTGAGGCTGTGGAGGGCAAGGGGGATGGGATGGAGCTTCCAGGGCGTTGGGGAGCAACAGGGCATGACAGGTGGGGGGACAGTGGGGCCAGGAGTGGGATTGCTGGGCTGGGGGCGTGTCTGGGAGCACTGGGGTGGCATTTTGGGGCACGGGGGCGAGTGGCACCGTGGTGTTGGCGGCATGCACGGTGCCAGCGCTGCCCGTGCTGCAGAGCTGGCGGCGGCGGAGCAGCGGGCACGGCAGCAGGGGCTGGCGCTGCTGCGGGTGCCGCAGAGCCCCGCGGTGCTGGTGCGGGCAGCGGGGCCGGCGCTGAGCCGGGACCTGCTCGAGCTCTACTTCGAGAACCGGCGCAGCGGCGGCGGCCGCGTCACGGACGTGAGGATGCTGCCAGGTGGGCGCGGGGCCGTCGTCACCTTCCAGGAGGTGGCAGGTGAGCGGGGAGCCCCGCTGGTGGCAGGGAGCTGGTGGCAGGGACCGTGGGGAGCCGCTCTGGGCCACCAGCTGCCCGTCAGTTTGTCCCCCCGCAGCCGCAGAGCGGGTGCTGCAGAGGCCACACCGGCTGCAGGACGCGGTGCTGGAGCTCGTCCCCCACTTCCCCTTCCTGGAGCTGCTCCTGGACACTGTCCCCACTCCGGACAGGGCCTGTCCTCCTGACACAGAGCCTGTGCTGGTCACGGAGCCCTCGCTGGACACAGATTGCCCGCCGGACACGGCGCCCAGCGTGGCACACACGGACCCTCCGCCGGACACGGCCGCCACAGTGCCGGTGCCGGCAGCACCAACATCGCACCCAGTGCTGGAGCAGCCACCAGCCGCCGTCCCCAGCAGCGACAAGGACACAGAGGAGCTCAGGGCCGTGCCCAGCCAGGCCCAGCCCCCAGGGCCTGTGTCCACGGGGGTCCCGGAGCTGATGCTGGCGGTGCCGGTGCAGGACGAGGTGCTGGTGCCGGCGGAGCCGGGAGCTCTGCGGTACCTGCAGCAGCACCACCAGGACGTGCTCGGCAGCATCCCCGAAGTGTCCCTGCTGTCACTGGAAGGGGGGGACATCTCTGGGTTCCGGGTGAGCTGCAGGCGGGGCTGTGGGAAGGTGTGGGCAGGTACAGGCAGGGCTGTGGGAAGGTGTGGGCAGGTACAGGCAGCATTGCTGGGAGGTACAGGCAGGGCTGTGGGAAGGTGCAGGCAGGTGTGGGCAGGTACAAACAGAGGTGTGGGCAGGTACAGACAGGTGTGAGCAGGTACAGGCAGGTGTGGGCAGGTACAGGCAGGGATGAGCAGGTACAGGCAGGTGTGGGCAGGTACAGCCAGAGGTGTGAGCAGGTACAGGCAGAGGTGTGAGCAGGTACAGACAGGGTTCAGGCAGGTGTGAGCAGGTACAGACAGGTGTGAGCAGGTACAGGCAGCTGTGAGCAGGTACAGGCAGGGATGTGCAGGTACAGGCAGGGATGAGCAGGTACAGGCAGGTGTGAGCAGGTACAGCCAGAGGTGTGGGCAGGTACAGACAGAGGTGTGGGCAGGTACAGGCAGGGATGTGAGCAGCCCTCTGTGCTGTGCTCCCACCTCCCCGTGCTCAGGCACATCCTGGTGCCAGAAGCTGCCAGCCCCGTGGTGCTGCCCACACTCCCCAGGTGGGTGGGGAGCTGGGCAGGTGCTGGCACACAGGTGCTGACCCTGTGACCATCTGCTGACAGGTGAGTGGGGAGCAGGGCCGGTGCCAGGCAGTGGCAGATTTCCTGCAGAGCCTGCTGGACTCCGTGGCCTCGCACTCCACAACCTTGCGCTTCCCTGGAGTTGCCCGCTTCCTGTGGGACCCGGCCGGGCAGAGCCTGCTCCAGGAGCTGGAGAGCCGCTTCCAGTGCGTCATCCAGCTGGAAGGGGAACCCTGGACCCCTCCAGATCCCCAGGTCAGCCTCGTGGGGAGGGGTCTGGCGAGCAGGTGCCCTTGTGCTGGTCCCTGCCGTGGTGGTGATGTCACCCCTCGATCCCCACAGCTGGAGCTGGAGGAGCTGCTGCCCCCAAGCAGCCACGGGGACCCCCGGTCACCCTCCTGGCCCCTGGACCTGCCCGAGGACACCAGTGCCGCTGCTGCTGATGAACGTGATGATGATGGCTTTCATTCCAACGCAGGTGAGGGTGCCACAGTGGGGTGAGGGTGCCAAGGGTCCTCAGGGCGGCACCTCACGGTTGGCACTGCGCTGCTCCCACAGAGGAGATCAAGGAGGTGATGGCAGCGCTGCACCCGCGCAGCGCCAGCGGCCGTGGCACCCCCGAGCTGTGGCCTGGCACCATCCCCGGCGGGGAGTGGGACCCTGAGGATGAGATCCCGTACGCGGCCGGCGGGGACGGTGCCAGCAAGCTGCTGTCGCACACCAGGGTGGAGGAGGAGGTGCAGGTGGCCCTGGCCATCCAGTACTCCATGGACAACACGTGGTGCGAGGAGCAGGATCTGGCACGTGCCACCGCCCTGTCCCTGCACTCCTACAGCCGGGAGCAGCAGCAGGAGCAAGCCCAGGAGGATGCCGGGCTCCTGGCCGCGCTGGAGGCCTCGCTGGAGGAGGCTCTTCAGGCGGCAGACGTGGCGCGGGTGGCGGTGTTCTGCTCCTTGGAGCAGGACGTGTTGGCGGTGCTGCAAGAGCTGGAGCGGGCGCTGGCGGCTCAGCAGCGGGCACGGGAGGTGGTGAGCGAGCGGCTGCGGGCACTGCCGGCCGCCGGGAGCTGCGCGCTGACCCTGCTGCGGCGCCGGCACGCCGTGCACCTCATCCTGCGCGGTGACACCGCCACGCTGCGCGGCTTCGCCGACTACCTGGGCCCTGCCGCCCAAGAGCTCGCATCGCTGCTTCAGCGCCTGCCACCGCCAGGGCACGGTGCCACCACCGCTGCCACCACCACCGCTGCCACCACCACTGCCACAGCACACTGGGTGCGCTGGGACCCCTCTGGCACCGCTGTCCCCTACGCCCCCGAGGCAGCGGCGCAGCTGGAGCAGGCCTGGTTGCGCCAGGAGCGCCGGCTGGATCTGGTGCTGGACGGGCGACCCTTCACCGTGCATTTGGAGCGCATGGAGGAGTTCGACATCGGCAGTGCCCGCGCCGTGCCCGTCTGCCGCAGCCAGCCCCCGCTGGACAGCACCTGCTGCCTGCTCGGTGCGTGTGGGCACCGTGGGGCCGGCCCTGCCCGTCGCCGTGCCCACGCTCACCAGGGATTTGTCCAGCAGGGCCAGAGGTGCCTGGGCTGGAGGAGGAGGTGCGGCTGATGGCGCTGCCTGAGGACTCGGAGGAGTTCTGTGACACGGTGAAGCATTTCTGCGCGACGCTGGAGGAGCTGCACAGCCAGCTCAGCGTCGTGCAGGTGGGTCTGGGCCCGTGGGACCGCCGGGGTGTGCCCATGGCACAGCAGTGACCCAGCGGTGCCCAGCAGGTGCAGAAGCTGATCCATCCAGTGCTGTACAAGCAGTACCAGCTGAAGAAGGGCAGCGTGAAGCGCGCCTGTGCCGCCGGCACCGCCGTGGAGCGCGTCCTCTTCCATGGCACCACCAAGGACTCCAGCCGCGAGATCTGCCTGCACGGCTTCAACCGCAGCTTCTGCGGCAAGAACGGTGAGCGCCGGGCACGTGTGGGGTGGGCACGGGCTGCCCGTGGTGTGGGAATGGGGTGCCAGGAGGTGTGGTGCCATCAGCGTGGGAACGGTGCCATCAGCGTGGGAACGGTGCCATCGGCATGGGAATTGTGCCATCAACATGGGAATTGTGCCATCAACATGGGAATGGGGTGTCAAGGGGGCAGGGTGTCATTGGCATGGGTACAAGGTGGTGGCAGCGTGGGAAAAGGGCACTGGGTGCCATCGGTGAGGGAGTGGAGTGCCAGGATGAGCACAGTGCCATCAGAACAGGAATAAGATGATCATGGGTGCGTGGGAACAGGATGCCAAGGTGGGCACGGTGCCCTTGGGGTGGGAACAGGGTGGTGAGGTGGACACAGTGACATTTGTGCAGGAATAGGTTGATTATGGGAAGGTGCCAAGGTGGGCACAGTGCCAGCAGTGTGGGAACAGGGTGCCAGTGTGGGCACAGTGACATTTGCACAGGAATAGGGTGGTCATGGGAATGGGGTGCCAAGGTGGGCACGGTGCCCTTGATGTGGAAGTGGAGAGTTGAGGTGGACATGGTGACATTTGCACCGCAATGGGGTGATCATGGGTGCATGGGAATGGGGTGCCAAGGTGGGCACAGTGGTGTTTGTGCAGGAATGGGGTGATCATGGGGATGGGGTGCAAGGTGGCCACGGTGCCAGCAGTGTGGGAACAGGGTGGTAGATTTGGCACGGTGACCTTTGCATGGGAATGGCTGCATGGGAATGCACGAGTGTATGGGCGTGGGGTGCCAAGGTGGGCCCGGTGCCCCTGGCACACCCCCCGTGCCCAGCTGATGCCCACCCCCCAGCCACACTCTACGGCCTGGGCGTGTACTTCGCGGCGCGAGCGGCCATCTCGGCGCGGGACCGCTACTCGCCGCCCAGCGCCAACGGCACCAAGTTCATCTTCATGGCCAAGGTGCTGACCGGGGAGTTCACGGCCGGGCGCCCGGGGCTGCGGGCACCCCCGCTGCGGGAGGGCTCCGGGGTGCCCCAGCGCTTCCACAGCGTCGTGGACGACCCCCGGCAGCCCGAAATCTTCGTCATCTTCAACGACACCCAGGCGTACCCGCAGTACCTCATCACCTGCCGCAGCCGCCACGGGGGTCCTCTCTGAGCCCCCTGGCAGTGCCTCGGCTCCAGGGACTCCCTTTTATCCCCCTTTTTATCCCCCTTTTACCCTCCTTTTATCCCCCCAGCACCCCCTGGCACTGGTGCCTCGCAGGGGTTACGGGGCCCTGCCATCGGGACTTGCTGTGCCAGGGAGGTTCCTGCCCTGCCCATGAACTCAGAGTGGGGGGATCCTCGCTTGGGGACGCTCCTGGGCACCCTCGTGCCAGGGCTGGAGGTGGACAGGAGGGCTTGGGGTCACCTGTGTGACACGAATGAAATTTGGGACTGCAAATAAAAATGGGAAGTTTTTAAAAACTGCAAATAAAATTGGAATAAATTGGAGCCTTTTGCATGGCTGGGATTTGAGGGGGGATGTGGTGGGGGGGATGTTCCAGTCCAAGCTGGGAGCATTGGAGTAGGGGGGATGTCTCAGTCCAAACTGGGATCACTGGGATTGGGGTGGATTGGGTGCCAGATCTAACTGGGATCACTGAGATTGGGGTGGATGGGGTTCCAGACCCAACTGGGAGCACTGGGATTGGGGTGGATGGGGTGCCAGACCCAACTGGGATCACTGGGATTGGTGTGGATGGGGTCCCAGACCCAACTGGGATTGGGGTGGATGGGGTGCCAGACCCAGCTGGGATCACTGGGATTGGGGTGGATGGGGTGCCAGACCTAACTGGGATTGGTGTGAATGAGGTCCCAGACCAAACTGGGAGCACTGGAACAGGGGGGATGTCTCGGTCCAAGCTGGGATCACTGGGATTGGGGTGGATGGGGTGCCAGACCCAGCTGGGAGCACTGGGATTGGGGTGGATGGGGTGCCAGACCGCACTGGGATCGCTGGGATTGGGGTGGATGGGGTGCCAGACCCAACTGGGATCACTGGGATTGGGGTGGATGGGGTTCCAGACCCAAGTGGGAGCACTGGGGGCTGGGGTCACAGCTGTGTGTGCGTGCTGTGTCCCTGTGCTGGGTGGTGGCTCTGGGCCACCCCAGGGCTGGACCTGGCCATTCCTGCACCTCTGCCTGCTTCCTGCACCTCTGCCTGCTCCACACCTGCTCCCTGCCTGCTCCACACCTGCTCCCTGCCTCCTCCCCACCTGCATCCTCCTCCCTACCCGCATCCTGCTCCACACCCGCTCCCCACCTCCTCCCCGCCTGTGGCGAGCGCGGGGCCGGGGGTGACACCCACGCCCCTCTGGGGACCCCACACGGGTGTGACACCCGCGGCCCCGGCCCCTCGGGCTCGGGCGGCTCCAGGGCAGGGCTGGCCGTGGCGTGTGCCAGCCGCGCTGACGTGTGCCAGCCCCGCTGGGATCCCGGCGGGCGGCGTGCCAGCCGTGCCAGCCCCGCGCACGTGGCGCCAGCCCCGCTCCCCGCGGCCGGAGGTGAGAGCCGAGGGCGAGGGGAGGTGCAGGGGATGCGGGAGGGGTCCTGGCCGCACGCCCACCCCCTCTGCAGAGCGCGGTGCCCCGCGCCCCGCGGGTGCCCCGGGCGGGGAGTGCCCGGCGCCGCTGGTGCCAAGCGTGCCGGACCTTTGTCCCCTGACGCCGAGGGGCCCGCGGGGCCCAGCGCCGTGAAAAGGGCCCTTTGTCCGGCTCTGGCCGGGGGATTCGCTCCCTGCGCCCGTGCCGGCACCGGCACATGACCGCGGCGAGAGCGGCTGCGCCAGCACCGGATCGTGACGGACGGAGCGAGCGGCAGCGCCGGTACGGCCGCAGCGAGAGCGCGGGGGGTCTGAGCTTTCTCCCCGGTCCCGGCGGGTGGCACGGTGGGCACCGAGTGTCCTGTCGGGCAAGGAGAGAGCCCCGACCTCGGCGAGGCCCTCGGAGGTGTTTGCGTGCCCCGGGGTGGGTGCGGTTCCGCGGGGGTTGCCGGGGTCAGTTTGGCACGCGATGGCCCCGATGAGGGACACGGTGGCGCTGGGGGTCGGGGGGCTGTTCCGCGTGATGCTGCTGGATGTGGCGGGGGGCACCGGCAGTCTTTGAAGCCCCCGAGCCCCCCCCAGTGCGTGTGTGCGCCCAGGTGTGTGTGCCCAGGTGTGTGTGCCCAGGTGTGTGTGCCCAGGTGTGTTCCTGCGCCGCGCTCACAGCGCTGCGGGCGCCGGGCGTGCCCGCAGCCGGCCAGGGCTGGGCACACGCGTGCCCACCTGTGCCCACCCGTGTCCGCACCCAGGTGTGCACACGCACCGGGGGGCTGCGCACACGCCTGTTCTCCGCTCCAGCTCCCGGTACCGGCTCCTGGCTCCAGCTCCTGGTACCAGTTCTTGTTCCTGGTACCAACTCGGGGACCTGGCAGCAGCTCCAGTTCCCGGCAGCAGCTCTGGATCAAGGCACCGGCTCCCGTTCCCAGCACTGGTCCCCGGACCCCGCCCCAGATGCCGGCCCTGACTCCAATCCCCAGCCCCACAGGGGATCCCTGGATCCCCTCCTGCCGTGCCGGTGGCTGCAGCCGTGCTCTGTTCTCCGGCCGCAACAGAGGCTGGTGGCCCGGCAGGGTGTGAGCTGTGCCCAGCCGTGCCAGGGCCGTGCCAGCACCGGGCTGGGGCTCCCATCTCATCCCTCCGCCACCGCGCTCCCCTGGGCTCTGAATGCGGCAGCCGGCGGTGGCCCGGCCACCGGGAAACCGGGAAACCGGGAAACCGGGACACAGTGAAACCGTGCCGGTGCTGTGCCGGTGCTCTACCAGCGCTGGGCCGGTGCTGTACCAGCTCTGTACCGGCTCCGTACCAGCTCCGTGCCGGTGCCGTGCCCACGGCAGCTCCGGGCGGGATTTCCCTGCGGGAGCGCGGGGCGGACGCAGTTTCGCTGGGAGCGCGGGGCGGGGTCACCCTCTGCACACTGGTTGCGGTGGTGAGGGTTAACCCTCTGCATATTTGGTGTACTGGTCACAGTTACCCTCTTTGTACTGGGTGTACTGGGTGTACTGGGTGTACTGGTCAGTTAAGCCCTGCCTGCTGCTGTACTGGGAGCGCTGGTCAGGGTTAACCCTCTCCATACTGGATATACTGGGGAGAGTTAATCCTCTCCGTACTGGGTGTACCGCGGAGGGTTAAACTTCTGTGTACTGGGAGTGTACTGGGTGCGCTGGTCGCAGTTAACCCGTGCCCTGCTGGCTGTACTGGGAGCACTGGTGGGGGTTACCCCCGATGCTGGCTGTACTGGGAGCACTGGTGGGGGTTACCCCCGGTGCTGGCTGTACTGGGAGCACTGGTGGGGGTTACACCCAGGGCAGGGTGTGCTGGTCCGGGTTAATCCTCCCCGCTCCGGGTGTCCGGGGGTGCCTCTCCCCGGGGTGGGCCGGGTGTGGAGGGTGGGGCGCTGAGATAAGGCACCCCCCGCTGCCCGCCCCCCGCCCCGCCCCTGCCGCGAAGCCGGAGCCGGTGCCGGTGCCGGTGCGGGCGGAGCCCCCGGGGCCATTTTCCCCCGGAGCCCCCGCGGTACCGGTGCCCCCTCCCCGGTGCCGCATCCCCTCCGGAGCCCTCCCGGTGCCGGTGCCGTTTCCCCCCCCGGTCATGCCCCCCCGTGGCGTCTTGGCGGACATCGTGGCGCTCGGTGAGTCCCCTGGCGTGGGACCCCCCCTCACCCACTCCCCCCGGAGCCGGGAGCAGCGGGACTGGGGGGCTTGGAGGATGCTGCGGGGCTGCCGCAGGGCTGGGGGGGCTGCAGGAGCCGCGGGGGCTGGGGGCTGCGGCGTGCAGGGATGGTGCGGGAGGGCTCCGCTGGGGGTGCGAGGGGTGTTCGGGTGCTGAGAGCCGAGTCTGGGGGCAGGGGGGGTCCCTGTGGGTGTCTCTCTGGCGGGGGGAGGCGGCGGGGGGGGCTGCTCGGGGGACGTGGGCGATGGAGCCGCTGACTCAGGCTTGGCACCGCGCCCCCCGCCTGCTCCTCCGCGCTCGCCCCCCTACGCCAGCCCCACGGCCGCCCCCGCCTGCCACCCCACTGCCGGGGGTTTGGGGGTGCCCGTGGGTCACGCCGGGGTCCCAGGGTGCCGAGAGGCCCGGTGATGTCGGTGATGTCGGTGGTTCCGAGGGCCGGGGCCGGTGATGCCGTGGGTCCGGGTGTCAGTGCTGGTGATGCCGGTGGGTCCGGGTACCAGGGCTGGTGATGCCGGTGGGTCCGGGTGCCAGGGCTGGTGATACCGGTGGCTCCGAGCGCCGGGCCCGGTGATGCCGGTGGCTTTCCTGGGTTCGGAGCTTCTGCAAATGGCGCCTGGGCCGCGGCAAACGCCCGGTGCTGCCGGCTCCTGGGGGAACGAGCCCGAGCCGGTGCCAGGGCTGCGGTGGCGCCGGGGCGGAGGTGGGATCGCGGAGCTGCCGGGATCGCGGAGGTGTCGGGATGCTGGGGGCAGGATCACGGAGATGCCGGGCTAGCGGAGGCAGCGGGATGGCGGAGGTGCCGGGATGGCGGGGGCGGGATCACGGGGGTGCCGGGATGATGGAGGCGGGATGGCGGAGGTGCCGGGATGGAGAGGGCAGGATCACGGAGCTACCGGGATCACAGAGTCATCCCCGCCGCTACCGGCACCCTCCGGCCCGCTCCCCTGGGAGCACTCCCGGTACCGAGATGCTGCAGCCGGCACCGACCCGCCGAACCCGGCACCGAACCCGGCAGGCGCTCCCGGACACAGAGCCGGCCTGAGCGCTGCCCCGCTGTCCCGGTGCGGTCTTGTCCCGCACGGTTTCGGTCTGGCTCTTCTGCTGCGGCGGCACCGGCGGGGGTCCCACGGGCGAGTTCCCGGTGCCGGACCTGCCATCGCCGCGCTGGCCCCGTGGGGACCGTGTCCCCAGCGACACCGCCCTGCACGGCTCGGCACGGGCTCGGTTGTCCCGGGGGGTTCCGGTACCGCCGTGATTCTGCCGGGTTCTGCACCGGGTCTGGACGCGCGGGCGCTGCCGGTGCCGCGGCTCCGGTACCCGGTGTCCCTGGTGCCGCGTCTCTGCCGCAGGAGCCGGGCTCGGCGGTGCCGGGGGTCCCTGATGAGGGAAGGGCAGTGGCGATACCGGGGGTCCCCGGTACCGGCGGTCCCTGAAGCGAGGGGGAAGGAGGTGGCGATGCCGGGGGGTGTCCCTGGTGCCCGGTACCGGGGCTCCCAGCGTACGAAGGCGATGCTCCCGGTACCGGGGGTCCCTGACGCCGTCCCTCTGTCGCAGGAGCCGGCGTCGGCGGCGATGGCGGAGGAGAGCTCGAGCGGCAGCAGCGGCTCGCCTGGCGCCGGGGACACGCTGCCCTGGAACCTGGGCAAACACCAGCGCTCCCAGCGAGCCAAGGCGGCCGCGGGCAACGGGACGGTGCTGGACCCCGCCGAGAGAGCCGTCATCCGCATCGCAGGTACGGCCCGGGGGTCGGGAACGTGTCCAGAGGTCGGGACGTGACTGGGGGGCTCGGCATGAGCCGGAGTGGGGGGGTCGGGGGTGTCCGGGGGTCTGGGACGTGATCCCGGGGTCGGCGGTGCCTGGGGGCTCGTGGGGCGATGCCGTGGGGGTCCCGCGTGGGCCGGGGGGTAACACAGCTCGAACCGAACCGATCTGTTCAGAGCCGTGCCGCGCCGTCCCCATACGGCTTCCAGCGTGTTCCCATAAAATGCTCCGCGTTTCCCACCCCCGACACAGAACCCTCCCCCCCGGCTATTTCCGTTACACCTCCCTGTCCCTCCCCGCCTCCCTCCCTCCCTCCCTCCCTTCCCACTCTCCCCGCTCCGCCCCCCCGCGCCCCCCCCCCGCTGTTCCCGCTCGAGTTTCGGGGCATTTAGTGTCTATTTTTAGGGATGACGATGCCCCGTCCCATGGGGCTGGTATGTCCCCCTTCCTCCCCCCAGCTCGCCCACGGCTGGGATTTGGCTCCGGGGGCGGGGGGGTTGTTGGGGGCCGCGGTGGGGCCCCCTCAGCGCCTCTCAGGTGGCACCGGGAGACGGAGCTTTAAAAATCCCTCGGTGCCCATGGGGCTGCTGGAGGAGTTCCGGGGGGCGTCACGTCCCTGTCCCCACCAGCCGGGGTGGGGGTCTCTGTGAGGGGCTGAGGGGAGGGGGAGCCCGATCTGCCCCTCGAGCGAGGGTGGGGAGGTCAGGGTGCGAATGGGGGGGGTCCTTGCGCCGGCTCTGGGGTGCCCCAGGTACCCCCCACACCCCATCCCTCATCACCTGCGCCCCCAGCCTCACACTGTCCCCTGTCACCTGCGCCCCCAGCCCCACACTGTCCCCTGTCACCTGCGCCCCCAGCCCCCCAGTGTCCCCAATCGCCTGCGACCCCTGCCCCTTATCACCCACCCCTCGCGCTCCTCTGGGCACCCGTGGGCGCCCCACGGACGGGGCCAGCACTGTCGGGGTTCGGGCACATCCCCAGCACCGTGTGACCCATTCAGGGGGCGTAGAGGATTTCCCACGGCCCGTGGGGTGTCCGTGCCCCGCAGGGTGCCGTGTCCGTGAGTCACGGCGTGCCTCGGGGCGGTGTCCGGCGGTTCCTTTAAAGGGCTGGGCGGGGGCACGTCCCGTCCCCAGTCCCGTCCCCTGTCCCGTCCCCTGTCCCGTGCCCCTGCCCAGCCGCGGGGTGCGGGGCCGCCGAGCCGCTGGACACGCCGGACACGCCGGGCACGCCGGACCCCGGCCCCGGCCCCCCACCCTCGCCCCCCACCGCCCCCCACCGCCGCCATGGCCGCCGCCGGCCCCCCTCCCGCACCCGAAGAGCAGGACTTCATCCAGGCCTACGAGGACGTGCGGGAGCGCTACAAGGGTACGGGACCCCCGCCCCAGCTTGGGCCGCCCGGGGGGCGCAGCGGGGCTCCGGCCGCGGGGGGAGCGCGGGGGGAGCGCGGCCGCTCTTTGCCATAATTGGGCACGGCGGGCACCGCCAGCCCCGGCACGGCCGGGGGGGGCCGGCCTGGGGGGACCGGCCTGGGGGGGCCGGGGGACACGGCCCGGACCCCCGGACCCGCGGGGAGACCCCCGGGCCGCTGCCCTCACCGGGGCTCGGTGCCCGCGGATGGGGGGGGGGCTGTGCCCGCGACCCCCGGAGCGACCGGGGGGACCCGTGGTGGGGCGGGGCCTGGGGACAGAGGGACAGTGGTCACAGTGCAATGTCCCGAGTGGCCTGGGGACAGAGGAGCTGGCGCGGGTGGTTGGGGGCACCGCGGAGGGGGCGCGGCGGGGTCAGCAGAGCTCCCGTGCTGGGCTGTGGCACTGGTGGCACTGGTGACATCGGTGACATCGGTGGCATTGGTGGCATCTCGGGTACGAGCCCGCGGCCGGTGGTGGCTCTGACCCCGCCGTGCCCCCGGTGCCCGCGCGTGGCCGAGGGCGCCCCGGTGTCGCGGCGTGGGGCCGAAGCAGCCTCGGCCATGCCCTTACATGGGAGCGGGCGCTGCCTGCGGGGGGAGCCCCCCCGGCCCCACGCGGGGGGTCCCAGCTGTCCCCGCTGAGGGGTCCTGGGGTCCCACCAGCGCTGTTCCCGCTGCCGGGGTGGTGGCGACAGCCCCCGCTCGGTGCCACCAGCAGCTGTGCCACGGTCTCGGTGTCCCCTGGCCGAGGGACCCTGGTGCTGTCACAGGAGCAGCTCGACACGTCCGAGGCTGGCAGATGCCACCACAGGCAGGGAAGGCACACGGGGGGCAGCTGCTGTCCCTCCGCGCTGCCAGGGCGCCGTGGGCTGGCTTGGTGACACTTGGCTGGGGGGGCTGGGGGTTCAGTGTCACCTTGCTGGGTGTTGTTTATTGTCACCGTGCTGTCCCACCTTGCTGGGTGTTGTTTATTGTCACCCTGCTGTCCCACCTTGCCAGGTGCTGGTGGGTTTGGTTTTGTGGGTCCTGACGTGGCAGTTTGGTGTCATTCTGCTCCCACCTGGCCAGGTCCTGGCAGGTTCAGTGTCACATTGTGGTCCCACCTGGCCAGGTCCTGGCAGGTTCGGTGTCACATTGTGGTCCCACCTGGCCGGGTCCTGGCAGGTTCAGTGTCACATTGTGGTCCCACCTCGCCAGGTCCTGGCAGGTGCAGAGCTGCAGGCCCTGGGGCAGGTGTTTGGTGCCACCGTGTCACCACACCTTGTCAGGTGCTGGCAAATTTAGTGTCACCACGTGATCCCATCTTGGTGATTGCCAGGGTTTGGTGTCACCACACAGTCATTGGGTGCTGGGGTTTGGTGTCACCATGCAGTCACTGGGTGCCAGGGTTTGGTGTCACCATTCAGTGCCACCTCGCTGGGTGCCAGGGTTTGGTGTCACCATGCAGTCACTCACTGCCAGGGTTTGGTGTCACCACACAGTGCCACCTCACTGGGTGCCAGGGTTTGGTGTCACCATGCAGTGCCACCTCGCTGGGTGCCAGGGTTTGGTGTCACCACACAGTCACTGACTGCCAGGGTTTGGTGTCACTGTGCAGTCACTGGGTGCCAGGGCTTGGTGTCACCATTCAGTGCCACCTCGCTGGGTGCCAGGGTTTGGTGTCACCACACAGTGCCACCTCGCTGAGTGGCAGTGGGACCGAGATTGAGGGTTCCTGTCACCCCTTGCCAGAGATTCCTGTCACCCCTTGCCAGGTGCTGGTAGGTTTGGTGGGTTTGGTGCCCTGACCCACAGTGTGGGCACGGATGCCCGGTGGCTGAGTGGCCTGAGGACAGTTTGTCTGGAGGGGAGATGATGTCAGGGCTGAGCCAGCACAGCCGGGAAGCGTCACGAGCCAGGGCCGGCGGGAAGGGTGACACAGCGGCGGTGGGCACGGAGCCCGTCGGGGCTGGTGATCCCTGCCAGCGCGGCTGGCACGTGCCATCGCGGGGCTCAGAGCCCAGGGGGGCCAGGAGGGGCTCTGCCGTGCGTGGGAGCTGCTGGTGGCACAGCTGGTGGTGGCCCTGGCATGGGGCTGGGTGCCTGGGGTGCCCAGGGATGCCCAGGTGAGGTGGGTGCCGGGCACCTCGAGCCTTCTCCATGAGATCCAGTGCTGTGGCCTGTGGGCACTGAAGCCAGGCTAGAGGACACCGTCTGCAGTGCCACCATCACCAGTGCCACTGTCACTGCGGCACCTGGGCCCCAGGCTTGGCACAGTGATCACCCACAGGCACCTGTGGGTGCCCCTGGGTGGTGTCCTGGAGGTGGCTCTGTGGGGTCACAGTGGTCACAGTGCAGTGTCCCTCCCATTGTCCCTGGGAGTGGACAGTGGCCCAGTGGCTGCCGCATGTCCCTGCTGGCATCTCTGGGGCCTGGGGGCTCCCTGGTGTCCATACTGGGATCCCTCCTGGTGTCCCCTGGTGTCCCTGGGGGTCTGAGAGTGGCTGCTGGCCACAGTGGCCATGGTGGCCATAGTGCAGTGGCTGTGCTGGAGTCCCTCCTGATGTCCCTGGGGCTTGGAGGCTGGCCAGTGTCCTCAGTGTGGTGGCCAGTGGCTATGGTGGCTGCAGTGTGGTGGCCTCCTGGTGTCCCCAGGGCTGGCTGGTGGCCGCAGTGTGGTGGCCATGCCTCAGTCCCTCCTGATGTCCCCAGGGCTGGCTGGTGGCCACAGTGTGCAGCTGTGCTGGGTCCCCTGGGTGTCCCTAGGGCTGTCCAGTGGCCATGGTGTGGTGGCCATGCCTCAGTCCCTCCTGGTGTCCCCAGGGCTGGCTGGTGGCCGCAGTGGCCGCAGTGCAGTGGCCATTCCTGGCTGGGTTTGGGGTTGGTGTGGCTGGCTCCTACCAGCCCCCCCCGGTGGTGCCAGGGGCATCTGGGGGCATCTGGGGGGGCAGCTGGGGGGCTTCCCTGCCCCCCCTCAGGGACAGAGAGCTGGATGAGGCCCCACTGGGGGGTTTGTCCGTGCTGTGGGGGGGTCCGTGTTGGGGGTGGTCTATGCTGTGGGGGGCTCCGTACTGAGTGGGGGGTCTGTAATGGGGGGGGGGTCTGTGTTTTGGGGGGGGTCCGTGTTTTGGGGGGGATCTGTGTTTTGGGGGGGTCCGTGCTGTGGAGGGTCCGTGCTGGGTGGGGCTGCGTTGCTGTCGATCGGGGGGGTCTCTGCTGCACCGGGGCCGGTCCCAGCCGCTGATGGGGGGTGGGTCGGTGCCGCAGGGGCGGGGGGCTGCGGCGGTGGGGCGGGGCGGGGCGGGGCCATGGCCGGGGGGGGCGGGACGGACCCGCCCCGGGGCTGCGGGACCGGCCGGCAGCGTGCGGGAGCGCGGGCGGCCATGGAGGGAGCGCGGGGCATCCACCACGAGATCGCCTCCCTCAAAGGTACCGGGGGAGGGGGCACCGGGAGGGGTCCCGGGACCGGGCCCGGGGGGACCGGCGGCAAATCCGCGTCCTGGGGAGAGTTCCGCGTCCCGCGGGGGGGGGGGGGCCGCGTCCCGAAGAGCTCCAGGCGCGCCGCATCCCTCCTGTGCCAGTGTCGCAGCGCGGGCAGGAGGGCGGGGGACACCGGGGACGCCCTGGCATCCCACGGAGTTTCCCGGTAGCACCGGGGCTGTGCCAGCGCTCCCGAGCCGCGCTGCAGAGCCGGAGCGCTGGGGCGTGGGTAACGGGCGCCGGCGGATGCCGGTCACGGGGCTGCTGGTGGCCACCGGGCCCTGTGTCACCGCAGCGGGCAGAGAGCCACCGCGGGGCCCGCAGCGCAGCGAGACACCGGGCCGGGGTCGGGCTGGAACGGAGCCCGGCGAGAGATGGCGTGGACACCGGGAAAGTGGGGATGGAGCCCGGGAGTGCAGTCAGAGGGTCGGGGTGGGATGGGCACGGCGAGGGTCGGGATGGAGCTCGGGTGGGTGAGGATGGGATGGAGCTCGGGTGGGTGAGGATGGGGTGGGATGGGATGGAGCTCCGGTGGATGGGGATGATCCCGGCGAGGTTCAGGACGAGCCCCGGCAGGGTCTGAGTGCCCAGCAGCTGTGGCGATGCCGCAGGCCCCAGCGAGGGAACCCCGGTTCGTGTCCCCTCCGGCAGAACCCGGGATGCGGCGAGGCTGATTTACGGTGAGAAGCGTCCCGGCACCGGGACCCCCGCCAGTCCCGGGGCTCCCACCGGCGCCGGGACTCCTGCCGGCACCGGCCTCATTATGAGCCGGCCTCTGGCCGCGGTGCCCTCCGCAAACAGCCGCGGCTTTGTTCTGCCGGGCACGGGGAGCCCCGCGGCCCCGCCAGACCCCAGCACTGGCACCGGCACCGGCGCTGGCACCGGCACCAGGACGGCAGCGCCGGGCCCGCGGCCAGAAGCCGCTGCCGCCAGCGCTGCCCGCCCCAAATTTGGGGGGTTCCGAATTTGCCCGGGGGTTCCATGCACCGGGGGTCGTGGGGGTGAGGGGCGCAGGAGGTGCACAGGGCCGGGTTTGGGGGGCGCTCCCCGAGGCGCCCCGCGGTGAGCGGAGCTGCGGGCCGGGTGCGGGTGCGGGGCTGGGGGGGTGATGCCGGCACCCTGCCCAGCACGAGGCAGCGGCGGGACGCTGGCGATGGCCCCGCTGTCACATCGCGTTGGATCACGGCGGGCGGCGGGCGCTGACGCGGCACTTCCCGGAGGGAGCCGCCGGCGCGGCCGTGACCCCGCTGCGGGCTGGGGGTGCGGGGCCGCGGCTGGGGGGGACCCGCTGCTGCTGCCCCCATCGCCTCCTCCATCACCGCCCCGCTGCTGCTCCCCTTCATTTCTCATCTCTGTCCCCATCTCTGTCCCCCATCCCTGCCCCCCATCACTCCCTGCATCCCTTCCCCTCCCTCCACCCCCAGCCCCACCTCGTCCTGCCGTCTGTCCCACCCCGCTGGGATTCTGGGGTGCTGTGGGGCTCCGCGGGTGGAACATGCCGAGGTGGGGCTCAGGCTGAGAGCATCAGAGCTGATTCTCTCACAAGGGATTCCCCTAGAGGGGCTCTGGGCACCCCAGTGCTCCCAGTGCCCAGCACTGGCGGCTCTCCCCGCTCCGCCACTCCCCTGTGCCCTCCGGGATGGGGAAGCTGTGCCAGTGCCGGTGGGGTCCCCGGGGACGCCAGCGCGTTCACATCAGCCCCTCCGGGTTTGGGATGCCCCGGGCCTGGCAGCTCTGGGGCGGGCACCCACAGGCAGCGGCTCCCCACCAGTAAATCCCAGTGAACCCCACCGTCACTCCCAGCAGTGCCATGGGCAGGCACTGGGGTGTCGGGGGGTGTCCCCCCCTTCCCCCGAGGCTGCCGGGGGGCTCCTGGTGCAGCCTTGCAGCATCGCTGTGCCCCGA
The DNA here is from genome assembly GCF_009819885.2 of Catharus ustulatus. Lineage (NCBI taxonomy): Eukaryota > Metazoa > Chordata > Aves > Passeriformes > Turdidae > Catharus > Catharus ustulatus. The sequence continues at coordinate 165,226,027 of NC_046221.1, forward strand.
CCTCGCCGGGGGGGCTGAGGGACCCTTGGGGGATTCCCCCTCTTTTGGGGTCTGGGACCCCCCCCGAATGAGGCAGCCCCAGCGTGGGGGACACCCTGGCACCCCAGTTCGTCCCGCACAGTTCCTTCTGCTCCGTGGTGCCACCCCCACAGCCCCCTCACACAGAACCTGGGTGTCCCCATGGAGTGGGGACGTCCCCGGTGCCGGGGGTCGCGCTGCTGTGCCGGGGGCCGTGCTGGGGTCCCCGCGGCCCCGGCGGGGGTTGTTGGGCGGTTCTCGGTGCCTCGGGGGGGGCGCTCAGGGAAGTGGCAGCTGCCTCGTCCCCAGCTGCCAGCCGGAGGGCGTGGTGTGGGTGGCACAGCTGTGCCACCGCCGCGGTTGTGTCACCGCCGGGCTCTGCGGGGTCCCCCCGGGGATGCCGGGGTAAACAGGGGCAGGAGCAGCGCAAATATTGACGTGGCAGGATGTGCCAGCCGAGCCCTGCCCGCGCCCTGCCCTGCACCTGCCGGTCCCCCTGCGCGACCCCCGCCCGCGGCTCTGCAGCCACCCGGCCGTGCGGGGCGCGGGGGCGAGCGTGGGGCTGCTGGGGCGAGTGTGGGGGTGCTGGGGCGAGTGTGGGGGATCGTGCGCGGCTCAGGGTCTCGCCCCTCTCAGGGACACCAGGCTCGCGGTCCTGCCCTGAGCTCCGGGACAGCCGCGGCTCAGGGTGCCCGTCCCAAGCTCAGCGACCCCCGCAGCTCAGTGTCCCCCTCCCCCCGGGCTCCAGGGTCCCTTCCAAGCCCGAGGACCCCCGTCCAGCTGAGGATCCCCCCGGGCACCCCGTGGGGCCCGTCCCGGGGCGGGGGCGTGGCGGGACCCGCGGGGGTTCCCACGCAGGAACCGGCCGGGTGGGTCGGGCCGGGGGGGGAAGGGGGAGGCGGGTCCGGCCGTGCCCCCCCCGGGCGGGAGCCGGGGCCGGGGAGGGGCCGGTGGTGAGTCAGGGCTGGGCCTGGGGCCCCCCCGATCCCCCCCGGCCGGGGGTGGAGCTGCAGCCGCTCCCGCCGTGCCGGCAGCCAGCGCCGCGCCGTGTCGGATCGCGCCGGGACGTGCCGGGCCATACTGGGCTGTACTGGACCGCACTGGGCTGCACCAGGCCGTACCGAGCCGAACTGGACCATACCGGGCCGGGCTGGACCGCACTGAGCCGTGTTGGACCGTACTGGAGCACACTGAACTGGGCTGTGCTGGGCCATACTGGGCTGGGCAGGGCCATACTGGGCAGTGCCAGACCGGGCTGGGCTGTGCCATACAGACGGTGCTGGGCTCAGCTGAGCCGTGCTGGGTGAGCCGTAACCGAGCCGCGCCCCGAGCCGCGCCATGGTGGCGGGGATGCTGATGCCGCTGGAGCGGCTCCGCTCCATCCTGGAGCTGCTGTTCCGCGAGGGTGTTCTGGTCGGGGAGCGGGACGGGTGCCCCCGGCGCACCCACCCGCAGCTGCCCGGTGTGGCCAACGTGGAGGTCCGGCGTGCCATGGCCTCGCTGCGCTCCCGCGGCCTCGTGCGCCAGACGGCGGCCTGGCGACACCTCTACTGGTACCTGACGGACGCCGGCGTCGCCCACCTGCGACAGTACCTGCGGCTGCCGCCCGACGTGGTCCCGCGCTCCCTGCAGCGCGTCCCACGCCCCGCAGCCCCCCGAGTCGAGCCCCGCCGCGCCGCCGCCACCGCCGGCACCCAGCGGGCCCGTCCGGCTGCCGGTGACCGCCTGTACCGCAGGAAGGACGAGGGCGAGCGGCACGTGGAGCCCGTCGCCGTCAGCGCGGGGCAGGGGGTGTCCCAGCCGCCCCCCCAGCCCAGCCCGGCCACAGGTACCGATCAGCGGCCCGGGGTGCTCCTGGTGCTCTGCTGGGTGGGGGGCACCCGAGCCCCTCTTTTCTTAGAGGAACAGGCCTGAAGTTCCCCCAGTCCCCCCCCCGATTCTTAGCCAAGGATGGGTAGGGGGTCCCTGCCTGTCCGGTAGGGAGGAGGGCACTGGGGGGCTCCTCGCCGTGCCCCCTGACCCCGCGGGGACCCTCTGGGCTGGAGTGGTCCCTGTGGGATCACGGCGGGGCTGAGGGGTGCAGTGAGGTGGCTTCCTGGGGTCCCCAAATGGCCGGAGGGGTGATGGGACCCGGGGACCTGCAGGGGTGACATTGCTGCCGCCCTCCAGGGCTGTGCCACGGCGGGGAAGCCGGGCTGTGATGTGGGGTCCCTGTGCCGTGGGGGGCTGTGCCATGCCGTGCCGTGCCGTGCCGTGGGGATCAGTCCTTCAGAGGAGCCATGGCGGGTGCGGGAAGCATTCCGTGGGGATTTTGCACCCCGAGGTCCCCGCTGGGCCTGGGGTGTGTCGGACAGACGGCGGCAGCTGGGGCGGGCAGTGCTGTGGGGAGGGGGCTGCCACTGCCGGGGGGTCCCCAACCCCGCCTCCCCGGCGACACGCGATCCCGACACACGATCGGCGGCAGCTGGAGCCGGCGGGGGTGCGGGGCGTCCGGTGTCCCACCCCCCCGGGCGGGGCAGCTGTGGTGTCGCTCCGAGGCGGCGGTGAGGGCCCCCCGATCCCCGCGGGCTGTGACTCAGCCCGTGGCCGTGGGCAGCCGCCTCCGGTCCAAGTTTCCAGCCTGGAGGCGCCGAGCCCGGCCCCTGCCAGCGCCGTGAGTCACCGGCCGGCGGGGGGGCCGGGCCCGCGCCGCTGCTGCCCCGTGGGTGCGGGTCCTGCGCGGGCAGCGCCCACGTCCCGTGGGACGGGAGGGCTCCCCCGAGCTCCTCCCGGGGGTCACATCCCGAGCTGGGCTCCGCGGCTGCGCTCGCCGCCCGATCCACGCGTGGGACGCGACCGCGGAGCCCCGGCCGTCCCGTCCAGTCCCGCCGTGCCAGGGGATCCAGCTCCAGGCTTTCCCTCCGCCCCGGGAGCCGCTGCCGGAAAACCCGGCCTGGAGTCACGGCTTGCGGGGACGGGGTCGCGCTGGCAGCGGGGGATTGCGGGGTCCCCGCGGGGCGGGGGGATCCCGGTACCCCCCAGCGGCCCCATTTCCCCCCTGCCCAGGGGCCCAGCCTCCTGCTGCGGCGGGGCCGTGCCGGGGCTGCTAATCCTGATGTCAGGGCGACCCCCGAGGTGACAGCCTGGCGACCCGCCCCGCTGCCGGGGGGTCCGGGGGTCCTGGGGCGCCGCCGCGGTCGCCCCGTCCCGCCCCCGCCCGTGTCATGTTCTAACTCGGGCTCGGTGACGGGCCCCGGTTATTTATATCAGCGCCCGCTCCCTGCCCGCCCCCCCCCAGCCCCCGCCACCACCGGCGGAGCCGCGCTGCGCCCTCGCTCCGCGCTCCGCACCTGTGTCCCGCACCTGCCCGCACCTGCCCGCACCCTGCCCGCCCATGAAGATCGTACCGGGTGGGTGAGACCGGGGGGGCAGCGGAAAGGACGGGGACGGTGGGGAGGGGGGGCTGGCGCCGCCGGGGCGCGTTGTCCCGGGATATAAAAAGCCGGGATATGAAGGGGACACTCCGGGGGGGGACGCGGATGGAAGGGGGGGGGACACGGGGGGGCCCTGCCGGTGCGGCGGGCAGGAGGCGTCTCCAGGCCGCGGTTCGGGAGGGGTTAAGGCGGAGCGGGCGCTGCCCCGTGGGGGCGGGCGCTGGTTCGTCCCTGACCCGCCGAGCCCGGCCGGTGCCGAGCCCGTCCCGTGTCCCTCATGGAGGACACCGGGTCCTTGTTCCCGTCGCTGGTGGCGGCGGGGCACGCAGCATCGCTCGCCCTGGTCTGGTACTGGCGGCGGCGGCGGGACGAGCCGGGGGGCACCGGTGAGTTGGGCTCCGCTCGCCCCCCCGCGCTTCGCTCGGCTCGGCCCCTCGCCCCGCCCACCGGCCCGGGGAAGGGGGAGCCCCGCCACACCTGCAGCCCCGGGTGGGTGGGGGGTCCGCAGGGGGATTTAAGGGGGACCCACCCACCGTGGGGTGCGGGGGGATGAGGGGAGGGATGCGCTGCGCTGGGTTTTGGGGGGCTTCACCTGCCGCGGGGGAGCATCCCGGTGGGAGCCGTACCCGAGTGGGGGGAGTGCTGGTACCCAAGGGTGACTCAGCACTGGCAGTGTGACCCCCCCCGTGCCGCGCCCCGCGCCCACGCCCCCTGCCCACGCTGACACTTTTACGCGTGGGGGTCCCGCAGCGGCTTCTGGCGCTGAGCTGGCTGCCCAAACCCTCCCGCAGCATCCCCATCCCGAGGCGCGGAGCTGCCCGGTATTTTTGGGGACGGGTATCTGGTGACAGAGGGGGCCGGGAAGGATGTTGGTGTCTGAGGGGGTCCCATGGGACCCCCACGCGCACCCCCGGCGCGGCCGCAGCCATCTGCATCCGAGCTTCCCCGGCCCTCCCCCCTGGCACTTTCCAGGGCGTTGGCTGCGGTTTCCGTCGGTGTGTGCGGCGCTGGCCACCGTCACGAGGCTGCCGCCGCTCCGGGATGGCTCCGGTCCCGCTGGGAATTCAGCGCCGGGCCCGCGGCCGCTGGGACCGCCGGTGCCGGTGTCGGTGCCGCTGCCGGTACCGCTGTCTGTGTCGGTGCCAGATAAGGCGGGCAGGGCACCTTGGCCGGGCCGGAGCCCCCGCTGCTCCCAGCCCGGGGGGGGGACACTGTCCCTGGCGCCGGTCCAGTCCGAAGGACACCCCCAAGGTCGCACCTGCCCGGGCCCATCATCCCGCTGGGAGCCGGGAGCTGCCGGGGGGCTCCGGCAGCATCGGCCGCGATTCTGGGGTCCCCTCCTGGGCTCGGGGGGTGCTCTGGTGGTCCCTGTGCCACACTGGGGCGGTGGGTTTGGTTTGAGCGCTGTTCGTGAAACCCTCCTGGGGAAAAAGGGGGGGCCGGTGCCCGTGGTGGCTTTCTCGGTGCCCGCGGAGGGGCTTCCCGGTGCCGGCGGTGGGTTTCGTTTTGAACACTCTTCATGAAACCCTCCTGGGGGGAACGGGGGGCTTCCCGGTGCCCACTGAGGGATTTCCCGGTGCCCACAAAGGGGCTGCTCGGTGCCCACGGTGGGTTTCGTTTTGAGCACTGTTCATGAAACTTTCTTGGGGCTGGGGAAGAGGGAGCCCGGTGCCAGCAAGGGGCTGCCCGGTGTCCATGGTGGCTTTCCCAGTGTCCGTGCTGGGTTTCCCGGTGCCCACGGAGGCTCTGTCCAGTGCCCACGAGGGGCTGCTCCAGCTGCTCCGGGTGTCACCTGTGGCACGGTGCCAAGGCAGGTGCTTCAGCCGGAACTCCTGTCCGTGTCTGCACGGCCGTGCCCGCGGGGCTGGGGGGCAGCGGGCTGGGGGGCAGCTCGGGCGGGCCAGGCACAGCTTGGCAGCCTGGTGGCGGCGCCGGCTGGTTTTGGCAGCAGGATGCCGCTGTTTGTTTGGCCCCGCTCCGGTTTCCAAGGCTGCCAGAGACGTGGCGGCAGTGGGCGGGCGGGGGCCCCAGAGGTTTGGGAACCCCCCCCCGTGTCCCCCTTTCCGCTCCACTCAGCTTTTCCACCGCGCTGGCGGCTCTGGCTGTGCCAGGCCGGGAGCGCTGCTGGATGCTGTTTGTGGCCGCAGCGGTGACTCACCAGCCTCGAGGGGCCGTGGCTGGCAACCACCGGCATCCCCGGCGCGGCCCCCCCCGGCACGGCCTCCGCCTCCCGGCGCTGCCTCTGCCGGCCTTGGGGAAGCTCTTCCCGCCACTGCCCCGCGTCTCCTCCGCAGTGCGGCCGTGGGAAGGGTCCCGGAGCCGTGGGAAGCGTCCCGGAACCGTGGCAGCGTGCGGGAAGCGTGCCGGGCGTGGCGGGCGCATCCCACGGGACGCGTGTCCCGTTCCAGGCGGTGTTCCCCGCTCACCGGCTGCTATCGGCCCGGTTTGGCCCCCCCCGGCCCCTCCCCGGCTCCTTATCTCCGCAGCACAGCTGGGACGCTGCCGCTGCCGTGGGGCTGAGCCGTGGGTCGGCACCGTGCCATGCCGTGCCGTGCCGTGCCCAGCCCCCACTGCTGGGCCTTGCTGTCGGCCTGGTTGGTCCTGGCTGCCTTGTGCCAGGTCGGGTTTTGACACCAGACCCTCCCGAGACCCCCGAGAGACCCCCGTGCTCCCCACAGCAGGGTGGTGCCTTGTTCCCGCAGGGTGCTGGCACGGGCTGTGGGCCTCAAACCGCTCCAGGGCCTCCCTGACCGGGGATCCTGTGCCATGCCAGTGTCCATGCCATGCCATGCCATGCCATGCCATGCCTGTGTCCATGCCAGTGTCCATTCCATGTCATGCCAAGTCTGTGTCTATGCCTGTGCCATGCCATGCCTGTGTCCATGCCATGCCATGCCATGCCATGCCATGCCATGCCATGCCATGCCCTGCCAGTGTCCACGCCATGCCAGTGTCCATGCCTTGCCATGCCACGCCTGTGTCCATGCCATGCCATGCCATGCCATGCCATGGCCAGCAGTTTGAGCCCTTCCAGCTCAGTCCCAGCCGCGCTCTGCCCACACCCGTGCGGGACCGGGGGTCCCAGCAGAGCGGCCGGGGTTGGGCTGCGCGCTGCCCAGGAGCAGGAGGAGCCGGGCTGGCGGAGCCCGTGGGCTGTGTGAGTCACTGGCCGCGCTCTGGCCGCGCTCCGGGCGCGGATTCCGCTGCACTCCCACCAGACGCGGCCGGACGCTGAGCGGGGCGGGGGGCTCCGGGCTAGCGGGACGCGCCATGGGCTTCTCGCTCTGCTGCTGTTGCTGCTGCGGGCCAGGAGAAGGTGACCTGCGGGCCGGGGGGGTTGGGGCGATCGGGATGCTGCGGCATCCCCCAGGACCCCCGTGCCCGCCGCACACCCCTTCCCAGCACAAACAGGGGGTTCTGGAGCGCTCGTCCGACCGCGGGGCGGGGGCACAGGGGGTCCCGGCAGCTTGGGGGACCCACTGGAAAACGCGCTGGGGGCTCCACTTGGAACAGGGACCCCCGTGGGGCCTGTGGGGAGGGGGATTCCGGGAGCAGCGGGTGCTGCAGTGAGCGGTTCGTGCTGGGGGGCAGCAGCTGCCCCCACCCCCGGTGGGGTGCTGGAGATGTCGGGGTGCCCCGTGCCTGCGGTACTGGGTGGTCCTGGGGGCTCCGGGCGCAGGGGTGCGGGTGGGGCTGTGTGGGGGGCACGGTCCCGGCTGGGGGGTCCCGAGTGCGGGAGGGGGGGTCCGGTCCGGAGACACCCCGGGGATGGGATGGAGCTTCCCCTCGGGTACCCCCGGGCTGCAGGGACGGGTTGTCCCCGTGCCCCCCCGGTTCCCTCCGGTTTCCCCGGGTGCTGCGGGCGGTGGCGCAGCCGGAGCCGCCGAGGGGAGGGCGGGGCGGAGCGGGGCGGGTCCCGCCCGTTCTTCCCCCCCCCGCCCCGTCCCGTCCCGTCCGCCCGGTGCCGCTGGTCGGTCCCGGCCGTGGGTCCGTCGGTCGGTCGGTGGATGGTGGGTCCCGTCCGGTGCCGTCCGGTGGAGCGGCGCGGCCATGTCGGCTCCCGGTGCCGGCGGGGACTGGCTGAGCGGCGGCTCCGGGCCCGAGCGGCGGCGGTACCTGAGCGCCCGGCTCTGCTGCACCGGTGACCGGGGGGACGCGGGGGAACGCGGGGCAGGGAGCGGGGGGGTCCCGGGGCCGGAGGGGAGCGCGGGGGGGTGCGCGGCGGGGGCGCGGGAGCGGCGGGACGGGGGGGACGCGGGAGGGCGGGGGGACACAGGGAAGGGCGGGGTGAGCGCGGATCCCCCCCCTTGAGCAACGCCCCCTCTGTGACCCCGCCCTCGGGGCCAGGCCGAGCTGAGCTGAGTTTGGGGCGGGCTGAGCTGCGGGGGTGGTTGTGTAAATGTGTGTTTGTGTGTTTGTGTGCGTGCCTGTGTGCGCACACGTGTGTGTGCCAGTGCACACAGGTGTGCGTGAGCGTGTGCGCACCTGTGCGGGCCAGAGCGCCTCTCGGTGTGCACGTGTGTGTGTGTGTGTGCTTGTGTACCAATGTACAGATGTATTCTCTGTGTTTGTGTGTGTGTGTGTGTGCGATGTCCTGGTGCAGGTGTGTGGCAGCACACAGGTGTGTTCTGTATGTGTCTGCCCACAATATCCAGGTGCAGGTGTGTGTTCAAAATGTGTCACAGATATATTCTCTGTGTGTGTGTGTGTGTGTGTGTGTGTGTACACACAGTGTCCTGGTGCTGGTGTGCTGTGACACACAGGTGTGTTCTGTGTGTGTGTACACACAATATCCTGGTGCAGGTGTGTGTGCACAAATGTGTCACATGCAGTGGCACACAGATGCATTCTGTGTGTGTGTCTGAACACGTGTGGGTGTGTGAGTGTCTGTTGGTCTGTGCGTGCCGTGTGTGTGTCTGTGTGTGTGTGTCTGTCTGTGCACACCATGTGTCTGTGTGTCTGCCTGTGTGTGGCGTGTTTGTGTGTTCGTGTGTCTGCCTGTGCACGCTGTCTGTCTGTGTGTCAGTGTGTCTGTGTGTCTGCCTGTGCACACCGTGTGTTGGTGTGTCAGTGAGTCTGTGTGTCTGCCTGTGCACACCATGTGTCTGTGTGTGTGTCTGTCTGTATGTCTGTGTGTCTGTCTGTGCACGCTGTGTGTCTGTGTGTCAGTGTGTCTGTCTGTGCACACCATGTGTCTGTGTGTCAGTGTGTCTGTCTGTGCACACCATGTGTCTGTGTGTCAGTGTGTCTGTGTGTCAGTGTGTCTGTGTGTCAGTGTGTCTGTGTGTCTGTCTGTGCACACCATGTGTCTGTGTGTCTGTCTGTGCACACCGTGTGTCTGTGTGTCTGTGTGTCTGTCTGTCTGTGCCATGTGTCTGTGTGTCTGTGTGTCAGTGAGTCTGTGCATGCCATGTGTCTGTGTGTCTGTCTGTGCACGCTGTGTGTCTGTGTGCGTGTCTGTGTGTGTGTCAGTGTGTCTGTGTGTCTGTCTGTGCATGCCGTGTGTCTGTGTATCTGTCTGTGCACACCATGTGTCGGTGTGTCAGTGTGTCTGTGTGTCTGTGTGTGCCGTGTCTGTGTGTTTGTGTGTCTGCCTGTGCACGCTGTCTGTCTGTGTGTCTGTGTGTCTGTGTGTGTGTCTGTATGTGTGTGTGTCTGTCTGTGCACACCATGTGTCGGTGTGTCAGTGTGTCTGTGTGTCTGTCTGTGCATGCCATGTGTCTGTGTGTCTGTCTGTGCACGCTGTGTGTCTGTGTGTCTGTGTGTCTGTGTGTCTGTCTGTGCACGCTGTGTGTCGGTGTGTCAGTGTGTCTGTGTGTCAGTGTGTCTGTCTGTGCACACCATGTGTCAGTGTGTCTGTGTGTCTGCCTGTGCACGCTGTCTGTGTGTGTGTCTGTCTGTGTCTGTGTGTCTGTGTGTCTGTGTGTGTGTCTGTGTGTCTGTCTCAGCTCAGCTCATCTCCCCGTGCCCAGCCCCTCCCAGCGAGCTCCCGTGCTGTGGGCCCCAGTGCCCCGTGTGCCCATCCTGCAGTGTCAGGTCCCCCTGCTCGTGTCTCCCCGGGGCTGACCCTCTCCCCAGTATTGTCCCCCTGTCCCCTGACCCTCTCCCCGGTATTGTCCCCTCGCCCCCGGGCCCTCTCACTGTCCCCAGTGCCAATCCCCGCTCTCTGCCGGTGCCCACAGACCCCTGGCACTCCCCGGCACGGTGCTCGAGGTGTCCCCAGCCCCGGTACAGCCCGGTCCCCGGGCCGCTGCCCGTAGCGCCCGCAGTGCTTTGCTGCCCCGTTGTCGCAGCCTGGATGTCACCCGGGTGTCCCCACAGCGCTGGGCACAGCCCCGCTGCCGGCAGCGCCCGTTCCATGCCCGGTGCAATGTCGAGGTGGGGGCGGCTCGGCGAGTCCCGGGGGTTCCCTCGGAGCCCTGAGACGCCGTGGGAGGGAGCCGGGCCGGCCCGGTGGCGTCGGCAGCCGCGGGCGAGGCTCAGGAGCTCCTGCCCGGCCGGCCCGGCTGGCCCGGGAGCCGCCGGAGCCGGGAGCTGCAGGGCCGGGAGCTGCCAGGGACGGGAGCCGGGCGCCGCCTGCCCCGGGAGCCGCCGGGGCCGGTGCCAGGAGCCGCCCCGTCAGGTCTTCAAAGAGCCCGGTCTGACGCCGCCGCGTCCTCCCGGTCACTGCCCGGCGGAGCGGGGGTGCTGCAGCCGGAGAGGGCCGGTTCTGGGGGGTGCCGGTTCTGGTGGTGCCGGTTCTGGGGGTGTCGGTTCCGCCCCTCACCCCGGAGCGATCCCAGGCTCCCGATCGCGTCTCAGAATCCGCCGGTCCCGGTCCCATTTCGGTACATCGGGGCCGGTTCGGCCCGTGTGAGCGCGGTGCCAGACCACAGCGGTGCCAGCCGTGTCACCGCCCTGGCCGTGTCACCGCCCTGGCCGTGTCACCTCTGTGGGCCGGTGGCACCTCGGGCCGAGTCGCGGTAGCCGCGGCTCCGGGGTGTCCCTGCCTCCCCCGACGTGCGTCAGCAGGGCTCCCACCGCGTTCGGGGCGCCAGATGTGCCTGTGCCAGATGTGCCTGTGCCAGATGCGCCTGTGCCAGATGCGCTCTCGGCGGAAAAATGTGCGTGCCGGGGCCGGGGCCGGGCCGGTGCCGCCCGCATTCCGCGGCCGCCGCGCTGGCTCCGTCCCAGCGGGCATCGACCCGGCCGCGGCTGCCGCTCCCTGCCGGGCCCCGCAGCCACGGGATGGGTGTCGGGATGGGTGTCACGGGTGGGTGTCACGGTGGGTGTCACGGTGGGTGCCGCCGTGGGCGGGGGCCGGCCGGGCTCCCCGCAGCCGCGCGTTTGGACCGTGAGTCACGGCAGGAGCCGGCCCCGGCCCCGCGGCCTTGGACTCCACACTGAGGAGGGGCCGCGGCCGCGGAACGGGGCTCTTGGGGTGAAGACAGGGGTGTTGGGGTGCAGAAATGGGTATTGAGGTGCGGACAGGGGCGTTGGGGTGGAGAAATGGGTATTGAGGTGCAGACAGGGGCGTTGGGGTGCAGACACAGATATTGGAGTGCAGAACGGGGTGTTGGGGTTCTAGACATGGATACTGAGGTGCAGACACGGATGTTGGGGTGCAGGATGTGACCTTAGGGCACTGACGCATGTCTTGGGGGTGCAGACATGGGTACTGGGGTGGAGAAATGGTATTGAGGTGCAGACATGAATATTGAGGTGCAGACCTGAGTATTGAGGTGCAGCTACGGATATCGGGGTGCAGACATGGGCGCTGGGGTGCAGACAGTGTTATTGGGGTGCAGACAGTGTTATTGGGGTGCAGACACGGATGTTGGGGTGCAGACTTGAATATTGGGGTGCAGACACGGATATTGGCGTGCAGACCTGAGTATTGGGGTGCAGGATGTGACCTTAGGGCACTGACGCATGTGTTGGGGTGCAGACCTGGGCATTGGGGTGCAGACAGGGATGTTGGGGTGCAGACACGGATGTTGGGGTGCAGACGCAGATATTGGGGTGCAGACACGGGTGTTGGAGTGCACAAATGGATGTTGGGGGTGCAGACCTGGGTATTGGGGTGCAGATCTGGGATTTAGGGCACTGACGCATGTGTTGGGGTGCAGACAGGGATATTGGGGCGCAGACAGGGATATTGGAGAGCAGACACGGATATTGGGGTGCAGGATGTGACCTTAGGGCACTGATGCATGGGTTGGGGTGCAGACAGGGATATTGGGGTGCAGACACGGATATTGAGGTGCAGACACGGATATTGGGGTGCAGACGCAGATATTGAGGTGCAGACCTGAGTATTGGGGTGCAGGATGTGACCTTAGGGCACTGATGCATGGGTTGGGGTGCAGACAGGGATATTGGGGTGCAGACACGGATATTGAGGTGCAGACACGGATATTGGGGTGCAGGATGTGACCTTAGGGCACTGACGCATGTGTTGGGGTGCAGATCTGGGTCTTGGGGCGTGCCCGGCTGGCAGCGCCCAGGGCAGCTGCACTTTCCCCAGCAGCTGCCACCCCTGCCGTGGATGACGTGGGTGACGTTGGTGACACGGGCGCTGCCGTGGGCAGGGCTGCCACCTCCCCGCCACCCCGAGGGGCTGGGGATTCCCAGCCCGTGCCAGCCCGGGGGTCCCCAACCCCGAGTGCCCCAGGGAGGGACGTCCCGGGGGGCTGCAGCACCCAGGGCGGCACAGCCCCTGCATTTGCCCCGTTGTCCCCTCAGTTGTCACCCATCGGGGGATTCCTGCAGTGCCACGCCCGATGTGAGAGCCCGTGGGTGCTGTGGGGCACAGGGTGGGGTGTGGGGTGCTGGCCTGGGGTGCTGTTGGGAACGGAGCCGCTCGTGGGGCACAGGGGGACTCTGTGGGGCTCGGTCCCCCATCCTGGGGATCCTGCAGCCCGGGGGATTGTGACCCTGAACCCCTCAAGAGGGGCCCCGGGGATCTGAGCCCCTCAAATGTGGGATGTGGGACTGGGGCTGGTGGCCCTGGGGGTTTGAGCCGCAGATGGGGGGCGCGGGGGTCCTACAGCGCCAGGGCGTGTGCTGGGGGTTCTGGAACGGTCCCTGTGGGACTGGGCGGTGCCAAAACCCCCACAGGGACTGAAGGTCCCAGCTGAGGCCTGGGGAGCTCCTGACCATGGGGCCAGAGGGGTTCTGGGGACCCTTTGTGAGGGGCAAGGAGGGTTTTGACCTGGAAACCTGGTTGGTCCTGAGCTGTGGTGACTGGGGGGTTCCACAGCCCCAGGTTATGGGTCCCACCCCCCCGGACTCGTGGACCTGAGGGTCCCAAGACCCCGAGGTGTGAGACGCCCTGGGTGAGGGGTGAGGGGTTTCTGAACACCCCGATCCTCAGGAACGAGGGTCCCACGCTCGCAGACCCGGGGGTCTCACGGCCCCGTGTGTGTCTGACTGGGCGTGTCAGTGCCCCGTGGGTCCGCGCCCCATCCCGCCCGCAGGCGCAGGGAGGGAAGGGTTAAAGCTCGGGAGTTTCCTGTGGGCAGGGTCGGGCCGTGGGGCGTGGGGCGGGGGGAGAGAGAGCCCCGTCTCCTCCCCGGGCCGCCCCACTCGCGGCAGGACCGGCGGCGCAGCGGGAAGGGAGAGCGGCGGTGTCGGGCTCAGCATGTCCCGGCCGCGGCGCAGCTCGGAGGAGGCTCCGGCTCGGACGGGCTCTGAGGACAACCTGTACCTGGCCGTGCTGCGGGCGGCCGAGGGCCGCAAAGGTACCGAGATGGGCGTGGGGGGGCCGCCCCAGCACCGCATTCCCACCTGGGGCGGTGCCCCGGGGCAGGCTGCGGGACAGACCCCCGTCCCAGGGCGGGACACCCCGTGCTGGCTGCGTGTCCCCGGGGCTCTGAGCCCCCAGGCAGGCCGTGGGGCAGCTCCGCACCCCGGGGCGGTGTCCCTGGAGCAGCCCCGCGCACCGGCGCGGTGTCCCCAGGTTGGTGTCCCCAGGTTGGTGCGCCCAGGGCAGGCTGTGGGTCCCGCCCCACGCCGGGGGGATGCTCCTGCCGGGCTGTGGGGCAGACCCCCGTGCTGGGGCGGGGTCCGCGCTGTGGGGCAGACCGGAGCAGACCCCCCGCCGCCGCCCAGCTCCATCCCCGGTGCCCGCGGTCGCTTCCTGCCACGCCCTGCCGGCCGCTCCGGCCTGGCCGTGGCTCTCCTTGCGCCGCCGCCGCGGGGTGGGCGCCGCTCCGGAGACCCCTCGTGTGTCAAAGCTGTGCGCGAGGGTGCCGGGGGACGGTGTCGGTGCCCCCCGCTCGGCGCGCAGTGCCCCACGTTTCCTTCCTTCCTTCCTTCCTCTCGTACCGTGGCCACTCCCGGCACGGCCCGGCACGGCACGCCCTGGCTGTGCCGCTGAGCGCCCGTGGGCCCGCGGGGCGCTTCGGGCTCCGCAGCATCCCCGGGTGCTCTCCCGGCGGGGAGTGTTGGCTGTGGGTGCCGCACGGGCAGATCCCGGCACGCTCCTGCGGGGCAAGACCCAGCACGCAGCGCCCGGCTCGCCACGGCGAGGGCAGGGGCGCCCCGTGGCTGCCGCGGCACCGGTGCCATCGCCCCGTGTGCTGTGGGTGTCACTGCTGGGCTCCGAGCCCTCCCGGGCAGCGGGCTGGGGCTGGTGACACTGGTGGTGACACTGGGGATCAGGGGACAGCAGAGGGGGAGCTGGCACGGGGTGCTGGGGGTGGGTGGGGTGCAGGGTCCTGTGGGATCCCGGGTCCCCATCCCAGTGCGTCACCATTCCCATGCCATCCCCTAATGACAGGGCAGCGGGCAGGGAGCGCCGTGACTCACTGCTGCCCTGTTTGGCCCTGTGCCTGCACAGAAGGGTGTCCCGGGGCTGTGGGGTGTCCTGGGGCTGTCCTGGAGCTGTCCTGGGCTGTCCCACAGCTCTGGCAGTGCACACTCTGCGTGGGCTCGTCTCCATCCCATACATGTCCCACCAGGACCCTGCCTGTGGGGCTGGAGCGGTGCCAGGGTGGTGCCAGGACAAACACCCCGTGGTGTTTGTACCGTACCCAGCGAGCCCAGGGCGCTGCTGGGGCTCCTCACAGCACTGCCAGGTGCTCAGGGTTGGCACCTCCTGCCACGAGCACTCAGCGAGGCACAGAATATTCTGAGTTGGAAGGAGTTCCACAAGGATCACCAAGCCCAGTTTTTAATTTGTCTGTGCTGGGGTTGAACCTGCAGCTTTGGCATTGTTCGCACCGTGCTCTGGCCAACTGATCCCATCTCGGTGCTGAGGTGCTGCTGCCATGGAGCTGGCACGCTGGGGCTGGTCCCCGTTAGCTGTTTCCTTTCCCCACACCCCGTGACTCACCGTGGTTCCCCAGAGCAGTTGGCTCATCGCTTCCTGCGCCAGCCGTGCCCTGCGGTGCCACCGCCGGGGCCTGCTTTTAGCCCGTGCCACAGCCCCGGTGCCGCCGGCTCACCTGGCCCTCTCCTCTCTTGCAGATGAGCGAGATCGTGTCCAGAAGAAAACCTTCACCAAATGGGTCAACAAGCACCTTATCAAGGTATGGGCACTGCCAGTCCAGCGGGCACAGCTGGTCCCAACCCCCAAAATCAGCCCCAGCCACAGCCCCGTGTGCCAGCACGGCCGGGGACGGGGCAGTGCAGGGTCCCCTGTGCCAGTGACAGTGGCACAACTGTGCTCAAGGCCGCTCAGCTGCCTCCAGGTGAGGGGTCTGCCCTCCATGATGGGGTCTGCCCTCCCCAGGTGAGGGTCTGCCCTCCATGGTGAGGGGTCTGCCCTCCAGGTGAGGGGTCTGCCCTGCAGGTGAGGGTCTGCCCTCCAGGGGGTTCTGCCCTCCCCAGGTGAGGGTCTGCCCTCCCACCTCTGCCAGGAGGGAATGGTGCCCCTCACACCCGGGGATGTGTCCTGATGCCCTCACTCCTGTCCCCCTCCTGCCAGCCCCCACTCCCTGCCAGGTACTGGCCCCCCCTGCCACAGGCAGAGCCCCACCTCAGCACCTGGCACCCACCGGGACACGGCCCAGCCCCCCCAACGTGTCTGCACATGTCCCTGACCCTGCAGTGCCACCGTGGTGCCACCACGCTCTGCCCATGCTGGGTCCCCTCTCTGCTCTCTCCTAACTGCTCTCTTCTCTCTGCCCTGCGCAGCACTGGCGACCAGAGGTAGGTCCTTCCTCTCTCCCAGTCCCACTGCGCTCTTCCTCTTCGCACACCCTCCTTTCCCTGCGCTGGGGGGGCTCCCTGGGGCTGCTGCTGTGCTGGGCAGTGGGTCTGACCCCTTTGTGGTGGGTCTGACCCCCTCGTGATGGGTCTGACCCCTTTGTGGTGGGTCTGACCCCTTTATGGTGGGTCTGACCATTTGTGGTGGGTCTCTGTGCATGCCAGAGTGCTGCTGGAGTGCTGCTGGGTCCGTCCTGGCACAGGGGGAGCTGCTGTGTGTGTTTTGGGGGGGATCATGGCACTGGTGGGGGGCACACCAGCTGCACTCGGGGCTGTGTGTGAGCACCCGCTGCACTGTGGGGTCACCGCGCACCCAGCCCGGTGCTGGCTGTGGGGTGGGGGCTGCTCAGCTGCCCCCTGACGCCCTCGCTTTCCCCACAGGCGCAGCGCCATGTCAACGACCTGTACGAGGACCTGCGGGACGGGCACAACCTCATCTCGCTGCTGGAGGTGCTGTCGGGTGACACCCTGGTAGGTGCCGCGGTGCCCCCGCCCCGCCCTGCGCCCCTGTCCCCGCCGGGCCCCCGCGCCGGTCGTCCTTGTCCTCATCCTCGTCCTTTTCCTCACCCTCGCTGCCTGCCTCTGTCCCCTCTCTTCCTGCTTGGCCGTCGGTCTGTCCCGGTGTCCCCGGAGCGCCCCCCGCCCCCGCCTCTAACCTCTCTTTGCTTTGGTGCCCTCTCTGCTTCCCGGCGCCGGCCCCGGCCCCCGGCCCACCGCCGCCTTTGCCTCCTCCTCCTCCTTCTTCCTCTCTCTGCTCCTCTCCGCTCGGCTCGGCCGGGGCAGCCCCGGGAGCGCGACGTCCTCCGGACCTTGCGGTTGGTGAGTGGTTCTGCCGTGGGCTCTTGGCATGGCCCAGCACGGCCACCGGCGCCGTGACAGCGGCACAGAGCGGTGCTGAGCGCGTCCTGGGACTGCCTGCATGCCGTGAGCCATGAGCCAGGAGCCATGAGCCCTGTGCCATGAGCCCTGTGCCATGTGCCGTGCCTGTCCCAGTGGTCCAGCTGCGTGCCATGCCTGTCCCAGTGCCATCCCCGTGCTCTGGCTGCATGCTTTGCCTGTCCTGGTGCCCCCTGATGCCGAGAGCTGTGGGCTGGGTGGGCGTCCCTGGGCCAGAACTCAGTGGCAGCAGTGAGAGAGAAATCATCTTCACTGGGAGTGATCCCACCATGCTGGAGCTGAGGCTCCTGGCGCCTCAGCAGGATGTGCTGGCAAGGGGGTGGCTCGTGGCCACCAACTCCCCAGGTCTCACACGAGGGCTGGCCCTGTCCCCAGGCAGCTGCAGGTCCATGCTGGCCCCTTTCTGTGGCACAGGAGTGACCCTGGTGGCACGAGGGGGTTTGTGGAGTCCCCAGCTCTCCCAGTAACCAAAGCTGGGCTCAGCTGGTGGAACCAGCATTGCTGTGGGGCAGGAATGTGTCGGGGGTCTGTTCGGGCCCAGGGGACTCCGCTGGGACCCACAAGTTTGGGGGGCTCACCCGGCTTGTGAGGGGCTCGCCCGCCGGTTCCCGGTCCTGTTGAGGGGACACTGGAGCATGCGAGGGACCACAGGACCGCGGCGCACTGGCCCCGAGGCCACCCCGGTCCTGCCGTGACCGCATTTCGGGCGCTGGGCTCCCCCGGGGATGGCGTGCTGGTCCCGGTGCCGCGGGCGCGGCGTGGGAACGGCCGGTGCCGGCGGTTCGGCGCCGGGGGGAGCGGGGGGAGCGTCCCCACCCCTGCAGGGGCAAAGGGCGAGGGCGGCGCCGTCGGCATGAGCTGGGAGCGGCCGGGGATGGCAGGACGGGGATGGCAGGATGGGGTGGTGGCACTGCTGGGAATGGGGACAGGGGTGTGTCGCGGCGGGACGCGGCGGGGACGCTGTGTCCGCGCTCACCGCGCTCCTCTCTGTCCCCCAGCCCCGCGAGAAGGGCCGGATGCGCTTCCACAAGCTGCAGAATGTCCAGATCGCCCTCAACTACCTGAAGCATCGGCAGGTGAGGAGGGGGTGGGAGCCCTGGGATGCCCCCGGGGCTGTGCCGCGCTGGCCCGTCCCTGAGCCGCTGCGTCCTGTGCCGCAGGTGAAGCTGGTGAACATCCGGAACGATGACATCGCCGATGGCAATCCCAAACTGACCCTGGGGCTCATCTGGACCATCATCCTCCACTTCCAGGTGAGCCCTGGCGTGGGGACAGCGGTACCGAGGGGCCGGGTCTCCGGGGTGTCCCCAGAGGGGCAGGAGCGGTGTCACTGCCATCTGCCGTGCCCCCGGTGTCGCTGTGCCCGGGCCAGCTTGCAGAGTAACGCCTGTGTCCTGGCAGATCTCGGACATCCAGGTGACCGGGCAGTCGGAGGACATGACGGCCAAGGAGAAGCTGCTGCTGTGGTCGCAGCGCATGGTGGAGGATTACCAGGGCCTGCGCTGCGACAACTTCACCACCAGCTGGCGGGACGGGCGCCTCTTCAACGCCATCATCCACCGGCACAAGTGGGTGCCGCGGGCAGGCGTGGGACACACGGCGGGTGTGGGGTGTGGGGTGTGGGGGTTTGGGGCTGTGTGTGGGGTGTGCTGGTCTGGTGCCTGTGGGGCAGCTGTGCCCGTGCTGTGCTCACCATGGCAGCCCTGCCAATCCCGTGCTCATGGCTCAGCCGTGCCAATCCCGTGCCCATGAGGTGGCCGTGCCCATCCTGTGCTCACCAGGGCGGCCGTGCCAATCCTGTGTCCATGGGGCAGCAGCACCAATTCTCTGCTCCCCACGGTAGCTGTGCCAATCCCGTGCCCATGGCTCAGCTGTGCCAATCCCGTGCTCCCCAGGGCAGCTGTGCCAATCCTGTGCCCATGGCTCAACTGTGCCAATCCTGTGCCCATGGCTCAACTGTGCCAATTCCCTGCTCCCAGGGCAACTGTGCCAATCCCGTGCCCATGGAGCAGCCATGCTAATCCTGTGCCCATGGCTCAGCCGTGCCAATCCCGTGCTCCCCAGGGCAGCTGTGCCAATCCTGTGCCCATGGCTCAGCTGTGCCAATCCTGTGCCCGTGGCTCAGCCGTGCCAATCCTGTGCCTGTGGCTCAGCCGTGCCAATCCCGTGCCCGTGGCTCAGCCATGCCAATCCCCTGCTCCGCAGGGCAGCTGTGCCAATCCTGTGCTCATGGCTCAGCTGTGCCAATCCCGTGCCCATGGGGCAGCAACACCAATCCCGTGCCCATGGCTCAGCCATGCCAATCCTGTGCCCATGGCTCAGCCGTGCCAATCCCCTGCTCCCCAGGGCAGCAGCACCAATCCCGTGCTTCCCAGGGCAGCTGTGCCAATCCTGTGCCCATGGCTCAGCTGTGCCAATCCCGTGCCCATGGGGCAGCAACACCAATTCCCTGCTCCCCAGGGCAGCAGCACCAATCCCCTGCTCCCCAGGGCCGCCGTTCCAGTCCTGCTCGGGGCCTGCTCGCGCTCCTGACAAGCCCTGGCCCATCGCCCTGTGCCGGCGGGGCCGTGCCCGCCGTTGGCATGCCGGGGCGGTGACAGGCAGGTCCCCACGGGTCCTGCTGGGACTGCTGTGTACTTTTGGGGAGAGCAAATCTGTGCAGGTGCCAGGTGGGGGGAGTCACCTGCACCGTGCCAGGTCACAGCTGTGCCAGGCTCTGCCCTGAGGCACTGCCACGCTGACCTTGGCCCCAAAGTGGAGCCCCACAGGGGATTGGGGGTCAGTCCCACAAAAAAAATGGGGTGTCAGCCCCCTGCAGGGTTGGGGTGCCAGCCCTGTGCAATTTTGGGGTGTCAGCCCCGTGCAGGGTTGGGGTGCCCAGTTCACAGCACATGGGGGCTCTGGCTGTGCCAGGGTTCCCGCTGTGAATCCCCAGCTCCTCCTGTCCCTGTTCTGGCTGTGGGGGTCTCCCCTGCCCCCTGCTGTGGGGTGTGGGGTGGCTGGGTAGGGCTACAGGCAGCCCTGGCAGCCCCAGGAAGGTTTTGGGGTCCCCACAGCCCCACTGACCCTTGCTGCCCCCCTCCACAGGCCAATGCTGATCGACATGAGCCGGGTGTACCGCCAGAGCAACCTGGAGAACCTGGACCAGGCCTTCACCGTGGCCGAGCGGGACCTGGGGGTCACGCGGCTGCTGGACCCTGAAGGTGCGGGCTGGGCTGAACTGGGGGGGTCCCTCTGCAGAGCCCCCTCCTCCCCACCCCCCTGACCCCCTCCCTCCATCCCTGCAGACGTGGACGTGGCGCAGCCGGATGAGAAGTCCATCATCACCTACGTGTCCTCGCTGTACGACGCCATGCCCCGCGTGCCCGAGGTGCAGGACGGCGTCAAGGCCAACGTGAGTTGGGGTGCTGGGGGGCCACCGCTGCTGCCACCCCCCTGCGGCGTCACTGCCGGCCCCACACGCGTCCCCTCCCTCCCCAGGAGCTGCAGCTGCGCTGGCAGGAGTACTACGAGGTGGTGACAGGGCTGCTGCAGTGGAGCCGGCAGCACTCGGCGCTCTTCGAGGAGCGGCGCCTCCCGGCCAGCTACGAGGAGATCGAGGTGAGGCCACCGGCGTGGGGACAGGGACAGGGACAGGGCTGGCATGGCATGGGTGTGGGGACAGGGACAGGGCTGGCGTGGACACAGGGACGGGGACAGTGCTGGCCTGGATACAGGAGTGGGCACAGGGACAGGGACAGTGCTGGCATGGCGTGGGTGTGGGGACAGGGACAGTGCTGGCCTGGGATGGACACAGGGATGGACACAGGGACAGTACTGGCCTAGGGACAGGGCTGGCCTGGCATGGGGATGGACACAGGGACAGGGACATTGCTGGCCTGGATACAGGGACGGGGACAGTGCTGGCCTGGATACAGGGGTGGACACAGGGACAGGGACAGTGCTGGCATGGCATGGGTGTGGGGACAGGGACAGTGCTGGCTTGGATACAGGGATAGGGACAGTGCTGGCCTGGGATGGGCACAGGGATGGACACAGGGACAGGGACAGTGCTGGCCTGGATACCGGGATGGACACAGGGACAGGGCTGGCCTGGCATGGGGATGGACACAGGGACAGGGACATTGCTGGCCTGGATACAGGGACGGGGACAGTGCTGGCCTGGATACAGGGGTGGACACAGGGACAGGGACAGTGCTGGCATGGCATGGGTGTGGGGACAGTGCTGGCCTGGACACAGGAGTGGACACAGGGATAGGGACAGTGCTGGCCTGGATACCGGGATGGGCACATGGACGGTGCTGGCCTGGACTCAGGGACCAGGGACAGGGACAGTGCTGGCCTGGATACCGGGATGGACACAGGGACAGGGACAGTGCTGGCCTGGCACAGGGATGGACACAGGGATAGGGACAATGCTGGCCTGGACACAGGGACTGGGACAGTGCTGGCCTGGACACAGGAATGGACACAGGGACAGTGCTGGCCTGAGATGGGCACAGGGACAGGGACAGTGCTGGCATGGCATGGCTGTGGGGACAGGGACAGTACTGGCTTAGATACAGGGATGGACACAGGGACAGTGCTGGCCTGGGATGGGCACAGGGATGGACACAGGGACTGGGACAGTGCTGGCCTGGATACAGGGATGGACACAGGGACAGTGCTGGCCTGGCATGGGGATGGACACAGGGACAGGGACAGTGCTGGCCTGGATACCGGAATGGACACAGGGACAGGGACAGTGCTGGCCTGGCACAGGGATGGACACAGGGATAGGGACAATGCTGGCCTGGACACAGGGACTGGGACAGTGCTGGCCTGGACACAGGAATGGACACAGGGACAGTGCTGGCCTGAGATGGGGACAGGGACAGGGACAGTGCTGGCATGGCATGGCTGTGGGGACAGGGACAGTACTGCTGGCCTGGCACAGGGATGGACACAGGGACAGGGACAGTGCTGGCCTGGATACAGGGGTGGACACAGGGACGGTGCTGGCCTGGACACAGGGACAGGGATAGTACTGGCCTGGCATGGGGGTGGACACAGGGACAGAGACAGGTGTGGGGGCAGGGACAGGGACAGTGCTGGCACAGGGATGACCAGCCCTGGGAGCCACTGATGGCTGGGGCAGTGTGTGGCACAATCCTGGCTGGCCGGTGGCCCCGCTGTGGGTGGCTGATGCCCAGTGAGGGGTGCCAGCCCCGCTGTGGGTGGCTCATGTCCCGTGTGGCAGCCCCCATGGCAGCTGTGCCGTACCATGGGTCACCGTGACACCTGGGTGTGGCACTGAGCCCCCGCCGAGCCAGCCTGGGGCTCTGCAGGGTTTGGGGACCCCGAGCCGTGCCAGAGCCGGGTGTCCCATGGAGGGGGGGCCCTGTGACTCAGCCTGGCTGGCTGTGCCGTGAGTCACCGCTGGCAAACCCGGCACGGCCACTTCCTTCCCTCCGGCCCTGCACACATGGAAAATTGCAGGGGGGGCAGGGCGGGGGCTTGGGGAGGGGGCAGCAGCGGCTCGGGGGGGTTCCCTGCTCAGCTGTGCCCCCCACCCGGCAGATCCTCTGGCGCCAGTTCCTCAAGTTCAAGGAGACGGAGCTGCCGGCTCGGGAGGCCGACAAGAACCGCTCCAAAGTCATCTTCCAGGCGCTGGAGGTACCCGGGGGCTGGGGCGGGGCTGGGGGGGCGGTCCTGGGGGTGCTTGGGGTCCTGGGGGTGCTGGGGGTCCTGGGGGTTTGGGATCCCAAAGGGGTGAGGCCCTGAGGGGGAGATCCTGGGGATCTCGGGGGTCCTGAGTGGCCAGGGGTGTGGAGAAGCTGGGGATGTGTCCCAAGGGGGCTGGGGGGCTCTGGGTGGGTCCCAAGGGGTGCTGGGGGTCCCGAGGGTGCTGGGGGGCTCTGGGTGGATCCCAAGGGGTGCTGGGGGTCCCGGGGGTCCCGGGGCAGTGCCAGGCACACTCTCGGGGCAGGGTGTGACACTCGGGGTGCGCAGGGCACTGTGCAGTTCGGACAGCTGAAGGTGTGGGGTGGGTCCCAAGGTGTGGGGCGGGTCCCGAGGGTCCCGAGGGGTGCCGGGGGTCCCGGGACAGTGCCCGGCACACTCTCGGGGCAGGGTGTGACACTCGGGGTGCACAGGGCGCGGTGCAGTCGGGCCAGCTGAAGGTGCCCCCCGGGTACCACCCTCTGGACGTGGAGAAGGAGTGGGGGCGGCTGCACGTGGCGGTGCTGGAGCGGGAGAAGCTGCTGCGGGCGGAGTTCGAGAGGCGAGTTGGGGGGGCCGGGGGGGGCTGGGCAGGGCCGGGCTGGCATCCACGCCCCCCTCCCGCTGCCAAACCGCGGGGCTGGGCCGGGGTGGGGTGTCCCGGCCCCCCCGAGGGGGAACCACAGCGCTCTGAGTCACCGATCCTGCTGGGAAAGCTCTGCGGCCGCCTCGAGCACGGCACGGCTCGGCTCGGCTCGGCACGGCCGGAGAGGGACGGGGCAGGGTCGGGAACAGTGGGGGTGGAGTGGGGATGGGATTGAGGTTGGAAGTGGAATTGGGGATGGGATGGGGATGGGATGGGGGTAGGGGGAATTGGGAATGAGATGGGGGGCAGGATGGGGGTTGAAATGGATGGAGGGGATTGGGATTGAGAGTGGAATTCGCATGGGAGGTAGGATGGGGGTTGAAATGGGATGGGGAGATCGGGAAGGGGATGGGGAGCAGGACAGGGACCAGGATGTAGCACGGGACAGCCCCCGCGCTGTGCCGGGCCAGGACCCGATGTGGGACAGGGCCAGGACCCGACCCGGGACAGCCCCCGCGCTGTGCCGGGCCAGCACAGCCCTCCTGCCCCCCGGAACCGAGCCGACTGACCTGTCCCTGGTGTCCTCCTGTCCCCGCAGGCTGGAGCGGCTGCAGCGCGTGGTCACCAAGCTGCAGATGGAGTCGGGGCTGTGCGAGGAGCAGCTGAACCAGGCGGATGCTCTGCTGCAGGCAGTGAGTGCCGGTGCCCCGGGGCGGGGGTGGCACCTCACCGTGGTCCCCGTGGCCTCACTGTCGCTGTCCCCGCAGGACATTCGGCTGCTGGCGGCCGGGAAGGCGCCGCAGAAGGCGGCGGAGGTGGAGCGGGACCTGGACAAGGCGGATGCCATGATCCGGCTGCTCTTCAACGACGTGCAGAGCCTCAAGGACGGGCGGCACCCGCAGGGCGAGCAGATGTACCGTCGGTACGGGCACTCTGGGGGTCCCCACGGCGTGTCCCCATGGCCCCAGAGCCCGCCGTGTGCTCCTTGTCTTTCCTTGGCCCCCCCCCGTGCCCCCTAAAGCCCTGCCAGGCCTCCTGTGACCCCCATGCCCTGCTTCTCCCCTGTGACACCTGTACATCCCAAAGCCCCTCGTGTCCCCAAAGCCCCTTGTGTCCCCAAAAGCCCCTTGTGACCCCAAAACCTCCCCAAATTCCCCATGTTTGCTGTACCCCTCTGTGACACCTGTACACCCCAAAGCTCCTCATGACCCCAAAGTCCCCATGTTTGCTGTACCCCCCTTGTGTCCCCAAAGCCCCTCGTGACCCCAAAGCTTCTCATGACCCCAAACTCCCCATGCTCCCTGTACCCCCTTTTACACCCCAAAGCCTCCCATGACCCCAAACCCCCCATGTTTGCTGAACCCCCCTGTACACCCCAAAGCCCCTCCTGGCCCCAAAGTCCCCAAGCTCTCTGTACCCCCTTGTATACCCCAAAGCCCTTTGTGACCCCAAAATCCTCATGTTCAGTGTACCCCCTGTCACCCCTGTACATCCCAAAACACCTCATGACCCCAAAGCCTCCCCAAACTCCCCATGTTTGCTGCACCCCCCTGTGACACCTGTACACCCCAAAGCCCCTCGTGTCCCCAAAGCCCCTTGTGACTCCAAAACCTCCCCAAACTCCCCATGTTTGCTGTACCCCCCTGTGACACCTGTACACCCCAAAGCTCCTCATGACCCCAAAATTGCCACGTTCAGTGTATCCCCATCACCCCTGTACACCCCCAAAGCTCCTCATGACCCCAAAGTCCCCATGTTTGCTGTACCCCGCTTGTGTCTCCAAAGCCCCTCGTGACCCCAAAGCTTCTCATGACCCCAAACTCCCCATGCTCCCTGTACCCCCTTTTACACCCCAAAGCCTCCCATGTCCCCAAACCCCCCATGTTTGCTGAACCCCTCTGTACACCCCAAAGCCCCTCGTGCCCCCAAAGTCCCCATGCTCTCTGTACCCCCTTGTATACCCCAAAGCTCCTTGTGACCCCAAAATCCTCATGTTCAGTGTACCCCCCGTCACCCCTGTACATCCCAAAACACCTCATGTCCCCAAAGCCTCCCATGACCCCAAACTCCCCATGCTCCCTGTACCCCCCTGTACACCCCAAAGCCCCTCGTGTCCCCAAAGTCCCCATGTTTGCTGTACCCCCCTTGTGACCCCAAAGCTTCTCGTGACCCCAAACTACTCATGCTCCCTGTACCCCCTTTTACACCCCAAACCCCCTCAGGTCTCCAAAGTCCCCATGCCCCCTGTGACCCCTGTACACCCCAAAGTCCCTCATGTCCCCAAAGCCTCCCATGTCCCCAAACTCTCCATGCTCCCTGTACCCCCCTGTACACCCCAAAGCTCCTCATGACCCCAAAGTCCCCATGTTTGCTGTACCCCCCTGGTGCCCCCAAAGCCCCTCGTGTCCCCAAAGCCCTTCGTGTCCCCAAACCCCACATGTTTGCTGTACCCCCCTGTGACACCTGTACACCCCAAAGCTCCTCATGACCCCAAAGTCCCCATGCTCCCTGTACCCCCTTTTACACCCCAAAGCCCCTCATGTCCCCAAATCCCCCATGTTTGCTGAGCCCCTCTGTACACCCCAAAGCCCCTGGTGTCCCCAAAGCCCCTGGTGCCCCCGCTGACAGTCCCCTCCCGCAGCGTGTACCGCCTCCACGAGCGCCTGGTGTCCATCCGCACCGAGTACAACCTGCGCCTCAAGTCGGGGGCGCCGGTGACAGCGGGGCCGGCGGTGACAGCGGGGACAGCCGTGACCGTGACCTCGGCCCAGCGGCGGCCGGAGCCGGACGAGGCCCCGCTGCGCTACCTGCAGGAGCTGCTGGCCTGGGTGGAGGAGAACCAGCGGCGAGTGGCCACGGCCGAGTGGGGCGCGGACCTGCCCACCGTGGAGACGCACCTGGGCGCTCACCGCGGGCTGCACCGCGCCATCGAGGAGTTCCGGGCCAAGGTGGAGCGGGCACGGGCTGACGAGGTGAGAGCCAGGGGCGTGGGGAGGCCCTGGGGCTGGGGGGGGTGAGGTGAGACCCTGCAGGGTGCTGGGGATCCCCAGATCCTGGGGATAACGAGGTGAGACCCTGCAGGGTTCTGGGGATCCCCAGATCCTGGGGATAACGAGGTGAGACCCTGCAGGGTTCTGGGGATCCCAGGGACCTGGGAGTCCTCTGGGGCTGTTCCCACCCTGCTTCGAGGGTCCCCCTGGTGCTGTCCCCTCCCCTGCTCCTGAGCATTTCCTGTGGGGCTGCCTCTGCTCTGTCCCTGAAGCACATGGCCACCCCTCTTTCTGCTCCGGGGGTCCCCAGGGCTCACCCGCTGTTCTGGCAGGGTTGGGGGATGGTTTGGGGACAGTTTGGCCCCCCTTACCCCCCACCCCCCAACTGTGCCCTTGCTCTGGAGCCCCCTGGGAGGATGGGGGGCACCGAGGGAATCCCCCAATCCCCCTGCCCTCCCCACGAGACCCCCCTGTGGGGTGCAGGGGGCTGCTGGGGCGGGGGTCCCGGCACTGACGGTGTGTCTCCCCCAGAGCCAGCTGTCCCCCGGCCCCGTGGGCGCGTACCGGGAGGGTCTAGGCAAGCTGGAGCTGCAGTACGCCAAGCTGCTGGTGAGGGCTGCGGGCGGGGCAGAAACAGGGGGTAAACGTGAGGCTGGGGGGCTGCTGGGGGGTGGACATGAGGGGAGGGGGTGTGGGACGTGAGGTGGGGTGTGATTTGGGGGGGTTTGACAGGGGAGGGACGTGCTGAAGGGAGGAGGGTGTGACAGGAGGGGGGACAGTGGTAGGGGGGTGATGGTGTGGGAGGGGGATGGGGGGTGTGGGGGGGCTGTGGGGAGGAGGATGGGGGGGCTGTGGGGATGAGGTTTTGGGGGTGTGGGGAGGAGGATGCAGGACATGGGAAGGAGGATGGAGGGGCTGTGGGGATGAAGGTGTGGGGGCTGTGAGGAGGAGGAGGATGGGGGGCTGTGGGGATGAAGGTGTGGCGGCTGTGAGGAGGAGGAGGATGGGGTGCTGTGAGGAGGAGGATGGGGGGCTGTGGGGATGAAGGTGTAGAGGCTGTAAGGAGGAGGATGGGGGGGCTGTGAGGAGGAGGATGGGGGGCTGTAGGGATGAGGATGGGGAGACTGTGAGGGTGAGGATGTGGGGGGGGTGGGGATGAAGGTGAGGGGTGTGGGAGCACGGTGAGGGCACAGCAAACACCCCCCGTGCCTGCCCAGAACTCCTCCAAGTCCCGGCTGCGGCACCTGGAAAGCCTGCACGGCTTCGTCAGCGCCGCCACCAAGGAGCTGCTGTGGCTGAGCGAGCGCGAGGAGGAGGAGGTGGCCTTCGACTGGAGCCACAACAACCCCGCCATGGCCGCCAAGAAGGAGAGCTACTCGGTACGGGCACGGACACAGGGATGGACACAGGGATGGACATGGGGACACGGGGATGGACACAGGATGGACACAGGGATGGGCATGGGGATGGACATGGGGATGGACACAGACACCGATATGGCCACAGGGATGGACATGGACACAGACATGGGCACAGGGATGGGCACGGATGCGGGGATGGACACGGATGCACGGATGTGCCATCCTCCCACACCTGTGCCATCCCCACACACATAAACACACACCTGTGTGACCTCCTCCCTGCACACCTGTGACCCCCAGGCGCTGATGCGGGAGCTGGAGCTGCGCGAGCGGCGGATCCAGGAGCTGCAGAGCTCGGGGGAGCGGCTGCTGCGGGAGGAGCACCCGGGGGCGCAGACTCTGGAGGTGGCTGGGGGCTGCTGGGATGGAAGGGCTGAGGGGTCTGGGGGCTCTAGGGGGCTGCAGGGATGGGGGGATGAGGGGTCTGGAGGCTCTGGGGGGATCTGGGGGTCTCTGTGACCTTGGGGGACCTGAAGGGGCTGGGACAATCTGAGGGGTCCTGGTGGGTTGGGGAGGGGGCTCAGGAGGGTCTGGGGAGGAGGTCAGCGGTGTGGGGGCAGGGGGCACTGGGGGAGGTCACTGGTGTGGCTGCCTGTAGTGTACCTGTGCAGATGTGGGTGCAAGTGAGGGGGCAGGTGAGGTGTGGGTCAGGTGTGGGTGTGTGCGCTCCTATGCAGGTGTGTGTGCAGGTGAGAGTGTGCACAGCCATACCTGTTCAGGTGTGGGTGCAGCTCAGGTGAGGGTCAGGTGAGGGTCAAGTGAGGGTGTACACACCCATACCTGTGCAGGTGTGGGTGCAGCTGAGGGGACAGGTGAGGTGTGGATGGAGGTGTGGGTTTGTGTACCTGTACCTGTTCAGGTGTGGGTCAGGCGAGGGTGTGCACACCTGAGCAGGTGTGTGTGCAGGTGTGGGTGAGGTGAGGGTGTGTGCACACCTGTGCAGCTGTAGGTGCAGGTGTGTGTGCAGGTGTGTTGTGCACACCTGTGCAGCTGTAGGTGCAGGTGTATGTGCAGGTGAGGGTGTGTGCACACCTGTGCAGCTGTAGGTGCAGGTGAGGGTTTGTGCACACCTGTGCAGGTGCCCTGGGTGTGTGCACACCTGTGCAGGTGCCCTGGGTTTGTGCACACCTGTGCAGGTGAGGGTGTGTGCACACCTGTGCAGCTGTAGGTGCAGGTGTGTGTGCAGGTGAGGGTTTGTGCACACCTGTGCAGGTGTGGGTGTGTGCACACCTGTGCAGGTGTGTGTGCAGGTGAGGGTGTGCACACCTGTGCAGGTGCCCTGGGTGCCAGCCTCGCTGTCCCCACCCCCCAGGCGTTCCTGGCCGCGCTGCAGACGCAGTGGAGCTGGATGCTGCAGCTCTGCTGCTGCATCGAGACGCACCTGAAGGAGAACACCAACTACTTCCAGGTATGGGGGGTGCCAGAGAGGGGCTGGGGGCGGGATCCACCTGCTGATCCCCCTGTGACCCCGTGTGACCCCGTGTGACCCCTGTGACCCCGCTCCCCCCAGTTCTTCTCCGAGGTGCACGAGGCCGAGGAGCTGCTGCGGAAGACGGAGGAGACGATGCGGCGCAAGTTCAGCTGCGACCGCGGCACCACGGCCACGCGCCTGGAGGACCTGCTGCAGGACCTGGCGGTGAGACCCCCGGCAGGACCCCCACAGTGACCCCCACAGTGACCCCCAGACCCCACAGTGACCCCCAGACCCCACAGTGACCCCCACAGTGACCCCAGACCCCGGGGATTTCTCTCCAGAGTGACCCTGCTGTGTGACTTTGTAGTGAGGGCAAGTGGGACCCCAGGGGGGGCTGCCCGAGTGGAGCCCCCCAAGATCCTCAGGGTGACACCTGCAGGGTGACCCCAGCCCCAGGATGACCCCAGCCCCCTGCAGCCCCCAGGGTGACCCCCAAAATCAGTGCCACAGCAGCCCCTGAGGGGTCCAGCTGCAGAGAGCTGGGGTGACCCCAAGGCATCCATTGCTGACACAGACTGGGGTGACCCCCCCTGCCTCCCCTCCCCAAGCTCTTGGGACCCCCCCAAAATTCCCAAGAGCTCCCCAAACCTTCGGGACCTCCTGATATTCCTGAGCTCTCTCAAAAAAATTCTGATGCCACCACGGACCCCCCCCGAATGCTGAGGTGCCCTGCTCGTGCCCCCACAGGAGCAGAAGGAGCAGCTGGCGGAGCTGGGGGCGCAGCTGGGGGGTCTCTCCCGCCGTGCCAGGACCATCGTGCAGCTGAAGCCCCGTAGCCCCTCGACCCCCCTGCAGGGCCGGCCCCCCATCCAGGCCGTGTGCGACTACAAACAGATGGAGGTGTGGAGGACATGGGGGTGTGGGGGGACTGGGGGATGTGGGGGGGAACTGGGGGATGTGGGGGGGAATTGGGGGATATGGGGGGACTGGGGATGTGGGGGTCACTGGGGAGTGTAGGGGACACTGGGGGAGTGTGGGGGACACTGGGGATGTGGGGGGACACTGGGCCATGTGGGAGAGGCACAGGGGGACACTGGGCCATGTGGACAAGGCCCAGGGGGACACTGGGCAATCGGGGGGGATACTGGGGATGTGGGGGCACTGGGGAGTGTGGGGGGCACTGGGGAGTGTGGGAGAGGCACAGGGGGACACTGGGGACTATGGGGACACACTGGGCCATGTAGGGGACACTGGGCTGTGTGGACGAGGCCCAGGGGGACACTAGGGACTATGGGGACACTCTGGGCCATGTGGGGGACACTGTACCGTGTCTCTGAGCCCCGGGGGCCCACACCCACGCCGCCCCGCAGGTGACGCTGCACAAGAACGACACGTGTGCCCTGCTGAGCCACGCGCAGCCCCAGCAGTGGCGGGTGCAGAGCCCCGCGGGCGCCGAGGCCGTGGTGCCCTCGGTCTGCTTCCTCCTGCCGCCCCCCAACAAGGAGGCTCTGGACGCCGTGCACAGGTGGGACGCTGACCCTGCACCCCCCTTGTCCCCCCCGTGTCCCCCCCGGTCTGACCACGTGTCCCCGCAGGCTGGAGAGCGTGCACCAGCAGCTGCAGGGGCTGTGGCAGCAGCTGCACCGGGACCTGCGCAGCCTCCGCGCCTGGCAGTGCCTGACCCGCGACATGCAGCAGATCCAGTCCTGGACGCACGTCACGGTCGGTTCCTGGGGGTGAACTGTCTGTCTTGTGTCTAGTGGCTCTTTGAGCAGCACCTGAGAGTGCTGATAATGATCAGCGAACTCTCAGCAGCTCACATCAGCCTGCAGGGAAAGACCAGAGGGCCTCACGCGACAGAATTTTTATTTCAGGACAGGGTGGTCCAGCAGGAATCCCCAGAGACAAAGGGGAGACAGTCGTATTTATAGGTTCAGGGAGGATTGAAATTACAACCACTGAGCCATCCTGGTGTCCCTGTGGTGTCCCCGTGGTGTCCCAGGGCACTGAGCCATCCCTGTGGTGTCCCCATAGAAAGTTACAGAAAGTTACAGAAAGTTATAGAAAGTTATAGAAAGTTATAGAAAGTTATAGAAAGTTATAGAAAGAACAGCATCCAATCTAAGTCCAAAGTTCCACAGGTGCACTGACCAATTACACAAACTAATTTCTAACCAATTATCTTCCAAGGTGATAGGAGAGTGACCAAATTCTTAAGGAATTCAGCTCACCCTTGGTATCTAGGAGACCTTATCTATTAAACTGCATGCCAGGGGCCAGGGGCAGAAAATTTGGGGGGAATTGTGTCACCCACACCTGGGGGTCCCAGCGTGGCTCGGGGTGGTCCCAGGGCTCCCCACGGGGGCTGACGTGGCCGTGCCCCCCCAAGTTCCGCACGCTGCCGGCCGAGGAGACGCGCCAGGTGCTGGCCAGCCTGGAGAGGCACTACCAGGAGTTCCTGCGGGACAGCCAGGACGCGCAGAGCTTCCAGCCCGACGAGCGGCGCCAGCTGGAGCGCGACTACAACGCCTGCACCCACAAGTACGAGCTGCTGCTGCGCAGCCACGAGAAAGGTGCGTGTGCCCTCTGCTCTGGGGGGTGGCTGTCACCAAGGTGTCCCCTCTGCTCTGGGGGTGGCTGTCACCGAGGTGTCCCCTCCTGCCTGCTCTGGGGGGTGGCTGTCACCGAGGTGTCCCCTCTGCTCTGGGGGTGGCTGTGACTGAGGTGTCCCTAGGGTGCTGAGCTATCCCAGTGTCCCTGTGGTGTCCCCAAGGTGCTGAGCTGTCCCAGTGTCCCTGCGGTGTCCCTGTGGTGTCCCCATGGTGTCCCCAGGCACTGAGTTGTCCCTCCCCCCTCCCTTCAGTGTCCCCATGGTGTCCCCATGAGGTCTCCAGGACCTGAGCTGTTCTGGTGTCCCCACGGTGTCCCCGTGGTGTCCCCGGGCACTGAGCCGTCCTGGTGTCCCTGTGGTGTCCCCATGGTGTCCCCGGGCACTGAGCCGTCCTGGTGTCCCCATGGTGTCCCTGCAGTGTCCTTGGGCACTGACCCATCCTGGTGTCCCTGCAGTGTCCCCATGGTGTCCTTGGGCACTGACCCATCCTGGTGTCCCCGCGGTGTCCCAGGGCACTGAGCCATTCTGGTATCTCCGTGGTGTCCCCACGGTGTCCCCGCGGTGTCCCCAGGCACTGAGCCATTCTGGTGTCCCCGTGGTGTCCCTGCGGTGTCCCCATGGTGTCCCTGCAGTGTCCTTGGGCACTGACCCATCCTGGTGTCCCCGCGGTGTCCCCATGGTGTCCCTGGGCACTGAGCCATCCTGGTGTCCCCGTGGTGTCCCCACGGTGTCCCCGCGGTGTCCCCGGGCACTGAGCCGTCCTGGTGTCCCCGCGGTGTCCCCACGGTGTCCCTGTGGTGTCCCCAGGCACTGAGCCATCCTGGTGTCCCCGCGGTGTCCCCAGGCACTGAGCCATCCTGGTGTCCCCGTGGTGTCCCCGCGGTGTCCCTGGGCACTGAGCTGTCCTGGTGTCCCTGCGGTGTCCCCATGGTGTCCCTGGGCACTGACCCATCCTGGTGTCCCCACGGTGTCCCCGCGGTGTCCCCAGGCACTGAGCCATTCTGGTATCTCCGTGGTGTCCCCGCGGCGTCCCTGCGCTGTCCCTGTGCTGTCCCCAGGCACTGAGCCGTCCTGGTGTCCCCGTGGTGTCCCCAGGCACTGAGCTGTTCTGGTGTCCCCGTGGTGTCCCCAGGCACTGAGCTGTTCTGGGGTCCCTGTGGTGTCCCCACGTTGTCCTCGCAGTGTCCCCGGGCACTGAGCCATTCTCGTGTCCCTGTTGTGTCCCCACGGTGTCCCTGCACTGTCCCTGCACTGTCCCCGCGCTGTCCCTAGGCACTGAGCCGTCCCCCCTCCCCGCAGGCGAGCAGGACGAGTCCCTGTGCAGGAGCTACATCTCGCAGCTGAAGGACATCCGGCTGCAGCTGGAGAGCTGCGAGAGCCGCACCGTGCATCGCCTGCGCCTGCCCCTCGAGGCCGACCCCCTGCGCGAGTGCGCGCAGCGCCAGGCTGAGCAGCAGGTGTGTGACGCGTGTGTGACACCCGTGACGTGTGTGTGACACGCGTGTGATGCACGTGTGACAGGTGTGAGATGTGGGTCACATGTGAGTGAGGTGTGTGTGACACCTGTAACATGTGTGTGACATGTGTGATGCATGTGTGATGTATATGTGACACGTGTGTGACACCTGAGTTATATGTGTGACACGTGAGATGTATGTGACACATGAGTGATGCATATGTGAGATGTGTGTGACATCTCTTTGACATGTGTGTGACACGTATGTGACACGCATGTGACACACATGTGACGTGTGTGTGACACACATGTGACGTGTGTGACGTGTGTGATGCGTGTGTGATACCTCTATGATGTGTGTGATGGGGGTGTGACACGTGTGATGCATGTGTGATACGTGTGTGATGTGTGTGACGTGTGTGACACCCGTGTGACACCTCTATGATGTGTGTGACACTTGTGTGATGTGTGTGACGTGTGTGATGCATGTGTGACGTGTGACTTGTGTGTGACATCTGTGTGACACTTGTATTGTGTGTGATGCGTGTGATACGTGTGACATGCTGTGACACCTGTGTGACACATGTGACACCTCTATGTGTGCAACACGTGTGTAACACCCGTTTGATATATGTGTGACATGGATGTGACACGTGTGAGGCATGTGACGCGGGTGTGATACCTGTGTGACGTGTGTGTGACACCTGTTTGACACGTGTGTGACACCTGTGTGATGTGTGTGACACACATGTGACACCTGTTTGACACCTGTGTGACATGCCTGTGATGTGTGTGACTCGTGATGAGTGTGATGCGTGTGTGACACTTATGTGTGATACACCTGTGACACCTGTGTGACACCTGTGTGTGACACACCTGTTACACGTGTGTGACATGTGTGTGACACCTGCAGTGCACACAGATGGCACGTCCGTGCCAGGCTGGCCCTGGGGCAGTGGTGTGGGCTGGAAAAG
The DNA here is from genome assembly GCF_009819885.2 of Catharus ustulatus. Lineage (NCBI taxonomy): Eukaryota > Metazoa > Chordata > Aves > Passeriformes > Turdidae > Catharus > Catharus ustulatus. Next base: position 165,259,699 of record NC_046221.1, read on the forward strand.
CCCTCAGAGCCCACTGAGTCCCTCCCAGCACTGCCAAGGCCACCCCTGACCGTGTCCCCAAGTGCCACCTCCCCATGGCTGTAAAACCTCCCAGGGTGGCACTGCCCCTGCCCTGGGCAGCTGCACCGGGGCTGCACAGCGTTTTCCAGAAGTTTCCAAATGTTCCTCCTGAACTCCCCAGGGGTGGCGCTGCCCCTGCCCTGGGCTGCACAGCGTTTTCCAGAACATTCCCAATATCCCTCCTGCCCCCTGCCCAGGGCTGCACCCGTTTCCCAGGAGTTTTTCCCCAATATCCCTGCAGGGATGGGCTGCAGAGCCTCCCCCTGCCGTGCCCCTCCGAGAGGGGGCAGCGCTCGGTGGGGCACAGACTGAGGGGCTCCTTCCCTGCAGCAAACGCACCTGGAGCTGGAGGGCATCCAGAAGAACCTGAACAAGGTCAGCGAGAAGACGGAGCAGGTGCTGGCGCAGCCGGAGCAGGCGAGCTCGGCGCCCGTGCTGCGCTCCGAGCTGGAGGTGACCCTGCGGAAGATGGAGCAGGTGTACAGCCTGTCCAGCATCTACCTGGAGAAGTGAGTGCCCCTGGCACCGACCCCGGGCTGGCAACGAGCCCGGGCAGCTGGGAGCCCGTGGGGAGGCTGGGGAGAGCCAGCACGGCTTTGCCTTTCCTCTCTTTCCCTCTTCTTCCTTCTTTTCCCTTCTTTTCCCCTTTCTCTTCCCTGCTGTGTGGGGCTGCTCTTGCTGAGCTGTCCCACTCCCACCCTGATTCCGTCCCACTCCCACCCTGATCCCATCCTGCTCCCGTTCCACTCCTGTCCCAATCCTGCTCCTGTCCCACTCCCATCCTGATCCTGACGAATCTGTCCCATTCCCATCCCGCTCCTGCTCCTGGCTAATCTGTCCTGCTCCCATCCCACTCCTGCTCCAATCCTGATCCCATCCCACTCCCACCCTGCTCCTGTCCTGCTTCCATCCCTCTCCTGATCCTGGCTAATCTGTCCTACTCCCATCCTGTTCCCATCCTGCTCCAATCCCACTCTAATCCTGCTCCCATCCCATTCTCACCCCACTCCTGCTCCCATCCCACTCCCACCCTGCTCCCGTCCCGCTCCCATCCTGCCCCTGGCTAATCCATCCTACTCCGCTCCCATCCTGATCCCGTCCCAATCCCATGCTGCTCCTGGCTAATCCGTCCTGCTTCCATCCCACTCCCACCCCGCTCCTGCTCCTGTCCCGCTCCCATCCTGCTCCTCTCCTACTTCCATCCCGCTCCCACCACACTCCTGCTCCTATCCCACTCACATCCTGCTAATCCATTCCACTCCCATCCCACTCCTGCTCCCGGCTAATCCGTCTCACTCCACTCCCATCCCTCTCCCATCCCGCTAATCTGTCCCCCTCCCACCACACTCCCATCCCTCTTCCATCCCACTCCCATCTCTCTCCCACTCCCATCCTACTCCTGCTCCCATTCCTTTCCCTCTCCTACCCCACTCCCATCCTGCTCCCATCCCACTTCCATCCTACTCCTGCTCCCATTCCTTTTCCACCCCACTCCCATCCCACTCCCACCCCACTCCCATCCCACTCCCACCCCACTCCCATCCCACTCCCTCTCCCATCCCACTCCCATCCCTCTCCCATCCCGCTCCCACTCCCATCCCGCTCCCACTCCCATCCCTCTCCCACTCCCATCCCGCTCCCACTCCCATCCTGCTCCCACACCACTCCCATCCCACTCCCATCTGTCTCCCACTCCCATCCTGCTCCTATCCCACTCCCACCCCACTCCCATCCCACTCCCACCGCTCTCCCGCTCCGGCTGACGCCCTCCCCGTGCTGCAGGCTCAAGACCATCGGGCTGGTGATCCGCAGCACGCAGGGGGCCGAGGAGCTGCTCCGCAAGTACGAGGAGCAGCTGAAGGACGTGCAGGCGGTGCCGGCTGACCTGGCCGAGCTGGAGGCCAGCAAGGCTGAGCTGAAGGTACCAGCGGCTCTGGGGTGCTCGGGGCAGCCGGGGGGGCGGCTGGGGGACACCGTGGCCAGCCCTGACCGGTGCCCATGTGCCACAGCGGCTGCGAGCCGAGGCCGAGAGCCACCAGCCCTTCTTCAGCACACTGGAGACCGACCTGGGCAAGGCCAAGGACGTGAACGAGCGCATGGTGCGCGGGCACAGCGAGCGCGACGTGGACCTGGAGCGCTACCGGGAGCGCGTGCAGCAGCTGCTGGAGCGCTGGCAGGCCGTGCTGGGCCAGGCCGACCTGCGCCAGCGCGAGCTGGACCAGCTGGGCCGCCAGCTGCGCTACTACCGGCAGAGCTGCGACGCGCTGCGCCAGTGGATCCGCGACGCCCGGCAGCGCCAGGAGGCCATCCAGGCCGTGCCCATCACCGACAGCCAGGCTGTGCGCCAGCAGCTGCTGCAGGAGAAGGTGCTGCTGGCCCTGGGGCTGGGGGGCTCCTGGGCATCCCCAGTGGGCAAGGGGGGCTCCTGGGCATCCCCAGTGGGGCAAGGGGGGCTCCTGGGCATCCTGAGTGGGGCAAGGGGGGCTCCAGGGCATCCCCAGTGGGCAAGGAGGGCTCCTGGGCATCCCCAGTGGGGCAAGGGGTGCTCCAGGGCATCTACAGCAGGGTGAGGGGTGTGCCTGGGCATCCCCAGTGGGTGAGGGGGCTCCTGAGCCTCTTTAATGGGGCAAGGGAGACTCCTGGGCATCCCCAGTGGGCAAGGGGGGCTCCTGGGCATTCCCAGCAGGGTGAGAGGTATGCCTGGGCATCCCAAGTGGGGCAAGGGGTGCTTCCAGCCATTCCCAGTGGTGGAAGGGGTGCTCCTGGGCATCCCCAGTGGGCAAGAGGGGCTCCTGGACATCCTCAGTGGGCAAGGGGTGCTTCTGGGCATCCCCAGCAGGGTGAGGGGTGAGCCTGGACATCCTCAGTGGGCAAGAGGGGCTCCTGGGCATCCCCAGCAGGACAAGGGGTGCTCTTGGCTATCTCTGGCTGTGCCACCGCAAAGGATCACCTGGCCATCCCCAGCAGAGTCCAGGGTGCCCCTGCCCATCTCTTTCTATGGCAGTGAGGGGAGTCCCCGGTGGTCTCCAGCCATGGCACGCTGAGTGTCATTCTTGGGTGGCTGCAGCAGGAGGGGGACCCTTCCTGGCCATGGCACCACCATGGTGGGTGCTCTCAGCCATCCCCAGAGGGATGGGGGGTGCTCCTGACCGTTGTTGGCAGCAGGGTGAGGGGTTCTCCTGGCCGTTCCTAGCCATGGCAGGGCAAGTGTTGCTCCTGGCCATCCCTGGGGTGAGGTGTGCTCCTGTGTGGCTGTGGGGTGCCTGGGCTCACCCCCTCGTGTCTCCCCAGAAACTGCTGGAGGAGTGTGAGCAGCACAAGGACAAGGTGGAGGAGTGCCAGCGCTACGCCAAGCAATACATCGATGCCATCAAGGTGTGCCCACAGCCGGGGGGCCGGGCTGGGTGTGGGGCTGGGGAGGCAGCACCGTGGCTGAGGGGCTCGTGGCTCGTAGCAGAGCTTTGATCACTCTCTCCTGGTCAGGACTACGAGCTGCAGCTGGTGAGCTTCAAGGCACAGGTGGAGCCGGTGGCATCGCCGGCCAAGAAGCCCAAAGTGCAGTCGGCGTCGGACAGCATCATCCAGGAGGTGAGGAGGAGTCTCCCTGTCCCGGGGGGGTCTGGCTGCCCCTGGCCCGGGGTGTCCTGCAGCTCCTGGGGTGCGGCTGCTCACTGAAGGGGTGAACGTGGGGGTGCAGCCCCATCTCTGCCGGGGTGGCGGCGGGCCGTGGGCGAGCTCCCCTCCCTCCTGCTGACCCCCTGTCCCCACAGTACGTGGACCTGCGGACGCAGTTCAGTGAGCTGACCACGCTCACCACCCAGTACATCAAGTTCATCACCGAGACGCTGCGGCGGCTGGAGGACGAGGAGGTAGGAGGGGGTGCAGGGCGGCATGGCCGGCTGTGTGACCAAAAAGGAATGTGGTTCATGGGGTCTGAACTGGCCCAATCACTAATGCCAGCCTGTGGCCATGGCTCCAGCCCCATCACTGACACTGGCCCATGGCTGTGACTCCAGCCCCATCACTAACACTGGCCGTGGCTGTGACTCCAGCCCCATCACTGACACTGGCCCATGGCTGTGACTCCAGCCCCATCATTGACACTGGCCCATGGCCATGGCTCCAGCCCCAACGCTGACAGTGACCCATGGCTCTGACTCCAGCCCTGGCCCCATCATTAACATTGGCCCATGGCTGAGACTCCAACCCCATGACTAACACTGGCCCATGGCTGTGACTCCAGCCCCATGACTAACACTGGCCCATGGCTGTGACTCCAGCCCCATGACTAGCACTGGCCCACAGCCATGACTCCAGCCCCATCACTAACACTGTGACTCCAGCCTCATCATTGACACTGGCCCATGGCTGTGACTCCAGCCCCAGTGCTGACACTGGCCCATGGCTGTGACTCCAGCCCCAGTGCTGACACTGGCCCATGGCTGTGACTCCAGCCCCATGACTCACACTGGCCCATGGCCGTGACTCCAGCCCCATGACTAACACTGGCCCATGGCTGTGACTCCAGCCCCATCCCTAACACTGGCCCATGGCTGTCACTCCAGCCCCATCCCTAACACTGGCCCGCAGCCATGACTCTATCACTAACACTAGCCCACTAGCTCCTGCTCCCTGCTGGGCTCCTGGGAGCGAGGCTGCTGGCTCTGCTCACAGTGGCTCTCCGAACCAGCTGGCTGTGGGCACCGGGGGCTCTGGTGTGACTGGTGGTAGGAGGCACTTCCCAGATACACGTGGTGCAGTCAGCACCTGCCTGCGCATGCTGCTGTGCTGGGTGCTGGCCAGCGGGGTCTGGCGTGGGGTAACCTCTCTAACTCTTGGTTTCTGCCCTTGGAGCCGCTTTGCCAGTGCTTTATCTTGGGGAATATTTGTGTTGGTGGGGATCTAATGGAGGGTAAAAAACCAGGATGACTCTGGCAGCCGTGCACCAGGTACTCACTCTGCGCATGCCTTCTCCTCATGGCACCCTCCGCCTCCCCCACGCCTCACCCTCTCCTCCTCGCCCTCCTCTTCGTCTCTTCTGCTCCGGGACCAGGGGTCCGGTGTGGGGTCTGGCTCTCCTGCATGCGCTGCCTGTGCCCGGGCCCTGCGGAGCGTGCGGCTGCCTCGCTCACGGTGCATGCGGCACGGCCCCAAGCCAGGCGCCAGCTGCGTTGGCCCTTTGGCAGACCCTGCTCCCAGCTGCCTGGAGAGGGCTGGGAGGGGTTAGAACCAGCTGAACTGCTCTCTCCTGTTGAGGCTTTCCGGGCAGGGAAGGCTCTGCTGGCACCGCCCTCGCACCACTGCCCTCTGCTCCGTCTCTCTCCTTTGCCCGTGGCAGGGGCTGTCTGTGCCAGCCCCCTGGCAGGGGAGGCCATGGTGGTGATGTGCACGCTGCTCGCATCGTCGTCATCGCTTGGGCTCCGCTCGCTCTCTGTCCCTTCTCTCTGGAACGTGGCTCCCTGCGCTGCTGTCTGGCTCCTGTTGCCTGTCTGCCTGTGCTGTCGTGTGTCCCCTGTCGTGCCACACATCTTCTGGAAGCTGGCGTCACCGGCTCATGCGGTGGCCCAGGGGCCGAAGCCATTCCACGCGCATCTGCCACCCCTCCGCAGTCTCGGCGGTGCGTGGCTGGGCCGGCATCGATTCCACGGCGCGATCGCATCCCTTGTGATTTGTCTCTCTCTCCCCTCTCTGTCCCCTGCACCCTCTTTCCCCTCCAGAAAGCCGCCGAGAAGCTGAAAGAGGAGGAGAGGAAGCGGCTGGCGGAGGTGGAGGCGCAGCTGGAGAAGCAGCGGCAGCTGGCCGAGGCCCACGCCAAAGCCAAGGCGCAGGCAGAGGCGGAGGCGCGGGAGCTGCAGCTCCGCATGCAGGAGGAGGTCACCCGGCGGGAGGTGGTGGCCGTGGATGCCGAGCAGCAGAAGCAGAACATCCAGCAGGAGCTGATGCAGCTGCGGCAGAACTCGGACCACCAGATCAAGGCCAAGGTGAAGCTGATCGAGGAGGCTGAATACAACCGCAAGAAGGTGGAGGAGGAGATCCGCCTCATCCGCCTGCAGCTGGAGAGCACCGAGAAGCAGCGGGAGGGCGCAGAGACAGAGCTGCAGGAGCTGCGGGCGCGTGCTGAGGAGGCCGAGCGGCAGAAGCGGCAGGCACAGGAGGAGGCCGAGCGCCTGCGCCGGCAGGTGAAGGAGGAGAGCCAGAAGAAGCGGGAGGCGGAGGAGGAGCTGAAGCGCAAGGTGCAGGCCGAGCGCGAAGCGGCGCGGGAGAAGCAGAAGGCGGTGGCAGACCTGGAGCAGCTGCGGCTGCAGGCGGAGGAGGCTGAGCGACGCATGCGGCAGGCAGAGGCTGAGAAGGACCGGCAGATCCAGGTGGCCCAGGAGGTGGCCCAGCGCAGTGCTGAGGCCGAGCTGCAGAGCAAGAGGCTCTCTTTCGCCGAGAAGACGGCGCAGCTGGAGCTGTCGCTGCAGCAGGAGCACGATGTGGTGGCCCAGCTGCAGGAGGAGGCTGAGCGGCTGAAGAAGCAGCAGCTGGAGGCCGAGCGCTCGCGGGAGGAGGCTGAGAAGGAGCTGGAGCGCTGGCGGCAGAAGGCCAACGAGGCGCTGCGCCTGCGCTTGCAGGCCGAAGAGGTGGCCCACAAGAAGTCGCTGGCACAGGAGGAGGCCGAGAAGCAGAAGGAGGACGCGGAGCGCGAGGCCCGCAAGCGCGCCAAGGCAGAGGAGGCGGCCCTGCGGCAGAAGGAGCTGGCGGAGGAAGAGCTGGAAAAGCAGCGGGAGCTGGCGGAGGGCACAGCCCAGCAGAAGCTGGCGGCGGAGCAGGAGCTGATCCGGCTGAAGGCCGAGATGGAGAACGGGGAGCAGCAGCGCCTGCTCCTGGAGGAAGAGCTCTCGCGGTTGAAGGGGGAGGTGAACGAGGCCATGCAGAGGAGGAAAGAGCTGGAGGAGGAGCTGGCCAAGCTGCGGGCAGAGATGGAGGTCCTGCTGGAGAGCAAGGCCAAGACGGAGGAGGAGTCACGCTCCAGCAGCGAGAAGTCCAAGCAGCAGCTGGAGGCCGAGGCCAACAAGCTGCGGGAGCTGGCCGAGGAGGCCGCCCGCCTGCGTGCCATCTCTGAGGAGGCCAAGCGGCAGCGGCAGCTGGCAGAGGACGAGGCCAGCCGGCAACGGGCCGAGGCTGAGCGCATCCTGAAGGAGAAGCTGGCGGCCATCAACGAGGCCTCACGGCTGAAAGCGGAGGCGGAGATCGCGCTGAAGGAGAAGGAGGCGGAGAACGAGCGGCTGCGGCGGCTGGCGGAGGATGAGGCCTACCAGCGCAAGCTGCTGGAGGAGCAGGCAGCCCAGCACAAGCAGGACATCGAGGAGAAGATCGCCCTGCTGAAGCGCTCCTCAGAGAGCGAGCTGGAGAGGCAGAAGGGGCTTGTGGAGGACACCCTGCGGCAGCGGCGACAGGTGGAGGAGGAGATCCGCGCCCTCAAGGCCAGCTTCGAGAGGGCCTCAGCTGGCAAGAGCGAGCTGGAGCGGGAGCTGAACCGCATCCGTGGGGAAGCAGAGGAGGTGCAGCGCAGCCGGGAGCAGGCGGAGCGGGAGGCTGAGCGGCAGCGGGCGCTGGCGCTGGAGGAGGAGGGCCGGCGGCGTGAGGCTGAAGAGAAGGTGCAGGCCATCCTGGCGGCAGAGGAGGAGGCTGGGCGGCAGCGGCGGCAGGCCCTGGAGGAGGTGGAGCGGCTGCGGGCCATGGTGGAGGAGGCGCGGCGGCAGAAGGAGCTGGCGGAGAAGGAGTCGGAGCGGCAGATCCAGCTGGCGCGGGAGGCAGCGCAGAAGCGGATTGCGGCGGAGGAGAAGGCGCACCTGGCTGCCGTGCAGCAGAAGGAGCAGGAGCTGCTGCAGACTCGCCAGCAGGAGCAGAGCCTCCTGGACCGGCTGCGCGAGGAGGCCGAGCGGGCCCGGCGGGCAGCTGAAGAGGCCGAGTTTGCCCGTGGCAAGGCTGAGCAGGACGCCACCTTGTCCCGGCAGCGCGTGGAAGAGGCCGAGCGGCTGAAGCAGCGGGCAGAGGAGGAGGCGCAGGCCAAGGCACAGGCACAGGCGGATGCAGAGAAGCTGCGGAAGGAGGCCGAGCTGGAGGCGGCCAAACGGGCGCAGGCGGAGCAGGCGGCCCTGCGGCAGAAGCAGCTGGCCGACGCCGAGATGGAGAAGCACAAGAAGTTCGCTGAACAGACGCTGCGGCAGAAGGCGCAGGTGGAGCAGGAGCTGACCAAGGTGAAGCTGCAGCTGGATGAGACCGACCACCAGAAGGGCATCCTGGACGAGGAGCTGCAACGTCTGAAGGAGGAGGTGACAGACGCTGTCCGGCAGAAGGCCCAGGTGGAGGAGGAGCTCTTCAAGGTCCGGGTGCAGATGGAGGAGCTGGCCAAGCTGAAGAGCCGCATTGAGGAGGAGAACAAGGCACTGATCCTCAAGGACAAGGACAACACGCAGAAGTTCCTGGCAGAGGAGGCAGAGAAGATGAAGCAAGTGGCAGAGGAGGTGGCCCGGCTGAGCGTGGAGGCACAGGAGGCCGCCCGCATGCGGCAGCTGGCCGAGGACGACCTGGCACAGCAGCGGGCGCTGGCAGAGAAGATGCTGAAGGAGAAGATGCAGGCGGTGCAGGAGGCCACGCGGCTGCGGGCTGAGGCCGAAATGCTGCAGAAGCAGAAGGATCTGGCACAGGAACACGCCAAGAAGCTGCAGGAGGACAAGGAGCAGATGCAGCAGCGCCTGGCTGAGGAGACCGAGGGCTTCCAGAAGACACTGGAGGCCGAGCGCCGGCGGCAGCTGGACATCACGGCCGAGGCCGAGCGCCTCAAGCTGCAAGTGGCCGAGATGAGCATGGCCCAGGCCAAGGCTGAGGAGGAAGCCAAGCGGTTCAAGAAGCAGGCGGAGGAGATCAGTGAGAGGCTGCACGAGACTGAGCTGGCCACACAGGAGAAGATGACAATGGTGCACACCCTGGAGATCCAGCGGCACCAGAGCGATGAGGACGCGGAAAAGCTGCGGCAGGCCATCGCTGACCTGGAGAAGGAGAAGGAGAAGCTGAAGCAGGAGGCGGCGCTGCTGCAGCAGAAGGCAGAGGAGGTACTGGGCTCTGGGTCCCCCTTAGCGGTGGTGGTGCACAGGGAGGCCGTCCCTCTTCCCAGCCAGCCCACACCATCCCTGGGCAGGTCCCCAAGGACCGGCACTGGGGATGGTGGGGCAGGACCCCCTGTGCAGGTCAGGGATGTGCGTAGAGTCGGGGGCAGTGGAGCAAACCCCTCAGGCAGCGTCGGAGTGGGACCCCAAACCCCTGGAGCCGTGGAGGTGGGATCCCCACCACTCTTTCCCCCACCGTGGCACGTCCTGCCGTGTTCCTCTCTGTGCCCAGCTCCCAGCCTTAGTGCCGGGGGCTCCCTTGTGTCCTCCCCCTGCTCATCGTGCCCCGTGTTGTGTGTGGCTCCCTAACCCCGGCTCTGCTCCTTAACTCTTACCTGATGTAGGGAGTGTGTGGGTGACTCTGTGGCTCCGTGCCACCCCTGCTGCCCGTGCCCCTGCCTCAGCCCACTCTCAGTCCCCCACTGCCCTCCAGGGTGTCTGACCGCACTGTTCTCTCTCCCACCCCAGATGCAGGTGGCCCAGCAGGCTCAGCTCCGTCAGGAGACGCAGCTCCTCCAGCAGAGCTTCCTGACGGAGAAAGATGCCCTGCTGCAGAAGGAGAAGCTCATTGAGGAGGAGAAATCGAAGCTGGAGAAGCTCTTTAAGGATGAGGTGAACAAAGCCCAGAACCTGAAGGCAGAGCAGGAGCGGCAGCAGCAGGAGATGGAGCAGGAGAAGCAGCAGTTGAAAGCTATGTTGGACGAAGCCAAGAAGCATCAGAAGGAAGCTGAGGAAAACGTTCGGCACAAGCAGGAGGAGCTACAGCAGCTGGAGAGACAGCGACAGCAGCAGGAGAAACTTCTGGAAGAAGAGAACAAGAAGCTGAGGGAGAGGCTGGAGCAGATGCAGGAGGAGTACAAGGCTGCCCTGGCCCAGAGACGGGAGATCATGATCCAGACAGACGACCTGCCTGGGGAGGCGGTTACGACAACGCAGCTGCTGGACATCAAGGCTGTGCCCAACGGCCGGGATGCAATGGACGGCTTAGCCCAGAACGGGGAGCCGGAGTTCGCCTTTGACGGCATCCGGCAGAAGGTGTCAGCAGAGAAGCTGGCTGATGCCGGCATTCTGAGCAGGGACAGCTTAGACAAGTTGGCGAAGGGTGTTGTGAGCGTGGGTGAACTCTCTCAGAGGGAGGATGTCAGGAAGTACCTGCAGGGCAAGAGCAGCATTGCCGGCTTGCTGATCAAACCCTCCAACCAGAAGATGAGCATCTACGAGGCCATGAAGAAGAAGCTGCTCAGCCCAGGCACAGCACTGGTGCTCCTGGAGGCGCAGGCTGCTTCTGGTTTCATCATTGACCCTGTGCACAACGCGAGGCTCTCGGTGAACGAAGCAGTGCGGGAGGGAGTGATCGGGCCGGAGCTGCACAACAAGATGCTGTCGGCCGAGCGCGCTGTCACCGGCTATAAGGACCCGTACACGGGCGACAAGATCTCCCTGTTCCAGGCCATGCAGAAGGATCTCATTGTCAGGGATCACGGCATCCGCCTGCTCGAGGCCCAGATCGCCACCGGCGGCATCATCGACCCTGTCAACAGCCACCGCCTGCCCGTGGAAGCTGCCTACAAGCGCGGCTACTTCGATGAGGAGATGAACCAGGTCCTGTCCGACCCCACTGATGACACCAAGGGCTTCTTCGACCCCAACACTCAGGAGAACCTCACCTACCTGCAGCTCATGGAGCGGTGCGTGACTGACCCCGACACAGGGCTGTGCCTCCTGCCTCTCACTGACCAAGCAGCCAAAGCTGGAGAGCTGGTCTACACTGACAAGGAAGCCAAGGATGTCTTCAAGAAGGCCACAGTGACAGCGCCGTTCGGCAAGTTCCAAGGCAAGACCATGACCATCTGGGAGCTCATCAACTCTGAATACTTCACCGAGGACCAAAGGCGGGACCTGATCCAGCAGTACAGGACTGGCAAGATCACAGTGGAGAAGATCATCAAGATCGTCATCACAGTTGTGGAGGAAAGTGAGAAGAAGAGCCAGATGTGCTTTGAGGGGCTGCGGGGCCCCGTGCCCGCTGCCGAGCTGCTCGAGAGCAAGATCATCAACAAGGACCTCTACAACCAGCTGCACCAGGGCAAGAAGTCCGTAAAGGATGTGGCCGAGATGGAGTCCGTGCGGCAGTACCTGAAGGGCACGGATGCCATCGCCGGCGTCCTGGTGGAGTCTACGGGCCAGAAGTTCACCTTTTACGAGGCCCTGAAGAGAAACCTGCTGAAACCAGAGGTTGCCCTGCCCCTGCTGGAGGCTCAAGCTGCCACCGGCTACATCATCGACCCTGTGGGTAACAAGCTCTTCTCTGTGGATGAGGCAGTGAAGGCCGAGGTGGTGGGGCCAGAGTTCCATGAGAAGCTGCTGTCGGCAGAGAAGGCAGTGACTGGCTACAAGGATCCCTACACAGGTCAGACGGTTTCCCTCTACCAAGCACTCCAGAAGGGCCTCATCCCCAGTGATACTGGACTCCGACTGCTGGACGTCCAGCTGGCCACCGGTGGCATTATCGACCCTGTCAACAGCCACCGGCTCCCGCTTGAGGTCGCCTACAAGCGCGGCTACTTCGACCCAGAGATAAACAAGGCTCTGGCTGAGTTCCAAGACGATGCCAAGGCTTTCTACTGTCCCAACACCCAGGAGCACCTCACCTATACCCAGCTGCAGAAGACTTGCCACCGTGACAAGCAGACTGGCCTGTGCCTGCTGCCGCTGTCCGACGAGGCGATCCAGTCCCAGCAGGAGGAGGTCTACACCGACAGCCAGGCCAAGGAGTGCTTTGACAAAGCCACCATAGAGGTGCCGGTGGGCAGCATGAAGGGCCAGACAATGACCATCTGGGAGCTGATCCACTCTGAGTACTTCACAGAGGAGCACAGGCGGGAGCTGCTCCGGCAGTACAAGACAGGCAAAGTCACCATCGAGAAGATCATCAAGATTGTGATCACCATCATCGAGGAGGCAGAGACCAAAAAGCAGGAGAAGCTGACGTTCAGTGGTCTGCGGGCACCGGTGCCGGCCAGCGAGCTGCTGGAGTCCTGCATCATCAGCAAAACCCAGTACGAGCAGCTGAAGGATGGCAAGAAATCGGTGAAGGACCTCTCTGAGACCGATGCGGTGAGGAGATTCCTGCATGGCAGTGACTGCATTGCTGGTGTCTATGTGGAGGCTACCAAGGAGAAGCTGAACATCTACGAGGCCATGAAGAGGAACCTGCTGAGGCCCAGCACTGCCGTGATCCTGCTGGAGGCCCAGGCAGCCACCGGGTTCTTGATCGACCCCGTGAAGAACCGCAAGCTGTACGTCAACGAGGCGGTGAAGGCTGGCATTGTCGGGCCTGAGCTGCACGAGAAGCTGCTGTCGGCTGAGAAAGCTGTCACGGGCTACAAGGATCCCTACTCGGGTGATACCATCTCCCTGTTCCAGGCCATGAAGAAAGGGCTGATTGTCAAGGAGCACGGCATCCGCCTGCTCGAGGCCCAGATCGCCACCGGCGGCATCATCGACCCCGTGCACAGCCACCGCCTGCCCGTGGATGTGGCCTACAAGCGCGGCTACTTCGATGAGGAGATGAACCGGACCCTCTCCGACCCCACTGATGACACCAAGGGGTTCTTCGACCCCAACACTCAGGAGAACCTCACCTACCGGCAGCTGAAGGAGAGGTGCATCGAGGATCCCGAGACGGGGCTGTACCTGCTGCCTCTGCGGGAGCCTGAGAAGCCGAAAGTGGTGGAAACCACTCACATGTACACAGAAGCAGAGACACGCAAGGTGTTTGAGGAGACGCAGGTGGACATCCCTGTGGGCAGCCGGGCAGGCTCCTCCATGTCGCTCTGGGAGATCATGCACTCGGACCTGCTGCCCGAGGAGCAGCGCAAACATCTCATGGAGGAGTTCCAGTCGGGCCGCGTGTCCAAGGAGCGCATGATCATCATCATCATCGAGATCATTGAGAAGACCGAGATCATCCGGCAGCAGAATCTCACATCCTATGACTACATCCGGCGCCGCATCACAGCCGAGGACCTCTACGAGGCCAGGATTATCTCACAGGACATCTACAACCTGCTGAAACAGGGCTCCAAAACCTTCCGGGAGCTCCTGGACGTGGAGACTGTCTGGAAGTACCTTTATGGCTCAGGCTGCGTGGCTGGCATCTACATCCCCTCCTCCAAGCAGACACTCAGCATCTACCAGGCGCTGAAGAAGGGGCTGATCAACCCTGAAGTGGCCCGCTCCCTCCTGGAGGCCCAGGCAGCCACCGGCTTCATGATCGACCCCACGAAGAATGAAATGCTGACTGTCGATGAGGCAGTGAGGAAGGGCGTGGTGGGGCCAGAGATCCACGACCGGCTCCTGTCCGCAGAGAGGGCCGTGACCGGCTACAGAGACCCGTACAGCGAACAGAAGATTTCCCTCTTCCAGGCCATGAAGAAGGATCTCATTCCCAGCGAAGAGGCCCTCAAGCTCCTGGACGCCCAGATCGCCACCGGTGGCGTCGTTGACCCGCACTTGGGCTTCCACCTGCCCCTGGAGGTGGCCTACCAGCGGGGCTTCATCAACAAGGAGACGTACGACATGCTGTCAGAGCCCAGCGAGGTGCGCAGCTACGTGGACCCCTCCACAGATGAGAAGCTCAGCTACACGCAGCTGCTGCGGCGCTGCCGCAAGGACGAGAGCTCCGGGCTCCTCCTGCTCCCGCTCTGCGACACACGGAAGCTCACGTTCCGGGGGCTGCGGAAGCAGATCACCGTGGAGGAGCTGGTCCTTTCGCAGGTGATGGATGAAGCCACAGCCCAGCGCCTCCAGGAAGGCCTCACCTCTGTCGAGGAGGTCTCTCAGAACCTGAAGAAGTTCCTGGAGGGCACCAGCTGCATCGCTGGCGTCTTCGTGGACTCCACAAAGGAGCGTCTGTCCATCTACCAGGCCATGAAGAAGGGGATCATCCGGCCCGGCACTGCCTTCGAGCTCCTGGAGGCGCAGGCGGCCACGGGCTACGTGATTGACCCCATCAAGGGCCTCAAGCTGACGGTGGAGGAAGCCGTGCGCATGGGCATCGTGGGCCCCGAGTTCAAGGACAAGCTGCTCTCTGCCGAGAGGGCCGTCACCGGCTACCGGGACCCCTACACCGGCAAGCTCATCTCGCTCTTCCAGGCTATGAAGAAGGGTCTGATCCTGAAGGACCACGGGATCCGCCTGCTGGAGGCCCAGATTGCCACCGGGGGCATCATTGACCCCGAGGAGAGCCACCGCCTGCCCGTGGAGGTGGCCTACAAGAGGGGCCTCTTTGACGAGGAGATGAACGAGATCCTGCTGGACCCCAGTGACGACACCAAGGGCTTCTTCGACCCCAACACGGAGGAGAACCTCACCTACCTGCAGCTCATGGAGCGCTGCATCACGGACCCGGAGACCGGCCTCTGCCTCCTGCCTCTGAAGGAGAAGAAGAGAGAGAGGAAGACCTCGTCCAAGTCCTCTGTCCGCAAGCGCCGGGTGGTGATCGTGGACCCAGAGACAGGCAAGGAGATGTCCGTATATGAAGCCTATCGCAAGGGCCTCATTGACCACCAGACTTACCTGGAGCTGTCAGAGCAGGAGTGCGAGTGGGAGGAGATCACCACCTCCTCCTCCGACGGCGTGGTGAAGTCAATGATCATCGACAGGCGCTCGGGGCGCCAGTATGACATCGATGATGCCATCGGCAAGGGGCTGATTGACCAGTCAGCCCTGGACCAGTACCGCTCGGGCACCCTCTCCATCACCGAGTTTGCCGACATGCTCTCTGGCAACATGGGTGGCTTCCGGTCGCGGTCGTCCTCAGTTGGATCCTCCTCCTCCTACACTGTCAGCCCAGCCCTGTCACGGACCCAGATCTCCATGTGGACTGACCCAACTGAAGAGACCGGGCCGGTGGCTGGCATCCTGGACACGGACACGCTGGAGAAGGTGTCCATCACCGAGGCCATGCGCCGCAACCTGGTGGACAACATCACAGGGCAGCGGCTGCTGGAGGCCCAGGCCTGCACCGGCGGCATCATCGACCCCAACACCGGTGACAAATGCACCGTCGCCGACGCGGTCACCAAGGGCCTGGTTGACAAGATCATGGTGGACCGCATCAACCTGGCGCAGAAGGCCTTCTACGGCTTCGAGGACCCGCGGACCAAGACGAAGATGTCGGCGGCGCAGGCGCTGAAGAAGGGCTGGCTGTACTACGAGGCCGGGCAGCGGTTCCTGGAGGTGCAGTACTTGACGGGGGGCCTGATCGAGCCTGACGCCCCGGGCCGTGTCTCCCTGGACGAGGCGCTGCAGAAGGGCACCATTGACGCACGGACTGCCCAGAAGCTGCGCGATGTCAACACCTATTCCAAGTACCTCACCTGCCCCAAGACCAAGCTCAAGATCTCCTACAAGGACGCCATGGACCGGAGCATGATCGAGGATGGGACCGGCCTGCGGCTGCTGGAGGCCTCCTCCCAGTCCAGCAAGGGCTACTACAGTCCCTACAACATCAGCAGCGCCGGCTCCACCTCCGGGTCACGCTCGGGCTCCCGCACCGGCTCCCGCTCAGGCTCCCGGCGCGGCAGCTTCGACGCCACTGGCTCCAGCTTCTCCATGACCTTCTCTTCCTCCTCCTACTCCTCGAGTTTCGGGCGCAGATACGCAGGGGGTACCCAGGGCACCGTGGAGGTGGCTGCCCTTGCCCTCGCCCTGGCCGCATCCAGAAGCTGCGGGTGGGAGGCGAGCCGGGAGTGCCCCGGGGTGTGCGGGCCCCTGCTCCACGTGGCCTGAGAGCTGCCAGCCCCCCGAGGCACCGCCTCACCCGCTCCGCATGTGGCAACGCTGCTGGCTAATCACTAGTATTTTTTTTTTAATTTTGAACCTCCACTCTTCTCCCAAAGCAGTGCCTCAAGTTTAACCAAAAAAGAAAAGACTAATAAATTAATATATGCGAATGTGCTGACAGTGTTTGTATATTAAGAGACAAGAGAGAACACACACTATCCTCCCCACCCTGCGCCCCGGGAGCCGGACACCGTTTCCGCTCCTGGCCGCGCCGATCCCGCCGCTGCTCGCACACGGCGCGGCCGAGCCGGACACCAGGAAAACAGTTTCCAGTTTGGATCTAACCACTTAGCACTCTTTTGTAATTAACCTGCCGGCTTCAGCCCCCGCACCCCAAAGGAGGAGACTGCCTTGGCCCCGCGGTGCACCCACCCTACTGCAGCCGATGTGCCAGAGGAGGACGTAGCGGGCTCCTCGGCACTGGACAGCCAGCCACACCACACCAGCCCTGAAGCTGCTGCCTGGATCCCTTCCACTCCTCGGTGCAGCGAGGAGGGGGCTCTGCACCCCTGCCCCGAGCTGCCCCATCTCCCTGCCTTGGCCTGCTGGCACATCCCCACCACCACCACGCCATGGAGCCGGTGCCCCGACCGTAAGTGCCGCGCTGGCGCTGCCCGGTGCTTCCGCGCCACGCGGGGGGACCCTGCCTCCGCTCGCCACTGCGCCCGCCAAGGGGCTTCGCTGCGCGCCTGCCTCCGCCAGCCCACCCGCTCACCCGTCCTCCGGGACGCGCCCGCCGCGGCCGGCCGGTCTGTCTGTCTGTCTCTCCGTGTATCTGGGAAGTGCTTCTGCTCGAGGTTGATTTCCTCACGCTCCATGACCCGTTGGCAGGTGTCTGCCAGAGCCCGCACCCCGGCCTGGGTGTGCGCAGCTCCTGCTCCCAGAACCCCTCAGAGCCAAGGGGGTTTTCCTGACCCTCGCAAAGGGCAGGAGGGCCGTGGGACCCCTGCAGCACAGGGTGGGCCGTGGGATGCTGTAGCAGCCTGGCACACACTCTTGTTAGAAATAGGCAGATCTCAGTAAAACCAGCCTCCTTTTCCTTCTTCGCGGTAACTCCATCCCCTGGCTGCCCCCCGGGCCGGCGCTAACGCGCTCTCTCTCTGGCAGACGTCTTTTTCCAGTCCCAACAAAGACCTCCCAGTGCCACTGGGCGAGCTCCTGAGCTGGGTCTCCGACATCAGCAGGTCGTGGATGGGCTCGAGGGGAGCCCCGGAGGCGGCAGCAGCTCGGCCGTGCTCACTGGCACAGGTAACGCCGAGCTCCCCGGGCTGTCCCGGTCCCTCAGCGGGTGCGCGGCACTGACGGCCGGGCTCCATTCCATGGATTGTTCTCCCTGTCTCATCCCATCTTTTCTGTTCGCTTTGTTGTAGTGTGGCTGGATGTCCATACCACTTCCCCTCATCGCCGCCGTGGAGCCCGTCCCCCGCCCTGAGGCCGGTGGGACTGCACCTGAGGACACGGGGACGTTCTCCCTCACCCTTTGCACTTGCCAGAGTCCCCAGCCAGAGACCAGGGCCACAGTGCCCAAGCAGCCAATGGCCCAAGAAGCACCCACAGGGTCACCTGGCCCCCACTCGCCCCACACACTCCCTCCTCCCCGGGGATGGCCTCTCAGTGTGGTGTCGGGCTCACTGCGGATCTCCAAAACATCTCCTCCTCCCCACCCGCTCTCATCTGCCTCCTGTAAATCCAGTCATGTTACCCTCCGCCTCTGGTGTCATTATTGCTCTCATTACCCCGTTTGGCTTTGCATGAGGTGCCACCGCACGCGGCTCCAGGACAGTCCCCACTCCCGGGGGACCCCACACCCCGCCCATCACTCATCGGGACAGTGGGGGTCCATGGATTACCCAAACACATCTCTTTTTGGGGGCAAAACACTAAACTTGTACATACGGCGAAGTGTCTGTAAAAGGAGCAGCGCGGACCCAGGGCTCGCCTGCCAGGGCAGTAAAGGAGAATCCTCTGAAACCAGCGGCAGCTCTGCGTGGTCTGTTCGCCCCTTGGCCTTACCACCATGACCATGGGCTCCTGTTGCCTCCTGCAGCTTCGTGCTGCGGGCTGTGTGGGCTGCCAGGGTTGTGGTGAAGTGTCTTGGGGTGCCAGGGCTCCTCTGACCAACTCCTGGTGCAGGTGCTGGGCCTGGGCGTGCCCTGGGTGCTGCCAGCACAGAGCAGGGCCATGGGGTGTCCCCAGAGCTACCCCATGCTGCTGGGAGTCCAGTGTCCCTGGCTTTGGGGAGTGGGTGCTGCTGGTGCTGTGGGGGTGTCTGAGCATCACTTGTGTGAGGACAGACCTGTCCCTTCATCAGCAGGGCTCTGGGCTGGGCAAGGACACTGCCAAAAACCCCAAAAATCCATGGCACTGTTCCTGTGTGTGCTGGGCCTGCCCATGGCCTCTGCCCAGTGGGGGCTGTGCTCTGGGCTCTCCCTTTCTGTGCTCTTGTGGGTGGATGGCAGCGAGGCTGAGGGGTTCAGGGGGTTCAGGGTGGCTCAGGATGGGATGGCCTGGCTGGTAGGACAGCAACATTCAGAAGGAAAAGCCTGGCAGACCTGGAGATGTCAGTGCAGCCACTGGCACAGGTGGCCCGAGGGGTGTGTCCAGCCCTGTGACACAGGTGCCACCACACAGCCCAGGCAGGAAGGATCGTTCCAGAGCAGCGCCAGGCACTGTGCCAGGAGCGCCAGAGCTGTCAGGACCCCTGCAATGTCCAGGGGCCGGGGGGTCTCTGTGCCAGGAGCAGCCAAGCGTGTCGGCAGCGCCAGTGGGGAGGCCGGGCTGGCCGGGCCAGATGGCGGTGGCGGGGTGGGACGTTAATTGCATTGTCCATCAGCAATTAACCGCAGCGTCCGTCTGTCCCCACCGGCGCTGGGATGTGGCCGTTAGGGCTGGGGGGATCGGGGGGGTCAGGGCTGCTGCAGGCGCTGGGGGGCTCAGGAGAGGTCCCCGGACAGCAGGACACTCCCCAGGTGACACAAGCTGCTGGGGGCCCTGCCCCACCTCACCACCCCCCAGATATTTCCTTGTGTCCCCCAGGTGTTCCCTGTTCCCCCAGATATGCCTTGCTTACCCCACAACTCCCTGGCTCCCCTCCAAGGCCAGTAGCCTCTCCTAAAGCTCATGAGGCCACCAAAAACCCTCTGAGCACAGCCCAGTCCCACATCACGGGCTGGAAGCCCCTCACGCCCCCCACCCTCACACTGCTGGGGTCCAGCTCTGGTTCCTGGTGAGCATCCCCCCTGCTCCCAGGCCCAGCCACATCCGTGGGCCAGGGGGCCCCTGTTCCCACACCCTGGCATGGGGACCCTCCCTGGTGTGCCCGGGGCAGTGGGACCCCCACTCAATGGCAAAGGAGCACAGGAGGGTGAGGAGGGGGCATGCCCTGAGATCCAGGCTGCTCCTGGGGCACTCCACGGACTCTCTTCATCGTCCTGCATTGCTCCGTGCCACCCTCCCGCCCCACTGACCCCCCTGTCCCTCCCAAAGTCCCTTCAGCTGGGAGTGACCGGCCCAAACTCGTCACCATGGAGAACTCCGTGATGTTCCCCATTTTAATGCCCTGCCTGTCACCCTGCCCTGCTGCTGCGGGGGCTGGGGCCGACCCTCCCCGCCCCTCGAGCTGAGCCATTGCCTGGAAAGGCTGACCCGGAACAGAGAGAGCAGAAGGGATAAAATAGGAATTTATTGAAAGGATTCACCTTGGGCAGTGCAAGAGCCCGCCCGGGGCTGCACCCAAATCAAATCCAGGATGGATCCTGGGCACGAGTTTTACACTTTTATAAGTTTTGGTTCATCCACACATCGGGGTCAATTATCCAAGCACAGTCCCAGGCTGGGAAGTGTCAGCCCCCTTTCCCTCGCTGTTGTTTCTGATTTTTGGGTACCAGTTGTCCTTGATTCTCCAGCCAGAAAAGAATCGTTTTGTCCAACTCCCGACTGTGAACAGAACTTAGAACACCTAACACAAAGTTTCAGAGTTACACACCAATCAGCAGAGATTCTGAAAAGTACAAAAGCCAAAACCCGAGGACTCAAAACCATCCCTCAGCCCTGCGGCGGCACCCGAGGCACCGAGTGCCGAGCACCCCGGGGCTGTCCCTGGCTCCGTGCCCTCGGGGCGTGAGTGGCAGCACCGCCCCGTCCTGTGGGACCCGTGGCCGCTGTCCCAGGCGTGGCTCGGCCCTGCTGGCACCGAGCGCTCGCAGCTCGCTGTGCCCACCGCCCCGGGCGCTGCTGGCTCGGCCCCCGCCGCTCCGGGAACGCTCTGTACAGCTCTCCACAAAGACCGGCCGGCCTCTCCCACGCCCCCCCCTCGCCGGGGCGCTGAACTCCTCACGGCCAGGGACCCCCAGACCCCCCCGGCCGTGCCGCTGCGGCTCGGAGCCCGGCTGTGAGGCGCGGAAAGCGCGGCGCGGGCGGGGATGGAGCTGCCCCAGGGCTGCCACGTCCTGCCGGGCACCAGGCGCAGAGCCGGGTGGCACAGGCTGTGTCCTCTCGGATCTGCCTCTCTGGGAGCTGTCGGGCAGCTCCGGGTCTGTCTGTCCCGGCTGTCACTGTCAGGCAGCTCCGGGTCTGTCTGTCCCGGCTGTCACGGACAGCTCCGGGTCTGTCTGTCCCGGCTGTCACAGGCAGCTCCGGGTCTGTCTGTCCCGGCTGTCACAGGCAGCTCCGGGTCCGTCTGTCCCGGCTGTCACAGGCAGCTCCGGGTCCGTCTGTCCCGGCTGTCACAGGCAGCTCCGGGTCTGTCTGTCCCGGCTGTCACAGGCAGCTCCGGGTCTGTCTGTCCCGGCTGTCACTGTCAGGCAGCTCCGGGTCCGTCTGTCCCGGCTGTCACGGACAGCTCCAGGTCCGTCTGTCCCGGCTGTCACAGGCAGCTCCATGTCCGTCTGTCCCGGCTGTCACAGGCAGCTCCGGGTCTGTCTGTCCTGCCTGTCACAGGCAGCTCCGGGTCCGTCTGTCCTGGCTGTCACGGACAGCCCCGGGTCCGTCTGTCCCGGCTGTCACAGTCAGCTCCGGGTCCGTCTGTCCCGCCTGTCACGGGCAGCTCCGGGTCCGTCTGTCCCGCCTGTCACGGGCAGCTCTGGGTCCGTCTGTCCCGGCTGTCACAGGCAGCCCCGGGTCCGTCTGTCCTGGCTGTCACAGGCAGCCCCGGGTCCGTCTGTCCCGGCTGTCACGGGCAGCTCCGGGTCCGTCTGTCCCGGCTGTCACAGCCAGGCAGCTCCGGGTCCTCCAGCTCCAGAGGGAGCCCGGCGCTGCTGGTGGCTGGTCCGGCTGGTGGGTGGCACTGGTGCCGGCGCTGTGGGTGCGTGGGTTGGTTGGGGCCCTGCTGGTGGCATCGTGACAGCAGTGAGCACGTGTCCCCAGCGTGTCCCCGACGGGACTGAGCCCTGCTGGCATTCCCACGAGGAACCGCAGTGGCACCGGCACGAGCACCTGCCTGCAGCCTCCTCCCCTCGTGCAGGGAATTCACAGCTGCTCCTGACCAGAGCCTGAGGCTTTTTCTGCAGCAGACGCAGCCCAGGCACTCCCAGCCCCTCGTGCTGTGGCTCTTGCTCGGCTGCCTCGTGTCACCTTCCACAGGTCACTCCTGCAGCACGGGAGGGTTATCTCCCGTTTATCCAGCCCACATTTATCTCCTCTTTATCCAGCCCACAATTATCTCCTCTTTATCCAGCCCGCATTTATCTCCCCTTTATCCAGCCCACCTTTATCCAGCCCACCTTTACCTCCTCTTTATCCAGCCCACCTTTATCTCCTCTTTATCCAGCCTACCTTTATCCAGCCCACATTCCCTGGCTCTTTCCCCCGGTACACCTTGGAGTTGTGGTTGTGTCCTTGCTCAGGTTTTGGGCCCATCTCCATCCTTGTGGCATCACCGTGGCTGTGCCCCATTTCCCAGAGGATGCAGCAGTGTCCCCCTCTCCTTGTGCTCAGCCAGGTGACTTGGCTTAATCATCAGGGTTAGCAAACGGTTAATTACCGTTAATTACAGCTCCCGGGCTGTGGGAGCAGCATCACCCTCAGCCTTTGGGTGCAGGCTTGGTGTGATCCCTCCTGCCAGTCCTGCTCTCCACTGGAGCACGAAGTTTCAGCTGCCTGCTCGTGCCCCGTGTCCGTGCCTGTGCCAGGTTTGCAAATCTTGGTGTTTGCCCGATATTTTCTCCCGTGTGCTGTGGAGAAGTGGCTGCACTTGCAGCATGAGGAGCGTCTGAAACACCACTGCCCGTGCCAGTGCAGCGGGGTTTCCACGGGTCAGCTTTCCGTGGGTCAGTCTGGGCTCACCCAGGGCACAGAGCCGGTGTGGGGACACTGGGGACCAGACGGACACCGAGGGGCAGCAGGGTGAGGTCTGGGAGTGGTCCCAGCTGGAACAGGCTGGGAAATCAGGGTGTAGCACAGGAATTCGGAGGAGCTGGAGCTGCGCTGGTGATGGCTGGAGCACAGGACAGACGTGGGGGATCCTGGCCGGGGGAGCTCTGTCCCGGCTGCTGGGGATGGGGAGACACAGCAGCGCTCCAGACCTCCGCACGGGCGTGCCGGGGGCAATGTGGAAGAGCCTTGTCCCCTGCCAGGACCTGGGCTCCTGTTCCCACCGTCCCTCTGCTCTGCTCGCAGGTGCACGGCGCTGTGGGGGACCCCGGGATCACCGGAGAGAGCGCGGAGGGGTCGCCGTGGGACGGGGAGGAGACGGAGAGGTGCGGGCACCGCTGGGCACAGCTGGGCACCGCTGGACGAGCCGTGCCGGGAGCCGCGGGGGCTCCGGGGCGTTGGCACCGTGCCGGGAGAGCTGCTGACCCCTGCACAGCTCAGGGGAGGGCGTGGGTTGGCTGAGCTGGGGCGAGCAGGGTGGGAGCGAGCGCAGCCCTGAGCACAGGTGTGGCTTTTTTTGTGCGGGTGGGGAGCGAGCCTGGAGCTCAGGGGGGCACAGTGGCCACGTCCCCCACAGCCTGGCGTGTCTGTGCTCTCTCCGCAGAGCCTGCGTGCGGTCAGAGCAGAGACTGGAGGTGCAGGAGCAGCTGCTGGCCCTGCGGCACTGGCTGGACGCCGTGGAGAAGCGGCTGCTGGCGCTGCCGGAGCCTGGCACGGCCCTGCAGGTAACGTCGGCCCTGGGGTGTGGCTGGGCCGTGCAGAACCGGGCAGGACCAGCCCACGTCTGCACCGAGGCTGCTGAGGTCTTGGTCCTTGGAAGGGAGGAAAGCATCTGGCCACAGCTGGGTGGGAGAGGCTTCAGCACAGCCCTGAAACCCCCTGGTGTCGGTCAGGTCGCCTCTCTCCAGCTCCCCACCCCACAGCGCTGCTGCTTGGAGCCCCACGGCCCTGGCCCGTGGTAGCACTGCCCCGGAGCCCTGCTGGCCGCAGGGCCACCACCTGCACCGGGCTCAGGCACGGCTAGAGGCGGCTGCCTGGGCACGGGCACAGTGGCCAAACGGTAGGGATGTGAGGGGTGTGGAGCTGGGCGCAGGGGGTGCCGAGCACAGGGCGTGTGCCCTTGTCAGGGCAGCGCGGATGTGTGTTCACACTCAGGCTATGCAGCCCTGTGCTGCTGTGCTGTGCCCTAGACCCGTGTGCTGCTGTGCCCTCCAGCCGTGTGCTGCTGTGCTGTGCCCTAGACCCGTGTGCTGCTGTGCCCCTCCAGCCGTGTGCTGCTGTGCTGTGCCCCTAGATCCATGTGCTGCTGTACCCCTAGATCCTTGTGCTGCTGTGCCCTGCCCGTGTGCTGCTGTGCCCCTAGATCCGTGTGCTGCTGTGCCCCTAGATCCTTGTGCTGCTGTGCCCTCCAGCCGTGTGCTGCTGTGCTGTGCCCCTACAGCCGTGTGCCGCCGTGCCCCACAGCCGTGTGCTGCTGTGCCCCACAGCCGTGTGCTGCTGTGCCCCTCCAGCCGTGTGCTGCTGTGCCCTACAGCCGTGTGCTGCTGTGCCCCTAGATCCATGTGCTGCTGTGCCCCTAGATCCTTGTGCTGCCGTGCCCTCCAGCCGTGTGCTGCCGTGCCCCACAGCCGTGTGCTGCTGTGCTGTGCCCTGTCCGTGTGCTGCTGTGCCCATACAGCCGTGTGCTGCTGTGCCCATACAGCCGTGTGCTGCTGTGCCCATACAGCCGTGTGCTGCTGTGCCCCTACAGCCGTGTGCTGCTGTGCTGTGCCCTCCAGCCGTGTGCTGCTGTGCCCCTCCAGCCGTGTGCTACTGTGCCCCTAGATCCATGTGCTGCTGTGCTGTGCCCCTCCAGCCGTGTGCTGCTGTGCCCCTCCAGCCGTGTGCTGCTGTGCCCCTCCAGCCGTGTGCTGCTGTGCCCCACAGCCGTGTGCTGCTGTGCCCCTAGATCCATGTGCTGCTGTACCCCTAGATCCGTGTGCTGCTGTGCCCTGCCCGTGTGCTGCTGTGCCCTGCCCGTGTGCTGCTGTGCCCTGCCCGGGCACGGAGCCGCAGCGGGAGCAGAGCACCGGGGGCTGCCGCAGCCCCCTCCTCGCCGCCCCGCGCGCAGCCCCTCGCCGGCTCCTTTTGTTCGAGGCCTGGCCGGCACACGGGCTCCCTCGGCACACATGACGGCACAAACTGAAAGGGCCATTCATCCCGGCCCCGGCGCAGACAAAGCCGGGGCCGCACAGAAACCCACCCAGCTCCTGGGATCTGAGGCTGTGGATTCCAGCCGACCGCTCCCGCCCGGTGCCCCGCGCCGGGCTCCCCTGCCCGGGGCGCCCGTGCCACCCCGAGCCCGGTACCTGGGGCTGCGGAGCGTGCCGGGCGAGCTGCCGGCGGGCGCGGGGGACGGAGGTGGCGAGTGGCTCTGGTGAAAGGGCTGGATCCTCATCCCCTGCGCAGTCCTGCCAGGCGGGGCTCTGTGGGTGCTCCGGGGTGCCCGGGGTACTTCGGGGCTGAGCCCCGCGCTGGGTACCCGGTGCTGGCGGTGGGAGGCTCCGGAGCCGTGCGGGGAGGGTGATGCGGAGCCGCTGCAGGACGGAGCGGAGCCGCCGAGGCCCTGGCAGATGCTAATTCCCGGCAGCGTCTCTGGCAGCAGACAAAGCCCCCGGCCCCGCCGCTCCCAGGAGACCCCAGGGAGCCCCATCCATCAGCGCGGCCGACGCGCCTGCAGCGGCCCCCCGGCTCCCGGGGCCCAGCAAGGGGCACCCGTGCGGCTCGGTGGGGCAGGACCCCCGACCTGGGGCTGGGGGGCGATGGGGCTCGCACCACGGGCAGGAGCAGCCCCCGGCTGCCCCCTGGTCCCCCCAGCACTCGGTGGGGCAGCGAAGGGGTTCTGGGGAGCCAGGCCTGCAGCAGCCTGGCTCTCAGGGTGGGCTTCACTTCAGCATCTTAGCATCCTGCCTGGCCCCCACAGCCCAGCCTGCTCCACTGAGCCCCCCTGGGCCCTTGGGTGGGGGGTCCCCGCACCCAAAGGGCCCCAGGGAATGGGGCTTAGCCCCTCAGTGGCCACAGCATCCACTGCCTGGGGGTCAGAGCCGGGTGGGGGGGAACCCCAGAGCTGGAGGGGCTGTGGGGCTGTGACACCGGGGAGCTGTGACATCGGCGGGCTATGACACCGCGGGGGGGTGTGACACTGGGGGGGCTGTGACACCGCAGGGCCGTGCTGTCCTGGGGCTCAGTGTGAGGCAGCACAGCCCGTGCTGGTACCGGTGCAGGTGCCGGTTTCAGTGCTGGTGCAGGTGCTGAGGCAGGTGCAGGGGCAGCAGCAGGTGCTGGTTAGAGCACGGAGCTGGAACAGGTGCCTGTGCAGGTACTGGTGCTGGTGTCAGTACAGGTGTCGGTGTCAGTACAGGTGTTGGTGCTGGTGTCGGTATAGGTGTTGGTGTCCGTACAGGTGCTGGTGCCTGTGCCAGTACAGGTGCCAGTGTCGGTACAGGTGTTGGTGCAGGTACTGGTGCCGGTGCTACTCTCGGTACAGGTGCCAGTGCCAGTACAGGTGTCGGTGCTGGTGTCAGTACAGGTGCTGGTGTTGGTACAGGTGTCGATACAGGTGCTGGTTCTGGTGCAGGTACTGGTGCCGGTGCTGGTGTCGGTACAGGTGCCAGTGCCTGTGCAGGTGTTGGTACCGGTGTCGGTGTCAGTGCAGGTGCTGGTTCTGGTGCAGGTGCTGGTGCCGGCGCTGCTCTCGGTACAGATGCCGGTGTCAGTACAGGTGTCAGCACAGGTGCCAGTATCAGTACAGGTGCTGGTGCCAGTGTCAGCACAGGTGTCGGTGTCAGTACAGGTGCCGGTGTCAGTAGAGGTGTCAGTGCAGGTGCTGGTTCTGGTGCAGGTACTGGTGCCGGTGCTGGTGTCGGTACAGGTGCCGGTGCCAGTACAGGTGCCAGTGTCCGTACAGGTGTTGGTACAGGTGTCGGTGTCAGTACAGGTGCTGGTGTTGGTACAGGTGTCGGTGTCAGTGCAGGTGCTGGTTCTGGTACAGGTACTGGTGCCGGCGCTGCTCTCGGTACAGATGCCGGTGCCGGGGCCAGCGCGGGGTGCGGGCTGCCGCCCCCCCGGGGCCAGCGCGGGGCGGGCGATGGGCCGGCGCCGCCCCTCCCCCGCGGGATGGCTGCGGGGCCCCGGGGGTTTCCCCGGTAACGGCGGCGCTCGGCTCCCGGAGGGTTAACGGGGGCGGCGGTGTGTCCGGGGTCAGCGCAGCCCCGCCGAGCCGAGCCGGGCCGCTGCCGGTGCGGGGGTCTCCGCCCGGTGCCCCCCGCGCTCCCCCCGCGCCGCGGGCGCGCCGCACAAAGGCGGCGGGGCCGGGGCGGCGGTAACGGGGACCGAGTCTCCCCCCGCCGCCTCCGCCCCGCTCCCCCGCTCCTCCCGGGACGGGAACGGCGGCGGCGGCGCCCCCGGCCCGGCCCCATGGACGCCCGAAGCCGCCGAGGGGTGAGTGCGGGGCGGGGGCTGCGGAGCGCGCGGCGCCGGGCGGGGTCCGTGTCCCGCAGCCCCTCCCGGGGCGGGTGGCGCGGGTCGGGGTCTCCCCGGGTCACCGCGGCCCCACCCGCCCGTGCGGGACCGCGACACGCGGGGAGGGGGTGCGGGGGGAGCCCGCGGGGGGCGCCCACAGCGGTGCGTGTGTGCGACCCTGCTGGGGATGGGCGTGCGGGGGTCGCGCCCGTGAGCGTGGGGGGCTCGGTGCCCACGCTTGGGTGCGTGTGGGGCGCGCTCCCCACGCGTGTGCGGGGCTGCCACAGGTGTGTGTCGTGTCGTGTCACACGCGGCCCTGACGGCGACACCCCCATCCCCCGAGCGGGGGGGCGAGAGTGGGGTCTGCGTGCCGGGGGGTGCAGGCACACGGGTGGGAGCGAGTGTGTGTGTGCACACGGGTGTTTGTGTTTGTACACGTGTGTCTGTGTGTGTTTGTGTGCACGTGTGTGTGTTTACACACGGTTTGTGTGTGTGAGTTTGTGTGTGTTTGTGTGTACACACGTGTTTGTGTGTTTCTGTGTGTGTTTGTGTATTTGTGTTCGTTTCTGTGCATTTGTGTGCACACACGTGTTCATATTTGTGTTTCTGTGTGTTTGTGTGCACACACGTGCGTTAGCGTGTAGGCTTGTGTGTGTTTCTGTGTATTTGTGTGTGTTTGTGTATTTGTTTCTGTGTGTTTCTCTGTGTGTTTCTGTGTGTTTGCACACACGTGAGTTTGTGTGTAGGTTTGTGTGTTTCTGTGTATTTGTGTGTCTGTGTGCACACACGTGTGTGTTTCTGTGTGTCTGTGTGCACACACGTGTGTGTTTCTGTGTGTCTGTGTGTCTGTGTGCACACACGTGTGTGTTTCTGTGTGTTTCTGTGTGTTTCTGTGTGCACACACGTGTGTGTTTCTGTGTGTCTGTGTGCACACACGTGTGTGTTTCTGTGTGTCTGTGTGTCTGTGTGCACACACGTGTGTGTTTCTGTGTGTTTCTGTGTGTTTCTGTGTGCACACACGTGCCCAGGCCCGGCTGGGATCTCGGGGCTCGCAGCCCTGCGGCTGCACTGGGGCTGGGGTGGCCACCGTGGGAGGGTCCTGCCGGGTCACGCCGGGGATTTATGGCTGCGGCAGAGCTCGCAGGGCGGGAGGGGCCCCCTGCCCGTCCCCTGCCTGTCCCCTGCCCGCCCCCAGCCCTCACCCCCGTCCCCCGGGCAGATGCTCCTCTCTCGCGGCTCCTCCTTAATCCAACGGCACAAGGCGATGCCGGGCGGGAGCATCTGTCTGTCCGTGCCGAGACGCGTGGGACAGACCCCGGGCACTGCCGGGGGGTCCCTCGGGGTCCCCTCCCTCCGCCAGGCCCCGGTGACAGCCAGCGTCCCGCCTCCGTGTCCCGGTACCCTTTACCAGGGGAGCGGGACCCCCAACACCGGAGCCCAGCGGAGCGGGGGGGTTCACCCGAGCGCAGACCGGCACCCGGGGGTCCCGGTAACGCAATCCCCTGCTCCTTGCAGGCCGGGATTTGAGGCGGGGGCCCGGCGCCCGCGCCATGGGGAACTCGGTGAGCCGGCCCAGCTGCCTGGGCGAGAAGAGCCGGCGGCCGGAGCAGCTCCTGCGGGAGCCGGGGCTGGACGCGGGGCAGCCGGCGGCCGAAAGCGGCACGGAGGCCTGGCCGGCGCTGCTGGAGAAGGCGCCGGTGCCGGTGGAGAACGGCTGGAGCCCGGGGCCCGGGGCCGTGGCCGGCAGCCCGGTGCTGAGGCGCAGCCGGTCCGAGGTGGCGGTGCAGAACGGGGCTGCAGCTGCAGCTCCCGTCAGGGCGCAGGTGGGGGGCGCAGCCTGGACCCCCCCCCGAGCCAGCGTCCCCCGCAACACCTGGTCCTGGAAGCCTGTCACCACGCGGGAGGTGACGGAGGTGACGGAGGTGACGGAGACCATCGTGACCGAGATCGTGGAGGTGACCGAGTACCCGGCGGGGGAGAAGGGCGAGCCCGTGGTCACCCGCACGGTCACGGTGCTGACGGAGTGCGTGGGGGAGCTCGCTGCTGCCGCCTGCGCCGGACACACGGATGCCGCTGAGGTGACCGACGGACAGAGAGCCTCGCTGGGAGGGCCCTGTGCCACCACCGGAGTTGTTTTCTCCACAGCGAGTCTTGACCTTCGTGTGCCTTGGCCAGGGCTCGTGTGGAGCTGCTGTCTGTGCGCTGGTGTGGGCTGGGCCGGGGGCACCCCTCGTGCTGGGCACCCAGCCTGGTTCCCCGGCCCCCAGCCCCCTCCCCTCAGCTTTGGCTGGTGGGGGCCGTGGGCCTGGAGGGGTCTGAGCAGCGCAGGGCGCGCAGCCCCCGCCTTGGGGAGCCCTGGGGAGAACCCCACGGGCTGGACAGGGTCCCACTGTCCCCGCTGTCACCTCAGGGAGAGGGCAGGGTGTGGGGGCCGCTGCCCACCCCCACGGCTGCCCGCACGGGCACGGCCATGGCTCAGCCACCTCTCCCCACAGGTGTCCTCACGGGCTGTCCCCGTCCCGGAGGAGGCAGCGGAGCGGGGCCAGGAGACGCTGGAGCGGCTGCTGGCCTGGGTGGCCGACATGGAGGAGCTGGTGAGGAACCAGAAGCCGCCGTCGGCGGAGGCCAAGGTGGTGAAGGCGCAGCTGGAGGAGCAGAAGGTCAGCAGGGCGTGTCCCGCCCACGCCAGCCCGGCCCGGGGATTAGGGGGCCCGGGTTCAAGCTGTGCCCAGCTGGGAGGGGGGCACGGGGGTGCCCAGCTCAGCGCGGCGTCCCCGGCCCCGCAGCTCCTGAAGCGCCTGCTGGAGGAACGGAGGCCGCGGGTGGAGCTCGTCCTGCAGGACAGGCTGGCGGCACAGGGCTCTGCCGAGGGCGGCCTCGGCGAGAGGTGGGACAAGCTGATGCACGAGGCTGAAGCCAGGTGGGTCAGGGGCTGTGCCCTCATCGCCAGACTGGCATCCCCACCCTGCTCTGCCCGCTGGTGTCCCCCTGTGACGCCCTGATGTCGCTGTGCTCTGCCCCACTGGGGCCACCCCGATGGAGGGACCGTGCCCGTGGCACCTCTGGGGCTGCACAGGAGCAGCGGGTCCGGGGCTGTCCCCTTCTGTGGGGACACTGGCCTTGCTGTGACCCTTTGGGAGGGGCACGGGCACCCGGGGAGGGGCAGGGGGTCCCCTGGCTGGCATCTCTGTCTCGGGGACCGTCCCTGCCCGGCTCACCCAGCCCTCCTGGCGCAGGTACGGCTGCCTGGAGCGCATCCTGCCCGCAGCCCAGGGCTTCCAGGAGGCCGTGGACGCCTTCCAGGAGTGGCTCGGTGCCACGGAGCGGCAGCTGGCCCAGCTCTGGCGCGCCGATGGCTGCGTGGGCCGCGTGCAGGACGCCCACCAGCAGACCCAGGTGGGCGCAGGTCGGGCGTGGGGTGGGCACAGGGTGGGCACAGGCGCCTGTGTCACCGCTGGTCACTGCTGCAGGCCCTCTGTGAGGAGATCCGCGGGCGGCTGGGAGAGCTGGATGGCGCCCTGGAGAGCGGGCAGCGCGTCCTGGAGATGGTGACAGGCGAGTGGCAGCGGCTGGGAGTGGTGGCCGCAGGGCCAGGACCGTGGGGCTTGGGGTGGGAGGAGCAGCCCAGGTCAGCAAGGGGATCCCTGGGGGTCCTTGGGGTGCGCTGCTCCCCACTGGGAGTGGTGTGAGGGGCAGAGAGCACCCGTGGGATGCAGAGGGACCAGGGCAGAGCCTGGGGGACAGGCCGTGGTGGGACAGCCTTCAGTGGTGGGGAGCTGGCCAGAGCTGGGTCTCGCTGGCCAGAGCTGGGTCTGGGAGCAGCAGGAGCAGGGGGAGCGGAGGGGAAAGCTCAGGACAGAGTGATGGAGGCTGGAAGCTGTGGCCAGTTCCATGTCCAGGGATGCCAGCACGGTGGCACTGATGCTGGTGTCACCCTGCCGCAGGGGAGGAGGCCCAGCTGACCCAGGAGAAGATGGAGTCGCTGAGGATGCGGTACCTGATCGTGGGCCAGAGCAGCGCTGACACCGCGCACCGCCTGGGGCAGACCCTGGAGGCCTCGTCCCGCCTGGGCACGGCCCCTGAGGACTTGGCACTGTGGCTGAGCCGCATGGAGAAGGAGCTGGGCGAGCTGGAGAGCCAGCAGGACGGCCAGGAGCCCTCAGTCACGGCCAGCGACAGGGAGAAGGTGTGGGACACTGAGCCCCTCCCCAACACTGTTGGTCCGGGTGGGACGTGATGGGGTGTGGCAGGGTCCTGTGGGATGTGCTGCGTGTCCTGGTGCATTCACACATCCCTCGGTGCATTCACACCCCCCTGGCTCACGCCTGCCCCTCTGCTGCAGTTTGAGCAGGTGCTGGACTCGCAGCTCGCCCGCGTGGCTGGGCTGGGCGAGCGGCTGGACGAGATCGGCCGCGTACAGCTCGACGCCGAGGCGCTCCGCTCGCAGCTCTCCGAGCAGAAGGTGGGTCCTGCAGCAGCGCCCGGGGGTCCCGGGGGCGCTGCCCTGGCACCCCCAGGACCCGGCACCCAGCTGCGGCTCCGTTGCAGCTGCTCTCCGCCGAGATCCTGCACTGCCGGGGCCTGGCCGAGCGCCTGCTGGGCTTCTCGGAGCCGCTGCTGCGCTGCTGCCCCGAGCCCCTGCGGCTGCGCCTCCAGGTGAGCTGGGAGGGAGCCCGGGGGACGCTGCCAGCACCCAGCGGTGGCCGTGCCCGTGTCCCCGGCCACGCCGTGACCGCCGGTCCCCCACAGCCGTCGGTGCAGGCGCTGCGGGAGCGCACGGAGCAGCTGTCCCTGCGCAGCGGCGCCTGTGCCGTGCAGCTGGAGCACGCCCAGTCCCTGCTCGCCCAGTTCTCCGAGGCCCTGGAGGAGCTGCTGCCCTGGCTGGAGGAGACGCAGGCGCTGGGGGTGCAGCTCTCCCCCAACGCCATCAGCTACGAGGCCTTCAAGGAGCAGCAGGCGCTGCTGCAGGTGCGGGAGGGCAGGAGGGAGGGACTGGCTCGGTCACCGCGGAGCTTGGGAGCGGGGAGGTGACAGGATGGGGGTGGCATCGCCGCGGGGACATGGGCTGGGGCACCCGGGGAACGGGAGTGCTCTGGGAGCAGCAGCACGCATCCCTGTGGGGTGCACCCCACGGGGCACATCCCACCCATGGGGCACATCCCACCCCAATGCGCCCATGGGGCAAATCCCCCCCAATTCACCCACGGCTCCTCCTGCCCCCAGAGCCTGCGGGAGGCCATCGCCGAGCACCGGCCGCTGGTGGGGAAGCTGCAGCGCGTGTCGGGGCAGCTGCTGGAGCTGAGCCCCGAGCAGGGAGCGCCGTTCCAGCGGCGCTGGCAGGAGCTGGACGAGCAGTACGGCCTGATCCGAGAGCGTGTGCGCCAGGCCGCGGCTCTGCTGGAGGATGCCCTGCCGCGGTACAGCCAGGTAAGGGGCTGGCACTGCCCTGGCGCTTCCCGGCGCGCCGTGCCCTCGAGTCACCGCCTGCTCCGCAGCTCTCGGAGCGCATGGATCTGCTGCTGGAGTGCCTGGAGCGGCTGCAGAGCCGGCTGCAGAGCCAGCCCCCCGTCCGCGGTGACACAGCGCACTTGAGGGAGCAGATCCGCGAGAACAGCCTGGCCCTGGGCGAGCTGGAGAAGCTCGGGGTGGCCCTGGAGGGCATCCGAGCCCAGGGCGAGGAGCTGCTGGCCGCCATGCAGGGGCTCAGCTCCGACGCCGCGGCCAGAGGTACCGGCACGGAGGGGACCCGTGTCCCTGTGGGGCTGTGGGGTGCCCCGAGCAGCGCCCTGAGCCAGCTGTGCCCGCAGGGATCCAGGAGCGCACGGCACAGCTGCTGGAGCAGTGGGGCTCCCTGCGCGGCCGCTGCCAGGAGCGGGAGCGCTGGCTCCGGGAGCTGCTGGCGCTGGCCGAGCGCTTCTGGCACGGCCTGTCGGAGCTGGCCCTGGCACTCGGCGACACCCAGCAGCTCGTGCTGGGGCTGGAGGAGGCGGGGGGCGAGCCCGAGGCCATCCGCACGCGGCTGCGCACCATGCAGGTACGGCTGGGCAGGGGCGGGGTGGGCAGTCCTTGGAGTGGGCAGTGCCGTGGGCAGTGCCATGGACAGCCCCTGGTGTGGGCAGTGCTCTGGGCAGTGCCCTGGCACCCCCCTGACCCCTGCCCTGCCCTGCCCAGGCGCTGCGGGAGGACATCGATGCCCTGCAGGGCGAGCTGGACACGCTGGGCACTCTGGGCGTGGAGCTGATGGCCTCGTGCGGGGACCCCGACAAGCCGGATGTCACCAAGAGCCTGGACGATGTGAGTGGCACCAGGCACGGTCCTGGGGGCTTCTGTGCCACCTGCGGGGGTGGCATGTCCCCAATGTCCAGCAGAGCCAGAGTGGCACCCCCAGACCCCCCTCAGTGCCACTGACCCCCACACAGCTGCACTGATCCTGTGCCTGGGCACTGCCAGGGTCTCTCTGACCCCAGGTCTGGGTGTCCCTGTGGTGCCACCCCCGTATCCAGGGACTCCCAGGGTGTCTCTGACCCCCCAGGTCCCTGCAGTGCCACCCCCGTGTCCCAGCCACCTCCCTGGCCCCAGTGTCCCCCACACCCTGCACCCCCGGAGCACTGCTGGTCTCTGCTCACCCTGCCCCATTCGTCCTGTCCCCCTGTCCCTGCTGTGCCACCACTGACCCCGTGCCCTGCTCACGCTGACCCCCCTGTCCTGTCCCCCTGTCCCCCCGTGCCCTGTCCCCGCCGTGCCACCACTGACCCCTGTGCCCTGCCCACCCTCATTCTCCTGTCCCCCTGTCTTGTCCCCCTGTCCCCCCGTGCCCTGTCCCCACCGTGCCACCGCTGCCCCCATGTCCTGCCCACCCTCTCCCCCTGTTCCTGACCCCTGTACCCCCGTGCCCTGCCCACCCTGACCGCTTGTCCTGTCCCCCTGTCCCCCTGTCCCTGTCCCCGGGTGCCACCGCTGTCCCCGTGCCCGCAGCTCTACGCATCCTGGCACGGCCTGAGCCGGGTGTGGACAGAGCGGAACGGGCGCCTCGAGGAGCAGCTCCAGGCCGCCCTCAGCTACCAGGACACCATGCAGGTGGGCACATCGGGCACGTCCCCCCCCCGGGAGGGCTGTGCCACCCTCCTGTGCCCGCTCAGGGGTGTGAGGGGCCACCACGGTGCCCCCAACGCCCCGTCCTGGCTGTGCCCAGCGGCTGCTGGAGTGGCTGGACACGGCCGAGCTGCGCATGGCCGAGGAGTTCCTGCTCGGAGGGGACCTGGACGTGGTGCAGCAGCAGCTGGCAGAGCTCAAGGTGCCACCGTGTGCCCTGTCCCGGGGCTGGCAGGGGCTGGGAGGGCTCCAGGTGCAGGGGGGTGGCAGGGTGGGCAGTGCCAGTGCCCCAGGGCTGGGCGCTGGGGGGACAGGTCCTGCCTGGGGTGGCCAAATCCTGCCTGGGGTGGCCAAATCCTGTTCCCAACAAGTCCTTGAGGGGGTTGGGCAGAGCAGCAGCTCAGGGCCCAGGTGCCAGGGGGTGCCATGGGGTGCCAAGGGGCACCATGGGACCAGGCGTGGGGCCGGGGTCACTGAGCCCAGGCTGGCACCCGCAGGAGTTCAAGCGCGAGCTGTACCAGTGCAAGGTGGACGTGGAGAGCCTGCGGCACCAGGCGGGCACCGGGCACCCCCCGGGCACGCTCGGCGACTTCCGGCAGCGCTGGGACCACCTGGAGGAGGAGATGGTCAGCCGGCAGGTGGGCACGGCACGGGGGGCACGGGGAGGGCACTGGGAGGGAACTGGGAGGGAGCTGGGTGAGCACTGGGTGGGAGCTGGGAGGGCACTGGGATGGTGCTGGGAGTGCACTGGTGGGCACTGGGCACTCTGTGAGCACTGGGATGGCACGGGTGGGCACTGGTCACTCTATGAGCACTGGGTGACACTGGGAGGTCACTGGGTGGCACTGGGATGGCCCAGGAGGGCACTGGTGGGCAGTGGGCACTCTGTGAGCACTGGGATGGCACGGGTGGGCACTGGGATGGCACAGGGTGGCGCTGGTCACTCTAAGAGCACTGGGTGACACTGGGAGGTCACTGGGTGGCACTGGGATGGCACTGGGATGGCACAGGTGACTCTGTCACACCCCACTCCCCCTGTCCCACCCCAGCACCAGCTGGAGGCGGCGCTGCTCGGCCTGGGGCAGTTCCAGCACCAGCTGCAGGAGCTGCTGCAGTGGCTGAGCCGCACCCGGGAGCGGCTGCAGGACCCCGCGCCCCTGCGCGCCGACCTGCAGGGCTGCGAGATCGAGCTGGCCAAGCACCGGGTGAGGGACACGGGGACACGGGGGGGCACAGCCAGGGTGGCACTGCCAGGGCGGGTGTGCTGGGAGTGGCACATCAGGGTGGGTGTGCTGTGGTGGCGCTCCAGGGTGGGTGCCCCGGGGGTCTGGCACCCCAAGGTGGATGTCCCCTCTGTCCCCTCAGTCCCCTCTGTCCCCTGTCCCGTCTGTCCCCTCTATCCCTGTCCTCTCTGTCCCTGTCCCCTCTGCACCTATCCTGGCCACCCCTGTGCTGGGTGTCCCCAGCTTGGGGACACCCAGGGGTGCCCTCCTTGCCTTGGGGGTCCCCTCAATCCCCAGTGCTGCGGTGCCAGGGGTCTGTGGGCAGCAGAGGTGTTGGGGTGAGAGGCTGGGCAGGGTGTGGGGTGTGGGATTTGGGGTGTGGGATTTGAGGAGCAGCGACCCCAGTGTGACCCCCCTTCCCCCCAGGTGCTCCGCACCGATGTGATGTCCCACGCCCGCACGGTGCAGTCGGTGACCGAGGCCGGGCAGGGGCTGCTGCTCGCCAGCCTGGGCGATGGAGAGGAGGGGCTGCAGCGCAGCCTGCAGCAGCTGGGCCAGCACTGGGACCTGGTGCTGAGCCAGACCGAGAGCCGGCAGCTGGAGCTGGAGAACAACCTCAGCCAGGTACAGGGGGTCCTGGGGGGTCCTGGGACACCCCATTCCAGGGACACCCCATTCCAGGGACACCCCATTCCAGGGACACCCCTCCAGGGCAGGGCTGCAGCCGTCATGGGGGGCCAGCACTGAGCCCTGCCTCGCCCCCAGGTACAGGACATCACCCTGGAGATCACCGAGCTGCTGCAGTGGCTGGACCAGGTGGAGCTGCAGCTCTTCTGCTCCAAGCCGGCCTGGGGCCACCCGGATGCCACCAAAGAGAAGCTGAACGCACACCTGGTGAGAGGCAGCGCCAGCCTGGGCCCTGCTGCGGGACCTGGGAGGCTGTGGATCTCCTGGGGGCTGTGTGCCCCCAGATCCGCTCTCTCCAGCCTACTGGGCCAGGGTCCTTCCCTTCTGGCCCTGAGCTGTTCCAGCTCTGTAAGACAGAGCAGGAGCCGCCCTTGTCCTTGTCCTGAACCTGTTCCTGTCCCCTCTCCCTGTTCGCTGTGGTTGTCTCCCTTGTCCCCATCCCTGTCCACTGTCTACTTTACCTGACCCCTCCACATCATCATCCCTGTTTTCGTTCCCTGTTCCCGTTCCCTGTTCCCGTTCCCTGTTCCCGTTCCCTGTTCCCGTTCCCTGTTCCCGTTCCCTGTTCCCGTTCCCTGTTCCCGTTCCCTGTTCCCGTTCCCTTTCCCGTTCCCTTTCCCGTTGCCATTCCCGTTGCCATCCCCATTTCCCATCCCTCTCTGATGCCAATGCCTGTGCTGGCGGGCGCTGTCCCTCTGTCCCACCGTCCCTCCGTCCCTCTGTCCCTCCATCCCTCTGTCCGTCCATCCCCCTGTCCCTCCATCCCCCGTCCGTCTGTCCCTCCATCCCCCCATCCGTCTGTCCCTCTGTCCCTCCATCCCCCGTCCCTCTGTCCCTCCGTCCCTCTATCCCTCCATCCCCCGTCCATCTGTCCCTCCGTCCCTCCATCCCCGTCCGTCTGTCCCGCCGTGCAGGAGCTGTGCCGGGAGCTGGACGCTCGGGCCGGGCCGTACCGGGCGCTGCGGGAGCGGCTGCAGCGCCTGCTGGACTCGTGCAGCGCCGGCCGGCCCTGCAGCACCGAGCACAGCCTGCGCCTGCTGGAGCACAAGTGGGAGAGCGTCCAGGCCGAGGCCCAGGAGAGGAAGGTGAGCGGACTGGGAGTGCTGGGACACCCCCGGGGGGCTGTCCCTGATTGGAACGGGTCAGCAGCGCTGTGGGCTCATCCCCACGGGTGCCTGGCACTGCCCACAGGAGCGCCTGGCCGAGGGGCTGACAGTCAGCACCGAGTTCCACGGCTCGGCGCAGGAGCTGCTGCGCTGGGTGGCCCACGCCGAGGAGCTGCTGGGGTCCCCCGAGCCCCCCAGCTTCGTCCTGGACACCGTCACCGCCCAGATCCAGGAGCACAAGGTGGGGCGGGCACGGTGCCCCAGGGCTGGTTCGGGGTGCTGGGGTCTGCTCGAGGGGTCCTCCAGGAGGGGCACCTGCAGGGATCCCCCGGGATTGCTGCAAGGGGGATTTGTGTCCCCAGAGCAGTGGGGTCAGTGTGATCTGTGCCCCTGACCCACCTGTGCCCAGTGCTCCCTGTCCCACCCTGGCATGGGATGTGCCCAGTGCTCCCTGTTCCACCCTGACATGGGTTCCTGGTGCTCCCATTCTGGCACGGGTTCCCGGTGCACCCTGTCCTGCAACGGGTTCCTGGTGCTCCCTGTACCCCCTGGCACGGGTTCCTGGTGCTCCCATCCTGGCATGGGTTCCTGGTGCTCCCTGTTCACCCCTGGCATGGGTTCCTGGTGCTCCCTGTCCCATCAAGGCACAGGTTCCTGGTGCTCCCATCCTGGCACGAGTTCCTGGTGCTCCCTGTACCCCCTGGCACGGGTTCCTGGTGCTCCCCTCCTGGCACGGGTTGCTGGTGCTCCCTGTCCTGGCACGGGTTCCCGGTGCACCCTGTCCTGCAATGGGTTCCTGGTGCTCCCTGTACCCCCTGGCACGGGTTCCTGGTGCTCCCTGTCCCCTCCTGGCACGGGTTCCTGGTGCTCCCATTCTGGCACGGATTCCTGGTGCTCCCTCTCCCATCCTGGCATGGGTTCCTGGTGCTCCATGTCCTGTCCTGGCATGGGTTCCAGGTGCTCCCTGTCCCCTCCTGGCACGGGTTCCTGGTTCTCCATGTCCTGTCCTGGCATGGGTTCCAGGTGCTCTCTGTACCCCCTGGCACGGGTTCCTGGTGCTCCTGTCTTGGCACGGGTTCCTGGTGCTCCTGTCTTGGCACAGGTTCCTGGTGCTCCCTATCCTGGCACGGGTTCCAGGTGCTCCCTGTCCCCTCCTGGCACGGGTTCCTGGTGCTCCATGTCCCACCCTGGCACGGATTCCTGGTGCTCCCTGTCCCCCCCAGCACTCTCAGCTGTCCCCTCCCCGCAGGCCCTGGTGAAGGAGGCCAATGCCCAGGGGGAGAAGCTGGCCAGCCTGGAGGCCGTGGCCGCGCGCCTCAAGGATTTCAGCCGCAAGCAGGACGGGGCCGTCATCCAGAACCTGGTGCTGGCGGCCCGGGAGCGCCTGGGCAAGGTCCTGCAGCGGGCGGCCGAGCGCGGGGCGGTGCTGGAGGAGGCCCGAAAACGCAGCAAGCAGGTACTGGGACACAGCCCAGCACATGGGGACAAAGCCCAGCATATGGGGACAGGGCTCAGTACATGGGGGCAGGGCCCAGTACACTGGGACACAGCCCAGCACATGGGGGCAGGGCCCAGTATGTGGGGACAGGGCCCAGCACACAGGGAAAGGGCCCAGTACATGGGGACAGGGCCCAGTACGTGGGGACAGGACCCAGCACATGGGGACACGGCCCAGTACAAGGGGACAGGGCCCAGGACATTGGGACAGAGCCCAGTACGTGGGGACAGGGCCCAGTACACGGGGACAGGGCCCAGCACATGGGGACACGGCCCAGTACATGGGGACAGGGCTCAATACATGGGGACAGAGCCCAGCACATGGGGACACGGCCCAGTACAAGGGGACAGGGCCCAGGACATTGGGACAGAGCCCAGTACGTGGGGACAGGGCCCAGTACACGGGGACAGGGCCCAGTACAAGGGGACACGGCCCAGCACATGGGGACAGGGCCCAGTACATGGGGACAGGGCCCAGAACAAGGGGACAGGGCCCAGCACATAGGGACAGGGCCCAGTACACGGGGACACAGGGACATTGCCAGCACCAGCCCATGGGTTGCCCCATGGCGGTGCCCAGGCTGTGCCACTCCCCTCTGTGGCTCCACAGCTCCTGTTCAGGTCGCCCTGAGTCTGTTCTGCCCCACAGCCCCCTCATCCCCCACAGCCCCCCACAGTCCCTCACCCCCTCAGCCTCCTCTCCCTCCCCCCCAGTTCAGCGAGTCCCGGCGGCTGCTCCTGGACTGGATGGACGAGGTGGAGCAGAGCCTGGAGGTGCCGCAGGACGCGGCCACCAGCCAGGAGGAGATCAAGTGCCAGCTGGCTGAGCACAAGGTGGGGGCAGAAATGGGGGGCTGGGGGCTGCAGGGGGGGTCCCTGGCTCCTGGGGGGTTGGGCAACACCCCGGGGCCATTCTGCAGAATTGGGAGCTCTGGGGCGTTGGGATCCTAAATGCCCCATGGCTCTCGGGGGAGGAGGGCGTCTCCTCTCCCCCCACCCCATCTGGGGACCCAGCACCCACCCCCGGGTTTGGGGGGCCCTGCAGGCGTTCCAGAAGGTTCTGCGGGCCAAGCGGCCGGTGTACGAGGCCACGCTGCGCAGCGGGCGGGCGCTGCGGGAGGGAGCGCGGCTGCCCCAGGACCTGCAGCCGCTGGAGGAGCTGCTGGGGGAGCTGAAGGAGCGCTGGGACGGGCTGTGCAGCCAGGCCGCGGAGAGGTGGGAGTGGGATGGGATTGGGATTGGGATGGGATCTATGGGATGGGATTCATGGGACAGGCTGTGGAGCCCGGCCGCTGAGAGGTGGGAGTGGGATTGGGATCCATGGGATGGGATCCATGGGATGGGAGCTATGGGATGGGAAGGGCTGTGCAGTCAGGCTGCCGAGAGGTGGGATTGAGATTGGGATTGGGATTGGGATTGGGATGGGATCTGTGGGATGGGATCCATGGGATGGGACAGGCTGTGGAGCCAGGCTGCTGAGAGGTGGGAGTGGGATTGGGATAGGATCCATGGGATTGGGATTGAGATTGGGATTGGATCCATGGAATGGGCTGCGCAGCCAGGCCACCGAGAGGTGGGATTGGGATTGGGATTGGGATTGGGATTGGGATGGAATCCATGGGATAGGATCTATGGGATGAGAAGGGCTGTGCAGTCAGGCTGCTGAGAGGTGGGAGTGGGATTGGGATTATGGGTTTGGGATTGGGATGGGGTCCATGGGATGGGACAGGCTGTGCAGCCAGGCTGCCAAGAGGTGGGAGTGGGATTGGGGAAATGGGATTTGGATAATGGGATTGGGATTGGGATTGGGATGGTATCCATGGGATGGGATCCATGAGATGGGACGGGCTGTGCAGCCAGGCTGCCGAGAGGTGGGAGTAGGAGTGGGATTGGGATGGGATTGGGATAATGGGATTGGGATTGGATCCATGGAATGGGCTGCGCAGCCAGGCCACCGAGAGGTGGGATTGGGATTGGGATTGGGATGGGATCCATGGGATGGGGTCCATGGGATGGGCTGTGCAGCCAGGCCGTGGAGAGGTGGGAATGGGATAATGGGATTGGTATCGGGATCCATGGGATTAGGATGGGATCAGTGGGATGGGATGTGCAGCCAGGCTGCAGAGAGATGGGATTGGGATTGGGGAAATGGGATCAATGGGATGGGATTGGATCCATGGGATGGGCTGTGCTGCCAGGCTGAGAGGTGAGAATGGGATAATGGGATTGGGATTGAGATTGGGATGGGATCCATGGGACGGACTGTGCAGCCAGGCTGCTGAGAGGTGTGACTGGGACTGGGGAAATGGGATTGGGATGGGATTGGGATAATGGGATTGGGATGAGATCCATTGGACGGGCTGTGCAGCCAGGCTGTGGAGAGGTGGGAATGGGATAATGGGATTGGGATCGGGATCCATGGGATTGGAATAGGATCAATGGGATAGGCTGTGCAGCCAGGCTGTGGAGAGGTGGGATTGGGATTGGGGAGATGGGATCAATGGGATGGGATTGGATCCACGGGATAGGATGGGCTGTGCTGCTAGGCTGAGAGGTGGGAATGGGATAATGGGATTGGGATTGGGATTGGGATTGGGATTGGAGAGGTGGGATTGGGATTGGAGAGGTGGGATTTGGATTGGA
The DNA here is from genome assembly GCF_009819885.2 of Catharus ustulatus. Lineage (NCBI taxonomy): Eukaryota > Metazoa > Chordata > Aves > Passeriformes > Turdidae > Catharus > Catharus ustulatus. The sequence continues at coordinate 165,300,877 of NC_046221.1, forward strand.
GAGGTGGGATTGGGATTGGGGAAATGGGATTGGATCCATGGGACGGGCTGTGCAGTCAGGCTGCCGAGAGGTGGGATTGGGATCCATCCCCTCAGTGTCCCCCGTGCCCTCAGTGCCCCCCGTACCCATGCCCCCTGCTCAGTGCCCCCTCCATGCCCCCCGTGCCCCGGCAGGCAGCACAAGCTGGAGGAGAGCCTGCTGTTCTCGGGCAAGTTCACAGACGCGCTGCAGGCGCTCATGGACTGGCTGTACCGCGCCGAGCCGCAGCTCTGCGAGGACGCGCCCGTCGGCGGCGACCGCGACCTGGTCGGGGACCTCATGGACAAGCACAAGGTCGGTGGCCCCGGGGCAAGCAGGGGGGCACTGGCCGGTGGTGGCCACCAGGGAGCACCAGGAGTGGCCAGGTCCATCTGGGACGGGACCAGAACCGGAGCCAGGCAGGGATGGGGCATTGGCCACAGGGTACAATGTTGGCCACAGGATGGGGCATTGGCCACAGGGTTTGTGAGGATTTGGGGTGCAGGGGTTCCCCATGCCTGTTGCTGTGAGGATTTGGGGTGCAGGGGTTCCCCATGCCCGTTGCTGTGAGGATTTGGGGTGCAGGGGTTCCCCATGCCCGTTGCTGAGAGGATTTGGGGTGCAGGGGTTCCCCATGCCCGTTGCTGAGAGGATTTGGGGTGCAGGGTTCCCCATGCCCATTGCTGAGAGGATTTGGGGTGCAGTAGATCCCCATCCCCACCCCTGTGAGGATTTGTGGCTCAGCTGAGCCCCTTTCCCATCGCTGTGAGGATTTGGGGTGCACAGTGACCCCGTTCCCATTACTGAGAAGATTTGGGGTGCACAGTGACCCCGTTCCCATTACTGAGAAGATTTGGGGTGCACAGTGACCCCATGCCCATTGCTGTGAGGATTTGGGGTGCAGTAGAGTCCCATGCCCATCACTGTGAGGATTTGCGGCTCAGCTGAGCCTCTTTCCCGTTGCTGGGAGGATTTGGGGTGCAGTAGATCCCCTTTCCCATTGCTGTGAGGATTTGGGGTGCACAGGGACCCCATTTCCATCGCTGTGAGGATTTGGGGTGCAGTAGATCCCCATCCCCACCCCTGTGAGGATTTGTGGCTCAGCTGAGCCCCTTTCCCATTGCTGTGAGGATTTGGGGTGCACAGTGACCCCGTGCCCATCGCTGTGAGGATTTGGGGTGCAGTAGTTTCCCCTTCCCATCGCTGTGAGGATTTGGGGTGCACAGTGACCCCATGCCCATTGCTGTGAGGATTTGGGGTGCACAGTAATCCCGTTCCCATCACTGAGAAGATTTGGGGTGCACAGTGACCCCGTGCCCATCACTGTGAGGATTTGTGGCTCAGCTGAGCCCCTTTCCCATTGCTGTGAGGATTTGGGGTGCAGTAGTTTCCCCTTCCCATCGCTGTGAGGATTTGGGGTGCACAGTGACCCCATCCCCATTGCTGTGAGGATTTGGGGTGCACAGGGACCCCATGCCCATCGCTGTGAGGATTCGGGGTGCACAGTGACCCCGTGCCCATTACTGAGATGATTTGGGGTTCAGGGGAGCCCCGTTCCCATCGCTGTGAGTATTTGGGGTACACACGAGCCCTGCACTGCCGTGGGGTCCAGCTGAGCCCCCATCCCACCCCCTAACCCCCGCAGGTGTTCCAGAAGGAGCTGGGCAAACGCGCGAGCTGCATCCGCACCCTGAAGCGCTCGGTGCGGGACCTGACGCGGGGCAGCAGCAGCGTGGACTCGCAGTGGCTGCAGCGGCAGGTGGAGGAGCTGAGCACCCGCTGGGACCTGGTCTGCAAAATGTCCCTGGGCAAGCAGGCCCGGCTGGAGGCGGCGCTGCGGCAGGTCAGGGGGAGGGGGAGCCCCGGGTTTGGGGTCTGCAGAATCCCCCTGGGGTGGGGGGCACAGGGGAACACCCCCAGGGTTGGGGTCTGCAGCCAGTGCACCCACTTGGGCAGGCTGGGATGGGGGTGTGGGGTGGGGTTTGGGGGTGCTCTGTGGGGTTCCCAGGCTCGGTGGGTGGCTCTGCTCTGTTCTCCCTGGGTGGTGTGGGGGCTGTGCCTTTTGGGGTGCTCTGTGGGGTGCCCAGGCTCGGTGGGTGGCCCTGTGAGGTGCTGTGTCGCAAGGTGCCACGGCGAGGTGCCAGGCTGGGTGCCGTGGGTACCTGTTCCAGGTGTGAAGGGGTGCACAGGTGGTTGGGGGGCACAGGGAGGTTTTGGGGGGGTCACAGGAGATCGTGCCCAGGGGCAGAGCTGGGTGCTGGGGGTCCGCTCGATCCCTCAGGGGCTGGCCAGGAAGTTCAGGGGCTGGGGGGCTCAGGGGCTGAGAGCTCTCTCAGGGTCTGGAGGCTCTCTCTGGGTCTGGGGGCTCTCTTGGGGTCTGGGGGCTCTCAAGGTCTGTGGGCTCTCAGGATCTGGGCTCTCTCAGGGTCTGGGGTCTCTCTCGGGGTCTGGGGCCTATCCCGAGCAGCTCCCCCCTGTCGCGACAGGCGGAGGAGTTCCACACGCTGGTGCACTCCTTCCTGGGCCGCCTGGGCGACTCGGAGAAGACGCTCAAGTACGGGGCGTTCCCCGAGGAGGAGGCGGCCGTGCAGGAGTGCCAGGCCCAGCTGCAGGTGCGAGCAGCCCCAGTACCCCCCAGTAACCCCCAGTAGCCCCCAGTACCCCCACCACTGGCCCCAGCGGGCTGTGGGATCCCCACATCAAGGTGTGGGATGTTGACACTTGTGGGATTTTGGGTTCCCCCACGGCATTCGGGTTTGGGGCTCCGAACGCCCCGGGGTGGGGGGATTTGGGGGGGGGATCTGGCGGTGCAGGGGGGTCCAAGGGGCTGAGCCCTGGTGCCCGTGACCCCAGGAGCTGCTGCAGTCGCTGCAGTGCCAGCAGCTGGAGCTGGAGTGCATCACCTCGCTGGGGGACGAGATCCTCAGCAGCTGCCACCCCGACTCCGTCATCACCATCAAATCCTGGGTCACGGTGGCCAAGAGCCGCTTCCAGGAGGTGAGAGGGGTGCCCGGGGGGCAGAGGGGCACCTGGCACGGCCCCACAGCTGGGGAGACACGGCCCCACACCTGTCCTACAGCCCTACACCTGGGGGAATACGGCCCCACACCTGTCCTACAACCCCACACCTGTCCTACAGCTTTGCACCTGTCCTACAGCCCCACACCTGTCCCACAGCCCTACATCTCTCCCTCTTCCCAGTGCCCGGTGCAGCCCCCTGGGATGCAGGGGGGTGGATTGTGGGGGTCTAGGGATGATGGGCCCCAGAGGGTCCTGGCCTTGCCAGTGTCACCCTGTCCCCATGTCCCTGCCATACATTTACTGCAGCTGCTGGCCGGGGGTCCCTGCCCCACAGTTAGGGTGAGCTGTGCGCCCCCCAAATCCCTGTCCCATTGTCACTGGGGCTGTGCACCCCCAAATCCCTGTCCCATTGTCACTGGGGCTGTGCACCCCCCAGATCCCTGTCCCATTGTCACTGGGGCTGTGCACCCCCAAATCTCTGTCCCATTGTCACTGGGGCTGTGCACCCCCAAATCCCTGTCCCATTGTCACTGGGGCTGTTCTGGGGATCCCTGTCCCTGCCCCACAGTCAGGGTGAGCTGTGCACCCCCAAATCCCTGTCCCATTGTCACTGGGGCAGTTCTGGGGCTCCCTGTCCCTGCCCCACAGTCAGGGTGAACTGTGCACCCCCCAGATCCCTGTCCCATTGTCACTGGGGCTGTGCACCCCCAAATCCCTGTCCCATTGTCACTGGGGCTGTGCACCCCCAAATCCCTGTCCCATTGTCACTGGGGCTGTGCACCCCCAAATCCCTGTCCCATTGTCACTGGGCTGTTCTGGGGGTCCCTGTCCTTGCCCCACAGCCAGGGTGGGCTGTGCACCCCCAAATCCCTGTCCCATTGTCACTGGGGCAGTTCTGGGGGTCCCTGTCCCTGCCCCACAGCCAGGATGGCTCCAGTGCTGCCTTGCTGCCCCCAAAGCAATGGCCCGGTGCCATCTGCTCCAGACGGGAGCCCTTGGGGTGGGCAGTGGGGTGGTGTCCCTGATCCCCTCGATCCCTCCTGATCCCCCCGGGCCCCGCAGGTGCTGAGCTGGGCACAGCAGCAGGGCGAGCGGCTGCGGGCACAGGCGGCCGCGCTGGCGGCCGAGCGGGAGGAGACGGCGCGGCTGCTGGACTGGATCACGGCGGCCGAGGAGGCGCTGGGGCTGCGGGACCAGGAGCCGCTGCCGGAGGAGGGAGAGCAGCTGGAGGAGCTCAGTGCGCAGCACGGGGTGAGGGACCCCAAACCCGGCTGTGCCCTAGACCCCCAAACCCGGCTGTGACCGGGACCTCAAACCCGGCTGTGACCAGAACCCCAAACCCGGCTGAGCTTGAGGACCCCAAAGCCGGCTGTCCCTGGGAACCCCAAACCCGGCTGTGCCCGGGAACCCCAAACCCGGCTGTGACCGGGACCCCAAACCCGGCTGTGACCGGGAACCCCAAACCCGGCTGTGCCTGGAGACCCCAAACCCGGCTGTGACCGGTGACCCCAAACCCGGCTGTGACCAGGAACCCCAAAACCGGCTGTGCCTGGGGACCCCAAACCCGGCTGTGCCCTGGGACCCCAAACCCGGCTGTGACTGGGAACCCCAAACCCAGCTGTGCTTGAGGACCCCAAACCCGGCTGTGAACGGGACCCCAAACCCGGCTTTTCCTATTTCCACGGGGGTGCTGTGGAACAGGGAATTTTGGAGGAGGGAGGGCTGTGGATTCCGGGGGGCTGTGGGATACGGGGGGCTGTGGAACAGGGAATTTTGGAGCAGGGGGGGCTGTGGATTCCGGGGGGCTCAGCCCCAGCGCTCCCCCCAGGTGTTCATGGAGGAGCTGAACCGCAAGCAGCCCGACGTGGAGAAGGTCACCAAGAGCTGCAAGCGGAAACTCGCCGTGGATCTGGGCCCCCCGGCCACCCGCAGACTGGCCACACGTAAGGACCGCCACCACGGCCCCCCGACACTCCCCTGACCCCCCTGAGCCCCCTGACCCCGCTGTCCGCAGGTCGCCGCAGCGGGGGGAAGGCGCAGGGCACGGCGGCGGTGCCGCTCGGGGGGCTGGAGCCGCAGACCCCGCTCATGGCGCAGCTCCTGCACCGCTGGCAGCAGCTCTGGCTGCTCGCCCTGGACCGGCAGTACCGGCTGGAGACGGCGCTGCAGCGCCTGCGGGAGGTACGGGCACCCCGGGACCCCCCCGTGCCCCGGGGGTCCTGAGCAGCTCCTCCCAGCCCCTTCCCCAGGACCCCCAGCCCAGGGGGATGCAGGTGGGCTCAGCAGCAGTCCCAGCCCCCGGCCCTGCAGCTGGGGAGTCCCAGCTCATCCCATGGGTGCCCCTGACATCCCCCAGTGCCTGCTGGAGCCCCCGAGCACCTCAGAGTGGGGGGTCCTGGGCAGAGACCCCCCCCATTGCAGGCTTGGGCACAGCGTGGGGGGCTTGCGGGGGTCCTGCTGCTGGGTTAATCCCCCTGCGTGCCCCTCCCAGCTGGAGGAGTTCGCGCACTTCGATTTCGGGGTGTGGAGGAAGCGCTACATGCAGTGGATCAGCCAGATGAAATCCCGAGTCCTGGACGTTTTCCGCGGCATCGACCGGGACCAGGACGGGCGCATCAGCCAGCGGGAATTCATCGAGAGCGTCCTGGCCTCCAGTGCGTGCCGGGGAGGGGCTGGGGCAGGCTCAGGGGGTGGCTCTGGGTGAGGGCTGAGGGTCCCCGTGCCCCCGCAGAGTTCCCCACCAACGTGCTGGAGATGAACGCCGTGGCCACCATCTTCGACATGAACGGCGACGGCTTCATCGACTACTACGAGTTCGTCAGCGCCCTGCACCCCAACCGCGACCCGCTGCGCCGCTCCGCCGACGCCGACCAGATCCAGGACGAGGTGTGGGACGGTGGGGAGGGGGCGGCCGGAGGGCTGGGGGGCTCGCCCGGGGCTGAGCTGAGCGTGCCCCCGCAGGTGAACAGGCAAGTGGCCCAGTGCAACTGTGCCAAGCGCTTCCAGGTGGAGCAGATCAGCGCCAACAGGTACCGGGTGAGTGCCGGGGGGCTCTGACACCTGCGGGGAGGGTCCTGAGGGGTGGGGAGGGGGCACATCCCGTGCTCTGAGGGGTGGGGAGGGGGCACATCCCGTGCCCTGAAGGGTGGGCAGGTCTGGGTGCTGCCAGCTCCTCCGGCACCCCTTTCCCGGAGCCCAGCCCCGCCGAAACCCCCTCCCCAATGTCCCCCCAATGTCGCTGCAGTTCGGGGAGTCGCAGCAGCTGCGGATGGTGCGGATCCTGCGCAGCACCCTCATGGTGCGGGTGGGCGGGGGCTGGATCGCCCTGGACGAGTTCCTGGTCAAGAATGACCCCTGCAGAGGTGGGTGTGGGGGTCCTGGTGGGGTCCCTGTGGGTCAGCGGTGGCCGCGGGAGCCCACCGCTCGCCCCCGTTGTCCCCAGTGAAGGGCAGGACGAACCTGAAGATCAACGAGAAGTACCTGTCCTCAGACGTCTTCGGAGCCGCCGCCGCCACCTCCAGGTGCGCCGGGACCCAGTCGGCCGCGTCCTCCAAAGTTCTGTCCCCGAGCCGCTCCAACTCCAGCCTCAGCCTCTACAGCAGCGCCTCGGCCCCCAGCAGCCCCCTGGCCAGGAAGGTAAAGCCGCGGAGCGCCCCCCTGAATTCCCGACCCCCCCTAATCCGCCTGGCACTGGCACTGAGCCCCCCCTGACCGTGCCCCGGCAGTCGGTGCTGCGGAGGACGCGCTCCGGGGATCGCTGTCCGCGCTCCCGGGGCTCGGGGCTGCCCGACGGAGCCGAGCTGCACTTCGGGCCGGCTGAGGAGAGCCTGGCAGCGGCACCGCCAGGTGAGAGCCGCGCCCGCCCCGCGGGGCCGGGGGGAGCAGGGGAGCCGCGCTCGGGGCGCGCTGCGGGCGGGGCAGCGGGGATGGCCCCCCGTGCCGGGGGGAGCTCCCCGCCCCAGCCCCTCCGTGCCCCCGCAGAGCCGCCCGAAGGGTCCCCTCCGGAGCGCTGCAGCCCCTGCCGCTGAGCCCCGAGCCCACCGTGCGCCCAGCAGCCTCGGCCGGCCCCACTCAGGACCCTCCTCCGCGAGGCTGGGGGGCGGCCGAGCCCCCCGCGGGTCTCGGGCCCGGCGCTGCGCCCCCCGGGCGGGGCTGAGCTGTCTGTCCGTCTGTCTGTCCGGGGCCCGTTCCAGAGGGTATGCAAATATCTCCCGACTCTCAGCGGGCCCCCGGGCTCTGCTGTCCCTCCCCGCGGGCTGTGGGAGCAGGCCTCGGCCCGTGTCCCCAGCTCGGGGTGCCCGCGGTGCCCCCGGCACCTGGCGGTGCTGGCGGGGGTCCCCATCCTGCTGGCTCGGTACCCGGGCACCGGGACCCCCGTTTCTGGTGCTAACCCTCCCCTCTCGGCCTTCGGTGTGTGCGCACGGGCCCCTCCCCAGCTCTGGCCACCCCTGGGGTGCACCCCCAGGTACGGGCCACGGAGCCAGCCCTGAAATCCCCAACCCCCGGCACGGGCACTGAGCCCCACTGACCCTCGCCAGTCCCTGCCACGGCCGGGGGTCCCTGGGGCTGTGCCCCCACCCTGCCGGCGGCACTGTGGGCAGCGGGACCCCACCCTGCTGACACCTGCTCGTGTCACCATGTCACCGTGCCACCGTGTCACCGTGCCGTGTCACCGTGCCACCCCGCTAACCGGACAGCAGTAGAGCTGAATGTAACCCCGGCCGGGCCCACCCGCCGCCACAATAAACTGTAGTGAGGTTCCTTTTCCTATGAGCACCTGTCTGTCTGTCTGTCTGTCTGCTCAGCGAAGGGCTCGATCCATCCATCGGCCTGCTCACCCCTCTGCCGAAGCTGGGGTCTGTCTGTCTGTCTGTCTGTCCGCTCGGGGCAGGAGGCTGCACTTTGTCTGTCAGTGTGCTCACCGCAGGGTCAGGATGGGGGGGCTGCAGTCTGTCCGTCTGTCCGTCTGTGCTCTGGACAAGGCCGTGCAGTCTGTGCTCAGGACAAGGGACAGCATTCAGTCAGTCTGTCTGTCTGCTCAGGACAAAGGGCTGCTGTCTGTCAGTCTGTGCTCACGACAGTGGGATGCAGTCTGTCAGTGTCAGTCTGTCTGTCTGCTCTGGGTACAGAACTGCAGTCCGTCAGTCTCTCCATCTGCTCAGGACAAGAGGCCGCAGTCTGTCAGTCAGTCTGTCTGTCAGTCTGTCTGTCTGTGCTCAGCACAAGGCGCTGCAGTCTGTCAGTCCATCAGTCTGTGTGTCTGCTCAGGGTACAGAACTGCAGTCTGTCCGTCTGTCCAGCACAGGGCAGTGCCCACTGGCTCAGGGCAGTGCCCACCGACTCAGGGCAGTGTCTGGGCACGGCCGGGTGTGCCCCAGCCGGTGCCACCGGCAGAGCCGCCCGGCGCCGGAGCCTGGCGAGCCCCGGGCGCTGCGGCGGTGCCAGCGGGCACGGCGCCGCGCCACCTCCCTTCCCAGGAAGGCATTGCTGGCATTCCTGCGTGCCAGCACCAGCGCCCCATCCCTGGGTGGGCACAGGACAGACCCTATCCCTGGGTGGGCACAGTCCAGACCCCATCCCTAGGCGGGCACGGGACAGAGCCCGGTCCCCTTGGTCACCTGGCCTTGTCCCTGTGGCTTCCAGTCCTTTTTATTCTCTGTTTCACCCTAAACCCCTCTCTGCACTCACTGCTTTTGTGAATAAGAGCAGAGAAGGGGTCCAGAACTGGAGCTGTGCCGAACTGGGCCCATCCCTGGCACGGGCCAGGACCCCTGGCCAGGAGCAGGGCTGGGCTCTCGGTGCCGCATCCGCGTCCTGGAGCCGCCCGCAGATTGCGCCGCGCATTCCTGAGCCCGTGGAAATCTCACCCAGCCCTCCCAGCCGGGGCAGCGCGCCCGGCAGCACCGGCAGCACCGGCACCGCGGCTTGTGCCAGCCGCATCCCGAGCCTCGGGCTTGGGCAGCACCGCCGGCGTTTGCTGCTTGCTGTTTGGTGTTTTCGCTGCTGCGCTGCCCCGCGGGTGCAGCAGCGCTGGCAGGGGGACAAGGGACAGGCACACCCGCGGAGGGCACGGGAACGGGGACACGGGAATTCACCGGCTCGGTGTGGGGCAGGGATGAACCGGGACAGCCCCCAGGGGAACGGGGACACGGGAATTCACGGGCTCGGTGTGGGGTAGGGGTGAACCGGGAACAGGCACACGGGAATTCACGGGCTCGGTGTGGGGCAGGGGTGAACCGGGACAGCTCCCAGGGGAATTCACGGGCTCGGTGTGGGGCAGGGATGAACCGGGACAGCCCCCAGGGGAATTCACGGGCTCGGTGTGGGGCAGGGATGGATCGGGACAGCCCTCAGGGGAATTCACGGGCTCGGTGTGGGGCAGGGATGAACCGGGAACGGGCACACGGGAATTCACGGGCTCGGTGTGGGGGCTGATGGACCGGAACAGCCCCACGGCTCTGTGGGGTTGGAGTTTGGGGATGGCCCTGTCAGGGCAGCAGGTGAGAGGGGGGGCTGGTGGCCCTGCCCCAGGGGGGACCCTCATCCCAGGGGAGACCCTCAGCCCCATCAGCCGTGAGCCCCCGAGCCCCCCCAGCCCTCCAGCCCCCCTCGAGGGTCAGAGCAGAGGTCCCAGGGCTGGCAAATCCTCCAAAACAGGGAACCAAAATCCCCCAAAAAATCCCAGGGCTGGCAAATCCTCCAAATCAGGGAACCAAAATCCCAGAGCTGGCAAATCTCTCAAATCAGGGAACAAAAATCCCCCAAAAATCCCAGAGTGAACACCTGATCTCACCTCTGTGTGTGTGTGCATCTGATCTCACCTGTGTGTGAGTGGACACCTGAGCTCCCCTGCTGTCCCCTGCTGTCCCCAGGACACGAGGCCGTGGCTCCCTCCTGGCCCCGGGAGCTCCTCCCGTGCTGAGCTCAGCCCTGCCCAGCCCCGGCCCTCAGGGATGGCTCGTGTGGCCACTGCCAGCCAGGCTGGGCCAGCCCGGCCCGGTGCCACCAGAGCCACCAGCGCCACCAGTGCCACCAACATCCTCAGAGCCACCCGAGTCACCACTACCACCGGTGCCACCAGTGCCACTAGAGGCACCAGCAGCACCAGTGCCACCAGAGCCACCAAAGCCCCCCAGTGCCACCGGTGCCACCAGAGCCACCAGCACCACCAGAACCACCAATGCCACTGGTGCCCCCAGAGCCATCAGTGCCACCAGCGCCACCAGTGCCACGAGTGCCACCAGCACCCCCCGGTGCCACCAATGCCACCAGTGCACCTGGACTGACAGCAGCTGACACGGGGGTACTCCCGTGTGGCCCAGAACAAACCAGTACGACCCAGCACAAAACAGTATGACCCAGCATAAAACAGTATGGCCCAGCACAAACCAGTACAGCCCAACACAAACCAGTACGACCCAGCATGGCCCAGCACAAACCAGTGTGGCCCAGCACAAACCAGTGTGGCCCAGCACAAACCAGTGTGGCCCAGCACAAACCAGTACACCCAGCACAAACCAGTGTGGCCCAGCACAAACCAGTGTGGCCCAGTACAGCCCAGAACAAACCAGTGTGGCCCAGCACAAACCAGTATGGACCAGCACAAACCAGTACAGCCCAGCACAGTGCGCTGGGTCCTCTGTGCACAGCTGTGCTGAGATCCCTCCTGCCAGTCCCTGCTGGCCATGCCTCGCCGGCAGTGCCCACCTGTCCTGTCACTGACCACTGTGCCCATCTGTCCGGTCAGTGGCCACCATGCCCATCTGTCCGGTCAGTGGCCACCACGGCCATGCCTGGAGCTCCTGCAGCCTGGGGCTCTCTGGATTTCCCGTGTGGGTACCAGGGCAGCTGCCCAGGGGCTCTGGGTGCTCCAGGTGACCCTGCCCAGGTCACCCTGCCCTCCTGGACCACCAGCCCGGGTGTTTGGCTGTGCCAGACCATGTTTCTCACAGCCCTGCAGCTCTGGGTACTCCAGGTGACCCTGCCCAGGTGACCCAGCCCCTCTGGACCACCAGCCCGGGTGTTTGGCTCCACCACTCCATTGGGAACGTGCCTGGGGTGCAGCAGCACTGCCAGGGCCACCTGCACCCGCAGGGCTGGGTGCCCACCGGCCCGTGGGCTCGCCCAGCCTGCCTGGATACCGGCAGCTCTCCAGACAACACACTCCCACACACCATAAACACCTTGCCCAAGCGCATCCTTCCCCTGGTGCCTCGCCCTGCTCCTGCCTGGGGCACAGTCCCCCTGCCCCTGGGCCCCTCCGCGCCCTGTGTGGCACCTGCTGCTCTCACAGGGCCCCCCAAGCACCTGAGGCACCGGGGAGGGGGCTCGGGGTGCCCCGGGGGGAGCAGGAGGGGGCTGTGGGGCTGCACAGAGGGTGTGGAGCTGGTGACGGAGGCAGGGCAGGGGTGTTTGGGTGACTCAAGCAGCAACAGCGTGGTTTGGGCATGTTTTGGGCACTTCAGGCTCCATGCACATCCAGGGGCGTGGGCACGGCTGGGGGGAGCAGGGAAGGGGCCCCTCTGTCCCCCAGCTGCTGTGGGGCCAGGGCTGGGGTTCTGTGAGCCCTGCACCTGCTGCCGGGTGCTGCAGTGGGGCACAGGGGCACTGCAGTGGGCACAGGGGCACTGCAGAGGGGCACAGGGACACTGCAGAGGGGCACAGGGACACTGCAATGGGCACAGGGACACTGCAATGGGGCACAGGGGCACTGCAGAGGGGCACAGGGGCACTGCAATGGGCACAGGGGCACTGCAATGGGGCACAGGGGCACTGCAGTGGGCACAGGGGCACTGCAGTGGGGCACAGGGGCACTGCAGTGGGCACAGGGGAACTGCAGAGGGGCACAGGGGCACTGCAATGGGGCACAGGAGCACTGCAATGGGCACAGGGACACTGCAATGGGCACAGGGACACTGTAACAGGGCACAGGGACACTGCAACAGGGCACAGGGGCACTGCAGTGGGGCAGAGGGACACTGCAGTGGGCACAGGGACACTGTAACGGGGCACAGGGGCACTGCAGTGGGGCACAGGGGCACTGCAATGGGCACAGGGGCACTGCAATGGGCACAGGGACACTGCAACAGGGTACAGGGGCACTGCAATGGGGCACAGGGGCACTGCAGTGGGGCTCAGGGGCACTGCAATGGGCACAGGGGCACTGCAGTGGGGTGCAGGGACACTGTAACAGGGCACAGGGGCACTGCAGTGGGGCACAGGGACACTGCAGAGGGGCACAGGGACACTGCAGAGGGGCACAGGGTCACTGCAGTGGGCACAGGGGCACTGCAGTGGGCACAGGGGCACTGCAGTGGGACACAGGGGCACTGCAGTGGGCACAGGGACACTGCAGTGGGGCACAGGGACACTGCAATGGGGCACAGGGGCACTACAGAGGGGCACAGGGGCACTGCAATAGGCACAGGGACACTGCAGTGGGGCACAGGGGCACTGCAATGGGGCACAGGGGCACTGCAATGGGCACAGGGACACTGCAATGGGCACAGGGGCACTGAAGTGGGCACAGGGACACTGCAATGGGGCACAGGGGCACTGCAGTGGGCACAGGGACACTGCAATGGGGCACAGGGACACTGCAGTGGGGCACAGGGACACTGCAATGGGGCACAGGGGCACTGCAGTGGGCACAGGGACACTGCAATGGGGCACAGGGACACTGCAGTGGGGCACAGGGACACTGCAATGGGGCACAGGGACACTGCAGAGGGGCACAAGGACACTGCTGGCAGTGTGGAGGGTTTGGGGATGATGGGGACAGGGATGGGGAGCTGTGGGGACAAAGGAGCCTGGGGAGGACGGTTCCTGCCCTTCACTGTCACCTCTGCTGTGGACAGGGACAGGGCTGGGGTTAGGGGTTAGGATTAGGGGTTAGGGTTGGGATTAGGGTTGGGATTAGGGATTAGGGGTTAGGGGTTAGGGTTGTTTTAGGGTTAGGGGTTAGTGTTGGGTTTAGGGGTTAGGTTTAGGATTAGGGTTGGGATTAGGGATTAGGGGTTAGGGTTGTTTTAGGGTTAGGGGTTAGTGTTGGGTTTAGGGGTTAGGTTTAGGATTAGGGTTGGGGTTAGGGGTAGGATTAGGGATTAGGGTTGGGGTTAGGAGTTAGGGTTGGGGTTAGGGTTTAGGGTTGTTTTAGGGTTAGGGGTTAGGTTTAGGATTAGGGTTGGGGTTAGGGGTAGGATTAGGGGTTAGGGTTGGGATTAGGAGTTAGGTTTGGGGTTAGAGTTTAGGGTTCTTTTAGGGTTAGGGGTTAGGATTAGGAGTTAGGGTTGGGATTAGGTTTGGGATTAGGGGTAAGGGGTTAGGATTAGAGGTTAGCATTGGGGTTAGGTTTGTTGTAGGGTTAGGGGTTAGGATTAGGTGTTAGGGTTAGGGGTTTGGGTTGTTTTAGGTTTAGGGGTTAGTGTTGGGTTTAGGGGTTAGGTTTAGGATTAGGGTTGGGGTTAGGGGTCGGATTAGGGGTTAGGGTTGGGATTAGGGTTGGGATTAGGGGTAATGGGTTAGGATTAGGGGTTAGCATTGGGGGTTAGGTTTGTGGTAGGGTTAGGGGTTAGGATTAGGGGTTAGGGTTAGGGGTTTGGGTTGTTTTAGGGTTAGGGTTGTTTTAGGGTTAAGGCTTAGTGTTGGGACCCTCCTGCTCGGCAGCCCCTTCGGGACCAGTGTCCCCCAGCAAGGAGGGTCCCCAGGTGCCAGAGGGGCCGTGCCGAGGGCTGGCCCGCGAGGCCGTGGAGGGCTGGGCCGGTGTGACACCCCCAGGGGCGGGGAAGCGCCGGCTTTTAAACGCGCTCCGCTCCCGGGCAGGAAGCGGCGGCAGAGCCGTGAAACTCCGGGCACCTGCCAGGTGCTGCGAGCGCAGGTAGGAGAGCCGGGGCGGACAGGAGCCCGGCTGGGCACTGCGGCTGGCCCCTCGCCATCCCCGGCACGGCAGCGGCCGCTCGGGGCACCCTGGGCACGTTCTGGGTGCGGGGCTGGCGGTCCCTGTCCCCGGAGCGGGACAGGAGCTGCGGGCTCCCGGGAAAAACCCGCGATGGCTCGGGAGGGCTCGGTGGGCGCTGGGGAAGGGGCGAGCAGTGGGACGGGGCAGGTGGGGGACTGGCAGCACCCTCACAGCACCCAGTGAGCTGGGGCCAGGGTGCGGGGGTGTCCCTGGGGACAGCAGCACCGGGCAGGGGTTCCGAGGTGCCTCCGGCCCGCTCAGAGCAGGGACCCCAAAGCTCGCCCCATCACCCTCCCTGCTCCCATCACTGCTCAGAAATGTTCCCCGCTGCTCTCCCTGTCCCAGCCTGTCCCACGGGACCCACCCTGCAGATCTCCGCCAAGCCCCCGCCCCAGCCTCTCCCTGCCCCAACAAACAACTCCCCCGCCGCCCTCTCCCCACCCCGCGCCCCGCACTCCGCCAGTAAAACCAGTCCCGGCTCCGCTCCCTCTCCCGGGGCTCCCTGCGGGTGCGGACGTGCGGCTCGTCCCGCGGGACGTGGGCGAGGAGGGGCCCTGAGGGGGCTCCCGGGGGTCCCGTGGGTGCCCGGGGACCGCGGCTCGCCCCGGTGCCGGCGCCTTGCCCGGCTCAGCCGGCAGCCAAAGCCGCAGAGTTTGCCGCGGTTGCGGCTGCCAGGGAGCGCTGCCCGCGTCGGGGAGAGACCGTGGCCCCGGGGAGGGAGGCAGGTGCCAACACCTCTGCCAGGAATCTCCGCCGGCGAGCTCGGTTACTCAAAGTTTCCGATGGGGCTGACGCCTTGTGACGAAAGGGAGCGGAGCCCCGGGAGGGGCAGGGGGCAACTCCCCGGACCCTCTGCTTGATTCCTGAGCCGCCCAAAACTTCCACAGGTGTGGGCGGCAGTGCTGGAATTCCATCTGCGCTCCGGTGCTGTTTGTTTTTGGGAACGTGTGGGGGCCTGCCTGGGGCTGTCCGAGTATCGGAGCCGCTCCGGGCTGCTGTCCGCGGCCGGCTCAGCTCCGGGACACGCAGGGACCTGCCCGGGGCTCTGCAGACACCGCAGCCTCCCCTGGCTCGCGTCAGCGCTGGGCTGAGCCCGGTTCGTCCCGAGGGCAGCGCAGCCGGTGCGATCCAGCCCGGCCCCTCTCCCTCTGCCAGGAAAGGGCTGCGGGGCCCGCAGCAGCTCGCAGCAGCTCTCCGAGCCCCTTGAGCAGCTCACTGGCCCCAGGAGCAGCTCTGCCAGCCCCAGGAGCAGCTCTCCTAGCCCCGGGAGCGGGCAGAGCTGGAGGGAGGCGCTGCCAGCCCCGCGGATGTTTCGCATGTGCCCGGCACAGGGATGCCCGTGCGGGCGTGAGCAGCCGCTGAGAGTTGAGGGGAACCCCCTGGCTGCCAGCCCACCGAGCAGGACCCCCCGTTCCCCCGCAGGCAGAGACCCCCGAGCCCTCCTCCCCTGTCCCGGTCCTTCCTCCCGCCCGTGCGCAGCTCTCCCGACCCTGCGAACACAAACAGCGGTGCCTGGGCAGGTCCGGGGAGCGGTGACATCACCTGGCGGGGGGAGCGGCTCCGCCGAATCCTTCCCGGGCCGGGCAGCGAGCCCGGGGCTCGGCTGGCACGGAGCAGCGAGCCAAAGGAAAAGGGACCGAGGAGCACGGAGTGAGCAGGGGGGACACGGGGGACGAAAGGAGCCGGGGAGGAGATGGCCCTGGGAGCTCCAGGCGGTGCCACAGAGCTGCCCCGCGCTGTCCCCGCTCGGTGTCACCTCTCGGGAGGGGCAGAGCGGCGCCGGCTCGCCCTGGGGTCTCTGCGCTCAGCCCAGCCCTGTCCTCGCAGCCGGCCCCGGAGGTCGCGGTGACCCCCCCCCCCCCCATGCGCTTCTCCTCGACCCCCCACAGCCCCTCGTGGGCTCAGCCGCCCCTGCAGGGCCAGCCCAGCCCCGCCAGACCCCGCTCGCCCCCGGGGCTGGGGCTCCTCCTTCGGGGATGGAGCTCACGAGGCAATTTGGCATCGGAGCTGCCCCCTCCAACCTGCCCAGACCCCGCTCCTCAGACGTGCCCCAGCCCCCGTCCTGCTGCAGGGCGCTCTCCCGGAGGCTGCTGGCACGGAGGCTGCGGTGGCCGCGGGCAGGGAGGCTCCCGAGCCGCTGTGGCCCCAGCCCCGAGGCCGTGGCTGACCGCAGCTCCCGGAGCCCGGCACGCCTCTGCTCCCTCCAAGCCCGCGGTGTTCCCGGCCCGGGGCCGCGGCTGTGGCACGTCCAGGGGGTCAGGATCCAGTTATTACAGTTATTTATTAGAGTTATTAGGAATGCCTCTGCCCGAATTAGACCGTATGCCGAATAATACGGGTTTTATTTGGCAGTAAAGGTGTGAGAAAGAAATAGAAAATAGGTGAGAAATCGGTGAAAATAGAGAAAATATCACCATGCATGGACCCCAGGGATGCTCCTCTCTGGCTGGTCTTGGTGGTGAAGGTGCCCCTGGAAATGGGGATGGGTTAATAAGGGCTCGGCCAGGTAGGAAATCCCCCCGGGGGGTTTGGGGGTGTTTGCCGTTGTCTCTCCGTTCGTGTAAGGGAGAATGGATTCACTGCCCCGAGCAGAGCTCACAACACACCCAAACTTCCTCCCCCCACCTCGGCTGGGGGGAAATCCCAGCAAATGGGTCTGGGGGCTCCCCTGAAGCAAGCCAGAGATGATTCTGAGCGTGGATGTTGGGTCTGGCTCGCATTCCTTTCCCTGTTCACTTGTTTTCTTCTCTGGAAAACGGGTTTCCCTTTATCTAATCTCAGCAGTTGGAATTTCAGTCCAAAGTTCCATCAGGTGCTCTTTCAGGAGGGGTGGGCTCCCATGAGCAGAATTCTCTGTCCATGTTTGAGGCAGGAGCTGTTTCAGTCGCTGTGTGCACCCCAGGAAGATCGAGGGCAGGTTTGGGCTAGGAGCCAGCTCACCCTGGTAGCCACTGCTCACCGGGATGGAGCCTCTGCCCTCCCTGAGGGCTTGGGCAGGGTCAGAAGGGACAGCAGGACAGGGGGGACGTGCAGCAGCCCTGGAGTCACAGAAACAGGGAATGGGTTGGGTGGAGAGGGAGCTTGAACCCATCCGGTCCCTCCTTGGGATGTGAGCAGGGACATCTGTCACAGAAACACAGAATCAAACACAGAATCACACACAGATCACACAGAATCACAGAACATGGAATGGGTTGGGTGGAGAGGGAGTTTAAACCCATCCAGAGTCACCCTGGGATGTGAGCAGGGACATCTATCACAGAAACACACAGAATTCCAGAATTACAGCATCACAGAGTCATGCAGAATTACAGAATCACACAAATCACACAGAATCACAGAATGATGGAATGGGTTGGGTGGAGAGGGAGTTTAAACCCGTCCAGTCCCTCCCCGGGATGTGAGCAGGGACACCTTCCACAGAATCATGGAATCACAGAATCACACAGAATCAGAATCACACAGAATTACAGAATCACACACAGAATCAAACACAGAATCCAACACAGATCACGCATAAATCACACAGAATCACACAGAAACATGGAATGGGTTGGGTGGAGAGGGAGCTTGAACCCATTCAGTCCCACCCTGGACGTGAGCAGAATCCCACAAAATCACACAGAACCACACAGAATCACAGAGAATCACACACAAATCATGCAGAATCACAGAATCACACAGAATCACACAGAAATCTCACAGAATGATGTAATGACAGAATCACACAGCATCACAGAGAATCACACAGAATCACAGAATCGGGGCTGGGACAGCTCTGCAGGTGGGGTCTCACCTGAGCACAGGGGCACAGGGGGTTCAGCCCAGGGCAGGGGGGTTTGGGATCCCAGTGCACGTGCACAGGGCACGTGGAGCTTCTCACCCTCGAGTTTGGCCAGCTCCATCAGGCTGGGATGTGCTCAGCCTTTGTCTGCCACTTCCTCCTGCCTGGGAATATTCATGCTCCTGATTTCCCTGTATTTGACAGGCAAACCGTGGGGTTGATTTCTCACTGCGCTCTCCCCTCTCTCCCCAGAGCCCTGGGAGCTGTGCAGCAGCAGGATGGAGAGCCAGCCAGCAGTGAACGGCCACGCTGCTCCCAGCTCACCTGGGGAGGCCACGCCAGGGACGAACCACCCGTGCCAGGACACGATGGGCAAGCAGCAGAGAGCAGCGGGCAAGGACGCGGGGGCTGCCAGGGAGCCCCTGGGGACAGCGGGCAGCATCACAGGCGTGCTCATCGAGGCTTCCAAGAGGATCCTGAGCTTCTATGAGGCCACCAGGGAGCACCTGCTGAGCCTGGATTCCGCCCTGTGCCTCCTGGAGGCCCAGGCAGCCACGGGCTCCGTGCTGGACCCGCTGGGGAGGCGCCGCGTGCCCGTGGCGGAGGCCGTGCGCACGGGGCTGGTGGGGCTGGAGCTGAAGGAGAGGCTGCTCGCGGCAGAGAGAGCTGCCACCGGCTTCCTGGACCCCTACAGCGAGGAGAAAATCCCCCTGTTCCAGGCCATGCAGAAGGAGCTGCTGGGGAGGGAGCAGGGCATCCGCCTGCTCCAGGCCCAGATGGCGACTGGAGGCGTCATCAACCCGGCCACGGGCGGCCGGCTGCCGGCAGGGATGGCCTGTGAGAGGGGATTTCTGGATGAAGAGACGAGCCAGCTCCTCTCTGACCCCAGCCACGAGGACAGCAGAGCGTTCCTGGACCCCAGCACGGCGGAGAAGGTCACTTATTGGGAGCTCAGGAGAAGGTGTGTGGAGGATCCAGCCTCAGGCTTCCTCCTGCTGCCGCTGCAAATCACATTCCCAGGACTGGGAGGGAGGGTGAGCAGCAGGGACCTGATGGACTCAGGCATCATCAGCCCCGACGTGTTCCGAGGCCTGGAGCAGGGGACGATCTCAGCCCAGGAGGTGGCAGAGAACGACATTGTCCAGCACTTCCTGCGCGGCACCAGGAGCGTGGCCGGGGTGGTGCTGCCCTCCGGGGAGCTGAAAAGCCTTTACCAGGCGCTGAGGGAGCATCTCCTGGTGCCTGGCGCCGCCCTCATGCTCCTGCAGGCGCAGGCCTGCACCGGCAGCCTGACAGACCCACTCAGGAACCAGAGCTACTCGCTGGATGAGGCTGTCAGGGCCGGGCTCGTGGGCCCAGAGCTTTATGAGAAACTCTCTTCAGCTGAGAAAGCCGTCACCGGGTACAGGGACCCCTCCACCGGGGAAATGCTCTCCCTGTTCCAAGCCATCAGCAAGGGCTTTGTCCCCAGGGATCACGGCCTCTGCCTCCTGGAGGCTCAGCTGGCCACGGGCGGTGTCGTTGCCCCTGGCCGGCACCTCCGCGTCCCCACGGAGACGGCCTGCGAGTGGGGCTACCTGGACGAGGCCACCAGGCAGCTCCTGTGCAGCCCCTCTGGTGACACCAAGGGCTTCTTCCACCCCGGCTCCAAGGAGAAGCTGAGCTACGCCGAGCTGCTGCAGCGCTGCGTCACCGACCCCAGCACGGGGCTGCTGCTGCTGCCGCTCGCTGGGGACGGCGCGGGAGGATCCCGGGGAGCGCTCGGCTTCTTCGACCACAGCAGTCAGGCAGCGCTGGAGAACACCCAGGTGCCCATTGCTGCCGGGAAATTCAAGGGCAAGTCGGTGTCTCTCTGGAAACTGCTCTTCTCCGACTACATCCAGGCTGAGCAAAGAGCTGAGCTCGCCCAGCGGTTCCTGGCAGGAACTCTCTCCCTGCAAGGACTGGGAGAGGCCATCAGAGCCGCCGTCGAGGAGAAGGCTGCCACTGCTAACGTCACCTTCAAGGGCCTGAGGGACCAGGTGACGGCTGACCAGCTCCTGAGCTCGGAAATCATCAACAAAGACTTGTTTAAGAAGCTCAAGGAGGGGGAGACGTCGGCCAAAGAAGTGGTGAGCATGGACACGGTCAGGAAGTACCTGCAGGGCACGGGCAGCATCGGGGGGCTGCTGCTCCCTGACTCCCAGGAGAAGATCAGCATCTACCAGGCCAAGCGGAAGGGGCTCCTGAGGCCGGGAACGTCTCTGATCCTCCTGGAGGCCCAGGCTGCCACAGGGTTTGTCATCGACCCGGCTGCCAACAAGAGGTATTCCGTGGATGAGGCTCTACGGGCCAACGTCATCGGCCCGGACGTCTATGACAAGCTGCTGGCAGCGGAGAAATGTGTCACTGGCTACAGAGATCCCTACTCAGGGGACAAGATCTCCCTGTTCCAGGCCATGCAGAAGGAGCTGATCGTCAGGGACCATGGCATCCGCCTGCTCGAGGCGCAGATCGCCACTGGTGGCATCATCGACCCTGTCAACAGCCACCGCATCCCCGTGGAGGTGGCCTACAAGCGCGGCTACTTCGACAAGAAGATGAATTTGATCCTGTCCGACCCCAGTGATGACACCAAGGGCTTCTTCGACCCCAACACGCACGAGAACCTGACGTACCTGCAGCTGAAGGAGAAGTGCATCACCGAGCCCTCCACCGGGCTCTGCCTGCTTCCCCTGAACAGCAGGAAGCGGCAGTTCGTGGATGAGGCCACCAGGCAGGTGTTCAGGAACTCCTGGCTGCCCGTCAGGTTCGGGCGCCTACGGGGGGAGAAGGTCTCCGTGTGGGACCTGCTCAACTCCGAGTACTTCAGCGAGGGGCGGCGCCGCGAGATCTTCAACCACTTCCAGCTGAGGAAGCTCAGCCTGGAGCAGATCCAGCTCATGCTGGAGGAGGAGGTGAAGAAATGGGCTCCCATCAAGTTCCCGGCCATGAGGGGCAACGTCAGCGCTTATCACCTGATGGAAACCGGCGTCATCGACCGGGCGCTGCTGGAGCAGGTGCTGGAGGGATCCGTCAGCCCCGAGCAGGTGCTGCGCATGGACTCTGTCAGGAGGTACCTCTACGGCTCGGGCAGCATCGGGGGCATCGTGCTGCAGCCGTCCAACCAGAGGATGAGCATCTACGAGGCCATGAAGCAGAATATCGTGGTGCCAGGAGTAGCTCTACCCCTGCTGGAGGCCCAGGCTGCCACGGGCTTTATTATTGACCCCGTGAAGAACCAGAAGCTGCGCGTGGATGAGGCCGTCAAGGAGGGCGTCATCGGGCCGGACGTGCACGAGAAGCTGCAGCACGCCGAGGGCGCCGTGACGGGCTACAAGGACCCTTTCACGGGCAAGAAGATCCCGCTGTTCCAGGCCATGAAGAAGGGCCTGATCGCGGATAAGCAGGCCATGCAGCTCATGGAGGTGCAGATGGCCACGGGAGGCATCATCGACCCCGCGTGTGGCCACTACATCCCCCTGGAGTCGGCCCAGCAGCGGGGCTGCCTGGATGAGGACACGAGCAAGGCCCTTTCCAAGCCCAGTGATGACCACAGAGTTTTCTGCCTCCCCGAGAGCAAAGAGAGCGTGACCTACGCCGAGCTCATCCAACGCTGCCAGAAGGACGATGCCTCCGGCTTCCACCTGCTGCCTCTGGCACAGACGGTTGCTCCTGCCTACACCGACGAGCAAATCCAGCGGATCTTCAAGGAAACCATGGTGAAGGAAAAGGGAGTGTCCCTCTGGGAGCTCATGCACTCGGGGTATTTCACCGAGGAGCAGAGGAGAGACTTCACGGAGCGGTTCCGCTCAGAGGAGCTGTCCCTGGAGCAGCTGGTTGCTCTCGTGCTCAGGCTGGTGGGAGAGATGGAGATGAAAGCCAAGACCCAGATCTCCCTGGAAGGCCTGAGGGGCAGTGTCCCGGTGGTCTGGCTGCTGGACACGGGCATCATCTCTGAGAAGACGTTTGAAGAGCTGGCTCAGGGTGTGAGAACTCCCGAAGAAGTGGCCGCGATGGAGAGTGTGAAGAGGTACCTGAAGGGCACAGGCAACATTGCTGGGGTCTTCATAGAGGCATCCAAACAAAAGATGAGCTTCTATGATGCCATGAAAAACAACCTGCTCCTGCCTGGGGTCGCGCTGAGGCTGCTCGAGGCTCAGGCAGCCACGGGATACCTGACTGACCCTGTCACAAACCGCAGACTCGGCGTGAGGGACGCCGTGAGAGCCGCTCTCGTTGGAGAAGAGCTCAGCGAGAAACTCCTGCTGGCTGAGAGGGCGGTCACGGGCTACACTGACCCCTACACCGGGAGCTCCATCTCCCTGTGCCAGGCGCTCAGGAAAGAGCTCGTGCCCCTGGCAGAGGCCGTGCCCCTGCTGGAGGCCCAGCTGGCCACGGGAGGGGTGGTGGATCCCATCCACCACCTCCACCTGCCGCTCCAGGCTGCCTGCAGGTACGGCTTCTACGACGAGGACCTGAACCAAGCCCTCTCTCAGCTGGATGACAGCACCAAGATCTTTTTTGACCCAAACACCAAGGAGAACGTGACCTACCAGCAGCTGAAGGACCGGTGCATCCGTGACGCTGAGTCGGGTCTGTGGCTCCTGCCGCTGTCGGAAAACGCCATGTTCTGTGTGGATGAGCAGACCATGAAGGTGCTGAAATCTGTGACTGTTTGTGTCAACGTGGGGCGGTTCAAAGGACAGACCGTGTCTGTCTGGGACCTCCTCAACTCCGAGTACTTCTCAGACAGCAAGAGAAGAGAGCTGGTGCAGAAGTACAAAGATGAGAAGGCTGAAGTGCTGCAGGAAATCACAACAGTGGTCACCAAAATCATCCAGGAGACCGAGGCACAAGGCAAGAAGTTTGCATTCAAGGGCCTGCGGAAAAGAGTGTCCGCCAGCGACCTCTTCCAGTCCCAGCTGATAGACAAAAAAACCCTCGATGAGCTCAACCAGGGCAAGAAAACCGTCAAGGAAGTCACTGAGATGGAGTCTGTCCGCAGGTACCTGGAGGGCAGCAATTTCATAGCAGGGGTCCTTATGCAGCCGAGCAATGAGAAGATGAGCATCTACCAGGCCATGTGGAAGGGCATCCTGAGGCCAGGCACCGCCCTGGTGCTGCTGGAGGCGCAGGCGGCCACCGGCTTCATCATTGACCCCGAGAAAAACAAGAAGTTTTCAGTGGAGGAAGCGCTGGAGGTGGGGCTGATCGGAGGGGAGATTTTTGAGAAGCTGCTGTGCGCCGAGAGAGCCGTGACGGGCTACACCGACCCCTACACCAAAGCCCCCATGTCCCTGTTTGAAGCCATGAACCAAGGGCTGATCGTGAAGAGCCACGGCATCCGCCTGCTCGAGGCGCAGATCGCCACGGGCGGCATCATCGACCCCGTGCACAGCCACCGCGTCCCGGTGGAGGTGGCCTACAAGCGCGGCTACTTCAACCAGGAGATGAACCAGATCCTGTCCGACCCCAGTGATGACACCAAGGGCTTCTTCGACCCCAACACGCACGAGAACCTCACGTACATGCAGCTCCTGGAGAGGTGTGTCCAAGACCCAGAGACTGGGTTGTACATGCTGCAGGTTGTAAAGGAGGGAGGGAAGTATTTCTACATCGATGAGTCCACCAAGCAGGCGCTGCGCTCAAAGCCCCTCCAGGTGAGAGTTGGGAAGTTTAAGGACCAAACGGTTTCTGTATGGGAAGTGCTCTGCTCTCACTACATCTCAGAGCACAAAAGGAAAGAGCTGGTGATGCAGTACAAAAGCAAAACCCTAAAGCTGGAAGAGCTGATATCCCTCATCTTAAAAATCATCGAGGACACGGAGCGAAGAGGAGAAGCCCTCAAGGTCAAAGGGCTGCGTGGGGAGGTGTCGGTGTCAGAACTGTTCAACTCCGAGATAATTGACAAGAAAACTCTGGAGCAGCTGCAGGATGGGAGTCTCACCCTTACCAGCCTCACAAAGAGGGACAGCATCCAGAGGTACCTGGACGGCACCGGCTGCATCGCTGGGGTTCTCCTCCCGCTGAGGAAGGAGGTGATGAGCATCTACCAGGCGCTGAGGCAAGGGCTCCTCACAGAGCAGTGTGCACTGGGGCTGCTGGAGGCACAGGCAGCCACCGGCTTCCTCCTCGACCCCGTCAAGAACCAGAAGCTATCCGTGCACGAGGCTGTCTCGTCCGGGCTGGTGGGCAGCGAGCTGCGCGAGCCGCTGCTGTTGGCGGAGAAAGCCGTGACGGGATACACGGACCCGCAAACGGGAAATAAAATCTCTCTCTTCCAGGCCGTGAGACAGAAGATCATAGTCAGAGACCATGGCATCCGCCTGCTTGAGGCCCAGATCGCCACCGGCGGCATCATCGACCCCAAGCACGGTCACTGCCTGCCCGTGGAGGTGGCCTACAAGCGCGGGCACCTGGACGAGGACATGTTCCTGCTGCTTTCGGATCCAGACCATGGCAGCAAAGGCTTTGTGGATCCCAACACCCACGAGAAGATCAGCTACAGCCAGCTCCTGCAGAGGTGTGCCAGAGACACCGAGAGCGGCCTGTACCTGCTGCAGGTCCTGCAGAAGGACGGCGACTATTTCTACATCGACGAGCAAACCAAAAACGCCCTGATGTGCACAAAGGTGCAGGTGCCAGTGGGAAAATACAAGGGCCAGGTGTTATCCCTGTGGGAACTTCTCTGCTCCGAGTACGTCACGGAGGAGAAAAGAAAAGAACTGGTGAAAAAATACAAGGCGGAGTCCCAACACATCGTGCAAGGAATCATTGAGACAATACTGAAGATCATTAGAGAAAAGGAAGAGGACAGAAGTGATGTCTGGTTCCAGGGAATCCGACAGCAAATTACAGCATCAGAACTGCTCAGTGCGCAAATAATTACAGAGGAAACCATAGAAAAACTGCAAGAAGGGAAAGAGACGGCCCAGGGAATAGCACAGCTGGAGAGTGTGAGGAGGTACCTGGAGGGCACAGGCAGCATTGCCGGCGTGCTGGTGCCCTGCAAAGATGAGCCTGGCAAGATGGAGAAGATGAGCATCTACCAGGCCATGTGGAAGGGCATCCTGAGGCAGGGCACAGCGCTGGTGCTGCTGGAGGCGCAGGCGGCCACCGGCTTCATCATCGACCCCGTCAAGAACCAGAAGCTCTCCGTGGACGAAGCCGTAGCCTCCGGCCTGGTGGGAAGTGAACTAAAAAACAAACTTCTGAGTGCTGAGAGAGCAGTGACGGGCTACAACCACCCGTACACAGGACAGAAGATGTCCCTGTTCCAGGCCATGAAGCAGGAGCTGATCGTCAGGGACCACGGCATCCGCCTGCTCGAGGCGCAGATCGCTACCGGCGGCATCATCGACCCCGTGCACAGCCACCGCCTGCCCGTGGAGGTGGCCTACAAGCGCGGCTACTTCGACCAGGAGATGAGCCAGGTGCTGTCCGACCCCGGCGACGACACCAAGGGCTTCTTCGACCCCAACACGCACGAGAACCTGACGTACCTGCAGCTGCTGCGCCGCTGCGTGCCCGACCCCGACACGGGGCTGCTGATGCTGCAGCTGACGGCCAAGGGCTCCGTGCTCTCCCAGCTGAGCCAGGATGCCCGCAAAGCCCTGCAGGCCGCCCGCACCACGCTGCCCCTGGGGCTCTTCCAGGGCCACAGTGTCTCCGCCTGGGAGCTCCTCTTCTCCCGCTACGTCCCTGAGCAGCGGCGCCAGGAGCTGCTGCACCAGTACAAGGCGGGCACGGTCACCATTGCACAGCTGATCGAGCTGCTCACGGCCATCGTCACCAGGGCAGAGGCCCAGGGCCACGCTGCCAACGTGGCCCCCAAGGCCACAGAGAAGGAGGTCCTGCCTGACCCCATGCAGAACGGCAGTGCTGCAAACTCCCAGAAGGAACATGGACAGGAGTTGGAGCGGGAGCAGGATCAGGAAAAGGAGCAGGAACAGGAACTGGAATGCTCCCTCAAGTCCCACACAGTTGAGGTCTCGGCTGGCGGCTTCCACGGCAGGAAGGTGTCCCTGTGGGAGCTGCTCTTCTCCAAGTTCGTGTGCGAGGCCAAGCGTGCCGAGCTGCTGGGGCAGCTGCGGGCCGGCAGCCTGGCGCTGGCCCAGCTGGCCACGCTCCTCACACAGCTGGTGGAGGAGGCGGCGCAGCGCAGCAGCAGCGTGAAATTCCCAGGCCTCAGGAGGCAGGTGAGCGCCTCGGACCTGCTGGACTCAGGCATCATCGACACGGGCACGCTGGCCCAGCTGGTGCAGGGCGCCAGGACGGTGCAGGAGGTGACACAGATGGCCTCGGTCAAGCGCTACCTGGACGGCACGGGCGTCATCGCCGGCGTGCTGGTGCCAGGCAAGACCGAGCCGGGCAGCATGGAGAAGATGAGCATCTACCAGGCCATGTGGAAGGGCATCCTGAGGCAGGGCACGGCGCTGGTGCTGCTGGAGGCACAGGCGGCCACCGGCTTCATCATTGACCCCGTCAAGAACCAGAAACTCTCCGTGGACGAGGCCGTGGCCTCCGGCCTGGTGGGCAGCGAGCTGCACGAGAAGCTGCTGTCGGCCGAGCGGGCCGTGACGGGCTACTCCGACCCCTACACGGGCGAGAAGATCTCCCTGTTCCAGGCCATGCAGAAGGAGCTGATCGTCAGGGACCACGGCATCCGCCTGCTCGAGGCCCAGATCGCCACGGGTGGCATCATCGATCCCGTGCACAGCCACCGTGTCCCGGTGGAGGTGGCCTACAAGCGCGGCTACTTCGACCAGGAGATGAGCCAGGTGCTGTCCGACCCTGGCGACGACACCAAGGGCTTCTTCGACCCCAACACGCACGAGAACCTGACGTACCTGCAGCTGCTGCGCCGCTGCGTGCCCGACCCCGACACGGGGCTGCTGATGCTGCAGCTGACGGCCAAGGGCTCCGTGCTCTCCCAGCTGAGCCAGGATGCCCGCAAAGCCCTGCAGGCTGCCCGCACCACGCTGCCCCTGGGGCTCTTCCAGGGCCACAGCGTCTCCGCCTGGGAGCTCCTCTTCTCCCGCTACGTCCCTGAGCAGCGGCGCCAGGAGCTGCTGCGCCAGTACAAGGCGGGCACGGTCACCATTGCACAGATGATCGAGCTGCTCACCGCCATCGTCACCAGAGCCGAGGCCCAGGGCCACGCTGCCAACGTGGCCCCCAAGGGTGCAGAGAAGGAGGTCCTGCCCAATTCAATGCAGAACGGCAGCGCCTCAAACTCCCAGAACGACCAGGAGCAGAAGGGGGAGCAGAAATGGGAGCAGGAGCAGAATCAGGAGCAGGAGCAGGAACTGGAACGCTCCCTCAAGTCCCACACAGTCGAGGTCTCGGCTGGCGGCTTCCACGGCAGGAAGGTGTCCCTGTGGGAGCTGCTCTTCTCCAAGTTCGTGTGCGAGGCCAAGCGTGCCGAGCTGCTGGGGCAGCTGCGGGCCGGCAGCCTGGCGCTGGCCCAGCTGGCCACGCTCCTCACACAGCTGGTGGAGGAGGCGGCGCAGCGCAGCAGCAGCGTGAAATTCCCAGGCCTCAGGAGGCAGGTGAGCGCCTCGGACCTGCTGGACTCAGGCATCATCGACACAGGCACGCTGGCCCAGCTGGTGCAGGGCGCCAGGACGGTGCAGGAGGTGACGCAGATGGCCTCGGTCAAGCGCTACCTGGACGGCACGGGCGTCATCGCCGGCGTGCTGGTGCCAGGCAAGGACGAGCCCAACAAGATGGAGAAGATGAGCATCTACCAGGCCATGTGGAAGGGCATCCTGAGGCAGGGCACAGCGCTGGTGCTGCTGGAGGCGCAGGCAGCCACCGGCTTCATCATCGACCCTGTCAAGAACCAGAAACTCTCCGTGGACGAGGCCGTGGCCTCGGGCCTGGTGGGCAGTGAGCTGCACGAGAAGCTGCTGTCGGCCGAGCGGGCCGTGATGGGCTACTCCGACCCCTACACGGGCGAGAAGATCTCCCTGTTCCAGGCCATGCAGAAGGAGCTGATCGTCAGGGACCACGGCATCCGCCTGCTCGAGGCCCAGATCGCCACGGGTGGCATCATCGATCCCGTGCACAGCCACCGTGTCCCGGTGGAGGTGGCCTACAAGCGCGGCTACTTCGACCAGGAGATGAGCCAGGTGCTGTCCGACCCCGGCGACGACACCAAGGGCTTCTTCGACCCCAACACGCATGAGAACCTGACGTACCTGCAGCTGCTGTGCCGCTGCGTGCCCGACCCCGACACGGGGCTGCTGATGCTGCAGCTGACGGCCAAGGGCTCTGTGCTCTCCCAGCTGAGCCAGGATGCCCGCAAAGCCCTGCAGGCCGCCCGCACCACGCTGCCCCTGGGGCTCTTCCAGGGCCACAGCGTCTCCGCCTGGGAACTCCTCTTCTCCCGCTACGTCCCTGAGCAGCGGCGCCAGGAGCTGCTGCGCCAGTACAAGGCGGGCACGGTCACCATTGCACAGCTGATCGAGCTGCTCACGGCCATCGTCACCAGGGCAGAGGCCCAGGGCCACGCTGCCAACGTGGCCCCCAAGGGTGCAGAGAAGGAGGTCCTGCCCAATTCAATGCAGAACGGCAGCGCCTCAAACTCCCAGAACGATCTGGAGCAGAAGGGGGAGCAGAAACGGGAGCAGGAACAGGACCGGGAGCAGGAACAGGACCAGGAGCAGGAGCAGGAACTGGAACGCTCCCTCAAGTCCCACACAGTCGAGGTCTCGGCTGGCGGCTTCCACGGCAGGAAGGTGTCCCTGTGGGAGCTACTCTTCTCCAAGTTCGTGTGCGAGGCCAAGCGTGCCGAGCTGCTGGGGCAGCTGCGGGCCGGCAGCCTGGCGCTGGCCCAGCTGGCCACGCTCCTCACACAGCTGGTGGAGGAGGCGGCGCAGCGCAGCAGCAGCGTGAAATTCCCAGGCCTCAGGAGGCAGGTGAGCGCCTCGGACCTGCTGGACTCGGGCATCATCGACACGGGCACGCTGGCCCAGCTGGTGCAGGGTGCCAGGACGGTGCAGGAGGTGACGCAGATGGCCTCGGTCAAGCGCTACCTGGACGGCACGGGCGTCATCGCCGGCGTGCTGGTGCCAGGCAAGGCCGAGCCCAGCAAGATGGAGAAGATGAGCATCTACCAGGCCATGTGGAACGGCATCCTGAGGCAGGGCACGGCGCTGGTGCTGCTGGAGGCGCAGGCGGCCACCGGCTTCATCATCGACCCTGTCAAGAACCAGAAACTCTCCGTGGACGAGGCCGTGGCCTCGGGCCTGGTGGGCAGTGAGCTGCACGAGAAGCTGCTGTCGGCCGAGCGGGCCGTGACGGGCTACTCCGACCCCTACACGGGCGAGAAGATCTCCCTGTTCCAGGCCATGCAGAAGGAGCTGATCGTCAGGGACCATGGCATCCGCCTGCTCGAGGCCCAGATCGCCACGGGCGGCATCATCGACCCCGTGCACAGCCACCGTGTCCCGGTGGAGGTGGCCTACAAGCGCGGCTACTTCGACCAGGAGATGAGCCAGGTACTGTCCGACCCCGGCGACGACACCAAGGGCTTCTTCGACCCCAACACGCACGAGAACCTGACGTACCTGCAGCTGCTGCGCCGCTGCGTGCCCGACCCCGACACGGGGCTGCTGATGCTGCAGCTGATGGCCAAGGGCTCCGTGCTCTCCCAGCTGAGCCAGGATGCCCGCAAAGCCCTGCAGGCCGCCCGCACCACGCTGCCCCTGGGGCTCTTCCAGGGCCACAGCGTCTCCGTCTGGGAGCTCCTCTTCTCCCGCTACGTCCCTGAGCAGCGGCGCCAGGAGCTGCTGCGCCAGTACAAGGCGGGCACGGTCACCATTGCACAGCTGATCGAGCTGCTCACGGCCATCGTCACCAGGGCAGAGGCCCAGGGCCACGGCGCCAACGTGGCCCCCAAGGGTGCAGAGAAGGAGGTCCTGCCTGACCCCACGCAGAACGGCAGCACCTCAAACTCCCAGAAGGAACATGGACAGGAGTTGGAGCGGGAGCAGGATCAGGAAAAGGAGCAGGAACTGGAACGCTCTCTCAAGTCCCACACAGTTGAGGTCTCGGCTGGCGGCTTCCACGGCAGGAAGGTGTCCCTGTGGGAGCTGCTCTTCTCCAAGTTCGTGTGCGAGGCCAAGCGTGCCGAGCTGCTGGGGCAGCTGCGGGCCGGCAGCCTGGCGCTGGCCCAGCTGGCCACGCTCCTCACACAGCTGGTGGAGGAGGCGGCGCAGCGCAGCAGCAGCGTGAAATTCCCAGGCCTCAGGAGGCAGGTGAGCGCCTCGGACCTGCTGGACTCGGGCATCATCGACACGGGCACGCTGGCCCAGCTGGTGCAGGGCGCCAGGACGGTGCAGGAGGTGACGCAGATGGCCTCGGTCAAGCGCTACCTGGACGGCACGGGCGTCATCGCTGGCGTGCTGGTGCCCTGCAAGGGCGACCCCGGCAGCATGGAGAAGATGAGCATCTACCAGGCCATGTGGAAGGGCATCCTGAGGCAGGGCACTGCCCTGGTGCTGCTGGAGGCACAGGCGGCCACCGGCTTCATCATCGACCCCGTCAAGAACCAGAAGCTCTCCGTGGACGAGGCCGTGGCCTCGGGCCT